>NC_072409.2:77372954-78017727 GCF_028858775.2 Pan troglodytes
TATATATATATCAGTTATATATATACAGATAAAAAGCACGTCTTTATTTTACAGGGAATTCTTTCCAATCAAATCCACAAGAAAAGAACTCTAGAAGTGAGCAAAGCACTTTTTGCAGATTCACAAGTTACTTATGTATATAGGAAAAAATCCTTAGTGTTTCTCATAAGATAAGTTAAAAGAGGAGTGAGCCTGTGTTCTATCCACAGTGTTTGTGAGAATGAAGAGCAGTGGCACTTACACTGCTGCTTGAAGTTTAAGTTGCTGATGACTTTTCAAGCGGATAATTTGGAGATAATTACCACATTTTAAAAATGTATATGCCCTTTACCCATCAATTCCATTGTATTAAAATACCTTCAGAAAATAGAGATACATGCACTTTTTTCCCCCAGCATTTATGTTAACAAGAACCCATAGAATGGTATGTGGCCATTGAAGGTGGCAATAGGTGGAGAAGTATGTTGATATGTGAAGATGCATTTTGTTACAGCCAGTGAGGAAAAACAAATCAGTTTGCTTGCACATACACACAAACATACTATGGTCTGGTGTTAGGCAAAACTATGCACAAAATAGGATAAAATTTGTAACTTCTGAGCATTTGTATTTTAAAGTTTTTTGTTCCTTTTTCTTACCTTTGATTTCTGAAGTGAGCATTTATAAAATTTCTAGTAAAAATTTATTATTAATGGAATAAATTTTGGGAAGAGAAATATGACTCTTGAACAGATAAAAATAATTTCTCACTATTTTTTATCATTATTATTGTGAGGGTTTGAACTTTTAGCTTCTTCAGAAGTAAAAAGGGAATCTTTTTATCTGTGCTTGCAGATTTTATGTATATACTTTATTATGTATATATGTTTTTCTTATGTATAGATTCATTACATATAGGCAAACAATGATAGATTAATCATTTCATTATAGTTGTAGTCTTATCAAAATAACAAATAGCAAATATTATTACTATCACAAAAATATTGGTTTATAGAAGTTGTATTTAAAAATATTGAGCTCCCCAACTGTATTCTATCAATCCATTTATTCATCAAACATAACTCGAATATGTTATGTAGCAGACATTTTGCACTATCTCTCAGGACCCTTCCATACTTAAAAACTTTATGTTTACCTGTTCTGCCTGAGCAAGATGAGAGATTTAAAATAGGAATAGTAGAACTTAATCTCACTGAAGCTTTTCCTCCCACCTTTCAAGCAAAAGCGTTTCTGAAGGTAGAAAACAATAAGAGATAACCTTTAACTGCCCTTTTGAAAATTTATCAGTCTTAAATACTAATATTAATCATTGGAAAGTCTGATTTGCATATATTCTGTAAATCTAAGTGTTGACTAAAATGAGCCATACCTGTTCATCTCAATCATGAGTTTCCTTTAGCTTCACGTTTCTTTTTGTTTGTTTGTTTGTTTTTTCGTTTTGGGACAGAGTCTCACTCTGTCGCCTATGCTGGAGTGCAATGGCGTGATCTCAGCTCACTGCAACCTCTGCTGCCAAGGTTCAAGTGATTATCCTGCCTCAGCCTCCCGAGTAGCTGGGATCACAGGTGCCTGCCACCGCACCCAGCTAATTTTTGTAGTTTTAGTAGAGACAGAGTTTCACTATGTTGGCCAGGCTGGTCTTGAACTCCTGACCTAGAGATCCACCTGCCTCAGCCACCCAAAGTGCTGGGATCACAGGCGTGAACCACCGGGCCCGGCCAGCTTCCCGTTTTTAAAAATCAAAGTAAGAAGTAATTTGTTTAAAAAATATGTTGTTATTTCAGTGCTCTTTCCCCATGGTACTTTGAGGAATTAAAATGTATTTAAGTGTCAATTAGATTCCTAGAATTGCCCTAGACCTGCTGTGTATACAG
Source organism: Pan troglodytes (assembly GCF_028858775.2). NCBI lineage: Eukaryota > Metazoa > Chordata > Mammalia > Primates > Hominidae > Pan > Pan troglodytes. The sequence continues at coordinate 77,374,829 of NC_072409.2, forward strand.
TATTCTACTTAATGTAAGACCTCATGGATTGTGTGATACCCTACTATTTTCTATATTAATAAGATGATTTTTAAATGCTACCAATTATAAATGCTACCATATAAAAATTATGAATTATAAATACCGCTCCAATATCAGATATGCTAAAATGTGACCTAATCTTTAAATCATCCTGCAAAATAGCAATAATTGTATCATCTTACTTAATTAAAATATTTTTGTTAAATACTAGTAATATAATTATAACATCTGGCTGGGTGCATGGCTCACACCTGTCATTCCAGAACTTTGGAAGGCTGAGGTGGGAAGTTCCCATGATGCTAGGAGTTTGAGACCAGCCTGGGCAACAAGGTGACATTCCTACTCTACAAAAAAAAATTTAAAAATTAGCTGATCATGCTGGTGCACTCCTGTGGTCCCAGCTATTCAGGAGGCTGGGGCAGGAGGTTTGCTTGAGCCTACAAGTGCCAGGCTGCAGTGAGGTATAAATACACCATTGCACTCCAGCCTGGGCAACAGAGCAAGACCGTGTCTCAACAAACAAAAGTCTAACAGTTATTGAGTTGTTGCTTGTTCTGGAAACAGTTCTAAATGCTTTACATAGATTTTCATTTAAGCATCACAGTGGTGTCCTGTGAGCTAGCTGCTGTGGTCATCTTTATTAATGAGGAAATTCAGGCACAGAAAGGCTAAGCAATAGCTGGTAGGTGACTGAGTTCAAAGTAGAACTCAAGCCCTAGTTGAGCTGAATCCAAATACCAAGCTCATTCTATCCAAATAGGCTGCTGTTTCATTAAGGTAGGGAGCAGTAAGAGCTAATAAATATTGTACTTTCTTCAAAAGAAAATTATTTGTTTTGAAGGCAGTGGAATAACATGCCATTCAATGTTTACAATTACATGAACCATTGTAGGTTTTGAGATATTGCACTACATTTCCTGAAAACCCCTCTCGCTCTCCTAGGACTGTTCTACATTTGGCCTGTGCCCATGGCCGTGTGGAAGTGGTCACTCTCTTGCTGCACAGAAGATGCCAGATCGACATCTGTGACAGACTAAACAGGACACCTTTAATGAAGGTATATAGTAGCCAACTCTTTCAGCATGAAATGGATTTGATTTAAATACATAGAATTAAAATGAATTTGTCTCATTTAAATATAGCTAGTTGGTGAAACCTGTGGAATATGTATTTTGAATTCTTAGGATTTATAGTCTAGTTTTTTATCTAACACTAATAGGCTGTACACGGCCAGGAAGAGGCTTGTGCCATCCTTCTCCTGGAATGTGGCGCCAATCCAAACATTAAGGATATCTACGGCAACACTGCTCTCCATTATGCCGTGTATAATAAGGGGACTTCACTGGCAGAAAGACTGCTTTCCCACCATGCAAATATTGAAGCACTAAACAAGGTACAGATCAATCAACTTTCTTTTCAAAATGTTTGTTTTAATATTGACATAGGTAAGAGTCAATTTTTCATATTTGGAACTCAAGTATTCCTGAATGAAAATGTTTTGAAATAATTGTCTAAAATTTTACTTTAAATATTGATACTTTTAAAGAAGCATTAGAGGGCACAGCTATTTTAGTGCACTTATGGGAAGTATTTGTGAATTTGTTAAGGTAAAACTTCTTCTTTTCAAGTATTTGTTTCCTACCCCAGGTGTATTTTTTTTCTAATTAGTGTAAAAACATCACAGGAAAAAAATTGCCCTGGAAATAGGCTTTATCTTAAAACTCAAAACTAAAGCAACTTACAATAAATAGAAGTCTTGCTGCTGACGGTTTTCTAACAAAATGGATGTATCTTTCATGGGCAAGGTTTAAGAGGGAAAAATAGGAAGGGAAAAGGAGAGCAATCAAAAACACGCAGGTCACTTGGAAATTAGGTAACGAGGGAAAATGCCAAGAAGAGGTTTTGTTTTTTAATTTGTCGTTTTTCCAGTTTATGTATTGGACAAAGCGCTCTTCAGCTTTGGGGTAATCATTTTTGGTTTGGTAAAAAGAGTGACTGAAACTTGCCTAAAGATTAATTTTTAGAGGACTCTGAGGAAACCAGATTGGCAGTGAATATACGGTGATGAAGTGAGAAACACTTCAGCAAAGGGTGGAACAAATTAGTAACTGACTTATTACCCATCCCGGCAAAAACAGCCACTTAGATAAGAGTCTAAACTCTCCTTTCAAATCTAGAATATCTTGATGGGAAGGTGGGAGATAAGCAGCTTATAAATAGCAAAATCAACTGGGATTTTGAGTTTACTTGTCCCTGATATACCCACACCCAGGAAAATTAACTGGAATTTTAATACATAACTCTATCTCATACTCCTCTCTGGCCACATCCCAAGCTGATAAAGGATATTGGCCATGTGGGTGAGAGATGAAACTGAAGTGATTGTCTGCTGCAGTAATTCTCAGCTAGAATTGTGCATTACAATGACCTGGGGAAATTTTGTTAAAAGTCTACAAGTGTAGGCTTTCCCCTGAGGATTTTGATGTAATAGATCTAATAAGTTCTGAACATGTATGGTTAAAAATATTTTCTTGAAGCCATGCACTGTGGCATGTTCCTGTAGTCCCAGCTACTCAGGAGGCTGAGGTGGGAGGATTGCTTGAGCCTAGGAGTTTAAGTCCAGCCTGAGGCGGGCAGATCACGAGGTCAGGAGATGGAGACCATCCTGGCTAACACGGTGAAACCCCGTCTCTACTAAAAATACATAGTAAGACTCTTGTCTCTTACCACAACAAAAGCAAAACAAAAAACAAAAAACAAAAAAAAACAACAATAACAACAAAAACCTCAGTGTTCGAATACACTCCTGATTAAGAAGCACAGAATAGATAAGTGCAGGATATAAATTCCTGTATGTCAAAGACATAAGAAATCTCTAAAAGAGTTGGCATTCGATAGGTGCTACTTTCTTCAAAGTTCTCTTTTCCAATAACATTAAACTGACTTATCTGTCTTTCTCTACGTTTGTGACTGGGAAGTGAAAGGGAATATCATTGGCAATATCGCTCAGCTTACAGAATAACACTTTTTGCTTCCCACCATGAATCACTCACTGCCATTCAGAAAGTCTTTAGCAATTTACTTGTGGGTAATCTTTCAATAAGTAGAGACTGACCCTTTCACAATTTCATGTTCCTTTGTCACCATTCAAGTGATTATGTGTCAGCAAATGTTCATTACAAGTGAGATTTTCTCAATTAGATCAGTAGCAAATCTTGAACCTTTTTTTTTCAGTTGCAGTTGTATTAGGGACTATCTCAGTATGCCTATTAAGTTTATAGAGCTTTGGCATTATCAGGATGTCAGTTTCAAACACTGAAATCCTTGAAGTCAGTGAGAATACAATAGGAATTCTTTTAATAATTTAGTTTCAGCATTCCTATGAACGAATTGTCCATTTGGTGAACAATCTGGGAAAATTATATGCACATAGATTGCAAATGAATAAATGTTGGGAAAATTCTTGAGGTGGATATTATGAGTGTTAACAGCAATTTTTATTATGTATATATGAGGGCCTGAGTTTTTTTTATTAAACATATGATACTAGACAGAGAAAAAGTTCCACATGCAAATACTTGGTTTATACACAATCATTTAGCAACACATTCACAGCAAATATAAAAACACAAGAGCTATAGTCTAAATGTGGCATATAGATTTGTTCTTTGCCTCTTTGAATTGAGTCAACATGTAAACTTTAGTGGACTCATGCAGAAGTCTGGACCTCAGGCTTAAGAAACAAATCTGGTGTCCCCAGAACGACATCACTGCTTGGTCTGCTGTGCAGAGGTTGCCCTGTGTAGGAGGCACATATTCTCCAGTTTGCTACTGTGCCCACCTGAGTACTTCACTTACTTAGGTAACCTCCTTCATCCTTATAAGTATTTGAGCTTACAACTCCTTTTTTATAGTATATTTTCATAAAGATTTCAAGGTTTTCAAGACAGCATATATTGGTTCATAATATATAGTCTATAGTTTATATAAATCCCTCAATTATAGAGTTGAATTTTAGAATTCAGAAGTTTTTTTAACTCTTTTTTTATATCTATACCACAAATAGTCATCTGCTCATAAGAATGCCTAGAAGCCCTTTTAGGTTATTCCTGCTGAGAAGTGGATAGATTATGAATATTGCAGACATTATATCTTTCTTCTCAGCAATGTCCCTTAAAAATGCAAGTGACGGCCGGGTGCAATGGCTCACGCCTGTAATCCCAGCACTTTGGGAGGCTGAGGCGGGCAGATCATGAGGTCAGGAGATGGAGACCATCCTGGCTAACACGGTGAAACCCTAACTCTACTAAAAATACAAAAAGTTAGCCAGGTGTGGTGGCAGGTGCCTGTAGTTCCAGCTACTTGGGAGGCTGAGGCAGGAGAATGGCATGAACTCGGGAGGTGGAGCTTGCAGTGAGCGGAGATCATGCCACTGCACTGCAGCCTGGGCGACAGTGTGAGACCCCATTTCCAAAAAAAAAAAAAAAAAAGAAAAAGAAAAAAATGCAAGTGACTTATTGGCTCTTATTATGCTAGAAACAAGCCCTATACATCAGTATTAGAACTTTTTTTGATAAGCCATTGTATTTTTATTTCTGATTTATATTTTGCCTAAAGTAAAAAAATAATGTTAAATAGCAATTTAAATGGAAATCAATACAAATGGATTTAAAAAGTAAAGTTGCATTAACGTCCCAGGATTATCATTATAATTGAGAATAGAATTTCTTACTGAGCTTTGCTTTTTAATATTTATTTTCAAAAAATTTTAACTGGTCTCTCTTACACAGAACATACTGAGCTTTCTAATAGTTAAGATAAAAATCTATCCTCTTGCATTAGGAGAAATCCCATGGAGTATTTAATAATAAGGAAAATAAGTGCATTTGAAGCCAATCTCTCTTAATTCAGAGCTCATTTCCTTAGTGGCCCCTTTGGATCAGGAGTGCCTGACATTGGCATCCTGAAACCATTGATAGAAGTAAATCAAGCAAGTTTGTGCCACCCAGAGGAAACCTCCACTTGTATTGGGAAGCTCTGGCAACTGTATCCCTGAAACTCTAGTTCCTAAAATGTTAATGTTTGCCACAAAAAGTATTGTCAAACTGAGATTAGGCAAAGTTCAAGGGATTTCTAGATTGTTGGCCATGTAATATAGTTTTTAATACTTCTCAAATGCAGATGATCATGGAATCTTTTTGTTGGGGTACAGTTCTTTCGGTAAAACAACTACTCTTTGAAATATAGTTTAAGAAACACTTCTCTAGAGGTAATAATTTAGATCATTAATTTATTTTAAAAACTTAAAGCATTCGCTACTATGTCTTAGGTTTTAGGGTTATAGAGAAAAAAGATACAGCCCTTGCCCTCGAGAATCTCTTGGTTTCAGTGGGAAACAATGAAATAATTACAATGGACTGTGCTAAATGCTGAGATAGAAGCAAGGATTTTGGGGACTGGTAAATAAAGTGAGTTTTGGAGACGACGGAAGTTAACATGGGGAGGCAGAGGAGGGGTGTTTCAAGGCAGTGTGTGGGAAAGCACAGAGGAGTGAAAGGGACGGGACTGCTTTGCATTTACTTTCTCTCTATATTGCATGTTTAAGTTCATAGCATCTTATAGAAGATTTTTAGTTCAGTGGAGAAATATGTAATTTTGTGAATTATAAATTGTTTTTGCTTTCTTACAGGAGGGAAACACTCCACTTTTGTTTGCTATAAATTCCAGGAGACAGCATATGGTGGAATTTTTATTGAAGAACCAGGCAAATATACATGCCGTTGACAATTTCAAAAGGTGCAATAGTTTTTGTTTTTTGTTTTCTTTTTTCCTAAAAACCTGAGTGTTCTAGAGTGGTAACAGTCACTCAAGTCAGAAATGTTAATAAGATTAAACTTATAATTATTGGCACATAGTAAAAAATAACATGAATAATCAGGTAGAAAAGAAGTTATTTGGACTAAGCAACATAAAAAACAGTATATAGTAGGATTCATCTTCTCTTATGGACTGTTATTTGTAATTTGGTGTTTTTGGTCCTGTAATCTTATATTAGCTAAAGGGGTTTTGTATTTTATTAATTTTATGAAGTGTAGACTTTAACTTTCAGTTTACAACTACTACTATTACTATTATTATTATTATTATTATAGTTGTTGCTGTTGTTGTTGATGCTGTTGTTTTCAGCCTGCAGATAGCTCTTACTTATTTGATCCCTAGCTGACTTTGAATTACAATATAATTCAAAGCAATGGGAAAGCAATGGGAAAATCTTCACCTAAATCTTTGCCCACTTTAGATAAGTGACCTCAGCACAGTTTCTTGGCCATCAAAGGAGTATAAATTAGCAATTTGTATTACGTCATGTCCCAATGGGTCACGAAGCTTGCTTGTTGTCCCTGCCTTTTAGCCTTGGTGGTAATTTAACAAGATGAACACTTGAGCACCCAAGATGCTTATACACATAAGCTAGTACATGTAAATGGTTATTATGTCTATCCTGACAGGCAAGATATGAAATTGGTAAAGTGTATCCAATTTGCTAATTAAATATCTTCATCAAAGTTCTTGAGTGCTGTTATTTCTTTATTATTTTAGAACAGCCCTCATACTTGCAGTACAGCATAACTTGTCAAGTATCGTCACCCTCCTGCTTCAACAAAATATACGTATCTCTTCTCAAGACATGTTTGGCCAAACTGCCGAGGATTATGCTTTTTGTTGTGATTTGAGAAGGTATGTGCTTATATTAAAAGACCGGTTAATACTAAATTAAGGTTTAAAATAATTGTAACTATTGCATCTTATACATTAGGTGACAGTTCATAGTTTGGTTGAGGTAGCTTGGAATGGCAACAAGTTAGTCCACTTTTTAGCCAGAAATCACACAGAAAGCTAGACTAGTTAGAAGTAGCAATGAGTGCAAGATTCTTTCCGGACTTTTAAAGACCTTTATCCCTAGGAATCTCAGTGTTGTTCATTTTATTCCAAGTATAACTCATATGTGAGATAGAAATAATGTCCATCTTTTACTTTTTGTTTCTTCCTTTTTTTTTTTTTTGAGACAAGGTCTCACTATGTTGCTCATGTTCCTGAGCTCAAGTGATTCTCCTGCCTCGGCCTCGCAAACTGCTAGGCACCATGCCTGGCCTGACTTTTCTAATTAGTTATTGGGTCTTGAAATGTCCACTTTAGCAGAAAATCTTGTATTATCCCCTAGGGCTACCTCCTATGCCTTCCTCCTTTGAATTTTTCAAAAAGCTAAGGGGTTCCCTAAGCCCAAGGAAGACAATCTTGCTTTACAAGTCAGAAGAAGAGGGGAAAAGGCCATTCTAGTCATTCTGTTGTTTCCATTGATTCACTTGCTGTATTGCTGCCATTGTAACTGGTCCTGCAATCTGGAATGATTGACTTTTGCCACCAGGATGCCCTTACTGATTCAGATCCCTCAGTCTTCATGGTGACTCATACACAGAGTCCACAGCTACAGTGTTTTGTTTTGTTTTGTTTTTTTCGAGACAGAGTCTTGCTCAGTCGCCCAGGCTGGAGTGCAGTGGCGCAATCTTGGCTCACTGCAAGCTCCCCCTCCTGGGTTCACGCTATTCTCCTGCCTCAGCCTCCCGAGTAACTGGGACTACAGGCGCCCGCCACCATCCCTGGCTATTTTTTTTTGTATTTTTAGTGGAGACGGGGTTTCACCATGTTAGCCAGGATGGTCTCGATCTCCTGACCTTGTGATCCACCCGCCTCGGCCTCCTAAAGTGCTGTGATTACAGGCGTGAGCCACCGCGCCCGGCCCACAGCTACAGTGTTTTTTAGTTCATGTACATAGGCTCAGCCATTGTTCCCAGCACCCTGCTCTGGCAGCGAGGCCTCCTGGCTCTACCCACACACATAGTGAGTAAATTGACCTTCCCCCAACACTAAAAATCTTATTTGTAGCCCACCTTTTGGCTAGGCTTAGCCTATACCTTCATGGTATGTTATCCTTTGAGACCAGTGTCCATTTTTTCTCTAGCAAATATTAGTTGGGATTGTACTCAACAGCTAGGGATGCTCAAATAATGTTGCAGGAAGAGAACAGAGGTCTCTTTGCCTTTTGTTATCACATCTGTACCTTGAGGCTTTTTTCTGACCTGTGTACATTATCCTTCAATAGAGTAATGGGGACCAACTTGGAGTTGGCCCCTCAAGTAATGTGTTTCCATAATAATGAAAATCTGTTATATTTATGTGAGATTATATTATATATAGATTATATAATCTATATATTATATAATTATTATATAATGCATATAATTATATTATTTTTATATTTATGTTATTTTAAATTTTTATTTATATTTTATATTTATATTATTATAAATATTATATATAGTTATAGTTATAGATTATATAATCTATATATATTATATATAGATTATATAATATATATTATATATAGATTATATAATATATATATTATATAATGATATATAATCTCATAATGAAAATCATTATAAAAGTATTCATGTAAGGTGATCTGTGAAATGAGAACAGAGCTGAGTAGCACACGGGATGTTACATGCAAACATGTTGTTAGTACATGACTTGGAAATGAGGAAACATCAACTTGCATCTGTTTCATGGAACTGAAAAACAATACAAGCAGGGCTTTGTCTTGTATGTCAGTTGGAGAGGACCAAGAAGATGCAGGCTCTAACACAGACCTGCTGGCTCTGAGTTTGAGGAAGTAGAGAAGGAATGGTAGTTGTCCCAGCCAGCTTTTGACACCTATTAGTTTTCTGCCCTTGGTGTGATTGATGAGTTCAGTAATAGGGGAAAATTAGAGTATATGTTTTAATGAGATAATAATATATTTGTATATAAATTTAGTTACAAGTTATGAACTAGCTAAAATGCTCTGAACTACAAACCACAATAAATAGAACTAATAACCAAAATTAGCACTTAATAACATTCTCTGAAAACTATGACATTCAAATATTAGAAACTATGGAAAAACACTCATCAGGTTTTATTTGAGATTCCAAAATGGTTTCAGCAATGCAGTTCAAGAATAAATTTTTCCATTGCTTTACTATTTCTCTGAACATTTGAACATGTTTTCTCATTGCATCCTCCTAATGACCTAGTGAAGTCAAGTAGTAAAACCTTTATTTTTTAGAAGAAGCCATGGAGGCTAAGAGAAGCAACTGGTCTGAAAACAAAATACCTATTGGTTACAGAGCGAGGACTTACTGTGAATGCAGGACAGTTTCCAGGCTGTTAAGCTAACTAGAATTAATTTACTGAGCTATGCTTTTCTCAGTTTATGAGCACTTCCTGTTTTTCTTGTTCAATTAGAAGCTTAATAAGTTTATAGAGCTTAAAATTTTAAAGTGTATCGGACATTAGATTTCTGATATTAGCTCTGATATTGTCTGAAATGCTTTAAGAATTTAATCTGTTTGGCAAATATTTTTCATATCACTATTAAAATACTAATTTTATTACATTTATTATGCATAGCATCCGACAACAAATTTTGGAACATAAAAATAAGATGCTTAAAAATCATCTTCGAAATGACAATCAAGGTAAGACTTCTGATAGTAAATTTCTCATTTCCCTTGGTGATCTTACTGATTTTAAAAAGCAAAATTACAGGCCAGGCATGGTGGCTCACACCTGTAATCCCAGCACTTTGGGAGGCCGAGGCGGGTGGATCACCTGAGGTCAGGATTTTGAGACCAGCCTGGCTAACATGGTGAAACCCCATGTCTACTAAAAATACAAAAATTAGCTGGGCATCATGGTGGGCGCCTGTAATCCCAGCTACTCGGGAGGCTGAGGCAGAAGAATCACTTGAACCCGGGAAGTGGAGGTTGCAGTGAGCCGAGATTGCACCACTGCACTCCAACCTGGATGGAAGAGCAAGACTCTATCTCCAAAGAAGACAAAAAGTGAGATTACATATTTTTAATCATAAAAGAGCAGTTTAAAATATATATGTTTATATATAAATTAATTTTTTAAATTTAATTTCTTTAGTTTAGAATTCAGAGTTATTTAGGAATTTGTAGCTAATTCTCAATCTCAAACAGTATTGTCTGAAAAAATTCATTTACCTACTTATGATCCTTGAAATTCTACATATTTTTGTATTAATATAAATAAGAAATTAGATTAAGTTAATATGTTGCAATTTCCTCTATAATTACATTGTTACGAATTGGACTTGTTATGCAAATGGATCTTCTATTTAATTTTTATAGTAAATGGTTTACATTTAGTAAATAAATATTAATTCCAGTAGATTCTTGAATATTGTGGGGGTTAGGGACTGTGATCCCTGTGGAGTTGAAAATCTGAGTATAACTTTGACTCCTTCCAAACGTAACTACTAATAACCTACCATTGACTGGAAACTTTACTGATAACATGAACAGTCAGTGAACACGTATTTGTATGTGTTGCATTATTATATACTATGCTTTTAGAATAAAGGAAGCTAGAGAAATGAAGCTGTTATAAAGAAAATCATAGAAAAGAAAAAAATATACTTACTGTTCATAAACATAAGCAAATCCTCCCAAAAGTCTTCATCTTTATCATCTTCAGGTTGATTAGGCTGAGGAGGAAGAAAATGGTTGGTTTTGCTGTCTCTGGGTTGCAGAAGCAGAAGAAAAATCTGCATATAAGTGGACCCTGCAGTTCAAACTCTTGTTGTTCAAGGGTCAACTGCGTTACACAGGAATTTGTGTCACTAAGAAAGTAACTGTCTTTAGAACTAGGAATTCAACAATCCCTTTCTGACACCATAAACAAATGGCAATAAGAACCATAAAACTGAGCTAATGTGCACCCATACAAATAGGAGATTATTTTTGAAGATAGCTACTGAATGCAGAAGACAGAAAAGTAATTCCTTTCCAAGAAGCAGAAGTTATGTTACATATTCTTATACAAACAAGGTCTATTTTTAATTTATTCACCATAAGGTGGAACCTCATGAGATATATTCACTTCTTAGAACAAGCTGTGTTTTTTTATGTGCTGGATAATTATCATGATAATAGTAATTTTATTGGAACAAGATAATCTGTTACCAGGCTGGGCGTGGTGGCTCATGTGTAATCCCAGCACATGGGAGGCCAAGGAAGGCAGATCACTTGAGGTCAGGAGTTTGAGACCAGCCTGACCAACATGGTGAAACCCTATCTCTATTAAAAGTACAAAAATTAGCCAGGCATGGGGGTGGGCACCTGTATTCCCAACTACTCGGGAGGCTGAGGCAGGAGAATTGCTTGAACCCAGGAGGTGGAGATTGCAGTGAACCGGAATGCACCACTGCACTCCAGCTAGGTGACAGAGCAAGATTCCATCTCAAAAAAAAAATACTCTGTTACCATTAGGCAAGAGATAATCATAATCAATATTCCAATAGCCAAACTCTAGGCTCCAAAAATTATAATAAAATTATAAAAATGGTTCACAATAACAAACATGTAACACCTAATGCATTGTGCAATCTGAACTGTATAAAGACACCGTTAATTTAGTACATAATTATCAAACCACTTCTATAAGTTAGGTTTGGCAAATTGCAGGAGACAAAGATGGAATTGACATAGTTTTTGTCTTTAGGGTGCTCATAATAGAATATAGATAACTATTTAATTTTTGTGTTTTTTCAACAGAGTTTTTAAGAAAAATATTTTAATTCATTCAAATACTTGTCCACTTAAATAATAACTATCATGTATCTGTTACAGACTAAGCATTTTTCCAATGTTACAAAATACATTTAAAAAATACAGTTGGGAGATTGTTATTGCCACTGTTATTTATTTTATTTACTACCTGAAATAGTGCTTACTGTGTGTCCAATGTCATCTGGGAGCTTATAGTTATTATTTATTACATATGTATCACGTTCAGTATGTGCCAGGCACGTTTACGTTTGTGGCGATGAATGCAGTCTTCTAAAATGTGGGTAGGATTTAGGGTAAGCGTGCAGAGCGAGTGGAACTTTGCCAGGTAAGGAGGCAGAGGGATGATGCTTGGCAGAAAGAGTATCTAACAAGCTTGCATGTTTGACAGAAGCAGCAGCCATGAAGAATGAAAGTTTTAAAACACAAGGAGCAAGTTCAAAAGGTAGGACACCTGAGTGAACTTTGTAGAGTTTATGAGCAGTTCAAATTTACTAGTGCAAAAAAATATATATGGAGTGCTTGGTAATGAGGTGAAAATAGCTTATAGTTATTATTTATTATACTTAGTACGTGTCAGTGAAAGCAAGCTTAGGAAAGACTTTGTTGTTGTTTTACCTGTGTCTAGAAACTAGTTCAATAAAAGACTTCTAATAGTATAGAAATGAGTAGATCTTATCCTGTAGGCCAGGGGAAACTTCCGAGGTAGAATGCTTTTGGCTGCAAATACTGGAAGACCTAACAGTGGCCAAAACCATAAGAACCAGACTTGTTTTGGTTGTCCAGTGATATTATTGGATTCCACTTGTTCCTCTTTCAGTTATGCTGTTGGCAGTGTCTTGTTCATGTCTCCCTTCATGGTTGGCTACTTAGCAACAGCTCCAAACACCATGTTCTCACAAGACAGTATCTAAAGGCTGGAAGGGCTGCTTTTCTTCACATGTGTCTTTTAAATTGGGAGAAAATTCAGAAGCATGCAGGGGACTTTTTGTAAATTTTTTTTTCCTTCGGGGATGTAGTCTCGCTCTATCACCAGTCTGGAGTCCAGTGGCATGATCTCAGATTACTGCAGCCTTCACCTCCCAGGTTCAAGCAATTCTCCTGCCTCAGCCTCCCGAGGAGCTGGGACAACAGGCACATGCGACCATGCCCAGGTAATTTTTGTATTTTTAGTAGAGACAGGGTTTCACCATGTTGGCCAGAATGGTCTCAGTCTCTTGACCTCGTGATCCGCCTGCCTCGGCCTCCCAAAGTGCTGGGATTACAGAGATGAGTCACCGTGCTCAGCCCTTTCTGTAATATTTTATTAGCTGGGTCACACCACATGCTCATTCCTAAACCAGGCGCTGGGAAAGCAAATGTAGTTATATGATTAGCTTAGAATAATCACTTATGTTTTGAAGATGAGGGGGGGTATTGGGATAATAAATATCCACATAGATTTGTGATTCTCCAGCAAGAAACAACAAGGAACTGCTCTTGGGTAGGGAGCCAACAGTGTTTGCTCTAGAAATTCATTGGAAAATTGTAAGCAGGGGAGGCATTAGATTCAATTTGAGATTTAGGGCATTCTGTTCATGGTATAAAGCTGGGATTGGCATGCTTTCTCTGTAAAGGGCCAAATAGGAGATATTTTAGACAGGAGATATTTTAGGCCATGTGGTCTCTCTCTCTCTTTTTCAAGAACGATTTAAGCAGCTGAAGGCCATGTGTCGTAGCTACTCAACCCTGCCATTGTAGTGTGAAAGCCGTCATAGGTAGCATGTCAGTGAATAGGCATGACTGTACTCTCATAAAACTTCATTGAGAAAAAACATATGGTAGGCAGGATTTGGCCTGTGGTCTGCAGTGTACTGACCCATTTTGTAGAGGATAGATGGAGTATAGATGTCACCTGGGAGCGTATAGTTATTATTTACTGTGTATTTAGTATGTTCATTAGATGCCATTCACTTTTAAATTTGTGGTGATAAGTGCAAGCTTCTAAAAAAAATGGGTAGGATTTAGGGTAAGCATGCAGAGTAAGTGAAACTTTGCCAGGTAAGCAGGCAGAGGGATGATGTTTTCCAGAAGGAATATCTAACAAGTTTGCATGTTTGACAGAAACAGCAGCTATGAAGCCTGCAAATATGAAAAAAAGAAAAGAACGTGCAAAAGGTAAGACACTTGAGTATCTCTACTCTTAACCATGTAAAGAGACTGGGAGACAAGGGAAGCTTCAGCCGTAGTTAATGGTATAGTTTCCTTGTCACAAATCCATGGAGTACATCAGTCTATTACAAGGTTTTCACCCATCCATGATAAAATAAAATGATGGAGCTCCAGTTTATTCATTTGAAAATATTGGTGTTGCTGGGGACGGTGGCTCCTGCCTGTAATGAGTCAGTGTTGGAGGCTGAGATAGAAGCATCCCTTGAGGCTTGGAGGTCCAGCAGCCTGGGCAACATCGCCAGACCCCGTGACTATTTTTTCAAAAACTGTAACTGGGTGTGGTGTTCTGCACCTGTAATTCCAGCTACCTGGGAGGCCAAAGCAGGAGAATTACTTCAGCCTAGAACTTTGAGCCTGCAGTTAGCTGTGATAGCAACATTATACTGTAGCCTGGGTGGCAGAGTGAGACCCCATCTCTCAGGAAATTCAAGTCAAATAAGATAAGATACAATAAAATAAAATGTTGGTCTTTTTCTTGGAATTATGCTTTTCTAATTTGTTTTGCTTTTTTAAAAAATTTAAGAAATGACAATAATAGTTGGTTTATATAAGGCTTTCAGAAACTGGCTTCTGCCCAAATCTCCATCTGCCACCCTTTCTCTGTCTGCCCCTTTTTCTGGCATTTCTGAGCTGCTGGTGATGCCCCTGTCACCATCCTTCTCATGTAAACAAAAACATACGCTCTGGGAGGCTTCTCTCCCTCTCTTGCCGCTGCCTGGCATGTGCTATCTTTCCTGCCCTCTGCCTTTTTTAATCTGGTGAATCTCACTGTCTAAGTCTCAGCTCAGGCATGATCTCTAGAAAAGCCATCCCTGACAGCTTTTATTCTCATTCTTTAAACCCCTGTGCCTACCACTTAGCAGGAACTCAATAAATATTTTGTAAAATAAAGACTGTCTACACAGAGATGATTGCTACAGCCTAGCAACAAAGGGGATAGACAGGCAAAGACCTGATGTGCAGCTCAGATGGTGAAGTGACACTAGAAAAATTCAAAAAGTACGAAGGGAGCCCCAAGAAAGGAGACACCTGTGTACGTGGAGAAAAGATAGCCAGATTCAGGGAGGACTTCACATAGAATTTTGAGCCTTTTTTTTTTTTTTTTTTTTTTTCTGTTTTTGGAAACAAGTTTTTACTCTGACACCCAGGGTGGAGTGCAATGGCATGATCGAGACTCACTGCAAACTGAAACTCCTGGGCTTAAGGGATCCTCTTGCCTCAACCTCTTGAGTACCTGGGACTATAGGCACAGACCACTATGCCTGGCAAATTTTCTATAGACTCAGGGTTTCACTATGGTCTCTGGGCTGATCTTAAACTCCTGGCTTCAAGCAGTTATCCCACCTGGGCCTTCCAAAGTGCTGGGATTACAGGTGTGAGCTATGTGCCCAGCCTACATTCTGAGTCTTAAAACACAAAACTAAATTCCTCAGAATTGTAGAGGAAAATATTTCAGATGTAAAAAACAGGGTGTACACTGTAAAGGTATAACAGTAACAAAAATTTTGCAAATTATTAGTAAATAACGTGCTTAGCATGTTGTTAAAAAGATACTATTATGAAGCAGAGAATAGTAAAGTGTTACTTTATATGTTTTTACTGTATTTTTAAATTTTGTTTTGTTTCCAGCAGTTTTGTTTTTTTATATTGGGTGGAATAATTTTTGGGTAACCCTGAGACTTTTGCATGGCTTGAACCTGCTGATATCTAGCGTCTCCCCAAGTGGTTTGTTAAAGTTTTAGATAATTAGAAATGTTTCTTAAAAATGTAAATATTCCAGTAAACATTAAGCTTCATTTAAACTCTCAATTTATAAAAGTGTGTGTTGTTCTGTATCAATTTTTATAAAGATTATAGTCTTTAAATCATTCATTTTAACTAAACATATGGATTTGTCAGCAGAACACAACCTAAAAGTGGCTTCAGAGGAAAAGCAAGAAAGGCTCGAAAGAAGTGAAAATAAACAGCCACAGGTATGTAACAATTTAAATTTCTGGTTTAATACTGGTTTGTTTGTTTGTTTTTCTTTAATAACATAGCATAGTCCAAATGAAGTGACCTTTTAGACTATCCTTTTAGAATCCAACAGAGCATAATTTCATATTGAATTTTAAAATATTTTAGCCTGTTATAAAATGTAAAATATTCTTATAGTCTATAGTAACTCATAGCATCTGTACCCTTGGAATTGAGGCCAGAAATTTCCAGAACTCTCTTTGCTCTTTTATTTTTATAATCTTCTTCCTGATAAAGAAGGTAACATCAAAAATGGAGTTGTATTACTAAGCAAGAGAAATGATGAGCAATTGAACGGTGATGGCCACTGAGTTCACCTCATGTGAAAGGAGTCATCATTCCCGGTGGTTCAAACTGCAATTTTATGTTGCCGGTCACCAGTGCTGAGGTTAAAGACTTCTTCTGTTTTTTGGTTTCTGGTTGCCTTCAGTGTCTATGTTCAGGGAGAAGATGGGGTCATAAAAGCAATCCAACTGCCTATTGAGAGAATTATGCTTTCCAGAATGGGACTTTGGTGTCAGGGTGCAAACAATAACTTTCTTGTTTTAACATAAGTAGGAAATGCTATTAAAATTTGTAAAGCGCTGTCACTAGTGGAGCTTAGAATATATTAGACCTGGATATAAGCAGATAACCTATCTAGATAACACTATCATATTACAGTATAGCATTTGAAGTAGAATCTAAAAGTTTTCTTCCCTTTCTGATTGGTATTCATTTTGGCTTCTAATAATTTAGCATTTGCCTACTCTTTAATTAATCCTAGAAATATGAATTCACTGTAGGGGTTCACTATTTAGGGTATGCTGAGGTAAAAATCTTTTCAAGAGAGAAAGCCTTTAGATACTACATATCATCTGTGAACCTATTTCTGTCAGATTTAATTGATAATGAATTAAGTTTACTCCAAACAAACAGTGAGAGTTAAGCTTCCTGGTTCACGTTTTTCCCCTATATTAAGCCAAGGGAAATTATTTTTACTTCTTAGTTATAATCCAGCAACTTAGGAGTAGTAAAACATAGATTAAGTTTCGCAGTTCAGTTTTAATTATTTTCTATTTTTTCTTTGTTCATACTTAATTTAGAACAAAGTTAATTTTAAAACATGCACCCTGTCAGAAAAGACATCTGAGAAACAATTTAGAATAAAGTTAATTTTAAAACCTGCACCCTGTCAGAAAAGACATTTGAGAAACAAAAGAAGCAAATTAATTTTCCACTTTTGCACCTGCAAAAAAATGTCTCAAGAACCAGAACTGAGTAAGAATTGTAATAAAGAGGATATATCTGTATATTCAGGACTTCCTTTAAAATTCATTACAATTCTGGGCGTGGTGGCTCACACCTGTAATCCCAGCACTTCGGGAGGCTGAGGCAGGCAGATCATCTGAGGTCAGGAGTTCGAGACCAGCCTGACCAACATGGAGAAACCCCGTCTCTACTAAAAATACAAAATTAGCTGGGTGTGGTGGTGCATGCCTGTAATCCCAGCTACTCGGGAGGCTGAGGCAGGAGAATTGCTTGAACCTGGGAGGCAGAGGTTGTGTTGAGCCAAGATCATGCCATTGCACTCCAGCCTGGGCAACAAGAGTGAAAGTCCATCTCAAAAAAAAAAAAAATTCATTACAAAAAAGTTCAACTGAAGATTGGTGAAAGTTTTGAAAAATCCAGAATTACTGTTTGTCCTGAGGAAGAGCTCTTACATTGTAACTCTAAAGAGGGACAAACTTAAAGGGAGTGCCCCGTAATCTGATGAATCCTATCCCTGATGGTGAGGAAGCAGATGCACCTGGAGTGTCTAACTCTGTGCTATTCCAGGCATTGGCTGAACAGAAGGAGCCCATCTCACTCAGGTCTTATCGTTGCATTTATACTCTGGGTCCCTGCAACACACTTGCCAGTCATCTTCTAAGCTTTATTCAAATGAAAATAGATCAGACTGTAAAAATTATAACAAACCAGACATGCAGCCTGTTTCTCACAGAGATGAAGAAGAAAGACAATTGTTGTAATGATACAGAAATTGAAAAATTAAGGAACCCAGTAGTTATGGCTGAAATGAAAAAAGACCAAGAGTTTGATATGCAAATACGAGAAAATATAACCCAAAATACCACAGATTGGAAATTAGTCATTAGACATTGGCCTCAGTCTGGAGATCCAAAAAGTCTTTTTGATTTGTGGTTTGCTCACTCCAAAGAATGGAAGCATGTGATACGAATAGAAAGCTACAGTATTTCTGCTATTGCAGACACTTACAAACCGAAAACCAATACAGTGCTTGTTCCACAAGCCGTATGGAACTTAGAAGCTCTTCTAAAGCTTAGAAGGTGTTTGGCAAGTGTGTTTCAGGGACCCACATATGACAGTCCCACTGCTATATCTATAAAAGCATGAAACCTGAATTAGAAAATGTGAGTTATTCTCCACCACATAGTGACAGAACATCAAAAGCATATCTAGAAGAAGACTTACAGCAAGATATGCAAAGGCTTAAGAATGAGATAGGCTTGTTACAAGTAGAGTTCCTGGCTTTGAAGAAAAAAAGTTCAACTATAAAAGAGGTTCCCTTGCTGCTTCTCTTATTATAAGTTATCTGATCCGTTCTGGTTTTCTACTCAAGAAAATCTCATGTGTATAGTTACAGTGGGGTTATCTAAATGTGTAATTATGTGTCAAAGTAGATTAGTGCTGCTATCTAAATGACGGTTCTGGAAAACATTCTCATAATCTTTGTTCATTCATCAACCTAAGTCTCACTGTGAGTTTTCCAAGTGGCATATGGGCTGGGAAAATTATTTAGCCATATACCATGTGACCTTCTGAACCAGATAAGCATAAGGGAAATTGCTAAATAAATAATGTCTAGATTCTTTTTTCTGTATTCATTTAAAGATGAATTACATTTATTTCAATGATAAAATGGTAATACAGTGGGAGGAAAGCAGTGACTGAGAAGAGACATGAAAATGTATCTGACCTTGAGAGTTGCAACAAATATTCCCAGCCAAACCAGTCTGTTTAATGTGCTTTCATGCATGCAAGTTTATCTGTTTGACTCAAATTGTTTAAACTTATAATTCCATCATGGCCACTTTAAATGTTTTTGGAAACAAATACACATACTTTCACATATTTAAGAAAATCACCACTCTCCAATGTTTCTGTTGAATCAGAATTTTACATGATGTTGTTTAATAAAATATGGTAGGTTTTGACATGTATGATTTTATCATATAAGTAGCGTAACTCCTCAGCCAAAAATTTAGCATTTGACTCTATAGTAGAAGGCTGAGTCCTGTACGTTATGTTCTAAAGATAGACAAAAATCTAGAGATTTTCTTCTTTCAAAGTAAAAGCAGATGAGGCCTCCCACCACCCTCTGAGCCATTAAATTGTTTTGCCAAAGTCACACTTTTAATTTATTTGACAAATTTGATGTATTTATCTGGTAATTGATGTAATTCAGCAATATGTAATTGTATCTTCCCTTTTGGTGCCACGAAATGCTAGGCAATGCCACCTTAGGAGCTTTGGGTGAGTTACTTAATATTTCTTGGTTTTACTTCCAGTATCAAGTAGATATGGGGCTAGAGTGGACAGCTATACTGTGTATCTTCCAGCTATAAACTTCTGTGGTGATTGAATGTACATTTGAGGAACATCTCATTTTCCAGGATTCCACACTAGAAACTCAGCAGTTTCACTCGGCTCCTTGTGTTGTGGCACACTTTGGTTCCTCTATTTCAGTGAGCACCTTCACTTTTTTGATATCCCAGGAACCAAATGAAAAAATAAGGAGAAAAGGCAGTGGGGAAAAGAATATCTTAGTGCAGAAAAGGGCAAGCTTCTTTTCTGTTTCTGAAGCCCCACAAGGTCACATCCTCTCAATCTGGCTATTTCATGGAGAATCCAGGTGACAAAGGCAGAAG
This sequence comes from Pan troglodytes, assembly GCF_028858775.2. Classification (NCBI taxonomy): domain Eukaryota; kingdom Metazoa; phylum Chordata; class Mammalia; order Primates; family Hominidae; genus Pan; species Pan troglodytes. Next base: position 77,394,702 of record NC_072409.2, read on the forward strand.
ACACATTTTATGCCTGTGTCTTTTTGTTTCTCTGTTTTTGTGTTGATATATTTACACCACAGAGGTAACTGTGATCTGATGGAGAACTAGAAGTAGAGTCAGAAGCCCTGAGGAAAATCCTGCAGCTTGCTTATATTTTTAACCTGTCTTTTTTAAGGATTGTGATAACTAAATAAGTTCATCAATGTATGTATGTAGAAGTGCTTAGTACAATGTCTAGATTTATGATTTAGTAAATGTAATTCTTACAACTAAAAAATGTTGAGTCAAATCACAATAGAATATGATCAGGGAAACAGAACTTTTACAACTTTGAGAGATTTTATCTGTCCAAATAGATGTGGAGGTAAAGGTCTTACTATAGGGTGGTGTCTGGGTCAGATATCAGAGTATAAATGCAATTTCCTTTTTCCAGGATTTTAATTTAGTCAGATTTTTTAACAACTTTATGCTTTGAGTTTGTTGTAATTCAGAGAAAGGCTTTTCCAATTCTGATATTCTTAAAAATTCTCTAGAGTGTGTGTGTGTGTGTGTGTGTGTGTATTTTATGGATTCATTGACTTCAAATACATTTTTGAACTTTTTGAAATGTATGTTCTCTAAGGTTCAAGGTTTTGCTTCAACTTTTTCTCCAGTTGGATATCCACTTACAGCAACTTTTAACTGCATGAAGTATAGATTGCTCTTTCACTTCAGAAATAACCATCATAGATTATTTTATTGAGTGCTAACTAAAAATTTGTTTTGTTTTATTTAGGATTCTCAAAGTTACGGAAAAAAGAAGGATGCGATGTATGGAAATTTTATGTTGAAGAGAGACATTGCCATGCTCAAAGAGGAATTATATGCAATAAAAAATGACAGTCTCAGAAAGGAAAATAAATATATTCAGGAAATTAAAAGCATTACAGAAATAAATGCTAAGTTTGAAAAGAGTGTAAGACTCAATGAAGAAATGATAACAAAAAAAGTGGCCCAGTATTCGCAACAGCTTAATGATCTGAAAGCTGAGAATGCAAGGCTGAATTCAGAATTGGAGAAGGAAAAACACAACAAAGAAAGACTAGAAGCTGAAGTTGAATCCCTCCATTCTAACCTGGCCACTGCTATAAATGAGTACAATGAAATTGTGGAAAGAAAAGACCTAGAACTAGTTTTACGGAGAGCAGATGATGTTTCTAGACATGAAAAAATGGGTTCTAATATTTCTAAACTAACAGATAAGAATGAGTTGCTTACTGAACAGGTCCATAAAGCTCGGGTGAAGTTCAATACCTTAAAAGGTAAGCTCCGTGAGACAAGAGATGCTCTCAGGGAAAAGACATTGGCTTTAGGAAGTGTACAGCTGGACCTAAGGCAAGCACAGCATCGAATAAAGGAAATGAAGCAGATGCATCCAAATGGGGAAGCTAAAGAAAGTCAATCCATTGGAAAGCAGAACTCTTTAGAGGAGAGAATACGTCAACGAGAACTTGAAAATCTCTTGCTTGAACGACAACTAGAGGATGCTCGTAAGGAAGGCGATAATAAAGAGATAGTCATTAATATCCACAGAGACTGTCTTGAGAATGGAAAGGAAGATCTTCTAGAAGAAAGAAATAAGGAATTAATGAAAGAATATAATTATTTAAAAGAAAAACTGCTTCAGTATGAAAAAGAAAAAGCAGAAAGAGAAGTAAGTATGAAGAAAACTATAACCTTCTGGAAAGAAAATTTAAACATTTCTTTCTGGCTATATGTTGAACCTAGTTCAATATAAAAATAAATAGATGAAAATGTGTTTACCATTCTGTATAATTCCATTTACATGAATCATCCAGGAAATACATCATCTATAGGGACAGAAAGATGATTAATGTTTGTGTAGGCCTGGGGCTGGAAGCGGGTCGTGACTGCTAATGGGCATTAGGGATTGTCCTGGAGTGATGAAAATGTTCTAAAGTTGGATTGTAGAGATGGTTGCATGACACAGTAAATTTACTAAAAATCTTTGAACTGTTTGTTAAAAAATATAAATTCTATAAATCATATTTCAACAAAGCTGTTTGAATAAAAATCATATTTCAACGAAGCTGTTTTAGTAAACCAAAAAAGTGTTTACTGTATCAGCTTGGAAACATGCTTTGTTTCCAGGAGATAAAAGGTAGAGCTGACAAGATGCTTTCCTTTGAGTAAAGACATTATGTCACCTATGAAATGTTAGTAGATGCAGAGCAATGCTGATAAGGTGTGTAGTCTTAGACTACTGAAATAAGAAATGTAACGTCTTCATGTTGCCGCATTTTAAGAGCATAATGAAGCAGGTAAGTGGAAATGCTTGTACCTGAAATGTGTATTTTGAAAATCAGATTCAATTAAGTGAGCTGCTTTGACACTTAATTCTAGATTTTCCAGATGAACTGAAGTGTGTTGCTGTGTCTTGTGATGCTTTTCCTTCAGTGGCTCTCTCTTATATGTATTTTAGTTGGTATAACTTTGTTTTGATTCATACCAATGTGACTTAAGTCTGAAAATATGTCAGTCTCACATTATGTATTTTTCTGACCACTTAGTATTTTAAAGACTTCTACTTGTTATAAAATCACAATTTGGAATAAATGTGGTAAATTTTAGCAAAAAAATATTTGATGTAATGTTTCCACTGGCAGGTATTTATAATTTACTGTGAATATTTTTATGAGTAATTAGCTCATAATTTACATTTTAAGTCTCAATGGCTATCACTTGGATATAATTCTTTCCAGTACAAAGATACTTTTAGCTGTCTGTGATTTATGAGTTTGACATTGAATCCCCATTTTCAGACTAATGAGGGGTGGCAGAGTTCACGGAGAGTGGGATTGAAGTTTGTATGGGACAGAGTTGTAGGAGCTGAGGTCAGGGAGGGAGGTAGAGGCCATGTTACCTAGGGCCTTGAAGGCCGTTGGAATTTTATTCTGAGGTAGGAATCCATTGGAAGGATTTCAACAGGCGACTGAATATGTGAGGAACTCAGGTTGAGTTGAGGGTCTAAGGTGAATGAATAGTAGGCTGGATCAATCTGTCATGTAAGAGAATACCAATTTGGCAGGAATATAACACCTTCTATGTCCCTCACTGAATTCAGTAATAAAGAAGAAAGTGTACATATGAGGAAAAGAAAGTGAATCTGTGTGTGTGGTAATAATTTTCAAAGTATGTATGCTAGACTTAAATATTAACATAATTTAATAATAAGGCACTTTATAAAATTGGTAACAAAAATATTTTGTCAGGTGATTGTGAGAGAATGTCAAGAAGAACTGGTCGATCACCTTAAAAAATTTTCAAATTCAGAGTCTCCACTGGAAGGTACATCACATTGTCATATTAATTTGGATGAGACATGGACTTCAAAGAAGAAATTATTTCAAGTAGAAATTCAAGTATGTATGGAATGTAACATGTAGACAGTTAATCTGTAGCTGGTTGAATAATATAAAGTGTCTTAGGATACTAATTTCAGTGGACAGCTTGATTTTATATTTTCATTATAATTGATCATTACCATTTTATTATCTTTATAACGTACTTCTTCAACTCTGGCTCTTGTTCTGCCATTTTGAAATAATAGTTGCATATGTTTTCTCTTATAATATCTACACTTGGGAAAGTTGAGAATAATACATCATTCCTCACAGAAAATTGACTTTTTTCCTGTTAAACAGTATTTTTAGATAATTTCCTTAATGCCTTGGTGAGGCAAGCCAGATTAAGTCAGAAGAGAATGTTTAATGGAATATTCCAGCAAGTTGTCTTATTTCTTCACTTTTGTGAATGGACACAGCAGCTGTGCATATTCATTTCATGGATTCTGGGTTAACTTGTACAGAAAGGCCATCATACTGTTCTTTGAAATGCACGTTTTAGGTTAATTTACAAACTACTTGAAAAGTTAGGCATTGCCTTCATCTTCCTTTCATTTAAAATATACTGTAATGGCGTAGAAATACTCAGATCTAATAGAGTATGTACATCCAAAATAGAGAGCTCAGAAAATTATCTGGATCCTACCATGGGATTTTAAAAACAGTTTCACTGAGAGATAATTCACATGTCAGACAGTTCAACCATTTAAAATGTACAACTCAGTGTCTGTTAGTATATTCACAGTGCTGTGTGGTCATCAGCATAATCAATGCTAGAACATTTTCACCACTCTGAAAAGCAACCCTACATCTCTTAGCCATGACTGCAACCCCACTCCATGTCTCTCCACCTACCCCAGTTGTAGGCAACCACCATCCACTTTTGTCTCCACAGATTTGTATGGTCTGCATATTTAAATACATAGAGTCATACAATATGAAGTCCTTTCTGACTGGCTCTTTCACTTAGCAGAATGTTTTCAGAATTTTATCCATGTTGTAGCACATATCAGTAGTTTATTCCTTCTTATTGTCAAATAATAGTCTATTTCAGGGCTACACCAGTTTTCCATTCATTCATCAGCTGATGGACCTTTAGGTTGTTTCCACTTTTTGGCTATTATGAAAACAGCTGTTGCAAACATTCATTTACAGGTTATTGTATGGACATATGTTTTTATTTCCCTGCCATTGGACTCTATCCTCAGAGTTAATTGGGCAGATATCAGCACCAGTTTTACCCATGCTGTCTTTCCTGCCTTCTCAGTTCCTGCTCATCTAGCCTCATTCATTCAGACCTGGCAGGCAATTTCCTCTTCTTGAAGCTTTCTCTGACTGTTCTCTCACTGACCTTACATCTCAGCACTTGTTGCCCAGTCTGCAGAACAACTTAGCCCTTAATTTGACATGGCTTTTCATTTTTAATGGAAGATAATTTTGTCTTAACATAAATTTGCTTAAAGGGAAAATAATATATGACATGAATGTCACCTATCCTTGTATAAATTGAAAATAGTTTAGCTTGGCAGCTTTCAGCATAGAACAAAATGTACCCTACCAATTACTTCTTTGAGACATTAACACAGTAAATCTTTTATTCTAAGTGTATTTTTAGCAATTAAATATGAAATTAAAACCAATTAGTCTAATAGAGGAGAATTGTTCAATCAAATGCTCATGTTTTTCTCAGTATGAAAAAAGAATCTAAATTTGCCTTCCTTCACTATGTAGCCAAAACTGTATTTCTGGATGGTTGCCAGTTTGTCAGCTGAATAGTTCTGGCTGCAGCTTGTCTGATGAAGGACAACACAGCTCCTTAATCCGAGCGCTCAGCAGAGTACTCGTGAAGGCAGTGCCACAGCAACAGCTGCTGGGAGGGAACTGATTCAGAAGACTTGATTTAGCAATAGAGTCCAGGGTTTTCAGCTCCGTGGCTCAGCCTGTCTCTGCTGGTCATGTCGGTTATGTACTACTCAATCCAGGAGGTGCTGTTTCCATTGTAGTACATACGTGACTGTTGCCCACTGAGTCACACAGAGAGAAAAGTAAGCTATAAATTATACACTCCCCATTTGCTGCCACTTTCAGTGGTGTGAAGAATGATTCAGTGCATCTATAGGAGGCCACTTCCATTGGAATGCCACCTCCCTAACACATACAATGGTCAAGAGATAAAAAACAGTGAAAATTATCATGCTAATAGCAAATATTGTCTGTAGCTCACTATGTACATGTACTCTTCTAAGTGCTTCTAAGCAAATCTTACCTGTAGCTCACCATGCACCACATACTCTTCTAAGTGCTTCATGTCAGTCCCTGGTTTAATCTTCCCAACATCCCAGTGAAGTAGATGGTATTATTCTCTCCATTTCATAGATAAAGAACTGGAGACACAGAAAATTAATTTGCTCAAGGTCACACGGCTAGTATCTGGTAGATCTGGGATTCAGACCCAGCCCTTCTGGCTTCTGTGTAGAACTGCCTCTCAAACCATTCCATGGAACACCTGGTTGGTGAGGTGGCTCATGCCAGTAATTCTAGCACTTGGGGAAGCTGAGGCAAGAACAGTGCTTGAGCCCAGGAATTTGAGACCAGCCAGAGCAATATAAGTGAGACCCTGACTCTACCAAAAAAAAAAAAAAAATTAAACAGCTGGGGCATGGTGGTGCATGCCTGTAATCCCAGCTACATTGGAGGCTGTGGTAGGAGGGTTGCTTGAGCTCAGAATATCAAGGCTGCAGTGAGCGGTGATCAAGCCACTGCACTCCAGCCTGGGTAACAGAGCAAGCTCTGTCTCATAAATAAAACATTTTGTATAGATTCCCATAGAATTGAGTTAGACATCAGGCATAGAATTATTAGCCGCTTTGATGTCTGCCTTGGGAGTAAAACATATAATAAGGGGCAGCTTTAAACCATCTCAATCAATAACCTCTAACTTCTCCAGAAGGTTCTTATTTCATGATTCCTAAGCAAGAGACTACCTGGATTAAGACATTTGGTGGACACCATTCTGAGATGAAGAATCTCGATCAGGAAGAAGGGAGATCTCTACTTACTGAAGCTTCCCAATGACATAGTTGAGTGTCCCCCAAAAGGAACTTTAGAACAAGATGTTCATCATGCCATATCTCTATGGAAAAGGAAATTCTTTAAAAGAAAAGAAAGGCAAACAATTGATAATCTGATTCTCATGGGAAAGTTTTCATTATAAAAGAAAAAAGGGCTGGGTGCCGTGGCTCACATCTGTAATCCCAACACTTTGGGAGGCTGAGGTGGGTGGATTACCTGAGGTCAGAAGTACAAGAAGAGCCTGGCCAACATGGTGAAACCCTGTCTCTACTAAAAATACAAAAATTAGCTGGTGGTGTGCAACTGTAGCCCCAGCTACTTGGGAGGCTGAGGCAGGAGAATCACTTGAACCCAGGAGGTGGAAGTTGCAGTGAGCCGACATGGCACCACTGCACTCTAGCCTGGATGACAGAGTGTGACTCCATCTCAAAAAAAAATAAATAAGAAAAAGAAAAAGAAAAAATGGACAAAATATACTGGTCCAAAAAAGAAGAAAGAGAGAGAGGAGAGAGAGAGAGAGAAAGAAAGAAAGAAAGAAGGAAAAAGAAAGAAAGAAAGAAAAAGAAAGGACAAAGCAAAGTATACTGGTGAATATCCTAAGGGTGAGACAGCCCCCCTTCAAGATTAGAAAATAACACTGTACTCAAAGTAACATCCATAAGAATCAACATAAAATAGACAAGATTCACTATCTACAAAAGTAATCTGCACCAAGTAGCAAATGTATAAGTGTGTGGTTGAGAATATTGTCTATAATATGTGTACTAGAGGGAAGAGGCCTCAGTAAAAAGGTCAGAGCTGGAAATTTATATTAGGGAATCCAGGTTAACGTTTTGAGATATTAGGAGTTCTGAGAGAATTTAAAAAGAGGAGTAGCAGCCAGGCATGGTGGCTCACACCTGTAATTCCAGCACTTTGGGAGGCCGAGGAGGGCAGATCATGTGGTAAGGAGTTCAATACCAGCGTGGCCAACATTGTGAAACACCATCTCTGCTAAAAATACAAACAATTAGCTGGGTGAGGTGGTGTTGCAGAATCAGGAGGACCAGAGAGAGACCTTGGGGTGTACACAGGAAGATATCTTTATCGAGTGTACTCAGACCCAGCGGACTCAACATCTGACAAACTGGGCCCAGAACAAAGACAGCACTTGACTTTTATACACACTTCAAAAATGGGGTGGGCTAGCTTGAAGCAGGCTTACAGTTACAGTGGTGTGAAAGCACGGATACAGAGGCAGAACAATTAATTAAATTGTGACAGGTTCATAACTTAGGATTACACATGACCTTTGCCAAGCAACCCAGATGTCTGTTACCTAGGTTTTGCTCTAAAGAGCCTTGCACTGGTTTATCTCAAGTTTCAATATAAAAACACAATAAGTGATGAAAAATAGATCTCTGGATGAGACCCTGTGTCATAGAGTCCAATGGAAGGGGAGAAACAGGATAATAGAAAAGCCACAAAAAGTAGACAAAAGTTATTATTTGTGTATTATAGAAAAAATAAACTTTGTTTAATGAGAAATGGTTAATAGACAGGGAAAAACTGAAACCTACAGGTGAATACTTACAGAGAATGACAGTATTTAGCTCAGCCTGAAGATAGATGAGGATCAAAAATGTAGTGGGAACTAGATAAGAGTTTTCTAAAAATCATCTTAGTAAGATGTAATTTAACTTGGAATATCTTAAACTATTAATGACAATGTTTCTAGAGCATCTTTAAAAACTAAAATGTAAATATAACTACTCTTAATGTATCTTACTAACCCTTAGTACTTTATGTGTAAAAACTCTCATTTTTAACAAACATTTTTGGCAGTTTAAATTTCAGAAAAGGTAATGATGAAAGTGTGAATCTTTTTTAGCTGTTTTAAGAAAATGACTAGTTTTGAAATCTCGTTATTGGCATCAGGTTTGTAAAATGCACTTTATACAACCGCCTAAATACATATTATTCATCAACTTATGAGAAATAATATTTTTAAGATAGAAGAGGATCTCTAGATTTTACAAAAATAATTTTAAACACTTTTTTTCAAGCCTGAAGAAAAACATGAAGAATTCAGAAAACTTTTTGAATTAATATCATTACTGAACTATACTGCGGATCAAATAAGAAAGAAAAATCGTGAATTAGAAGAAGAGGCAACTGGGTATGGTTTTCATATTGTAGAACATTTTAACCATTTAGTAATTGATTTAACTCTAACTTTACTTGACTAAAACTTTGATACAAATTCATTTTATGTCTTCATTTTCATAATTAAATGAATTCTGTTTTAAAATGTGTTTCAGAAACTCACAACACAACTTTATAGGCATGTGAGCAGGAGTCCATGACCCTTGGACTTTTTTGTTGGAATTATTTAAAAAATCAAATTTCAGTATAAAAACACAATAAGTGATGAAAAATAGATCTCTGGATGAGACCATGTGTCATAGAGTCCAATGGAAGGGGAGAAACGGGGTGGAAGTCAGCTGAGCTGTTGGGGCGAGGTTGGGATGAAAAAATTTATATTAAAAATATGTGAAAAAAGAAACAACACAATCTGAAATTTTTTTGAATGCCAAAACATTACGCCTATTTTTATTTATTTATTTATTTATTTATCTTTTGAGACAGAGTCTGGCTCTGTCACCCAGGCTGGAGTGCAATGACGCGATCTCGGCTCACTGCAACCTCTGCCACCTGGTTCAAGTGATTCTCTTGCCTCAGCCTCCTGAGTAGCTATGATTACAGGTGTGCACCACCCTGCCTGGCTAATTTTTGTATTTTTAGTAGAGATGGGGTTTCACTGTGTTGGTCAGGCTGGTCTCGAACTCCTGACCTCATGATCCACCTGCCTCAGCCTCCCAAAGTTGGCATGAGCCACTGCGCTTAGCAATGTATTCTTTAATGATTTTGAAAACAATAATGACAATGCTTTGGACATGGAATGTCAAGTGCACTTTTCATTATCTAGTTTGAATTTTTATTTCTGAAGATATTTTTGCTGTATTTGGTCATCTTTTCTTCCTTTTGTAATATTCTTCTCTGCTGCATTCAAATTTTTTAAAGACCTATTTGTGTCCTTCTTTAACATCAAAATTTATCTTGATATATAGCTTGTATTTTGTTTCTGCTTCTTTGTTTTTCTTTTAGATATAAAACATATCATGGAAATTTACTCATTTTACATGGGTACCTCCATTGTATACATGAAGTATACATCTTATTAAACTTCTGTTTTACAGAAATAAATTTTATATATAAAAAAAGTATAACCTAAAGAAAAAGAGTAAAATGAGCATTCATGTTTTGATCACGGACTTTTAAAAAAAAAATGGAATGTGTCTTTGAAGCCCTGAACACAGCTACTTTTCCATGTATTTACTGAGCACTTAAGTTGGTTTTCTGATTCTAATCATCATTTTTCTGCCATTGTCTTTCTCTACATGGTTTTGTATCTTTCATTTTGTTGACATTATGTCAGTAAAGATCTCTAGATCTCTTCTTCAAAGTCTTTAAATCATCACATATCTCTCTCCACCTTTCCTTTTTTCTAAAACTGCCCGTTTTCTTTTTCTCCTCAATTCAGACATTAAAGATGTTTTCTTCTCTTTTTCTACATTGAATAATGTCCTTGTGCTTTTTGGGTGTACTTTTTTTTCTTCTTATAGACTGTGGTCAACGGATATCAAAATGTATTTTTGTGTCTTTTTCAAACATATATGTGTTTTACTTTTTAAAAATCTTGGTTACTCATCTCTCGGTTATGCCTTATATTTACTAATACGTTATTTCATCTTAGCATACCAAAATGGATATGAATAGTTTATTTATAAAAAACTGTATGGTTAGGCCAGGTGTGGTGGCTCATGCCTGTAATCCCAGCAATTTGGGAGGCCAAGGCAGGTAGATCATTTCAGGTCAGGAGTTCAAAACCAGCCTGACCAACATGGTGAACCCCATCTCTACTAAAAATTCAAAATTAGCCAGGCATGGTGGCCCATGCCTGTAATCCCAGCTTACTTGGGAGGCTGAGGCGGGAGAATCACTTGAATCCAGGAAGCAGAAGTTGCAGTGAGCCGTGATCACGCCATCACACTTCAGCCTGAGCAACAAGAGTGAAGTTCCATCTAAAAAAAAAAACAAAAACAAAACAAAAAAAACAACTGTATGGCTATTATCACTTTACCTGCTATATATACCATAAAATTGTTCTTCATATTATTTATATAAGATTATAATTTCATATAGAATGCTTTCAAACTATGTTCAGTTGAAACTGAGAGGATCATAGTTTATAGATTTGTTTCTTTGATATGCCATAACATATCTGTTTAAACAATTATTAAATATTTACTCTTAAAAATACTTGACTTACTAGTTCTTACATTTCTGTAGATCTAAGAAATGCCTAGAAATGACAATAAATATGTTAAATGCATTTGCAAATGAAGACTTCAGTTGCCATGGAGACTTAAATACAGACCAACTGAAAATGGATATTCTGTTTAAGAAGCTAAAACAGAAGGTAATTTTAAAAAATTATTATTTTATCTTAAGGTCTAGATTACATGTGTGAGAGGTACAGGTTTGTTGCATAGGTAAATGTGTGCCATGATGGTTTGCTGCACGTATCAATCCATCACCTAGGTATTAAGCCCCGTAGGCATTAGCTATTAATCTTGATGCTCTCCCTCCTGACCCCAACAAGCCCCAGTGTTTGTTGTTCCCTTCCCCGAGTCCACGTGTTCTCATCATTCAGCTCCCACTTATAAGTGAGAAGATGCAGTGTTTGGTTTTTTGTTCCTGCGTTAGTTTGCTGAGGATAACAGCTCCGAGTTCATCCATGTCCCTGCAAAAAGCATGATCTCTTTCATTTGTATGGCTCCATAGTATTCCATGATGTATATACACCACATTTTTTTATCCTGTCTATCATCGATGGACATCTGGGTTGATTCCATGTCTTTGCTATTGTGAATAGTGCTGCAGTGAACATACAAATACATGTATCTTTATAATACAATAATTTATATTTAAACATAAGGTAATTTTAAATCAGTTTGGGGATTAAAATTATGTAATTTGGAGAAATATTAATAATGGATAAACCCAAATTCAGCCAAAATACATCTAAGGAGGTTGATACTGAGCCAGTATGGTGACTGTGGCCCTGGATTACCCAATCTGAAGAGCTCTTGAGAATGCTTCATGAGACAGTCACATTACAGTTTGATTTTGTACATTTCCAGCAGACAGAGTTGCAGGGAAAATCATAAATCAATATGAGGAAGACATACATTGGCTCAGCCTAAAAGTGGGACATCAAAAAGGAGGGGCTAACAAGTCATAGGTGGGTTTTAAGGATTCTTTAGGTGACAATTGATAAAGAAAATCTGTTGTCTAAAACTGGAAATAGGTATAAAGGAAGGCCTTAATTAAGATAAGGTCATTATGGAGGTTAAGGTTCTTATTATGTAGATGAAGCCTCCTAGCTGGCAGCCCTCAGAGAAAATAGAGGGTAAATATATCTTTTCAGACTTGAAATGCATCAGGATCTTAGTTAATCTTCCCTAGATCTGGGAAGACCTAGAAGGGGAGAGATTGGGCTACATTAATGAAGACTTCTTACAGATGCAAATTCCCCCACAGAAGGCAGCTTTGTACTGCCATTTCAATCTCTTGGCCCTGCAACAGCCATTTCAAAATATGTCAAAAAATATATATTTGGGGGTAAAATAACTTTGATTTTTTTCAGCTTCTTCTCTCTGTGATGCTGTACCAGAATCAGGTTACAAAGTAAACCACATTATAAGAGTTAATAAAACCCATCTGATGAGATTTGATTGTTTGAAGGGTGTGATTCCCAGACCCTTTAGATAGAAACTGGGGCAAAAGAATACAAGGTCTTGCTCCTCAATATAAATCTCTCAGTGCTTTAAGCAGTGAAAGATTTTTCATTTAATTTTACAGACTTGATACTAATAAAAAGATACTTTAAAATATATGTATGTATATATTTTTCCTTACAAAAGATATGCTGTTGATTCTCTTATGTCTTGAACCCTGGCCAGTGATCTGAAACGAAGCAGCCCATGTCTCCAGATCACTAGTTCCAAATAAATTTTGGGGTGTAACAGGTTTATTGAGAAGTAATTAACACACCATGCAATTCACTCATCTAAAATATACAAGTCATTCAATTTTAGTATTTTCAGAGTTATGTAATCATCATTACATCAATTTTAGAACACTTTCATCACCCTAAAAACAAACCCCACATCATTTAGCTATCTTCACTAGTTTTCCCTTCCTCCCTCAGCCCTAGGGAACCACCCACCTTCTTTGTATAGATTTGCATATAAGCCTCTGAAATAAAAAGCAAGTGGTCTACTGGGACTGGCTTATTTCACTTAGCATAATTTTTCATGCTGCATCTGTGCTGTAGCAGGTATTGATGCAGGGCTTTCGCTCCTTAGTTCAGCTAAATCTGGGTTCTTCTCTCATGACCAGGAAAAATTAGCCATGTGGACCCATTGAAGGGTGAGAAGGACAGAATTTATTAAGTGAAAGGGAAGCTCTCAGCAAAGAGAGGGGTCCTGCAAACAGATTTCCACCTCACAATTGAATACCAGGACAGGCACACATGAGCTGAAGAGGCCAGGCTCCTCCTCTGCATAAGGCGTGAATTCCTGGTGGCTCCACCCCAACCCCCCAGTGCATGTGGGCCTCCAGTCTGCTGCTGGCATGTCCAGGCAAGCCCCTGTGCAGGTTCCCTTATCTGCACCGGATGTTTTATCTGGTGTAGACACTTGTGGGCCTGGAGATTCTCTGGGGACCCTTCCATATCTGTCTAGGCATTTTGCTGTCTCCTGCTTCTTATTGCTGAGTAATATTCCATTGTATGGATACATTAAACATTTTATGTAACCATTCATGAGGTGATGGACCTTTGGGTTCTTTCCACTTTTTGACTCTTATTAATAATGCTGCTGTAGGCCAGGTGTGTTGGCTCACACCTGTAATCCCAGCACTTTGGGAGGCCAAGGTGGGTGGATCACGAGGTCAGGAGTTCAAGAGCATCCTGGCCAACATGGTGAAACCCTGTCTCTACTAAAAATACAAAAATTAGCTGGGCATGGTGGTGTGTGCCTGTAATCCCAGCTACTCAGGAGACTGAGGCAGGAGAATTGCTTGAACCCGGACCCAGGAGGCAGAGGTTGCAGTGAGCTGAGATCACGCCACTGCACTCCAGCCTGGGCTACGGAACAAGACTCCGTCTCAAAAAAAATATAGTAATAATGCTGCTGTAAACATTTATGTATGAGTTTTTGTGCTTGCATATGTTTTTATTTTTCTGGAGTATATACTTATGACTGGAATTTCTGGGTCATACAGTAACTTCATGCTTAACCTTTGAGGAGCTGACAGTTTGTTTTCCAAAGTGGCTGCACCACTTTACATCCCCAGCAGCATTGGATAAGGGCTTTAATTTCTTTACATTTTTCCTAACACTTAACTTATTTTCTCTTTTTTATTGAACAAAGATTTGGTCCTGTGGTGTGAAGTGATACCACAAGGTGGTTTTGATTTACATTTTCCTAATGACTAATTACATTAAGCATCTATTAATGTGCTTATTATCCGTCTTTATATCTTCTTTGCAGAAATATCTATTCAAATTCTTTGCCCATTTGTTAAATTGGGTTATCTTGTTATTTATGAATGGCAAGGGTTCTTTATATATCCTATATATGTAAGTCCCTTATCAGATATACACTTTTCAAATTCTTTCTTCTACTCAGTGTCTTGCCTTTTCACTTCTTGATACTGTCTTCTCAAGCACAGCAGTTTTCAATTTTGAAGTCCATTGAATCCATTTTTCCTTTGGAGTCATAGCTAAGAAAACACTGCCAAATGCAGTCACAAAGATTTATGCCAATGTTTTCTTCTGAGAGTTTTATAGTTTTAGCTGTTACAGTTAACTGTTTTGAGTTAATTTTTAAATATGGTATTAGGTGAGAGTCCAACTTTGTAATTTTTTTTGCACATGGATACCCAGTTGTTCCAATATCATTTATTGAAAAGAGTATTTTTTCCCATTCTGTTTTTTTGTTACCTTGTATAAAATCAATTGACTGTAAATGTGCAGGTTTATTTTTAGGTTATCAATTCTTAGTTTATGTCTATTCTTATATGAGGACCAAATTGAATTTACTGAGAAAATTTTTTCAATCATGTTGCATATTACCAGTTGTCTTATGTCATAATAAAAATTAAATGTAGTAGAATATCTTTAACTTCACCTTTTGTGTCTCAAAGGAGTCTGGCCAGCTTATACCTTACTTACTCTAAGACATGATGGCAAGTCAGGCTTACAAGACACATTATTTCTTTTTCTCTCCATTTAAACCTTTAGTCTCTTATCCAGTGCCTCCCTCTATAGTTTCATTTTCAGTAAATTTTGGTCGCAGTATCTGCTGAAATAGTCTACTATTTAGTGCCTTATGTTTTACTAACTCATTATAATTCATAGAATCATCCATAGATGTTTACCATCCAGGAAGGAGGAGTTTAAGTTTGAGCTGCCAGCTTTCCTCAGTGGAAATCAAGTGAAGTCATCATCTTTCAGTTCACAGATCCTCTTTCCACCTGGCATCTTGTTCTGTTGTGTAACACTGTGGCTAATCCTTTTCTTGGTGCAGATCTTGCATTCTCAGAAACCACGGTTTCTGTATTGACCTCCTATTACTGAAACAGAGATGCACAGCTCTGCTTTCTAGCTCAGTAGAGGATTCTTGGAATAAAAAGTTTAACTCATTCCAAGAAAAAGTTTTAGGAGTGCAGCACTTAAAAATCAGGTAATATTCAGGCAATTTATCAGAGACAAATAGTAGATTAGTATTTTAAATTTCAAAATTTCAGAGCCAAGTTGTGTGCTATAGAGAAGCATTGTGGTATAATACAGAGATGGGATGGTCTTAACTTCTCCATGCAAACAAACGTGAAGTAAGGTAAAGGAGAAATTGCATTTGATGTCTTAACGCTCAAAGTATGCTGTGTTTATTTTACTTCTGTGAAGAGTAAAAGTCATTCCATAATTTTCTCCTTATTTCCTCATTGAGAAAAAGGAAAATGAAAATCGAATACTAGATTGATTAATAAATACTCAGAGCTTCTTCTTTTAGAATTTTCATTAATTGAAATCAGGTAAATGTCTGATTTTGGTTATGTAACCAAGTATTTCCAGTTGTTTTTCAAATCATATGTCTTCTTGCTTTGCAGTCTTATTTCCTAACTTGAGGGGAAATTGTAAGGAGACACCCTTGCCTTATTATCAGAGTTCATAATTGAAGGGGGTTTTAGGAAAAGTTCCTCCTCAGCAGCTTACATCTCTCTCCTGGTTATCTGCTGCTTCTCAATAATGTTTGTCATCAACAAATTAATCTCAACATTTATTAGATCCTACTTTAAAGGAGACTCTTTTCTGCTACCTAAGTTGTTTCCTGTTGTCTCTTTTTAAAACTTATTTTTCTAACAATTACCCAGAGTTTTGTGGCTTAAAAGAAAAACATTTATTTTGTTCATGAACCTGTGGTTTGGAAAAAGATTGGCCAGGACAGCTTGTCTCTGCTCCCCTCAGCTTCCCTAGGAAGTTGGAAAAATTGAATCATCTGAAGCTTTGCTCACCCATGTGTTTGATGGTTGATGCTGGCCATTGGCTGGAACCTCGGCTGGGGCAGGCAGCATGAACACCGACACTGGCACTCCCAGGCTGTCTTTGTGGACTGATCTCTCTCACAATCTGGGGGCTGAGTTCGAAGGGAAAGCAGTCTGAGATAGGGAAGCTACATGATATCCCTTTTACTGCATTCTATTCATTAGGAGAAGGCCATCAGTAAGGATGGCCCATATTCTATTCTTTTAATGGGATGAATATAGATTCTCTTTTGTTTTAATTGACATGTATATACATAATTATGGGCTATAGGGTGACATTTTGAGAAATTTATATAGTGCATAATGATCAAGCTAACTAGCATATTTACTACTTCTTACTACTTCAATCATTTTTCATTTCTTTGAATTGTGAACTTTCAAAATCTTCTAGCTTTTTAAAAATGTTCAATAAACCATAGTTAACCATATTCACTCTATAATGCCACAGAACATCAGAACTCATTCCTCTTATCTAACTGTAATTCTGTATCCATTAACCAGACTCCCCTCTCCTACTTCTGTGAGCTTTTTTGTTGTTAAGAGACAGGGTCTTGCTAGTGTAGTCTTGGCTCTGGGCAACTGTAGAGTCATCCAGGCTAGAGACAGTGATTTGATCATAGCTCACTGCAGCCTCAACCTCTTGGGCCCATGTGATCCTCCGACCTCACCCTCCTGAGCAGCTAGGATTATGGGCGTGCACCATTGCACCTGTCTGATTTTTTACTTTGTAGAGATGTCTCTCTATGTTGTTCAGGCTGCTCTGGAACTTTTGGCTTCAAGTGATTCTCCTGCCTCAGTCTTTCAAAGTGCTAGGAAATTACGGGCATCAACCATGTTGCCCAGCCCTCAATTTTTCTTTAGCTCCCACACATGAGTGAGAATGTGCAGTATTTATCTTTCTGTGTCTGCACTTAACATAATATCCTCCAGACTGATCCACGTGGCTACAAGTAAGAGGATTTCATTTTTTTATATGGTGAGTATTCCATTGTTTATGTGTACCACAATTTTTTTGTCCATTCATTTGTTGATGGACATGTAGGTTGATTTTATACATTAGCTGTTGTGAATAGAGCTACAATAAACATATGAGGACAAGTATCCTTGTGATCTATTGTTTTCTTTTCTGTTGCCTGAATACCCAGTAGTGGGGTTGCTGGATCCCTCGGCAGTTGCATTGTTCATTTTTTGAGAAAGCCTCATGTTGTTTTCTATAGTAGCTGCACTAATTTACCTTCCCACGAACAGCATGTAAGAGTTTACTGTTCTCTGAAACCTCACCAGCACTTTTTTGTGTGTTTTCTATAATAGCCATTTATTGAAATGGAGCAAGATTATATCACATTGTAGGTTTGATTTGTATTTCCCTGATGATTAGTGATACTGAACATTTTAAAATGTATTTGTTCGCCATTTGTATTTCTTTTTTTTCTCTTAAAAAAAAGGAGAAATATCTAATAGGATCTTTTGCCTAGTTTTGAACTCAGATTATTTTTGTTTACTGTCAGGGTGTTTGAGTTCCTTGTGTACTTTGGATATTTGTCTTGTGTATTTGGATATTTTGGATGAATCGCTTGAAAATGTTTTCTTCCATTCTACAGGTTTTCTCTTCACTCAGTTGTAGTACCATTTGTCTATCATTTGTTTGTTGCCTATGCTTCTGATGTCTTACCTATACAAATCTTTGTGCAGACTAATGTCCTGAAGCATTTTCCCTATGTTTACTTATAATAGTTTGATAATTTTGGGCCTTACATTTCAGTCTTCAATCGATTCTGAGTTTATTTTGCTATATGGTGCTATATAGATAGGAAGCTAGTATCATTCTTCATATGGATAGTTTCCCAGTGCTATTCATTTGAAGAGGGTGTCCTTTCCCCAGTGTATGTTCTTGGCACCTTATTCCAAAATAAGTTGGCTGTAAATATGTGCATTTGTTTCTGGGTGCTGTATTCTATGGCCTTTACCCCAAGAATCATTACTTCTTAAAATGCAATTCAAATTAGCATGAAACATTTGCGGTTTAGGGAAAGGCTTATGGCATCAGAATCCTTATTTACGGGATTCATTATTTTGTGTTTTTTTGAGATATGGTCTTTGTCTATCGTCCAGGAAGAAGTGCAGTGATGTGGTCATAATTCACTGCAGCCCTGAACTCTGGGTACAAGCCATCCTTTTGCCTCAGTCTCCCAACTAGCTGGGTCTACAGGCCTGAGCCACCATGCCTGGCTAATTTTTTAAATTTGTTTTTTTGTAGAGATGGGGGTCTCACTATGTTGCTCTGGCTGATCTCAAATTCCTGGCCTCCAGTGATCTTTCTGCCACAGCCATCTAAAGTGCTGGGATTACAAGCATGAGCCACCATGCCTAGCGTAGAGAATTATATTATTTTCAAAGTCTTATTCTGAGAGCCATTTATTGACTTTGGCCTAAATAACTCAATATGATATCTCTGAAAGTTTTTTTTGACAAATTTTGGGGAATGATGATGAGGGACGAGGGTTAGACACTTTTTACTAAGAGATAACTTAGTGCCATTTAAGGAGGAACAAAAATGAATTATCAGAAAAATAAAAGTAAAAGCAAGTGCAAAAGTTCTGTGGCAAAGATGATGACAGTAAAGCACATTTTTGTGACTCATGGTAGCTTTAACTTTGTTCTTAAAATTCTGAGTAATTTAAGGATTCACATTTGAAGAATCTACTACATTATAGATAACATTTTATTTCAAGTCAATGCATTTCAAAATTTGCTATTGGTTTTGTATTAGATTATTCTCAGCCTACTTCATTATCAAGCTCTATTATTTTCTTAATGCAGTTTAATGATCTTGTGGCCGAGAAGGAAGCTGTGTCTTCAAAATGTGTCAATTTGGCCAAAGACAATGAAGTTCTTCATCAGGAGTTATTATCTATGAGAAAAGTACAAGAGAAATGTGAAAAACTTGAGAAGGATAAAAAGATGTTGGAAGAAGAAGTATTAAATCTTAAGACACATATGGAAAAAGATATGGTAGAACTTGGTAAACTACAAGAATATAAATCGGAGCTGGATGAAAGGGCAGTGCAGGAAATAGAAAAATTAGAAGAAATCCATTTACAGGTTAGTTTTTAAAATCAGGTAAGTTTATCTGTAATGGGCTTTCATTTATTTCACTGCAAACTATATTTTGGATATGTATATATTGTGTTTCCTCTGCCTCTCTTACAGCAATTTCCTTTGTAGAGTTCTAGAAAAAAAGTGACTTTTTTCCTTTTAAATATTTAAATTTCCATTATTATTATAACAAAATCAATCTTTCAAAGTAATGATTCTCACTATAGAGTAAAAGGGGGAATTTGATGATTAAGACCAGGTGGCATAAGAGAAAACTGTGATTTAGAAATTATATGATACTTTTGAATTGGTCTTAAGCTACGTTGTTCATTGTTCACTTTTTAAAATTATAAATGGATTCTATTACTTTTTATAGGACAAGATTACATTAATACTAACATAAGTATGATTTCAAATTTTTTTAAATCAGACAATTCTGAATTCAGTTATTAGTTTTGTTGATATTGCTGATAAATATTTTAAGCTTCAGCCTCTTTTCAACATACTCAAAATTGCTCTTCGAATCACTGATTCAAAATGAAAGGCAACAAACCTATGGTAATTAACTTATAATTGTTTTAAAAGTGTATTCTTTTCATTTGTTTTAGAAACAAGCAGAATATGAAAAACAATTAGAGCAGTTAAACAAGGATAATACGGCTTCACTAAAAAAGAAGGAACTCACACTTAAAGATGTGGAATGTAAATTCTCCAAAATGAAAACTGCTTATGAAGAGGTTACAACTGAATTAGAAGAATTTAAGGAAGCCTTTGCAGCAGCACTGAAAGCTAACAATTCCATGTCAAAAAAATTAACGAAGTAAGTCAAAACATACACTCATAGAAAATGAATTCAGCTCATTAATTTGTTTTAAAAGCATAATTTTTAGTGAGATGGCTTCAGGAGATCAGTGGGAAGTGAATGCTAATTTGATAATGTAATTTTGGAAAATAATGTTAGTAAATAATCCTACCTTTAAAATGTTCATCAAGGATAGTTTCTGTCTCTCTTCTCTTTTTTTGTTTTTGTGTGGCTTTTTTCCCCTGAAAAGTCTCATGTAGTTAACCTGACCTGTTAGTTTTTTTCACTAAGTATTTTTGAAGCTTTATGATCAATAAAGTGATCTTGTTACAAAATTACTTGTCAGAATTTCCCTAAATGGGAATATTAGTGAGTTTAATTTATTTTTTGGTAGATCACAACCTAAACCCAAAGTGTCAAGTGATACTGCTACTCTGGGCACATCCTGGCACTCAGGCAGGGACTGTTTTTGATTGTGATCTTTAGTATTATCACTAGAGGGTGCCTCAAGAAAGACTATTTGTGTAACATTTCCAAGGTGTTACATAAAGTCATCCTTGTGAAAGAGGGAATAATTATCACAGGAATGAAAAGAAGGGTAATCCACAAGGGTTCAAAAATAACACCTTGTTCAGCCTGAAGGGCTGTGTGGAAGGCAGAAAGAACAAGCCGCACCTCCAGTGCCTTGGTCACGGTGTTGAGGGCTAATTGCCTTCAGAGATGCTGTAGTTCTTTTTGATCACCAGCCAACCAGTCTAGTTCTCCCCCAGGAGTTGTTGCTCTAAGTTATTCCTCAGTGCCAAATACTTAAGTGTTCTTAGAGAGTGGGTGAAATGTACAAGGGTGAAACCTGAAACTGGTTTACTAAACACAAGTATTTCTAGATTATTTTTGTTCATTTTAGTTTTCTTAATCTACATTATTTAAGGAGTACAACATGATGTTTTCATATAATTATTTATATTGAAGTAGTTCTTATAGTCAAGCAAATTAACGTAATCATTTTCCCACATAGTTACCCTTTAAATACAAGTATATCTAAAGGAATCTTTAGAATCTTATAAGTAGAGCTATTTTAGAAGGCAGCTAGGTTACCTGTTGAGCCGTACATCACTGATAGCCATTTCTCTTCCCTGTCCACTTTGAACTGCTTGTTCAGTAGAAATCACCTTAGAAACACATATACTTATTTAGGATGATTTTAAAATTACCGTTACTTACAAGAGGTATGCCCTCACACATCTTTGTGTGAAAACACTGTTTAATGGGTAATTTGGTTTACTCTCAGGGCAACTTTTTAAAAAATGCAAGTCATTAAGAATCATTCAAGGAAAAATGAAATACTAAGCATTTGTCTTTGCTCTCTTTACAGATCGGATAAGAAAATAGCAGTGATCAGCACCAAGCTCTTTACGGAGAAACAGCGAATGAAATATTTTCTCAGCACTCTTCCTACAAGGCCAGAACCAGAGTTACCTTGTGTTGAAAATCTTAATAGTATAGAACTCAACAGAAAATATATTCCCAAAACGGCCATAAGAATTCCTACTTCAAACCCACAGACTTCAAATAACTGCAAGAACTCCTTGACTGAGGTTAGTTATATGACCATTTCTCTTTTGGGTTTCATTTCTCTAATATAATTCTTGTCTATAATTTGATGAAATACTGAGTTCTGTTGACTTACGCATGTTAAGTAAAGATTATAATTAGCTGTGTTAACACAGAAAGGAAATGGAAACTTTACATTTTTTAATTCCCTGGAGCTCTCATTTTCAAGAGACACCCATTTGCTAACTTTATTCAATAAATGTGGTTAAACTGACACATTTAAAATTTCTTTAAAAGCTGCATTTAAGTTAGGTTTTAGAAAATGCATGTTATTGCCTAATAACTGATGGTATACTTTGAAATGCTTTGTCTTACTCTACTTGATTGTAGTTTGTCTGTGGTTCATATCACTTTTTTTTTTTTTGAGATGGTGTCTTGCTCTGTTGCCTAGGCTAGAGTGCAGTGGCATGATCTCAGCTCATTGCAACCTCTGCCTCCTGGGTTCAAGTGATTCTCCTGCCCCAGCCTCCCAAGTAGCTGGGACTACAGATGTCTGCCACCACACCTGGCTAATTTTTGTATTTTTAGTAGAGATGGGATTTCACCATGTTGGCCAGGCAGGTCTCGAACTCTTGACCTTGTTATCCACCCACCTCAGCCTCCCAAAGTGCTGGGATTACAGGGGTGAGCCTCTGTGCCCAGCCCATACCACTTTTAAAGTTTCTTTATACCAACTTAACTCTTTCCACCCATAATCACAAGTGAATGACAGGCAACCAAACACTTAACAACATATAGATATTTATTATTTAATAGAACCCCAAATAAGTGCATTTTATGAATTAAATAAACAAAACACTGAAAGGTTCATTTCCATTTTTCTGTTAAAAGCTTTGTGCTTGGCCTGGTGTGGTGGCTCACGCCTGTAATCGCAGCATTTTGGGAGGCCGAGGCAGGCGGATCACCTGAGGACAGGAGTTTGATACCAGCCTGGCCAACATGATGAAACCCCGTCTCTACTAAAAATACAAAAATTAGCCAGGTGTGGTGGCAGGCACCTGTAATTCCACATGCAGCAACCCCATTACTATACTAGGGTTATACCTAAAGGAAAATATAAATCATTGTAACAAAAAGATGCATGCACATGTATGTTCATTGCAGCACTATTCACAATAGCAAAGACATGGAGTCAATCCAGGTGCACCCAAGGTAGATTGAAAGAAAATCCAAGGTAGATTGGAAAATTCCATATATACCAAATACTATGCAGCCATGAAAAGAACAAAATCATGTCCTTTGCAGCAACATGGATACAGCTGGAATCCACTATCCTAAGGAAACTAACGCAGAAACAGAAACCAAATATCTTGTTTGCTCTCGTATGTGGGAGCTACACATCAGGTGCCCATTGACATAAACATGGGAACAATAGACACTGGGAAATAAGAATGGGGAGGGACAGAGTGGGCCAGGGTTGAAAAACTGCTTCTTGGGTCCTATGCTCACTACCTGTGTGATGGGTTCAATTGTACTCCAAACCTCAGCATTCCTCAATATACTTTTGGAAGAAACTTACACAGGTACCACTTTAATTTAGAATACAAACTAGAAAAAAAAAAAGAAAACTCTACATATTTTTTTCAGTAACTAAAGAATATAAATTTCTTTTTAAGAAAAAATTTATTTAAGTAAAAAATGGATTAAACTTTTGTAAAGGACAAAGTTTTGCTAAGAATTTCAAAGCAATGCATTCATTCATTGCAAAATGTGACTTTAATTGTTTAACCTTTTTTTTTCTTTTTTTTGAGATGGAGTTTCGCTCTGTCACTAGGCTGGAGTGCCGTGGCACGATCTCGGCTCACTGCAACCTCCACCTCCTGGGTTCAAGCCATTTTCCTGCCTCAGCCTCCTGAGTAGCTGGGACTAGAGGCATGCACCACCACACCCAGCTAATTTTTGTATTTTTAGTAGAGATAGGGTTTCATCATGTTGGCCAGGATGGTCTCGATCTCTTGACTTCATGATCTGCCCACATTTGCCTCCCAAAGTACTGGGATTACAGGCATGAGCTGCTGTGCCCGGCCATTGTTTAACCTTTGTACAAATAAAACACCACCTTTCTAAAATTATGTATATCCAATAGACCAATATTATCTATTTTTGTCAGATTACTCTAAACAGCATTACACAGATACATCCTCTATTATCTAAACTTAGAATAAGTAGAAATTTTACTTTACTTAATGTGATTAATTTTCTATTTAAGCAAACTTCGTGTTATGTCTAGTCACTAAAAATACTAAGGGCCACATTTTCTAATATATTAATCTCATGATAATATTTCTTGTTTAACTTAAACATTATTATTATTATTTTTTTACTTATTTTAGATGGACCTGGACCGTGTAGAACAAATAATTACAGGAACAAAGAAAAGTATGTTGCCAAAATGTATTAATTAAATTTAGGTTTATTTTAGTAATAAAGTGTAAATAGCAAATGGCATTCCTTTTCATTGTTGGGTTAGTAGATACTACGTTCAGTAGCTTTTTCTTACACACATCTAATGAAAGATGTGAAAACAAAAACTTTCACAGTGAAGAGTATACTTATGCACCATTAATTCATCATGTGCCGTAGCTTAAAAAATTCCCAAGAAGTGGATCCATCTCTTTTTTACTGGCTCTACAATTTCTTCACTTTTGCCATCCTCATGGAACTGTCAGCCAGCACACTGAAACGATTCTCCAAAAACAAAGGCATCAGTTGGCTTACATCTTTTCTCAGGAACAGTTCCAAAAATTTCACCATGAAATAAAAACACCCACATCAATGTAACTCTTGTCAGGTTACTCAGCCTTGTCTCTCACCACTTACTGCATTCTGCCCTTTGCTCTAGCACCAAAGTGGACAGAATAGAACTCTGCAGGGCTCTTTGTTACCTCAGGATCTTTGCCTTCGCCTCTTCCCTCTATCTGGCAAGATTTTCCTCGTCCTTCAGTCATCAACCTATGTATCCCCTCCACCAGAAAGCCCATGATATTGGCACAAAAATGGGATAGATGTCCCTTCTGTATGTTCCAGTAGTGCCCTGCTGTATACCTGTCATGGTATCTATGACTCTATATGGACATTACCTGTCGGTCTTTTAGGTTATAGCATATGACTATTGGGAGGTGGACCATGCCATCTTCATCTTGTAATTCCAGTGCTGGCTCTAGTACCTTAGCACGTGGCTGTTGAGTACATGAATGAAGAATGAAAAAGCTGTGATATTTAACCACAATTGGAATTAACGCCATGTGTAAATGATTTAATAGTAATTTTGTATTGTAATTGCACGTACATATTTCTCATTCTTATTAACTCTGATAACGTTCGCAACTCCACATTTTAAACTTACACTTCGTTAACTGAAATGTTTTAGGTAAAGAACATAATCCTTTCTTTTTCTTTCCAGGTTTTGCTATGTTGAGCACTTGCTCCCGTCTACTTTCTTTTGTAGAATCCACTGGTAAGCCACATCTAATGAAGAGATTATTTAACCATAAAATCTTAAGGAAAAGTTGTATGATTTAAAAGATCATAAAACTTTATTACTGGGCTATTTACATGAAATTTTAATTGTTTCTCATAAAATATAAAACATCATAATCTTTACTAAAGTAGAATATTTTCATGTCATATATGGTGTATATTTATATGTTATTTTAAATGATGTTTTTTAGCCTCTTTAAGTTTTAAGTGGATCTTGCAAATGAACACCAGTGTTATTGAGTTTGGCCTACTCAAATTGCCTGAATGTCAGCTGTTTAAACAGCCAAACAACCAAGTCATCATTGATACTTTAGTAAAGGTCATCGAGGGCTTCTTTGCATTTTACAGTTTTTATTACCGTATATAGTAGGAGACTTAAAGAGTATCTGCCAGGTTTGTCCATACTAGTGTTACGGTTTTCTTCTTGTAGTTCAATAGTATTTTGTGTGGAGATACTTTGAAGCTCTGTAAATATCTGGTTACTCCTCAAAACCCACTAGATTTAGCATTTCATGGATGACTTGTGTTTGAACAAGTATTACTGTGATGGTTGCCAGATGATTGTTTTTCTTATTTTCTTCTTTGTTCTACATGGAGAATAAAACCAATAAATAAAGGAGAAGGGAAAGCTCATGATTCTGGTGCTCCAGTTCCCCAAGATTAGGCCAGTGGTAGACATTTCAAGCTGACTTTATGTCTTTTTGAATTGTCCCCATTATTCTGTCAGCACTTTTTTACTTTCTGGCACAAGGTGTTCTAAACTAATGTTGTATTTTCTCTGCGGCAGCACCGAGGAAGCACAGGCGAGCCCTTCCCATCATGCGCTCACTAGTCCCCAACAGAAGAACCGCTGTCGCATCCACTGAGGTACCAAGAAACTAGCAAAGGGCCTTCTAGCTGTCTGGGAACAGTCCTCATGTGGTCCCTGGCTCAGCCTCAAGGGTTCTTGATTAGTCTCCCTGCAGTCTCTGTGCTGTGTCTCTAGATCGGGGCTCTTCAGGAAGGGCCCTGGGAGACCCAGCAGCACAGGATGTCTTGTCTGCCAAATGTCCCTCCCTTCCTCCCACTCTGACACTCAGGAATAGGGAAGATGGCATGTCCAGGCAGTGCCAGGCCACCTCATTTTCTCCTTTGAGATGGGCCCAGAGGGCCTTGCGGGGTGAGTGTGAAGCTGGGTACCTGGAGCCTGAGGCTGACTCCCTCCCTGTGTCTTGGAGGAGAGGCCTTGCGGCCCAAGAAAACCCCCAAGGCCTGACCCCTGGGCACACATGCAGGGAGGGGAAGGTCTGTGAGCTGATGGTGACATTGTAATGAGACTTTGAACACAGCTGCTCAAGGGCCTCGTCAGTGGACCATGGTCAGAGATGACCTAGCCATCACGATCTGGTCAGTTGGGACCTGATCAGCAGGGACCTGGTTAGTGGTGGCCGCCTCAGTGAAGGCCTCACCCAGTGGGTACCTTGTGACCTAGTCATTGGAAGCCTAGTCAGTGGGGACCTGGTCAATGGTGCTCTTATTAGTGGGGCCTGATCGGTTGGAACATAAACAATAAAAAACTGGTCAGTGGGGTGTATTCAGTGTATTAGGGGTCTGGTCAGTGTGGGGCCTTAGTGGCTTGGAGCCTGGTCAGTGAGAGCCTGGTCAGAGGCGGCTCAGTCAGCTGGGGACTGATTCATGGAGAATTATTCAATGGGGGTGAGGTGAGCAGCAACCTGGTAAATTGTGGTCTTGTCAGTGGGAACCCAGTCAGTGGGGACCAGGTCAGTGGGAAATTGGTCAGTGGGGTCTGGTCCATGAGGCCTACTAATGGGGGCCTGGTTAGGGAGACATGGTCCATGGGGACTTGGTCAGTGGGGCCTGGTCAATGGGGGAGTGCTCATTAGGGGCCTCGTTGGGGCCACCTGGTCAGTAGGAACCTGGCCAGTTAGCCGATGTGTGACCTCAGGCAGGGGGTTTGTCTGTGGAGCCTCTTTGCCTCCATCTGTAGGGAAGGTGAGTCAGGGCACCCTGGAGGGTGGCTGGAAAGAGAATGTGAGAAGATGTGTTGAATTCAGCACTGCTTGGCAGACCTCCAACTTTACACACTACCTGGGTTCCACCTAGAGAGGGTGCCAGCCCTCTCTGCTCTGCTTGGCGCCCCTCCTCTGTCTGCATCCCCAGGACCACCCTTGGTGGAGAGGGAAGAAATTGGGGAGCACCTGTGGGAGGCTCTAATCCTGGCCCTGGGCCCTGGTGGTGACAGTGATGAGGACCTGGGTGCACCTGTGAGTGGAGCAGCTAGGCCTGGCCAGAGAAGCAAGACAAACAAACACACCCATATGTACACACACACACGCATACACAAACACAATGCATGCACACATGTCAGTTCAGGGGATAGAGGACACCGACTCTGGGCCCTCTTGACCCAAGCAGGCTCCCATTGTGGTGGGTTGTGTCACCCCACCATGTCACTCTTGCTGAGTCCCCATCGCCTCTGTGTTGTGGAGCAGTTAGAGACACACAGCAGTCTCTGTGAGTGGCTCTGCATGAAGGATTGTTTTCTAGGTGAAAAGCACATCTCAACACAGCTGACTGATCGGACTCAGGTGAGTGGGACCTGCTCTCTTCTCTTCCTCCTGGCTTGGGGACAGTCGCTATCGGGTGGGTGGTTTTGGCCTCTGGGCAGCTACTGAGGGTAATCCCTGAGCACTCACCGGGTGCCTGTTCTGTGCTGACAGTCATCTCATTCATCCTTGCAGCAATTCCATTCTGCATCTCCTCTGGACACCCCCAGGACCACCAGGACAACCCCATCATGGCCCTGTCACCAGGCCCAGTCTGGCTCCGTGATAACCAAGATGCAGGTCCAGAGACAACCGCCCTACTTGGTTCCTGCATCTGACCCCCCTTGGTGGGTAGTGACCAGCCCAACATGGAAGAAGCCAGGGCAGCATGCAGCCAGCTGCCCTGCAGCCCCAGATGGCACCTGGGCCTTGGGAAGTCATTCTCAAAGGGGAAGCTGGAAACTTTGATGTCCCTGGAGGGAAGGGTGAACGTGTAATCCGAGCAACCCTGGCAGCCAGCAGCATCTTGTCATCCAACCTGTGGGACAGAGGCCCCCTGCTGGGGAACGAGCAGGGTCCTGGCCCAGTTGGGCCTCATCCTGGGCCCTGGGAGGGGAGGGGCACTATGGGTCCCCCAGCAGCAGTCAGCATTACCACCCAGGGGACTCAGCCTTCTGTGGCCCTGGCCAGAGTTAGAATTTGGCCCAAGACAGGACAAGCTCACTCAGAGCAGGGTGTCAGTACCCAGGACCTGTGCATGCCAGGCAAGGCCAAGCTGGCTCAAAGAGCCACCAGCCACCTCTGCAAGGGTGTGCCTGGAGCAAGTGGACCAGCCACCAGCCTCACCCACTCAAGGAATCAGGGGTGGCCAGGTTCCCACAGCCTGAGGGGCTGCCACTTGACGGCTGATGGAGCAGAGGCCTGAGGAAAAGCAGATGGCACTGGGGCCCTACCTCCAGGGCAGAATAACTGATTTACCCTGACTGGCAGCAAGTGAGGTTGGTGGCTGGTCCACCTGCTCCTGGCACACCCTTGCAGAGGTGACTGGTTGCTCTTTGAGCCAGCTTGGCCTTGCCTGGCATGCACAGGCCTCAATGCAACCACTGTGCTGCAGATGGAGCCACATAGAGGAAATGAGTAGCAGGCTCAGGAGCAGGCTGTGCACTGCCTTTGGGGCTCCAGTCCATGCATGAGGGCTCCTACAGCACTGTGGGCTTCTTGAGTGCCAAGAGGCAGACCGCAGGGCATCTTGAGAAGGACTCCATGTTCAAGTGCAGAAAGGGCCCAATCTGGTGGATGAACAACATGGCCAGCTTCTGGGTGCAGGCACAGTGCCACATCTTCCATCACTTCCTGATGTGCCACACCAGCACTGAAGAGACAGCCTGGAGACAGGGCAAGAGGAAGGCTGAGAAGGATGAGGTGGTGAATTCCAGCTTCTTCCTGACCCTGAGCCCACCCCCAAGGTGGCCCTCAACCTTTAAGAGTGGGAGAGCAAAATTGACGGCTTCGAGTACTTCACCAAGAAGATGGACCACAGGGCACTCAGCTCAACTTCTCAGCCAATGAGTTGACATGCAAGCAGATTATGGTGACGGGCTTTAAGAAAGAGCATCAGAAGGTGGTCAGTTCTTCAGCCTCAGCCAGGTCTTGGAGCTGGACCAGGCCATCACTTCACCAGAGATGCCTTCAACACCATTGGTGAGCTCTTTGCCAATCAGCCCAGCCAGGAACTGGACCCAGTCATGGACCTGTTAGTGCTGTCTCTGGGACACCAGGTCATCATCCCGGACATCATCCACATATACAAGGAAGCTCTTACCAAAGTCATGGAGAGCAGGCAACATGTGGCAGAAGGGAAGACAGAGGTGCAGAGGCTGATGATGTCAGAATCACAGGAACAGGATTTCTTTGGACACTGTGGCTGAAATTCACCACTTCCATCCAATTCCAGTGAGAAACTTGGACTCACAGATGCAGCATTTCTTGCAACAAGAGATACTATTTTTTCAAAAGGTCACCCAGGAATTGATTGTGTTGAATGACTAGATACTCGATTGTGCACTGTTTCCAGTTCAAGGATGCTTTCTACAGCAGAATAATAACACTAGCAAAGAGATAGTGCCAGGTATTGGCGGTAGTGCAAGGATGGCTTTGTTCTCAATTGAAACTCGGCTGAACATAGAATTGTGTAGGAAACAGTTAATATGGCGATAGAATAGAAACAGTAGCAAACATGACCTAAACCATGCTATGAATTCCTACACTACCATTGTAACTTTTGGAAGAATGATACCACTTACTTTATTGCTTTTTGAAGTATGAATATTTTCGTGTATATGCTGTAGACCTCAAACCCTGTGAAGAGTCTCAAAGAAGCTGGCTGGATAAAGCCTGCTGTGGATGTCTTTATATTCAAAGATTGATGATGCAATTTGAATATGTGTCCTCACCAAATCTCGTGTTGAATTATATTTCCTAATGTTGAAGGTGGATCCTGGTCTAAGGTGATTGAATCCTGAAGGCAAATTTCTCATGAATGGTTTAGCACCATCCCCTTGCTACTGTCCTCACAATCATGAGTGACTTCTCATGAGACCTGGTCATTGAAAACTCTATGTCACCTCCCTACTCTGCATGTTTTCCTCTTGCCGTGTGAGACAACTCACTCTTTCTTTGCCTTGCACAAAGATTGAAAGATTTCTGAGGCCTCCCAGAAGCAGAAGCCCTGTGCTTCCTGTCCACCCTGCAGAACCATGAGCCAATTAAACCTCTTTTTCAAAATGAATCATACAGAAAATGGCAAATGACGATTGCAGCATTGCTATAAAGATACCTGAAAATGTGGAAGCAGCTTTGGAACTAGGTAATGGACAGAGGTTGGAAGAGTTTGGAGGGCTCAAAAGAAGACAGATGAGAAGGTTTGGACCATCTTAGAGACTGGTTAAATGGTTGTGACCAAAATCCTGACAGAAACATGGACAGTGAAGGCTAGGCTGAGGAGGTCTCAGATAGAAATAAGAAGCTTTCTGGAAAATGTCTTCCTTTTGGATATGGAAAGCTTACACAATGCCTGTACCACCACTGTACCTTAGAAGCAGTGATCTTGCATTTTATTTCAGAGGCTTATAGGCAAAAGAGGCTGCAGTCTTGACTCAGATGAAACTTTGAACTTTGTAACTTTGAGTTAATGCTGAAATGAGTTAAGACTCATGCTGGCAAGGCATGATTGTATTTTGCAATGTGAAAAGGACAAGAGATTCTTGGGGTCAGGGACAGAATAATATGGTTTGTCTCTATATCCCTATCAAAACCCATGTGGAATTATACTCCCTAACGTTAGAGGTGGGGCCTAGGTGGAAAAAGATTTAGTCATAAAATGTTGCAGGTAGATTCTCCACAAATGATAAAGCACCATCCCCTTGATGCTGTCCTCCTGATAGTGAGTGAGTTTTCATGTGATCTGGTTGTTTAACAGGCTGTGGAACCTCTTTCCTCACTCTGTCTTCCTCCTACTCCTGCCATAGGAGACAGCTCATTGTCCCTTGGCCTTCTGGTATAATTAGGAGGCTCCCTGACTCCTCCCAGAAACAAAAGACTCTATGCTTCCTTCACAGCCTGCAGAACCCTGAGTCAATGAAACCTCTTTTATTTAGGATAATACAGAAAATTAGAACTGCAGAGAGGAGCTGTGAAATGTCTTCAAGGCCTTTTCCCCTTTGTCTTGGCTATTAGCACAGGGCTTCTTTATATGCAAATTTCTGAAGTCTTCTTGAATGTTCCCCCTTAAATCAGGTTTTGTGTTATTGCTACATAGCCAACCTGCTATAGAGATACCTGAAAAAGTAGAAGCAGGTTCAGAAGTGGGTAACAAACAAAGATTGGGAGGGTTTGCAGGGATTGGAAAATGACAAAAAGATGAGGGCCTGGTGGGAGTGATTTAATCACGGATGGGAGGCGGGTGGGGTGGAAGGAAAAAGAGGTGGGCAGGGTGGGGAGGAGTAGGCTGGCTGTAGGGTGGTGGAAGGGTGGGGTGTAGTGGGAGTGGGGAGTCGCCTGCTGCAGAGGCACAGCCTCATGGACAACCTCTATTAGGGCAGTGCACCTGTGGC
The DNA here is from genome assembly GCF_028858775.2 of Pan troglodytes. Classification (NCBI taxonomy): domain Eukaryota; kingdom Metazoa; phylum Chordata; class Mammalia; order Primates; family Hominidae; genus Pan; species Pan troglodytes. The sequence continues at coordinate 77,426,521 of NC_072409.2, forward strand.
TTTGCAAGTTTTAGCCCCCACAGCTGCTCTCATGGACTGGGCTACTGTTGAGTGCCTGTAGCTTTTCCACAGTGGGGGTGCAAGCTGTTGGTGGGTCTACGAATCTGGCTCTGCCTCTGCAGCAGGCTTCTGCCTGGAAACAGTGGGAGGTGGAGGTGGGGGTTGCGGGGGCAGATCCTTCACCAGTGGTTAAGCACCATCTTCTTGATGCTGACCTTGTGATACTGAGTTCTCATGAGATCTGGTTGTATAACAGGGTGGGTACCCCTTTCCTCTCTCAGTCTTGCTTCTACTGCTGCCATATGAAGCATTTCCTTGCCCCTTGGCCTTCTGGTATGATTGGGAGGCTTCCTGAGTCCTCTCAGAAGCAGAAGCCACTATGCTTCCTTGACAGCTTGCAGAACCGTGAGCCAATTACACCTCTTTCTTTATGATTGTACACAAAATTAGTGCTGTGAAGTGGAGCTATGAAATGCCTTCAAGGCCTTTTCCCCATTGTGTTGGTAACCAGTACTCAGCTGCTCTTCATGAAGATATCTGAAGCCTTTGTGAATTTTCCCCCTGAAAATGGACTTTTCTTCTTTTACCACATTACCAGGCTGTGACAAAGATATCTGAGAATGTAGAAGCAGGTTCAGAAGTGGGTAAAAAAGAGAGGTCAGGAGAGTTGGGAACGCTTAGAAGACAGCATGATGAGGAAAAATTTGGACCACTGAAAATAATTGTTAAATACTTGTGATCAGAAGGCTGACAGAAAGATGGACAGTGAAGGCCAGAATTAAGAGGTCTCAGATGAAAATGAGGAACATCTTGTGAACAGGAGCCAAGGTTACATTTGATTGGCCTTAGCCCTGGAGATCTCTGAAACTGTGAACATGGGGGTAACGATTTAGGATGTATCTGGTGGAATGAGCATCTAGGCAGCATAGCTCAAGAGGTGTCCTCTCTACATCCAACAGCCTGTGTTCTTATGTGTGACCTAAGAAATTACCTCAAGTTGCAACTTCTATTTAAATGAGAAGTAGAGCTCAAAAATTTGAAAAATTTGCAGCCTAGCCAAGTGGTCAAAAAGGAAAGCTGATTTTCAGGGGGAAAATTCAAGAGCACTTAAAGTATTTGCATAAAAAAAGAGCCCAGTGCAAACAGCCAAGACTATGGGGAAAAGGCCTTGAAGGCATTTCAGAGACCTTTGCAGCAGCCCTTGCTGTCATAGGCCCTGGGGACAAGGAGAGAATTGTTTCCTGGGCCAGCTCCATGGCCTGGCTGCTGTGTGCATCCTCAGGACACTGCTGCCTGCATCCCTGCAGATCCGGCTCCAGCCATGGCTGAAAGATGCACAGGTACAGCTTGGGTCACTGCTTCAGAGGTGGCTCCAAGCCTTGATGGCTTCCACATAGTGTTAAGCCAGGAGGTGCACAGAGCAAGAGACTAGAGGCTTGGGAGCCTCTGTCTAGACTCCAGAGGATGTACAGAAAAGCCTGGGTGTCCAGGCAGAAGCCTTTCCAAGAGGTAGAGCCTCATGGGAAACCTTTACTAGGGCAGGAAAGAAGGGATGTATCAGGTTGAAGCCCTCACACAGGGAGGCACCATCCTTCAAACCCCAGATTCATAGACCCACCAACAGCTTGCCCCCTCAATGTGGGAAAGCTACAGACACTCAACACCAGCCCCGTCCATGAGGGCAGCTGTGGAGACTGATCACTGCAAACCCACAGGTGGAGATCTGCCCAAAGCCTTTGGAGCCCAGCCCTCACACTCCTGTGCCGTGGATGTGGGACAAGGATTCCAAAAGGATGACTTTGGAGCTGTAGGATTGAATGACCGGCCTACTGGGTTTTGGACGTTCATGTATCCTGTGAGTCCCATTGGTGTTTTGTTTTTGTTTCTGGCAATTTTTCTTTTGTTGGCTGGGAATGCTTACCCATTGCTTGTACAATCATTGTACCTTGGAAGTAGTTAACTTGCTTTATAATTCAGAGACTCATGGGCGGAAGGGACTGTATCCTTGTCTCAGATGAAACTTTGGGCTTTACACATTTGAGTAAATGCTGGAATGAGTTAAGATTTGGGGGACTGTAGGAGAGGCATCATTGTATTTTGCAATGTGAGAAAGACAGATTTGCAGGGGCAGGCACAGAATAATATGATCTGGCTCTGTGTCCCACTGATGTGGAATTGTAATGGGAAATGTTAAAGGTGGGGGGCAGGTGGAAGGTGATTTAATCATGGTGGAGAGTGGAGGTTGGAAGGTGGGGGTGGTGGGGCGAATTGGGGAAAATTATGGTGGGGTTGGGGGTGAAAGGCGGGTGGGGGGCAGATCCTTCACAAATGGTTAAACACTATTTCCTTAATACTGTCCTTGTGATAGTTCTCTTCATGATTTTGTGGCGGTGAGATTGAATGAATACTGTTCTGCTGGGTTTTGGATGTGCATTGGGCCTGTGGTCCCATTTGTGCTATTTTTCTGGGAAATTTCTTCCCCTTGGATTAAGGCAGCTTACCCAATACCTGTGTCATCATTGTACCTTTAAAGAAATGAACTCCATTTTAACTTCAGAGACTCATAGGCATAAGAGACTGTAGCCTTGTCTTGGATGAGACTTTGAACTTTTTATATTTAAGTTAACGCTGGAATGAGTTAAGGATTTTGGAAACTTTTGAAAAGGCATGATTGTATTTTACCCTGTGAGAAGGACATGAGATTTGGAAGGGTCAAGTTCGGAATACTATGGTTTGGCTGTGTTTCCCTAGAAAAACTCATGTGGAAGTGTAATCCTGAATTTTGGAGGTGAAGCCTGGTGGGAGGTGATTTAATCCTGGATGGGAGGAGGGTGGGGGTGTAAGGAAAAAGGGGTGGGGAGGATGGGGACGAGTAGGCTGGCCATAGGGTGGTGGGTAGTAGGAAGGGTGAGTAGCCTGCTGCAGAGGCAGAGGCTCATGGAAAACCTCTACTAGGACAGTGCCCCTGTGGCTTTGCAGGCTTTAGCCCCGTGGCTGCTCTCATGGGCTGGGCTGTTGTTTAATGCCTGTACCTTTTCCATACTGAGAGTATGAGCTGTTGTTGGGTCTATGAATCTGGGGTCTGGAGGATGGTGGCCTCCTGCATAGGGGCTCCAAGCCCATATTTTCCTTCTGCACTGCCCTAGTAGAGGTTTTCCAAGAGGCTCTGCCTCTGCAGCAGGCTTCTGCCTGGCAACAGTGAGGGGTGGAAGTGTGTTGGGGGGTGGAACTTTCACCAATGGTTAAGCACCATCTTCTTGATGCTGACCTTGTGATACTGAGTTCTCATGAGATCTGGTTGTATAACAGGCTGTGACACCTCTTTCCTCTCTCTGTCTTGCTCCTACTCTGGCCATATGCAACATTTTATTGCTGCTTGTCCTTCTGGTATAATTGAGAGGCTTCCTGAGTCCTCCCAGAAGCAGAAGTTACTATGCTTTCTTTACAGCCTACTGCAGAACTGTAAGCCAATTAAACCCCTTTTTGTTATGATCTTACAGAAAATTAGTACTGCGAATTGAAGCTATGAAATGTCTTCAATGACTTTTCCCCATCACATTGGCTATTAATACTGGTCTTCCTTTTAATGCAAATATCTGAAGCCTTCTTGAAGTTTGCCCCTGAAAATGGACTTTTTTTCCTTCTACATTGCCAGGCTGTGACAAAGATAGCTGAAAATATAAAAGCAGGTTCAGAAGTGGCTAACAGCCAGAGGTCGGAGAGTTTGGAGGACTTGGAAGAAGACAGGAAGATGAAGGAAAGTTTGGACCATTGTAGAGACTTGTTAAATACTTGTGATTAAAATGCTGACAGAAGGAGGGACAGTGAAGGCCAGGCTTATGAGATCTCAGATGAAAATGAGGAACTTACTGGGAACAGGAGCCAAGGTTACTTTTGTTTTGCTGTAACAAAGAACATGGCTGCAGGGTGACTTTGCCCTGGAGATCTGTGAAACTTTAAACTTGAGGTTGATGATTCAGGGTGTATCTGGTGGAATGAACATCTAGGCAGCAAATCTCAAGACGTGCCCTCTCTGTGTCAAACAGCCTGTGCCTTTATGTGTGACCGAGGAAATGACCTCAAGTTGCAACTTATATTTAAATGACAAGCAGAGCTCAAAAGTTTGGAACATTTGCAGCCTGGCCAAGTGGTCAAAACAAAAGCTGATTTTCAGAGGGAAAATTCATGATGGCTTTAAAAATTTGCATAAAATGAAGGCCAGTGCTAATAGCCAACGCAATGGGGGAGAAAGCCTTGGAGGCATTTCAGAGATGTTTGCAGTAGCCCTTGCTGTCACAGGCCCTGGGACCTAGGAGAAAAGAATGGTTTCCTGGGCCATCCCCATGGCTCTGCTGCTGTGTGCAGCCTCAGGATACTGCTGCCTGCATCCCTGCAGCTCCAGCTCCAGCCTTGTCTCAAAGACACACAGGTACAGCTTGGGACACTGCTTCAGAAGGTGCAAGCTATAAGCCTTGGTGGCTTCCACACAGTGTTAAGCCAGTGGGTGCACAGAGCACTAGTTCAGAGGCTTGAGATCCTCCATATATATTTTGGAAGATATATGAAAGTGCCTGGGTGTCCAGACAGAAGGCTGCCAAAAAGGCAGAGCATCATGGGAAACCTCTACTAGGGCAGTGCGGAAGGAAAATATGGGGTTGGAGCCCCCACACTGGAGGCCACCATCATGAAGACCCCAGATTCATAGACCCACCAAGAGCTTTGCACCCTCCATGTGTTAGAAACCCCAGGCACTCAACACCAGCACAGCCCATGAGGGCAGCTGCACAGGCTGAACACTGCAAAGTCACAGGTGAGCTGCCCAAGGCCTTGGGAGCCCAGCCCTCACGCCCTTGTGCCCTGGATGTGGGACAAGGATTAAAAAAGGATGACTTTTGAGCTGTGGGTTTGAATAACTGGCCTGCTGGGTTTTGGACTTTTCATGGAGCCTGTAAGTCCCATTTATGTTTTGTTCTCTCAGGCAAAAATCTTCCTTTTGGCTGGGAACTCTTAATGCCTGGACAATCATTGTACCTTGGAAGTAGTTAACTTGTTTGTATTTCAGAGGCTCAGGGGCAGAAGAGACTGCCTTTTCTCAGATGAGACTTTGGGCTTTGGACATTTGAGTAAATGCTGGAATGAGTTAAGACCTTGTGGGACTGTAGGTAAGGCATCATTGTATTTTGCAAAGTGAGAAGTACATGAGATTGGGGGAGGCAGGGACAGAATAAGATTTGGCTGTGTGTCCCTACAGAAACTCATTTGGAATTGTAATTGGAAATGTTAAAAGTGGGGCCAGGTGGAAGGTGATTTAATCATGGAGGGCAGTGGGGGTTGGAAGGTGGGGATTGGGGAGGATGGGGGGATTATGGTGGGGGTGAGGGGTGAAAGGTGGGTGTTGGGGAGGATCCCTCACAAATGGTTAAACACCGTCTCCTTAATGCTTTCCTCATGATGGTGAGTTCTCGTGATGATTCTGGAGCTGTAAGATTGAATAGATACTGTCCTGCTTGGTTTTGGACTTGTACTGGGCCTGTGATCCCATTTGTGTTACTTTCCTGACAAATATCTTCCCTTTGGATTGAGAAAATTTACCCAATGCCTGTACCATCATCGTACCTTGAAAAAAAGACCTCCCTTTTAAATTCAGGGACTCGTAGGCAAAAGGGACTGTAGACTTTTCTCAGATGAGATGTTGAAACTTTTACATTTGTGTTAATGCTGGAATGAGTTAAGGCTTTTGGCAACTTTTGAAAAGGCAAGATTGTATTTTACTCGCTGAGAAGGATATGATATTCGGGGGATCAGGGTCAGAATAATATGGTTTGGCTGTGTGTCTCTACCAAAACACATGGGAAATTGTAATTCCAAATGTTGCAGGTGTGGCCTGGTGGGAGGTGATTTATTCCTGTACTTGAGATGGGTGGAGTTGGAAGTAAACAGAAGTGGGTAAGGTCGGAGGAGTAGGTTGGCTGTAGGGTGGTGTGAGGGTGATGGGTAGTAGGAAGGGGGAGTAGCCTGCTACAGAGGCAGAGGCTCATGGAAAACCTCTACTAGGGCAGTGCACCTGTGGCTTTGCAGGCTTTAGCCCCCATGGCTGCTCTCATGGACTGGGCTGGTGTTGAGTGCCTGTAGCTTTTGCATACTGAGGGTGGGAGCTTTTGGTGGGTCTATGACTCTAGGGTCTGGAGGATGGTGGTATCCCACGTGGGGGCTCCAAACCCATATTTTCCTTCTGCACTGCCCTAGTAGAGGTTTTCCAAGAGGCTCTGCCTCTGCCTCAGACTTCTGCTTGGAAACACTGGGGGGTGGATGTGGGGTATTGGGTGGATCCTTCACCAATAGTTAAGCACCATCTTCTTGATGCTGATCTCCTGATACTGAGTTCTCTTGAGATCTGGTTGTATAACAGGATGTGGCATCTTTCCTCTGTCTTGCTTCTACTCCTGGAATATGAAACATTTCATTGCTGCTTGGCCTTCTGGTATAAATGGGAGGCTTCCTGAGTCCTCCTAAAAGCAGAAACCACTATGCTTTCCTTACAGCCTCCAGAACTGTGAGTCAATTCAACCTCTTTTCTTTATGTACATGCAGAAAATCAATGCTGTGAAGTGAAGCTATGAAATGCCTTCAAGGCCTTTTCCCCAATTTTTGGCTGGTAGCACTGGGCTTCTTTGATGCTAATATCTGAAGCCTTCTTGAAATTTTCCCCTGATAATGGACTTTTCTTCTTTTACCACATTGCCAGGCTGCGACAAAGATAGCTGAAAATGTAGAAGCAGGTTCAGAATTCGGTAATGGCCAGAGGTTAGAGCATTTGGAGAGCTTGGAAGAAGACAGGAAGATGAGGGAAAGTTTGGACCATTGTAATGACTTGTTAGTTGTGATTAAAAGGCTGACAGAAGGATGGACAGTGAAGGCCAGGCTTAGAAGCTCTCAGATGAAAATGAGAAACTTACTGGGAACAGGGGCCAAGGTTTTGTTCTTTTGCCTTAGCAAAGAATTTGGCTGCACAGTGTCCCTGCTCTGGAGATCTGGGAAACTTTGAACTTGAGGGTGAAGATTTAGGGTCTATCTGGTGGAATGAACTTCTAAGCAGCAAAGCTCAAGAGTTGTCCTGCCTACGTCGAACAGCCTGTGGTATTATGTGTGACCAAAGAAATGACCTTGAGTTGAAACTTATATTTAAATGAGAAGCAGAGCTTAATCCTTTGCAAAATTTGCAACATGGCAAAGTGGTCAAAAAGAAAAGCTGAATTTCAGGGAGAAAATTCCAGAAGCCTTTGGATATTTGCATAAAAAAGGAGCCCAGTGCTAATAATTCAAGACAATGGGAAAAAAGGCCTTGAAGGCATTTCAAAGACCTTTGTAGCAGCCCTTGTTGTCACTGGCCCTGGGGCTTAGGAAAAAAGAATGTTTTTTCTGGGCCAGCCCTATGGCCCCACTGCTATGTGCAGCCTCAGGACACTGCTGCCTGCACCCCTACACCTTCATCTCCAGCTCCAGCCATGGCTGAAAGATGCACAGGTACAGCTTGGGTCACTGCTTCAGGGGTGCAAGCTCCAAGCCTCTGTGGCTTCCACATAGTGTTAAGCCAGCAGGTACACACAGCACAAAACTAGAGACTTTGGAGCCTTTGTCTAGACTCCAGAGCATGTATGGGAAAGCCTGGGTGTCCAGGCAGAAGCTTTTCCAACAGGCAGAGCCTCATGGTAAACCTCTACTCGGGCACTGCAGAACAAGCATATAGGGTTGGAGCCCCCATACAGGGAGGCGCCATTTTCCAGACCCCAGATTCATAGACCCACCAACAGCTTGCACTCTTAGTGTTGAAAAGCTATTGGCACTCAACAGCAGCCCAGCCATTGAGGGCAGCTTTGGGGAAAGGCCCTGCCATGCCACAGGTGCTGAGCTGCCCAAAGCCTTGGGAGCCCAGCCATCTCACCACCCTGTGCTCTGGATGTGAGATGTAGTTTCAAAAAAGATTATTTGGAGCTGTAGGATAGAATGAATGGCCTGCTAGGTTTTAGACTTGCATGGAGTCTGTAAGTCCCATCTGTGTTTTGCACTTCTTTCTGGCAAATTTCTTCTTTTTGTCTGGAAATGCTTACCCAATGCCTGGACAAGCATTGTACCTTGGAAGTAGTTAACTTGCTTTGTATTTCAGAGGCTCAGGGATAGAAGGGACTGTAGCCTTGTCTCAGATGAGACTTTGGGCTTTGGACATTTGAGTAAATGCTGGGATGAGTTAAGACTTTGGGGGGCTGTAGAGAAGGCATCATTGTATCTTGCAGTGTGAGAAGGACATGAGATTTGGGGGGCCAGGGGCAGAATAATATGATTTGGCTCTGTGCCTCTACCAAAACTCATGTGTAATTGTAATGGGGAATGTTAAAGCTGGGGCTTGGTGGAAGGTGATTTATTCATGGTGGACAGTGGGGGTTGGAAGTGTGGGTGTGAGAAGAATGGGGGTTCATGGTGGGGGTGGTCGTGAAACATGGAGATGGGGGCAGATCCTTCACAAATGGTTAAACACTATCTCCTTAATCCTGTCTGTGTGATAGTGAGTTCTCATGATAAATGAATACTCTCCTGCTGGCTTCTGGGCTTGCATTGGGCCTGTGTCCCAATTGTGTTATTTTTCTGGGAAAATCTTCCCTTTGGATTGAGAAAGCTTACCCATCACTGTAACTTGAAAGAAAAGAACTCCCATTTCCCTTCAGAGACTCATAGGCAGAAGGGACTGCAGCATTGTCCTGGATGAAACTTGAACTTATTACATTTGAGTTACTGCTGGAATGAGTTAAGACTTTTGGAAACTTTTCAAAAGGCACGTTTGTATTTTGCTCTGTGAGAAGGACATGAGATTAGGGGGTCTCAGGGTCAGAATAATATGGTTTGGCTGTGTTTACCTACAAAAACTCATGGGGAATTGTGCTCCCGAATGTTGGAAGTGCAGCCTGGTGGGAGGTGATTGAACCATAAATGGGAGATTGGTGGGGGTGGAAGGAAAAACAAGTGTGTAGGGTCGGGAGGTGTAGGCTGGCAGTAGGGTGGTGGGAGGGTGGTGGGTAGTAGGAAGGGGGAGTAGCCTCCTGCAGAGGCAGAGGCTCATGGAAAACCTCTACTAGGACAGTGCACCTGTGGCTTTGCAGGATTTAGCCCCATGGCTGCTCTCATGGGCTGGCCTGTTCTTGTGTGCCTGTAGCTTTTCCACACTGAGAATGTGAGGTGTTGGTGGGTCTATGAATCTGGGATCTGGAGGATGGTGGCCTCCTGCATGGGGGCTCCAAGCCCGTATTTTACTTCTGCACTGCCCTCGTAAGGTTTTGCAAGAGGCTCTGCCTCTGCAACAGGCTTCTGCCTGGAAACAGTGGGTGGTGGGGTGGTGGTAGGGGGTGGATCTTTCACCAATGGTTAAACACCATCTTCTTGATGCTGACCTTGTGATACTGAGTTCCAATGAGATCTCATTGTATAACAGTGTGGAACCTTCTCCTCTCTCTGTCTTGCTCCTACTTCTGCCATATAAAATATCCTATTGCTGCTTGGTCTTCTGGTATGATTGGGAGGCTTCCTGATTCCTCCTAGGAGCAGGAGCCTCTATGATTCCTTTAAAGCCTGCAGAGCCATGAGCCAGTTCAACATCTTTTCTTTATGATCTTACAGAAAATTAGTGCTCTGAAGTGGAGGTATGAAATGCCTTCAAGGTCTTTTCCTTCTTGTCTTGGTAATCAGCTCTCAGCTTCTTTTCATGCAAATATCTGTAGCCTGCATGAATTTTCCCCCTGTGAATGGACTTTTCTTCTTTTACCACACTGACAGGCTGCAACAAAGAGAGCTGAAAATGTAGAAGCAGGTTGAGAATTGTGTAACAGCCAGAGGTTGGAGAGTTTGGAGGACTTGGAAGAAGACAGGAAGATGAGGGAAAGTCTGGACCATTGTAGAGACTTGTTAAATAGTTATAATTAAAAGGGTGACAGAAGGATGAACAGTAAAGGCCAGGCTTAGAAGGTCTCAGATGAAAATGAGGAGTTTACTGGGAACAGGAGCCAAGGTTACATTTGTTTTGCTTTAGCAAAGAATGTCACTGCATGATGCCCCTAACCTGGAGATCTGTGAAACTTTGAACTTGAGGGTGATGGTTTTGGGTGTATCCGGCAGAATGAACTTTTGGCAGCAAAGCTCAAGAGGTGTCCTGTCTGTGTCCTGGTCTTCTATGTGACCAAATAAATGACCTCAGTTAGAAACATATTTAAATGAGAAGCAGAGCTTAAAAGTTTGAAAAATTTGCAGCCTGGTCAAGTGGTCAAAAAGAAAACCTGATTTTCAGTGGGAAAATTCAAGACAGCTTCAGAAGCTTGCATAAAATGGAGCCCAGTGCTAATAGCCAAGACAACAGGGAAAAGGCCTTGAAGGCATTTCAGAGACCTTTGCAGCAGCCCTTGCTGTACAGGCCCTGAAGCCTAGGACAGAAGAATGGTTTTCTAGGACAGAATGGTTTCCTGGCCCAGCCCCATGGTCCCCTGCTGTGTGTAGCCTCAGGACAATGCTGCCTACATCCCTGTAGCTCCTGCTGCAGCCATGGCTGAAAGATGCACAGGTACAGCTTGGGTCACTGCTTCAGGGGTGCAAGCTCCAAGCCTTGGTGGCTTCCACATAGTGTTAAGTCAGCAGGTACACAGAGCACAAGACGAGAAACTTCGGAGTCTTCATCTTCTAGACTCCAGAGTATGTATGGAAAATCCTGGGTTTCCAGGTGAAGCTTTTCCAACAGACAGAGCCTCATGGTAAACCTCTACAAGGATGGTATAGAAGGAACATATACGGTGGGAGCCCCCACACTGGGAGGCCCCATTCTCCAGACCCCAGATTCATAGACCCACCAACAGCTTGCACCCTTAGTGTTGAAAAGCTACTGGCACTCAACAGCAGCCCAGCCCGTGAGGGCAGCTTTGGGGAAAGACCTTGCCATACCACAGGTGCTGAGCTGCCCAAGGCTTTGGGAGACCAGCCATCAAACCACCCTCTGCTCTGGATGTGGGATGTAGATTCAAAAAATATGACTTGGAGCTCTATGATGGAATGACTGGCCTGCTGGGTTTTTGACTTGCATGGGGTCTGTAAGTCCCATCTGTGTTTTGTGCTTCTTTCTGGCAAATTTCTTCCTTTTGGCTGGGAATGCTTACCCAATGCCTGGACAAGCATTGTATCTTGAAAGTAGTTAACTTGCTTTGTATTTCAGAGGCTCAGGGATAGAAGGGACTGCAGCCTTGTCTCAGATGAGACTTTGGGCTTTGGACATTTGAGTAAATGCTGGAATGAGTTAAGACTTCGGGGGACTGTAGAGAAGACATCAGTGTATTTTGCACAGTGAAAGTAACATGAGATTTGGAAGGCCAGGGGCAGAACAATATGATTTGTCTCTGTGCCCCAGCCAAAACTCATGTAGAATTGTGATGGGGAATGTTAAAAGTGGTGCTTGGTAGATGGTGATTTAATCATGGCGGACGGTTGGGATTGGAAGTGAGGGTGTGGTGAGTTTGGGGGGTTTATGCTGGGGGTGGGGGTGAAAGATGGGGCTGGGGGGGCAGATCTTTCACAAATGGTTAAACAGTATCTCCTTAATGCTGTCTGTGTGAAAGTGAGTTCTCATGATGAATGCGTACATACTCTCCTGGCTTTTGGGCTTGCATTGGACCTGTGTCCCAATTACGTTATTTTTCTGAAAAATTTCTTCCCATTGGACTGAGAAAGCTTACCCAATGCCTGTACCATCATTATATCATGAAAGAGAAGCACTCCCTTTTACATTCAGGGACTCAGAAGCAGAAGGGACTGCAGCCTCGTGTTGTTTGAGACTTTAACCTTTTTACATTTGAGTTACTGCTGGAATGAGTTAAGACTTTTGGAAACTTCTGAAAAGGCTTGTTTGTATTTTACTCTGTGAGAAGGACATGAGATTCAGGGGTGTCAGGGTCAGAGTAATATGGTTTGGTGGTGTTTTCCTACAAAAGATCATGGGAAATTGTATTCCTGAATGTTGGAGGTGGGGCCTGGTGGGAGGTGATTGAATCATGGATGGGAGGGGGTTGCGGGTAGAAGGAAAAAGAAGTGGGTAGGGTGGGGAGGAGTAGGTTGGCAGTAAACTGGTGAGAGGGTGGTGGGTGTAGGATGTGGGAGTAGCCTCCTGCAGAGGCAGAGCCTCATGGAAAACCTCAACTAGGGCGGTGCACCTGTGGCTTTGCAGGGTTTAGTCCCTTGGCGGCTCTCATGGGTTGGGCTGGTGTTGAGTGCCTGTAGCTTTTCCATACTGAGGGTGCGAGCTGTTGGTGGGTCTATAAATCTGGGGTCTGGAGGATGGTAACCTCCTGTGTGGGGGCTCCAAGCCCATATTTTCCTTCTGCACTGCCCTAGTAGAGGTTTTCCAAGAGGCTCTGGCTCTGCAACAGGCTTCTACCTGGAAACAGTGGTGGGGTGGGGGTGTTGGGGGGGACAGATCTTTCAACAATGATTAAGCATCATCTTCTTGATGCTGATTTTGTCATAGTGAGTTGTCATGAGATCTGTTTGTATAACAGGGTGTGATACCTCTTTCCTCCTTCTGTCTTGCTCCTACTTCTACCATATGAAACATCCCAGTGCCGCTTGGTCTTCTGGTATGATTGGGAGGCTTCCCGATTCCTCCCAGAAGCAGAGGCCTCTATGATTCCTTTAAAGCCTGCAGAACCATGAGCCAGTTCAACATCTTTTCTTTATGATCTTACAGAAAATTAGTGCTTGGAAGTGGAGCTATGAAATGCCTTCAAAGCCTTTTTCTTATTGTCTTGGCAATCAGCACTCAGCTTCTCTTCATGCAGATATCGGATCCCTTTGTGAATTTTTCCCCTGAAAATGGACATTTCTTCTTTTTACCGCATTGATAGGCTGCAATAAGGATGGATGAAAATGTAAAAGCAGGATCACAAGAGGGTAAGAGCCAGAGGTTGGAAAGTTTGGAGGCCTTGGAAGAAGTCAGGAAGATGAAGGGAAGTTTTGACCATTGTAGAGACTCGTTAAATAGTTATAATTAAAAGGGTGACAGAAGGATGGACAGTGAAGGCCAGGCTTACAAGGTCTCAGATGAAAATGAGGAATTTACTGAAAAGAGGAGCCAAGGTTACTTTGGTTTTGCCTTAGCAAAGAACATCGCTGCATGATGCCCCTAACCTGGAGACCTATGATACTTTGAACTTGAGGGTGATGATTTAGGGTGTATCTAAATCATAGGGTGTATCTAAATCATAGGCATGAACTTTTGGCAGCAAAGCTCAAGAGGTATCCTGTCTGTGTCCAAAAGCCTGTGGTCTTCGGTGTGACCAAATAAATGACCTCAAGTAGAAACTTATATTTAAACGAGAAGCAGAACTTAAAAGTTGGGAAAATTTGCAGCCTGGCCAAGTGGTCAAAAAGAAAACCTGATTTTCAGTGGGAAAATCTAAGAGAGCTTTAGAAATGTGTATAAAATGGAGTCCAGTGCTAATAGCCAAGACAATGGGAAAAAGGCCTTGAAGGCATTTCAGAGACCTTTGCAGCAGCCCTTGCTGTCACAGGCCCTAAGGCCTGAGAGAGAAGAATGTTCTTCTGGGCCAGCTGCAAGTCTCCACTGCTGTGCTCAGCCACAGCACACTGCTGCCTGCATCCCTGCAGCTCCAGCTCCAGCCAGGGCTGAAAGATGCACAGGCACAGCTTGGGTCACTGCTTCAGGGGTACAAGATGCAAGCCTTGGTGGCTTCTACATAGTGTTAAGCCAGCAGGTGCGCAGAGCAAAAGAGGAGAGCCTTGGGAGCCTTCGTCTAGACTCCACAGCATGTACAGAAAAACCTGGGTTTCCAGGCAGAAGCTTTTCCAAGAGGCAGACCCTCATGGGAAAATTTTTCTAGGGCATTACAGAAGGAACATATAGAGTTGGAACCCCCACACATGGAGGCACCATTCTGCAAACCCAGATACATAGACCTACCAACAGCTTGCACCCTCAGTGTGGAAAGCTACAAGTGCTCAACACTAGCCCAGCCCATGAGGGCAGCTGTGGGGGAAAGACCTTGCAAAGCCACAGGTGCAGAGCTACCCAAGGCCTTGGGAGCCCAGCCATCACACCCCTGTGTTCTGGATGTGGGATTTGGATTGAAAAGTGACGATTGGAGCTGTACAATGGAATGACTGGCCTGCTGGGTTTTTGACTTGCATCGGATCTGTAAGTCTCATCTGTATTTTGTGCTTCTTTCTGGCAAAGTTTTTTCTTTTGGCTGGGAATTCATACCCAATGCCTGTACAATCATTGTACCTTGAAAGTAATTAACTTACTTTGTATTTCAGAGGCTCAGAGGCAGAAGGGACTGCAGCCTTGTGTCAGATAAGACTTTGGGCTTTGGATACTTCAGTAAAGGCTGAAATGACTTAAGACTTTGGGGGACTGTAGAGAAGGCATCATTGTATTTTGCAGTGTGTCAAAGATATGAGATTTGGGGGAACTAGGGTCAGAATAATATGATTTGGTTCTGTGTCCCTACCGATATTCATGTGGAATTGTAATGGGGAATGTGAAAGTTGGGACCTGGTGGAAGGTGATTTAATCATGGTGAAGCATGGGTGTTGGAGGTACGGGTGTGGGGAGAATGGTGGAGATTATTTTGGGAGTGGGGTCAAAAGATGAGGATGGGGGTGGATCCTTCCCAAATGGTTAAACACTATCTCCTTAACGCTGTCCACATGATAGTGAGTTCTCTTGATGATTATGGAGCTTTAAGATTGAGTGAATACTGTCCTCCTGGGTTTGGACTTGCATTTGTGTTATTTTTCTGGGAAATTTATTCCCTTTGGATTGAGAAATCTTACCCAATGCCTGTACTATCATTGCACCTTGAAAGAAAAGAAATCCCTTTTGAATTCAGGGACTCATAGGCAGAAGAGAAGGTAGCCTTGTCTCAGATGAGACTTTGAAGTTTTTACATTTGGAATGAGTTAAGACTTTTGGAAAATTTTGAAAAGGCATGATTGTATTTTGCTCTGTGAGAAAAACATGAGATTCTGGGGTATCAGGGTCAGAATAATATGGTTTGGCTGTGTGTCCCTGTGAAACTCATGTGGAATTGTAATCCCAAATGCTGAAGGTGGGGCCTAGGGGAGGGGATTTAATCATGGATGGGAGGGGGTTGGGGGTGGAAGGAGAAAGGGTGGGTAGGGTAGGGAGGAATGGGTTGGCTGTAGGGTGGTGGGAGGGTGGTGGGTAGTAGGAAGGGGGAGTAACCTGCTGCAGAGGCAGTGGCTCATGGAAAACCTCACTAGGACAGTGCACCTGTGACTTTACAGGGTTTAGCCCCTGTGGCTGCTCTCATGGGGTGGGCTGGTGTTGACTACCCATAGCTTTTTCACACTGAGGCTGTGAGCTGTTGGTGGGTCTATGGATCTGGGGTCTGGAGGTTGGTGGCCATCTGCGTGGGGGCTCCAAGCCCATATTTTCCTTCCACATTTCCCTAGTAGAGGTTTTCCAAGAGGATCTGCCTCTGCATCAGGCTTCTGCCTGGAAACAGTGGGAGTTGGGGGTGGGGGGCAAATCCTTCACCAATGGTTAAGCACCATCTTTTTGATGCTGACCTTGTGAGTTCTCATGAGATCTGCTTGTATAATAGGGCATGGCACCTCTTTCCTCTCTCTTTCTCCTACTCCTGCCACATGAATCATCTCATTGCCCCTTGACATTCTGGTATGATTGGGAGGCTTCCTGAGTCCTCCCAGATTCAGAAGCCAGTATGTTTCCTTACAGCCTGCAGAATCATGAGGTTCTTTATGATCATAGAGAAAATTAGTACTGGGAAGTGGATGTATGAGATGTCTTCAAGGCCTTTTCCCTATTGTCTTGGGAGTCAGTACTCAGCTTCTTTTCATTCAAGTATCTGAGGGCTTCTTGAATTTTCTCCCTGAAAATGGACTTGTCTTCCTTTACCACATTGCCAGGCTGTGACAAAGATAGCTGATAATGTAGAAGCAGGTTCAGAAGGGGGTGGCAGACAGAGATCAGGAGAGTTTGGAGGGCTTCGAAGACAGGAAAATGAAGAAAAGTTTGGATCTTTGTAAAGAATTGTTAACTACTTGTGATCAGAAGGCTCACAGGAAAATGGCCAGTGAAAACCAGACTTGGAAGGTCTCAGATAAAAATGAGGAACTTACTGGGAACAGAAGCCAAGGTTACTTTTATTTTGCTGTAACAAAGAACATGGCTGCATGGTGACCCTGCCCTGGAGATCTGTGAAACTTTAAACTTGAGGGTGATGATGCAGTGCATATCTGGTGGAATGAACTTCTAGGAAGCAAAGCTCAAGAGGTGTCCTGTCTGCATCAAACAGCCTGTGCTCTGATGTGTGACTGAGAAAATGACCTCTGGATGGGACTTATATTAAATGAGTCCCAACTCTTATGTTAAATGAGAAACAGGACTCAAAAGTTTGGAAAATTTGCAGCCTGGCCAAGTGGTCAAAAAGAAAAGCTGATTTTCAGGGGGAAAATTCAGGAAGGCTTCAGAAACTTGCATGAAAAGGAGCCCAGTGCTAATAGCCAAGACAATAGGGAAAAGCCCTTGAAGGCATTTCGGAGACCTTTGCAGCAGCCCTTGCTGTCACAGGCCCTGGGCCCTAGGAGAGAAGAATGGTTTCCTGGGCCAGTCCTGTGACCCCGCTCTATGTGCAGCCTCAGGGCACTGCTGCCTGCTTCCCTGCAGCTCCAGCTCCAGCCATGGCTGAAAATGCACAGATGCAGCTTGGGTCACTGCTTCAGAGGGTGCAAGCTAGAAGCCTTGGTAACTTCCTCATAGTGTTAAGCCACTAGGTGGATGGATCATGAGACTAGAGGCTTGGGAGCCTTTTTGTAGACTTTGGAAGATGTATGGAAATGCCTGGGTGACCAGACAAAAGCATCCCAAAAATGCAGAGCCTCATAAGAAACTTCTACTAGGGCAGTGCAGAAGGAAAATACGGGGTTGGAGCCCCCACACTGGAGGCCACCGTCATGCAGACCCCAGATTCATAGACCCACCAACAGCTTGTACCATCAGTCAGGAAAAGCTGTAGGCACTCAACACCCGCCCAGTCCATGGGGGCAGCTGTGGGGCATAAACCCTGCAAAGCCACAGGTGCAGGGCTGCCCAAGGCCTTCAGAGCCCAGCCCTCATGTCCCTGTGCCCTGGATGTGGGACAAGGTTTCAAAAAGGGTGATTTTGGAACTGTAGGATTGAATGACTGGCCTTCTGGGTTTGGAGTTTCATGGGGCCTGTAAGTCCTCTATGTGTTTTGTTCTTTCTGGCAAAATTCTTCCTTTCAGTTGAGAATGCTTAACCATTGCCTGCACAAGCATTGTAGCTTGGCAGCAGTTAACTTGCTTTATAGTTCAGAGGCTCATGTGCCTAAGGGACTGTATAGCCTTGTGTCAGATGAGACTTTAAGCTTTGGACGTTTGTATAAATGCTGGAATGATACAAGATTTGGGGGGACTGTAGGGAAGGCATCATTGTATTTTGCAATGTGAGAAGGACATGAGATTTGGGAGCCAGGGACAGAATAATAAAGTTAAAGGTGGGGCCTGGTGGAGGGTGATTTAATCATGGTGGAGAGTGTGGGTTGGAAGGTGGGGGGTAGGGAGAATGAGGGGATTATGGTGGGGGTGAGGGGTGAAAAGTGGTGGTGGGGGGGTGGATCCTTCACAAATGATTAAACACCATCTCCTTATTGCTGTGCTTATGCTAGTGAGTTCTCTTCGTGATTTTGGAGCTGTGAGATTGAATGGATACTGGCCTCCTGGGTTTTGGACTTGCATTGGGCGTGTGGTTCTATTTGTGGTTTTTTCCTGGGAAATTTCTTCCCTTTGAATTGAGAAAGCTTACCCAATGCCTGTACCATCATTGTACCCTGAAAGAAAAGAACATCCTTTTAAATTCAGGGACTCATAGGTGCAAGGGACTGTAGACTTGTCTCAGATGAGATGTTGAACTTTTTACATTTGAGTTAATGCTGGAATGAGTTAAGAGTTTTGGAAACTTTTGAAAAGGCATGAATGTATTTTGCTCTGTGAGAAGGACATGAGATTCTGGGGTACCAGGGTCAGAATAATATGGTTTGGCTGTGTTTCTTTACCAAAACTCCTGTGAATTGTACTCCTTAATGTTGGAGGTGGGGCCTGGTGGGAGGTGATTTAATCATGGCAGGAGGGGTTTGGGGTTGGAAGGAAAAGGGGTGGGTAGGGTGGGAAGTAGGTTGGCAGTAGGGTGGTGGGAGGATGGTGGGTAGTAGGAAGGGGGAGTAGTCTGCTTCAGAGGCAGAGGCTCATGGGAAACCTCTGCTAGGGCAGTGCACCTGCAGCTTTGCAGGCTTCAGCCCCCATGTCTGCTCTCATGGGCTAGGCTGGTGTGGAGTGCCTGTAGCTTTTCCATACTGAGGATGTGAACTGTTAGTGGGCTTATGAGTCTGGGGTCTGGAGGATGGTGACCTCCTGTGTGGGGGCTCCAAGCCCATATTTCCCTTCTGCACTGCCATGGTAGAAGTTTCCCAAGAGGCTCTGCCTCTGCAGGAGGCTTCTGCCTGCAAACAGTGGGTGGTGGTGTGGGTGGTGTTTCCTTCACCAGTGGTTAATCTTCTTGATGCTGATCTCCTGATAGTGAGTTCTCATGAGATCTGGTTGTATAACAGGATGTGGCACCTCCTTTCTCTCTCTGTCTTGCTCCTACTCCTGCCATATGAAATATCTCATTGTCGCTTGTCCTTCTGGTATAGTTATGAGGGCCCTGATCAGTGTGGGCCTCATCAGTGGACCTAGTCAGCTGGGACTTGGTCAGTGAGGCCTATTTATTGGTGGCGTGGTCAGCAGGGGTCTGCTTAGAGAGGGTCTCATTAGGGGGATCTAGTAGTGGGGTCTTGGTGAGTGGGGACCTAGTGGCAGCCACTTGTTTGGTGTCTGGTCAGTGTAAAACTAGGCTGCAGGACTTTGTCAATGGAGACCTGGTCAGCTGGGGCTTAGTGGTGGCCTTGTCAGCACGGGCCGGGTCACTGGTGACCAGCTCAAGGGGTGCTATTCATTGGAGGCCTGGTCACATGGGACCCAGTCAGCAGGGCCTGCTGGCCATGTCTTCATCAGTGAGGCCCTTGTCAGTGGGGCCCTGGTCAGCGCAGTCTGGTCAGTGGAACCTAATCAGTGGGGGCCTGTTCAGAGAGAGCGCATTCAGTGGTGGCTCTTGTAGCACTGGTCTGTGGGGTGACCTGGTCAGCAGGGATCTGAGCAGTGGGTGCCTATTCAGTGGGGCCTACTCACTAGGGTCACAGTCAGGGGCATCTTGTCACCTATGGCCTGGTTAATAGGGGCCTGGTCAGTGGCAGCCTGTTCCCTGGAGGCCTGGTCAGTGGGGCCTCATCTATGGTGCCAGGCAATGGGGTCATGATCAGTGGAACCTGGTCAGTGAGGCCCTGGTCAGTAAGAACCTGGTCAGTGAGGCCCTGGTCAGTGGGGTCCTGGACACTGTGGGCCTAGCAGCAAGGGCCTCGTTAGTGGGGCCTGGTCATGGGGTTCTAATCAGTGAGGGTGTGGTCAGGGAGGACCTGATGTGCGGGATATGGTCAGCAGGGACCTGGTCAGCGGGGGCTGCTGAGCACTGCTGGGAGATGTCAGGTGCAATGCACGTTATTGCGGGCCCTGTGGACAGTCGGGATGGCCCAGTAGTGCCCAAAGACCCAGTCAAAACTGGACAAAGCAGGTGTTTGGATGGACCTGGGAGATCTTGCTCAGAGATTCCAACAGGACAAAGGGAAAGGAAGGGCCACAGTGGCCGGATAGATGGTCACAGTCTATGGGCTGCACAGGATGGAGGAAGCCAGGGAACAGGCAGGGTGGGCAGCAGGGTGCAGGGAGAGGCAGGTGCATGCTGGGAGGTCAGACCCTGTGAGGGCTGTGGGGGCATCAGGTGGAGTGGGCTCCAGGTGCACCCTCAATGCACTGGGCAGGTCTCAGGCCAGGCTCCCTGGACCCCGGCTGGGTGATGTGGTCACTCCCTGGGGGACTGCTGTCAGGCACCGGGCACCCACCATGGGCAGCACCGTCCCATCTCAGGACTGGACTTTCTCAGATCCTGCAGAGGGCACAGCCTCCAGCCCAGGAGGGGCAGCCCCATGGTGCAGCTGGAGCTCTCCATTGGCCTGGAGTGTCCCCTGCCAGCCCTGTACTCCCTCTTCTCCTGGGTCCCGCTTTTGCAGTGTCAGGAAGCAGAGGGGCTCCGTCCTCCCTTCCCTATGTGTCTCCTGGGCTGAAGCTTGCAGTGGACTGGGACAGGGATGGTGCTTCCCTCAGGCCCATTTAGGGAGGGGACTGGCTCCCAGCCTGGCACAGGTCCTCAGCTCTGCCTTGGTTGCCTTAGAGTGAGCAGGATCAGTCAGTGCCCTGAAGGTAGAGCTAAGAGACTGTCCTTGCTGTGTGGGAGGCTGGTCTAGGGATGGAGGACTTAACGGGTCCTCCCAGTCTGTCAGGCCTGGACAGTACTGTCCTGTCTCAGGCTGCAGAAGGTCCAGTCCTGAGATAGGACGGTGCTGCCCAGGGTGGGTGGCCAGGGCCTGACAGCAGTCCCCCAGGGAGTGACCATATCACCCAGCCGGGGTCCAGGGAGCCTGGCCTGAGACCTGCCCAGTGCATTGAGGGTGCACCTGGAGCCCACTCCACCTGATGCCCCCACAGCCCTCGCAGGGTCTGACCTCCCAGCATGCACCTGCCCCTCCCTGCACCCCAGATGTCCACCCTACCTGTTCCCTGACTTCCTCCATCCTGTCCAGCAGGATGGGCTGGACAGTGGGACAGCCTGTGTGCACATTTTGTGGCAAGTAGGAGTGACACATCATCCCTGGGAGGCACCATGGTTCCTGCCAAACCCAACCCCAGAACTCTGTCCCTGAGGTGGTTTTACCAAAACCCAAAACCCAGAATTGTGCTTGTGGCTCAGGGGTCAGCACCTGCTAGTACCAGGACACTACTGGGAGGCTGGGACCTGACCGAAGCCCATGGTGTCTGTGGCCTGAGGACAGGGTGTGTTGGGGCCATAAGTCTCGGCCACCAATGGCCATTGGGTCCTAGGGCCTCAGCCCCAGTGTTTGCCCTTCCCTGGCTCCTTCTGGTTCAGTCCCATTAGGGCCCTGGAGCCCAAGACCCAGCACCCAAGGTCCCCTCCAGGAATATTGGCGGCTTGGCTTCCTTTATCATGTTTCATCTGAGAGCAAAAATGTCAGATCGGATGCACAGAAAAATGGCCCAAGTTGTTTAATAACTAGAAGAAATATAGGAGCAGCAAGAGGGTAATGTGGAGAGGGGAGGGCCTCCATGACCGGTGTCTGCAGAGCCAGGGGTACAGGCACCCAGTGTTGTGGCCTGGCACCACCGGCCTCTCAGAGCGTGGGTGGCCCACTGTCTTTACCCAGAGGACAGCAGGCCTGATCACCAGCTTTTCTACCTGTCCCTGTAAGCATCACATTGCTAGAAGAAAATCTCATGCCAGAGCTTGCACCATCCCTAGCTTGGGGGTTAGGGGTTGTCTCTTGGTGACCTAAATGAAAAAATAGGTCCAGATCAGAGTTCCTGACGCAGAGCACTCACCCACTCTTTGAATCGTGGGAGGGGAGGCCTGGTTTTAGGTAAACCTAACCTCTTTGAGGAACCACAGAGCCCAAGACTGGAAACCTTCAGAATCTTCTGGCCCCCAACCCTCCCTGGGGACCCCTGTGGCCTGTCTCACCAGAGCACTCTTCCGTCTGTAGATGTCTCAGCTGCTCTACAAGGGAGTCCCATTTCAGGTATGGGGCTGGGCATGGTCACTCCTGCTGGATGTCTAGAAGGTGGAAACTAAAGACCAAGGAAAATGCCAGATACAGCCTTTCCACCCTCATCCAGAGCAGGACAAACAGGCCCGGTGGTGTCAGGAGCCCAGGTCTCCAGCTGGAGGGAACGTCAACCCTGCAGTGGGAGCAGGGGCCCATTGCACATCCTAGGCACAGATGCTAATGCAGGCACTGCAGGTAAGCTGGGCTTGGTATCCTTCCCTGGCTTCAGAAAGAAGCCAACAAGGAGCGTTTTGCAGAATGAAACCTTTCTTTCCAGAAGCACTGCTGACTGTAAGTGGTTGCCGTTTGTGGCAGTGAGCATTTTGTCCATTCTGAGGTTGGATTGGTTTCTCCTTTTGGCCTTGCCCTGGCCTACAGACCATAAAGGAGAACAGCAAGAAGCCCCCAGCAAACATCTACAGATGGCCCTGGACATCAGCCACATTCTGAGGAACATGTCATGTTCTGGGAGGGCTAAGGCATCAAGTAAGGCCTGTGGGGCTGGAGGATCCCAGGCAAGGTGGGGCAATCCAGAGCCATGGGGCCTTCCCATGGGAATTGGGAGGTCCCAAGGCAGAGTCAGAGGTTCCACAGGAGGAGTCAGAGAGTCACCAAGGGCTCTCCTGGCCCAGGGAGCAGTCAACACCATGGACTGAACACTTGCTGGGCTCCAACCCCTGGGCCAGGCTGCCCACGTGGGGCCAGGGGGCAGCTCAGAGTGGGAGGCAGAGAGAGAAGTGTGCTCAGAGGGCACCTGTATCTGGATGTAATGTGGTTCTGAGACTCTGGCTGGGAAGTTCTTCCAGGGTATCATATGTGTTATGCAGCTACTTCCTCTCCCCAGCCTTACCCTGTAGGAATTCTAGTGACTATGTTGCCACCATCTTGGAGCTCCATGCCCTCATAGTGTAATGGCATCAGCAGATCTGCCTGTGCACAGACTTCCTGTACTACCTCACTCCTGAGGGGAGATGCTTCTGCAGGGCCTGCGACCTGGTGCTCAACTTTAGACACCATCATTCTGGAGCGGCACTGCACCCTCACTAGCCAGGGTGTTGACGTCCTCAAGGCCAAGGCCACATTCAAGACTTTGGACTTCATTGATGCACTTGTGCCGAGCAAGGTGGGCATCTCTGGGATCTTAATTCAGGAGGTAGAATGCAGCTTGAGATCAAGTGTCTGATCAAAGAACTTGAACTTGATCTGGAGGGCTCTGGGGATCCATGGAAGGTTCTGGATAAAGGAGGGACAGTCAGCCACGTTTTAGAGATGACTGTGGAAGGCTTCCTGGAAGGAGTGAACAACAGCCAGGAGACCAGGGAGGGAGCTTGTGGGGCAGGTCTGGAGATGGCAAGGGAGGGATCCTGCTTGGATGAAAAGTCTTTAGGGACCATCTCAGGTTACTCTCAGGTGCCCTCTGAGTTAGTGTGTTCTAAGTAAGGGGTTCTAAGCCTCCTATTGTGGCTCATCCCTGACAGTGTCAGCACCAGCTCCCCTAACCCCACAGCTCAGGGTCCACTTTGCTTCTGCATCCTGCATGTTCCTTTTCCTGCTGAAAAGCAGATTCCCCAATGAGCAGCAGAATCCTGTTTCTCCCTGTAGGCCCCTCTGCTCCTTATAAGTGGTGTTTTGTGGGATTCCTCCCTTGGTTTTGGATGAGAACACCCTTTCCCATTCCACAGGGATTGTTTCTGTGGACCTTATCCCAGGTTTTCCCCTGGTCGGGCACCGGGCAGGTGGGGGTGGTGGGACCAACTCTTTAGAACCAGCAATGCCAAACAGATCCCACTCAGGGGAAGTCCATGCTAAGTGTCATGGGTCCTATGGAATTTTCTGAAGCTTTCCTTTTCTCCCCCACCTTCAACCAGCTTATCTGATCTTCTGGGATCTCTACTAGGATGCTGGCAGCCCAGCCAGCTGGTCTGGCCCTGGACGTGCCTTCAGGGGCTGGGTATGCTTCATGACCTGTGTTTTGGTGAGTGGTAAGCAGCACCTGCTTCTAGCTTCACTGTTGGGCCAGATTTCATCCCCACCGTGGCTCTTCATTGCCGCTGCTTTCTGCTCCCTCCATGGACCCTGCGTGGAATTGCCCCATGTTTCTGTTTGGGCACCACTGAGGAAGGAAGCATGAAGGACGCACAGGTCAGGCCATTCTGTTGCCCACCTCGTGCTGGGTCTTTACTCCTGGGATGGCTTCAGGGGCAGCTCCTTTTCCATGCCTCCCCCCACCCCACATCTCTCAGGTTGCTGCTCAAAGGTCACCTCTTGGAGGGGTCTCTCCCTGTCACTGTGTTTGGAACAGCTCCCTCAGTTTCTTTCTAGCTTATCTCACTCTGGTAATGTCTTTCATTACCACCACCATCTGACCTGGTCTTACGACCTGTTAGCTTCCTTCATCAGACAAGAGCACCAGGATGGCAGGGGCATCATCTGTCCTGTTCCTCCTGTGGCCTGGGTCCTAGCACCATGTCTGGTACAGTGTAGGTGCTCAAGGGAAGTTTACTGTTGAAGAACTGTCTACCTGGGAGATGTTGCTGTTAGTCTAACCTGCACTATTTGGTAAACCCCTTGCTGTTTTGCAGATCCTGGTTGGAGTAAAACATTCCATGGGAACTCGGGCTGTGAGAAACGTCCTAACCACCTGACTGCAGAAACATCCTTATCACATCCTGCTGGGCAAAGGCCCAACAGCCTGACTTCAGGAACATCCTTATCATCATCTACTGAGCAGCAAGCTATACTGTCCAGAGCCCTCCCTCCCAGCCCCATGATTACCCCAGCCTGTAAGTGGCAGTGGGCGCTGACACTAAGCTGGTTTCCCCCTCCGCAGGGTTTTGCTAGTAATAAACCTGTGTTGCTGTTGAAGCGGCCAATCTCTCTCTCTCTGTGTGTGTGTGTGTGTGTGTGTGTGTGTGTGTGTGTCTGTATGTGTGTGTGTGTGTCTTTCTTTAACTCTTGCCTTGCCTTCAAATCCTTACAATAACTCCACTTCTCCATTTTACCATGGAGGATACGGGACTCAAGGAGAGCAAGTAACTTACCCAGAATTACACAGCCAGTGAGTCACAGAGTCTGAACTTGAACTCAGTTCAGCTGAATCCAGAACTCTCGTCTTCCTGAGAGTGCAGGAAAGGAAAGGTGGACATGCAGCTGGTGAGCAGCCCACATGCTTTTTCTAGGAGACCCCAAGGTGGGCTCCTGGGAATTATGTCTTCATGGTCACAAAAGAAGGACTGCTCACCTGTGCTGTGCATCAGCTAAGTGTCCCCATTGTCCCAAATCTGCATTTCTTTTTATTATTTTATTTTGAGATAATGTCTTACTCTGTTCCCCAGGCTGGAATGCAGTGGTGTGATCTCAGCTCACTGCAACCTCCACCTCCTGGGTTCAAGCTATTCTCCTGCCTCAGCCCCTGAGTAGCTGGGACTACAGACGTATGCCCAGCTAATTTTTGTACTGTTAGTAGAGATGGACTTTTACCATGTTGGCCTGGCTAGTCTTGAACTCCTGACCTCAAATGATCCACCCACCTCAGCCTCCCAAAGTGCTGGGATTACAGGCATGAGCCACTGTGCCAAGCCTCAAATCCTCACTTCTTTTCAAATTTTTTTTTTTTTTTTGAGATGAAGTCTCACTTTTGTCACCCAGGCTGGAGTGCAATGGTGCGATCTTGGCTCACTGCAACCTCCACCTTCCGGGTTCAAGCAATAGTAGGAAATCCTACTATTTGTGACAATGTGGATGAACGTGGAAGACATGCTAAGTGAAATAAATAAGCCACACAGAAAGATAAATATTAAATGATCTCATTTATACATGGAATCCAAAAAAGTCGAACTCACGGAAACCAAAAGCAGAAGAGTGGTTACCAGCAGTCAGAGGGTGAGGAAAATGGACAGATGTTGGTTCAAGGGTACAAATTTTTAAATGTAAAATGAGTAACTTTCTGGAAACCTAATGTAGAACATAGAGACTCTAGTTAATGTATATTTGAAATATGCTGAGAGAGTAGATCTTAAATATTCTCACCACAAAAACTCAGGAGGCTGAGGCAGGAGAATCGCATGAACCTGGGAAGCAGAGGTTGCAGTCAGCCAAGATTGTGCCACTGCACTCCCAGCCTACGTGACAGAGTGAGACTCCGTCTCAAAAAAAAAAAAAAAATGCTATGTATGTTGATGGGAATGTTAATTAGCTTGGTTGTGGTAATCATTTCACAATGTATACACATATCAAAATATATTGTACACCTTAAAGACATAATTTTTGTCAATTATATCTCAATGAAGCTCACCAAAAAAAACAAAAAACAAAAAACTGCATCCCAGCCTTGGGCAGTGGTAGACAGTGGATTCAATGGTTAATAGGATGATATGGCTGGGAATGACTCTCAGAAACATGAGGACTTGGTTGGATGGCTAACCATCCCCAGTTAACCTCGTAAAGAGGAAGGCAAGAGACCTGGAGCCCGACCCCAGAGTTAAAATCCCAATCCAAAGCAAAGTCTTATGGCAAAACATTGGTTGATATCATCTTTCTTTCTTTCTTTCTTTTCTTTTTTTTTTTTGAGACAGAGTCTCACTCTGTCACCCAGGCTGGAGTACAATGGAGCCATCTCAGCTCACTGCAAGCTCTGCCTCCTGGGTTCACACCATTCTCCTCCTGCCTCAGCCTCCGGAGTAGCTGGGACTACAGGCACCCACAACCATGCCCGGCTAATTTTTTGTATTTTTAGTAGAGATGGGGTTTCACCGTATTAGCCAGGATGGTCTCGATCTCCTGACCTCATGATCCGCCTGCCTCGGCCTCCCTAAGTGCTGGGATTACAGGCATCAGCCACTGTGCCCGGCCGATATCATCTTTCTAGAACCAACAACAAGAGCAGCACTTATTTCCTGTACCATGAATTTGTGGGATGATTCAGACCAAATTCCTCAGCCCTCTTCAGGACATTTTGGCTAACTGAGGTCTTCTTGTCATGTTGGAGAAAGGGAGCAAGATGGGGATTCTGCACAACTCAAGCCCCAACATGTGGGGACAGACTCAAGTAGATCACCACTGAGGCTTTTTGTGGTAATGTGGATACTGGGAAGCCTGAGGAAGGCTGTGGCCACAAACAGGCTCATTGAATTTACCCCTTGAAATCTGCACAGAACTTGGACAGCTCACTCCCCGATGAGCCATCACATTTATACCTGCAGCTATGACCTTTCTTTTGAGCCTCAGACCCTTATATCCTCCTAAGCACTGGTTATTTCTACTTTGATATTTAAAAGGCCCCTGAAAATTAACTCCTCTCAAACTAACTGTTCATCTGGACAATTGACATGTCAGAACCAAACCTTAGACTTCTCCTCCAAACTTACTGTCCCTCAGTACCCCTTTGCTGTGAAAGCAACATCATCCTGACAGGTGTTCAGAATACAGCTTTGTGGTATTTCTTGACTTATTCCCTGGTTGTCTCTTCTCCATCCCATCAGCAAAGCCTCTATCCCTACCTTCAGGATGTGCCTGTGTCTTACCACTTCTTTGCCTTCATCTGTTCTTGGCACCATCACTTCTTGACTGTGGCTGCCTACTAACAATATTCCTTCTCCTGCCCTTGCACCCAGTCTGTGCTCCAGCCAGCACCAGAATAGCCTCCCAGGTCACTCCTCAGCTCAAAACCCCAATATATTTCCACTCATCAGAGTAGAAGCCAAAACATGCCCATCACCCATGAAGTCCAGGCTGAGCTGGCCACTGGTTATCTCTCTGATCTAACTCCAGAGCTGGGCCTTCACTCACTCTGCTGCAGTCTAAAAGGTCACCTTGCTGCTCCTTGAATGCATGAAGAGGCACCTGCCCCAGGGCTTGGCATTTGCTCTTCCCTCTGCTTTGAATTGCTACCCGATACCCAAATGATGGTCTCTCTTCTGTTCCAATCTCTGCTGAAATGTCACCTTGTCAATGATGTCTCCCCAGATCACTTGTAGTGATCATCCATTAGGAACAGTGTTGACACCCACCCCCAAACCACCACCCCCTACCAACTTCCTGCCCCATTTCTCTTGCAGCTCTCATTATCATTTGGCATGCCAAATACCATCCTTATTTGTGTATTTCTCTCCTTCATTGCTAGATTGTAACTTTCATGAGGGCAGGATTTGTTTCCACTTTGTCGCTGCTTTATCTCCAATGACTTTTACAGAGTAAGCACACAGTAAATGCCTGTTAAAAGAATGATTGAATTGCATGAGGACAAAGAAACTTTTATTTTACTGTCATAATGCCATGACTTCCTGCAAATCTCCATGTGGATCTCTATGTCAGCTTTTTACTGCCTCTACTTAATTTTCTACAAGACCTTCCTTGGAAATATCTGTAGGCTTAGGAAGTTTTAGTAGTAAATAGTGGAGTAAATAAATAAATAAAATAAAATAAAATAAAATAAGTTACGAAATATACCTAGCAGCCATGAAACCTCAACTTATAAAATGCAGAGAAGACCAGATACGTAACACTCTCACCTGTTGGAGGTGACTGAGGAGTTGGTCTTTGTGTGGCCTAAATCAGAACTCAGATGGCAAAAGTGACTAGCTCAAATCTCAGGGTAGTGGAATCTGCAAGAAGCAGTGAGTATGGCTTGTGAAAAATGTACCAAACTACAGAATCAGGGATGCCAGTGGAAAGAGGTTTTTGATTAAAGAATGCAATAGAATGCTGAGGCCTCTAGAAGAGGCAGGAGTGAATCTCCTAGGGAAATTAAGACATTAATAACAGCTGTCTATGTGGGGTATTTGGAAAAATAGCACACACATAGGCCCATGGAAGGTGTATGTCCAAAAGACCTTAAGTCTTTACACTAGAGTGATTAACAAAGGTCTTCCTCTGTGCAGAGCCATTCTTCAAAGATTGGGAGAGGTGGCCATTTAATCCAAATTGCAGTTTTCAACAAAAACTTACAAGGCATGTAAGGAAATATGAAAACATGCATAGCCCATTCAAAGGAAGAAAATGAATATCCAGACTCATCTTTGAAAAAACACAGGTCTCAGACTTACTAGATCAAGATTTCAAAACAGCTGTTTTAAATATGCTTAAAGGGCTAAAGGAAAACACAGACAAGGAAGTAAAGGAAATCAGGAAAACAATATATAAACAAATAAGAATATCAACAAAGAGATTGGAATTGTAAAGAGAACCAAATAGAAACTCTGGAGCTGAAAAATAGAGTAACCTAATAGAAAAATTTACTAGAAGGATACAAAAGCAGACTAGAAAAGGCAGAAGAAGGAATTAGCAAACTTGAAGATAAGTCCATTGAAACTATCAAGTTAAGGAGCAAAAGAAAAGAGTGAGGAAAAGTAAACAGAGCCTAAGAGACTATGGGTCACCATATACCAAACACATATACATTATAGAAGTCCCCAGACAAAAGAAAGAGAAAAGGGCAGAAAAATTATTTGAAGACGTAGTGGCCAAAAACTTCTCAAATTGGAGGAAAGATGTAAATATACAAATCCAAAAAGTTCTGTGAATCCATGTTGGTTAAACCCAAAGTTACCCATAGTACATTCATGCATAATTATGTAGGATTTGAAGATTAAACATTTTAAATACCTTTTATAATAGCATCCAAAATCATAGGGATACATTTAACAAAAGTGTGTAAGAAAACTAATGAAAACTAAAACTTTGCTGAGAAAAATAAAACTACTGTTAACAGATGACTTCTTTCCAAATATATCTATAGATGCAATGGAATACCATTCCAAATTCTAGTTGGTTGTTAAAAATAGAAACTAACAAGCTGATTTAAAAATATATATGGAAATTCAATCTAGAATATATAAGATATATATGGAAAAGCAACCTAGAATAGCCCAAAGAATTTTGAAAATGAAGAAATTTAGAGGACTTAAACTACCTGACTTCAAGATTTAGAATAAACTCACAATCTTCAAGATTATAATGTAGTGGTGAAGACAACACAATAAATCAATAAAAAAGATTCCAGGAATAAACGCATGTATATATGGTCAAATGATTTTTTCAACAAAAACCCAAAAGCAATTCAATACGAAAAGAAAACAATTTTTTTCAAAAAATGATGTGGAAACAAGTAGATATCCATATGAGGGGGAAACAAACCTCAACCCTTACTTCACACCCTATATAAAAATTATTCCAAAAGGGATCACAGGCCTACTCATAAATAAAGTAAAACTAGAAAGCTTTTAGAAGAAAAACTAGGAGAATATCTTTATGACTTTGGGGGTGGACATAAATTTGTTAAGGAATTGACAGAAAGCACTGGCCACATTGTTTTGAAAAATTTGAGTTCATTAAAATTTAAATCTTCTGACCATCAAAAGACATACTTAAGAAACAGGCAAATCTCAGACTGACAGAAAATATTCATATGTATCTGTCAAGGGACTTATGTTAAGAATATATTTTCTAAAAGTTGCTACAATTCAATAATAAAAAGACTAACATCCAAATTTTAAAATGTACAAAAGCTTTGAACTGACAATTTACAAAATAAGATATATGGCAGATCAGCACATTAAAAGATGCCCAGCGTCATTAATCATCAAGGAAGTGCAGATCAAAATTGCCCCCTGACACGAATACAGACCTACCAGAATTGCTAAAATGAAAAAGGCTAATCATTGCTAATGCAACAGCACCTCTCATACATTACTGTATGGTGTAAAATGATACAACCATTTTGGAAAACTGTTTGCAAGTTTCTTAAAACATTTATACATACCTCTTCCTTTTCACCACAGCATCTACAGAAATGCAAACACATGTCCACAAAAAGCCTTGCACAAAAGTGTTTACAGCAGCCCCAAACTAGAAGCAACCCAAATGTCCATCTACTGGGAAGTGAATAACCAAACTGTAGTACATGCATGCAACTGTCTTCTCCTTCCGGGCTAAGTTCTTTGCTTTTAAGGGCTTCTGGGATTAGATTGGACCCACCCAGATAATTCCAGATAATCTTACTTTCAGTCCCACAAACACCACCAACCCCTGCACCACCCCAGCCCTCCTGCTCTTCAGAGCTCAGCGCACAGGGTTCATTTCCTCTCAGATGACCTTCTCCGCTAAGTCAGTTTATACAGTGTTCCCTTCTTGTGCAGAGCTAGGCCAGCTTCCCACATGTTCCAGGGCAGACTCACTTTGAGCAGGCTCTGTGTGTGTGTGTGTGTGTGTGTGTGTGTGTGTGTGTGTGTGTGTTCCTGGCTTTCTGCTATAAATTGAAGATCGTGGAGGGCAGGGACTATGTCTTTTTCTTCTTTTTGCCCTCCACTTAGTCCCTGACACAGTCCAGCTTAGTGGAGAAGCATGCGATCTGTAGAATCAGATGGAACCATGTGAGGTTTGGGACCACAAGTGGATACACAAAACAGGAATCCTCTCTAATAAGGATACCCTTGAGCCAAGCGCTGGGTAAGTGAGGAAGGCACAG
Source organism: Pan troglodytes (assembly GCF_028858775.2). Classification (NCBI taxonomy): domain Eukaryota; kingdom Metazoa; phylum Chordata; class Mammalia; order Primates; family Hominidae; genus Pan; species Pan troglodytes. The sequence goes on from NC_072409.2 coordinate 77,457,859, forward strand.
CCACAGGGGAATCTGGGAAAGGCTCTGCAAGTGCACAGGCCCTGGGGCCCGCATGTGCTGAGTGTGAGAAAGAGCAATAGGCCAGGATGGCTAATGAGAGTGAGGGAGGGGCCCGCATTAGGAGGCAGTGGGGACAGATGGTGTTGACCCTTTTGCTCATGTAAGAGCTTGGGTCCATGTCATGACTGAACTGGGATGCCATTGGCAGATTTGAGTGGAGGAGTCACACGATCTGACTTTTGTCTAACAGGAACATCTCCTGAAGCGCTGAGAATAGATTGAACAGCCAAAGCGTGGAGGTCAGGGCAGAGGTGACTCTATGTGCAGCAGCCTCCCCTCATCACTGGAGTCTTCAGTATTGTTTGTGCGGGAAATGTAGGATCACTGCTTGATTCTTTTCCTTCATTTACCAATTGTCATAGCAATCAGTTGGTTCCCTAGCATCCACCAAAGGAAACAAATGGGGCTTTTTTTTTTTTTAGACAGACAGGGTCTGGCTCTGTCGCCCAGGCTGGAGTGCAGTGGCACAATTACTGCTTACTGCAGCCTCGAAGTTTTGGGCTCAAATTATCCTCCCACCTCAGCCAAGTAGCTGGTATTACAGGCATGTGCCACCATGCCCAGCTGACTTTTTTATTTTTTCTAGAGTCAAAGTCTCACCATGTTGCCCAGTCTGGTCTCAAACTCTTGGCCTCAAGCAATCCTCCAGCCTTGGCCTCCCAAAGTGCTGGGATTACAGGTGTGAGCCACCACATCCTGCTTAATGAGCATTCTTAATATTATTATAAAGTCTTGAGTTTTTCAAATATTTGATATGTTTCAAAACATTCCAGTTATTATTTTTATAGCTCAAATTATCCCATATTTGGCCAATGAGAGCCTCTTCATGTTGGCGTCTGGACCCTTTACACATGTGCCCAGTAGTCCCTGATGGCTCCTTGGCATCTGTTATAACAAGATGCTCCAGGCTCATCTGGTACATTTCCTGCACCAGGTAGGGAACAAGCCATTTCTCTAAGGATCCCTAGTTCCTTTTAGATGGAAGTGACATTTAGAGTCCACAATGTAGACAACAGGAGTGCTTGTTGCTTCTAGATTTTTGTTTCCTGGAATATTCAGTGGATAGAGGTAGAACATATGTATTGTTAAATTTTAATTTTGAGATACTTGTAGATTCACAAATAATTTTAAGATATTATTTACACAGATCTGCATTCCATTTACTCAGTTTCTCCCAACAATAATATCTTGCAAAGCTATATTGCAATATCACAACCAGGATATTAGCATTGATGCAGTCAAGACGCATTGCCTTCACTGTAAAAGCCCCCTCAAGTTTTCCTTTTCTAGCTACACCCACCTCCCTCCTGCCCCCAGTCCCTCCTTCATCTCTGACAACCACTGAATCTATTCTCCATTTCTATAGTTTTGTCATGTCAAGAATGTTATATCAACAGAATTATGCATTCTGTAGCCTTTCAGCATTGGCTTTTTTCTCTCTGAAGATTCATCCAGGATGTTGTGCATATCAATAGTGTATTCCTTTTTATTGCTGAATAGTATTCTGTGCTATGGATGTACCACAGACTATTTAATCATTCACGAACTGAAGGACATGTAGGTTGTTTCCAGTTGGGGCCACTACGAATAAACTTGCTCTAAACATTTATGTGCAGGTTTTTGTGTAAACCCAAGTCTTCATTTCTCTGGGACAAACGCCCAAGGATGCAGTTGCTGAGTTGTATGGCACTGCCAGTCTCATTTTTTTTAATTGCCAAACTTTTTTCCAGAGTGGCTGTACCATTTTACATTCCCATTAACAGTAAATAAGGGGAAGAATTTCCCTTCATCCTCACTAGCATTTGGAGTTGTCACCATTTTTTATTTAACCATTGTCATATGTGTATAGTAATAGCTCATCATAATTTTAATTTTTATTTTCATAATAGCAAATGATGTTAAATGTCCTTCCTTGTGCTTATTTGACATCTGTCTGTGCTTTTTGGTGAAATGCGTGTTCATATCATTTGCCCATTTTCTGTTTGTTTATTTTACTATTGAGTTTTGAGAGTTCTTTATGTAATTTAGATACTAATCCTTTGTCTATTGTATGCTTTCAAAACATTTTGTCCTAGTCGGTAATTTGTTTTTTCATACTCTTAGCAAGGTCATTCACAGAACAAAATTTTTTTCTTTAATTTTGATAGCATCTGGTTTATCAATTTTTACTTTTATTGATGATGCTTTTGTTGTAAAGTTTAAAATATTCTTTGCCTGGCCTTAGGTCCTGAAGGGTTTTAATGTATTTTTCTAAAAGATTTGTAGTTTTACATGTAAGTCCATGGTCTATTTTGAATTAATTCATGTATGGAGTGTTAGGTTCATGTCACCATTCAACTTTGCTTATGGATATGCAAATTCTCCAGCAATATTTGTTGAAAAAATTCCTTTCCCCACACTGAATTACTTTTATGCTTTTGTCAATAACCTGTCAGTTATATTTATGTGGGTATGAGTTCTCTGTTCTGTTTAATTTGTCTGTGTATCTTTCACTCTACCAATACCACGTGCTGTTGATTACAATAGCTACACAACAAGTCTTGTAATGGGATAGATTGATTCTTCCAACTTGGTAATTCTTTTTCAAAAATGTTTTAGCTATTTTAGTTCCTTTGCATCTCCATGACAATTTTAAAATAATCTTCTATTCATCTACAAAAAAATATTGCTGAAATTTTTATAGGAATTGTATATATGAGTTTGGGAAGAATTAACATCTTTGCTATTTTGAGTCTCCAAATTGAAGAACATGATTTGTCTCGATATTTGTTTAGATCTTTGATTTCTTTCATCAGAATTTCTAATGTCTAGCATTCAAGTCTTATGAATGTTTTGTTAGAATTTGAAATGAGTATTTCCTTTTTTGAGCAATTATAAATGGTACTTATTGTATTTTTAATTTTTATATCCAAGTGTTCATCACTCAAAGTACACTTGATTTTTTTGTATGTTTATGTTGTATCCTGCAACCTTGCTGAATTCACTTACTAGTTCTAGGAGTTGTTGATTTTGGTGGTTTAAAATAGATGTCTTTGGATTTTCCACATAGCCATCATGCTATCGGCAAAAGTGAGCAGTTTTATTTCTTCCTTTCCAATCAATATGCCTTTTTAAAAATGCTTTACTAAACTGGCTAAAACTTCCAGTGCTATATTGAATTAGAGTAGTGAGAGCAGATATCTTTGCTTTATTCCCTTTCTTAGGAGAAAAACATTCTTTCTTTGACCATTAAGTATAATGTTAAGTGTTGGAGTTTTCGTAAAAGTTCTTTATCAAATTAAGGAAGTTTCTCTCTATTCTTATTTTTCTCAGAGTTTTTTTTTTTTTTTTTTGGACAGTCTCACTCTGTCACCCAGGCTGGAGTGCAGTGGCTCAATCTCAGCTCAATGCAACCTCCACCTCCCAAGTGCAAGTGATTCTCATGCCTCAGCCTCCCAAGTAGCTGGCATGCATCACCACACCTGGCTAATTTTTTCGTATTTTTAGTAGAGACAGGGTATCGCCATGTTGGCCAGGCAGGTCTCAAACTCCTGGCCTCATGTGATCCACCTACCTCACCTCCCAAAGTGCTCGGATTACAGGTGTGAGCCACCCCACCTGGCATTTCTCAGAGTTTTTATCATGCATTTTGTCAAATGATTTTTCTGCATCAATTGATACGATTATGTGATTCTCTTCTTCATCTTGTTAATATGGTAGGTTACATTGATTTTCACATATGGAACAAGCCTTGCTTTCCAGGAATAAACCCTACTTGCTCATAGTATATAATTCTTTTTACATATTGCTTAATTCTGTGTCTATATTTATGAGGGATATTGGTCTGTAGTTCCTGTTTTGTTTTGTTTTTCAACTGTCTTTGTTTTTGGTATCAAGGTAATACTAGCTTTTAAAAATGAGTTGAGAGAAAGAGAAGGTGGGATTTGGGGGGAAAAGGTTGCAGACTTTTTGACTCAGGTCATTGTGGGCTTAGTCTCTATTGAGTGGCCAGGTTACCACAGGAAGCCACTCTCCATTCTTAGGCACATCTTGTCTATAAAAGGAGAAAGTTCAATGCCTCTAGAAAACCTCAGGTTTATTTTACTGCTTAAAGTCTGTGGCTCTAAATTCAGATCCAGAACTCATGTGGCCTGGCCAGGGAGGGTCAAGGAGTGCTTTCCTTACACCTCATGTCTCTAGGCTCTGTAGACCTAGAGGTGTGGGATGTAAGAGCAGGCCCTTACCCATAGAATTTACATATAAATGGTGGAATAAGACAGTAAGTAAATAAATGTGATTATTCTGATAGTGGTAAAAATAAATAAATAAATAAATAAAATAACTTGAGAAATATCCCCTTGTATTTCTTTTTTCTGGAAGAGGATATATAGAATTGGTATTTATTATTCTTTAAGCTTTGGGCAGAATTTTCCAGTGAAACCATCTGAGCCTGGAGATCTTATGTGGGGCTCTTTGCATTATTTGTTTTATATTGATAAGTTGTGGCAGTTTATGCTTTTCAAGAAAGTGGTCTATTTCATTTAAGTTGACAAATGTATGTGTTTAGAGTTGTTTGTAGTATTCATTTATTATCCTTTCAACATCTACAAGGTCTTTAGTGATACCTTCTGTTTCATGCCTAATATTTATAATCTATAATTCTCTCCTTTTTGCTTTGTCACTCTTGCTAGATGTTTGTGAATTTTATAGATCTTTTTAAAGAACCAGCTCTTTGTTTCATTGGTTTTCTTTATTGTTTTTCTGTTTTAAATTTTATTGATTTTTGCTATTGTAGCCATTATTTCCTTCCTTCTAATTTTGAGTGGGTTTTTTTCTCTTATTTTCTATGTACTTCAAGTGGGAGCTTAAATTATTGGCTTGATAATTATCTCATCATCTAATTTATGCATTTAGTTCTATGAATTTCTCTCTCAGCCCTGCTTTATACATGCCCACAAATGTTGATGTGTTGCATTTTCATTGTCATTCAGTTCATTGTATTTTTAATAAGACATATTTATTACGCTAAAGAACAAATTTTATTTTTCATTTTCCCCAAACACTAAAATAGCACATGGCATAGTAATTCAGCACACAACATAAACTGGTATATGCAATCACTAATCCCGAAAATGGTTAAGTCTCACTTTGGGAGTCTTTAAAACCTTATGCCCTTAAATGACCTTTATCAAAGTTATCAACAGACAACCAAAGGAGTCACCTGGAAAAACTTTAGGGTACAAGATACTGCAATTCCTAGAATCTGGGAAACTTTTTATGTGGGAAATAACTTGATTTGCTTCTCTGTAACTGAGCTATTTTTTTCTCTAGCTCATTTTTAAGGTAACACTGCTAGGGTTCCGAGTTTGAGAAGGGATCTTCTAAAGGTAAGCTTAATATTGCAACTTTCACCACAATGCCTCTGTCTAAATTGCGTTTCAAGTGGAAGGAAAGAGGTGTGAGAAGTGAAATAAAATTTTGCTGCAGACCAAAATCATTCTACAAAATGTAGAAATGATAATAGCTTACCATGAATTCAGCAAGATTTAACGCCAAGTACAGCAGTGTAGACTTCACAAGTATCCACTTCCATTAGGTGATCAGACAAGCCGAAGGGACACACAGGATTTGGGACAGTAGCCCTTTAGACAGTGTTGGGTGTTGAAGACAGAACTTCATGGTAAATCCGTATGTTCTAATCTGATATTTATACAGGCTATGATCGTCTCCTGAAATGTTTCCCAATTTTTTATATGTCTTTTAAAGCACAATTTAACACATGCTAAAAAATTTCCTTCCGCATCAACCGGCTTTGAATTCAAACTCAACTAAGTCTGCCAGGTCGTACAAACCACACCAGGAACCTAAGGGCTGCATAGTTTGCATCCAGACTTAATGCGAAAGAAATCATTCTAAGACAACTCTTAAAATTAATCTACTTGCATTGTTCTGCTTGTACTTTAAACTATGGCATAATGAATTTGCTAATTCAAAATGTTGCAGCGCCAGTAACCCCAGTGTTATCTGCAGACCATCTGAGGTGCTTTTAAACATTTTCTTGAATTCTATTGTTTGCTTTGAAAACATGGGGTTTAAAAGGTCAAGGAAAATGCGTTTCGTCTCATCATTCAGGAGCACTTCGGGGCACGCGTGCAGTGTTGCAGACAGGATGGAGTGCAGGCAAGAGGGTTCCAACTCAGAGCCCAGACCACTGGGAAAAGCACTTGGTGGGTCATCCTGAAAACTTCCCATTTCCGGCAGTTTTTGATGGCGTGGCAGTCGTGACACCCGAGGCTCTCCTTTGGGGCACTGTCCTCTGTGGCCGTGGGTGGCCCTGGGCCCTCCTCCCAGCCAGTCCCGCCCCAGAGCTTCAACACCACTGCGGGACACCCGAGCAAAATACTCTGTTGGAGCAGGGAACAAACCCACGGCTGCGCTCGGAGTGGCTGCTGAGGCTGGATTTCTTCTTGCTGATTCTTTCACATATGGAAGAGCTGGGCCGCCACTGGGAAGCGAGAGGCCAGCCCCGCTCGGATCCTTTCTCATTTCCAGTGATAATGCCTTACTCTGTGAATTTCCATCAACCGCAGGCTTATTCATCCAGGAGGGTGCATCTGCAGGCCAAGGGCCCTCCGTCGGCATTCATTTCTTAAGGCTGTATGATAGTTTGTCCGAGTCACCTCCTCCGGCCCACTGTACTTGAGCCAGGCAGGTGCCGAGGGGCCCTCTTCTGTCCCTCATGCTTCGTGTTTTTGGATGCGGTGGGCCTGAGGTCACGCCTTCGTCAGTCCGGGAGGGCCTTCAAGGGATTTCAATATGAACCTGCAGGCGGACGTTGAGCATCATGGAAGCCACCATGTAGAGGTAGGGGAAGTTGATGCGCAGCCGCCAGGCCAGATCGAAGAAGACAGCAGCTTGCGAGTCAGCCCCTTGCAGAAGACCCCACGGGGGCGGGCGGCGGCGGCCGAGCCCTAGAGCCGGACAGCCAGGCCCGACAGATCCGCCGGCATATAGAGGACCGCGCTCCCACCGCCCGCCCTCTCCGCGCCGCGTCGCTGCGGCCACTGGCCTTCGCTTGGCGGGCCCAGGAAGCGAGGGAGGCGGCTGCTAGACCGGCGGGCGGGCGGGCTGCGGGAGCGGAGTCCGCGCGTCATGCTCAGAGAAGCGCCTCCGCGAGCCGCCGCCTGGTTCGTACCTTCTTATTTTTTCTGCATTTCTGGTTTTTGAAAAATTTTATACAAAAAGCATTCAACAAACAACAGTCAAAATGATTGTGATTGTATCCAGCCTCTATCATTTTACATTCTATGTGATTTTAAAGAATAGTCTTAAGCACCCTGAGTTTCATTTCCTTGATGCTTAAAGGGGTTTATATCTACTTCATTGGGTGTATGAGAATTGACATCCTATTATGTATAAAATGCTGAAAACAATTCCCAGCACTGAACAAAATTTGCAAGCTAATATATCATCGTCATCATCAACAATAACAAAAAATAATAGCAACATAATATACTATTATAGCTCATTACACCATGTCCCTATTTTGTGTGTTGCCTATTATTTTCATCAAAATAGAATTATCAAGTTATTTAAGTCATTATTTGTGCTTCTGATTATTTCTTGGAATATTAAAAAACAATTTGGGGGATTGTCTTAGTCCATTTCTGCTGCCAAAACGAAATACCACAGACCGGGCAATTTATAAACAATAGAAATTGATTTCTCATGGTTCTAAAGGCTGGGACGTCCAAGAACAAGGTACCAACAGGACTGATGTCTGGTGAGGGCTGTTCTCTGTTTCCAAGATGGTGCCTTTTTGCTCCATCCTCCAGAGGAGCATAACACTGTGTCCTCACATGGTGGAAAGGATGGAACCGGACAAACTCACCCTTTCAAGTCTTTTTATAAAGGCCCAAAACCCATCCATGAGGGCTCCACCCTCATGACTTAATCACTCCCTGAAGGCCCAACTTCTTAATTCTATCACATTGGCAATTACATTTTAGTACTTGAATTTGGGGGATCAGCGGGTATAAAACACTTTAAGAATATTGAAGCCTGTAGCCAAGTTGCACTCCACAACAAGTGAATCACCAATAGTAAAAGAAAAAAGTATAATTTTATTGCTATATTTTTACAACAGCAGATTTGTAAATTAAAATGTTACCTCGCCAATTTGATAGGCATAAAGTGTTACAAAATGTTCTCATTTCAACATGACATTGCAAGTAATTTCATATATTCCTCATTTTTTATTTCTGTGAATCCTGTCTTTAGCCATTGATTTATAAACGGTCCATGTAATAATTTAACCTTGTATTTCTCATGTATTTTTAAATATTTTTCTAGTTTGTCTATTTTTTTAAATTATGCTGTGCTATGCATGAAGAATTTCTAATTATTTTAATTTAATTCTTTTAATTTTTCTTTTTTTTTTTTAATTTGAGAGAGTCTTACTCTGTTTCCCAGGCTGGAGTGCAGTGGCACGATCTCAGCTCACTGCAACCTCTGCCTCCCAGGTTCAAGCGATTCTTCTGCCTCAGCCTCAAGAGTAGCTGGGATTACAGAAGTGCACCACCACGCCTGGTTAATTTTTGTATTTTTAGTGGAGACCAGGTTTCACCATGTTGATCAGGCTGGTCTCGAACTTCTGGCCTCAAGTGATCCGCCTGACTCAGCCTCCGAAAGTGCTGGGATTATAGGCGTGAGCCACCACGCGCGGCCTCTTTCTTTTCTTTTTTGATTTGCTTAAGAAATCCTAAGACCTCTCAAAAAACATGAAATTTCTATTATAACATAATTAATTGTCCAGCTGTTTAGAACTTATTTTGTTTGTGTGTAAAAATTGTCAAACAACTTTATAACCTCCAAATAATTACCTAGTTTCCACAACACCATTCAGTAAATTATTCTAAATTTTCCACCAAATTTATAGCATCAAATTATCAGGTACTTTATTTTTATTTATAATATAATGATTTTCTTTTCTCTGTGTTCTATTTCTTTTATTTATCAGGTTATTTCTATGCTCGTAACTTAATTATTTATCTTTTTTATTACTACATGAAATGCATTGCATATACGAAAGTTCATGAATGAACTTTTCATCTTTTCATGACGAACTTTTCCAACATAACTTATTGATTATACTTTCCTATTTATTACTCTAAATGAATTTCAGAATATCTTTTTTATAACATATTTGTTCCTTGATTACAATTCTATCAATAAATTGAATTTGTAACATTTAGCAGCTTTTGAATACTTAATTTTTTTTCCCATCACCCTCATATTTTTTCTAGGATTTTAAAGTTTTCTTTATGTCATTTCCTAAGTTCATGGGTTCTTTTATCTGATTTATATGTATTTCTCTCTGTTTCTAAAACATCATAGTTGCATTGCTATTTGGGTAGAATCCTTCCTCTGAATATTCCCTAATCATTAGCATGAACACTGCTTCCCTACTTCTTTGTTCCTCAGTTACGGGAGTGCCTGTTGTGCTTTGATCTTTGAAGGAGCATTTTATTTATTTTTATGTTATTTTTTATTGTTTTTTATTTTTTTGAGATGGAGTCTTGCTCTATTGCCCAGGCTGGAGTTCAGTGGCTCAATCTCAGCTCACTGCAGCCTCCACCTTCCGGGTTCAAGCAATTCTCCTGCCTTAGCCTCCTGAGTAGCTGAGATTACAGGTGTGCGCCACCACACTTGGCTAATTTTTGTATTTTTAGTAGAGACGGAGTTTCAACCATGTTGGCCAGGCTGGTCTCGAACTCCTGGCGTCAAGTGATCCACCCGCCTCGGTCTCCCAAAGTGCTAGGATTACAGACGTGAGCCACCACACCCCGCCTGAAGGAGCATTTTAAATTGCAGTGAAGGTCTCTGAATTGGGGAGAATGAAAACACACATTCTCCCCAATTTGGGGAGGTTTGGGATGAAAGTGGGCATGATGGGGAAGCAGAGGGGCTTTCCCCTAGTGTGTTTCTCTTCTCTGTGGAGAGCGCTGAAAACAAGAGGGACATGAGGGGTGGCAACTGGAAGACTCTTCACTGCTAGATTTGCCACAAATGGCTGCAGAAACTTTCCTCGTTATCCATAAATTTCAGTTTTTTCATTCGTAAATGTTAATGCTGGGAACAGATCATCTTTTAGGTTCCATTTAGAGCCCATAGAGCCCAGTGGTGAAGGGCCTGGTCCCAGGAGGCATGCTGAGCAGAGGCTGATCCTGTGCTGAGCAGATGCCGACACTGTGCCTTTCAGGTTACTCCAGGTGGGTCAGTGGGAAAACTTCACTTCATTGACAGGGCCTTAATTGTTGGGACCTTGTCAGACACCCCTTTGCAGACAGTGTCACTGAGACTGCAGTTGCGATGATAATGACAGCTGGTGTGGGGAGGTCTGTTCCAGGATCCTTCCCTATATCTGGGGACCTTCTCTGTTATTCCCCTCCAGGCCCCTGCTCTCAAAGGCTCCGTGTGTGTGAGGAGGCGGCTGCAGAACAGCAGAGTTCCCTTTGGTAAAAGCCTCCCCTTTCCAAGTCTCTGTGCGTGAGGAATGCACAAAACAGGGACGTGCTCCAGTGAGTTATAACAGTGTATTAAGTTACTGTTATTTTGTGGTTGTTGAGGATCATGATGGTATATTAGCTAACACGTCTTAGCCAGACACGCTCTTTGGCATTTTATGTATATAGTACTGTATCAATTCTCACACATCTATTACAGTAGCTGTAATTATAGTCCCCCTCTTAAAGATAAAGAAAATGAAATTCTGATTCAGAATATTGCTTGAAGTCCACAGTGGGTAAGTAACAGAGCCTGGTTATAATCCTAGTGAATTTGAGTAGTTTTAAATAAACACCTTATGGAAGTTTCTTTCTGGCATCCATGGTTTCTGATGTCACGGGAATTGTCCTCATATAGGGAATAGAGCATTTCTCTCTGGTTTTTTCGAGTTTTCGGAAATCTGGTCATGGTGTATCTGGACATGGATTCATTTGGACACGACCCCTTAGTGGTTATCTTATCTCCTTGAATTTATGTATTTCACCGTGTTTGTGATGTTTTTTGCCATTATTTGTTCAAAAATGTTTTCAGTCAGTCCTGTCCCTTTTTTTTTTTTTTTTTTTTGAGACGGAGTTTTCCTCTGTCGCCCAGGTTGGAGTGCAGTGGCATGATCTCAGCTCACTGCAACCTCTGCCTCCCAGTATCAAGTGATTCTCCTGCGTCAGCCTCCCAAGTAGCTGGGATTACAGTCACCTGCCACCATGCCCGGCTAATTTTTGTATTTTAGTAGAGACGGGGTTTCACCATGTTGGCCAGGCTGGTCTCAAACTCCTGACGTCAAGCGATCCACCTGCCTCGGCCTTCCAAAGTACTGGGATTACAGGCATGAGCCACTGCGCCCGGCAGGTACTCCTTTCTTTTCTCCATCTGGGAGCCAACCATTTGAAAGTTAGACCTTTTGTTATTTTCCCACAGGTCTCTGAGGCTACATTCACTTTTCTCCATTGCGTTTTGTCTCCTCTATTCTAACAGGACAATTTCTATTAAACTTGTCTTCAAGACCCCTGATCTTTCCTCTGTCATCTCCATTCTCTTGAGTCTGTCCAGTGCAATTTATTTCTATTATTTTTTCACTTCTAAAATTTTCATTTAGTTCTTCCTGGTATCTTTCATTTCTTTGCCATGAATTCGTATTTTCCCCTTGTTCCAAGTATGCCTGTAATTGCTTGTTGGAGCACTGTTGTGATAGCTACCTTTAAAATCCTCATCACGTAATACCAACATCTGTCTCATCTCAATGTTGGTGCCTAAAGATTGTATTTTCTTGTGCAAGTTTATTGTTTTATAGTCCTTGGTATAATGAATAGCTTTGGACTGTATCCTGAATGTGCTGAGTATTATTACACATCATGAGACTGGATACTCTTCACACCTGCTATTTCAACAGAGAGTCCTCAGACAACAACAGAGAGTGCTTAGGTTCATAATACAGCTCAGTGCACTTTTTGGGCTGTGATTCAGCTCTCCCTTGATCTTTAAATGCTTTGCGGTGATGCTCATGCTTTCCCCACTTGCCTGCTTCCCAGAGCCTCATCTCACACCTGTGTGAGTTCAGACCAGTGCTAAATTCTCACACATTCTGCTGTGTTGTTTCTGGTCCCTTTCAGGCACAGACTGCTCAGATTTCTGCCCAGAAATTCACGCACACATCGTGGAGTTGTCCTCGGTTTTCAGGAGTCAGCTCAAATATCACCCACTCAGAGAGGTTTTCCCCAGGCCCTTGTCTAAAGTTGATTCTTCTAGTCCTTTCCATTGCTTCATATAATATTTTCGTATTTATCACAAGTTTATTCTATGTTTCCTTACTTGTTACTAGTCTATCTTTTCACTCCCCCCCAATAAAATATTAACTACGTAGAGATAGGGATTTTTTAAACTAATTATTCAGGACCTAACACAATGCTGGACAAATATGCATATATTTCAAGAAATTTGTACAATATCTGCACTACAGTAACTGCTCTGTACACATTACCTTGTTCAGCACAGTTTTTCTAATGCTAAGTATACAATTTTAAATTTTCATTTTAACTTTCTTTTCTCAGAAGAACATTTATTCATATTAACTAAATATTTAAAATCACTCTTGATGGATATATAATATTCTATTATAACTAATATTTTACTGATATAACGAGTAAGCCCTTGAACCACAGATTTATTCAGCAAATATTTAATACGCTTTAAATCTAGCTGGGACTATTTTGGGTAATTAAAGAGACATATAAGACTCCTTTCTTTGCTGGGTGCAGTGGCTCATGACTGTAATCCCAGCACTTTGGGAGGCTGAGGCAGGCGGATCACTTGAGGTCAGGAGTTTGAGACCAGCCTAGCCAACATGGTGAAACCCCGTCTCTACTAAAAAGACAAAAAAATTAGCTGGGTGTGGTGGCGAGCACTTATAATCCCAGCTACTGTGGAGGCTGAGGCAGGAGAATCGCTTGAACCCAGGAAGAGGAGGTTGCAGTGAGCCACTGCACTCCAGCCTGGGCAATGGAGGGAAACTCTATCTCAAAAAAAAAAAAAAAAAAGAAAGAAAAGAAAAGACTCCTTTCTTCAAATAGCTTACATTCTAGTTGAGGGAAGGAGTTAATAAGTAAACAAATCAATAAATAGATTAACAAGATAATCCAGTGCATAACAATTGATGTGGGAAATTAGAGTAAGGATACAGAGAGTGACTAGGGAGGTGGATTATTGGGTACTTGAGTCAAAGATGAGTTTCAGGAGAGAAAAATCAGACATGTCAGAAGTCCAGGAAAGGACCTTTCAGAAACTAGTCTCTGAGCAGCACGCCTTCTTTTGTTCAAGAAAGGGTAGGAAGCACAGTGTCGCTAGAGTGCAGGAGCAGAACAGAGGAAGGAGAAGGGTGGCGCGACCAGGCTTTGTTTTGGTCAAGGAATCTCTTGTATTCTAATTGGAACTGGAAGCCCTTGGTGACATTTGATGCATGTCACGGTACTTCATTTTTATTGCTGTGTAGTATTCTGTTGTATGAATACCCCAATATGCATATACCTGTTCTAGATTTGATAGGCATTTGATAATTCTGGGGTTTGGGCTATTGTGAATAACTCCACTGTGAACATTATTGTTCATGACTCTTGGACATAAGTACCCACTTCCTTTCAGTGTATGCTTAAGAGTGATTTGCTAGGTCATAAGATGTGCACGTATGTGTGTATATTTTTGTGTGGGTTTATCTTTAGTAGGAACTGCCAAAATATTTTCTAAGTGACTCAAACAATTTATCCTTTTACCAACAATGTAAGAAAGTTCCAGTTGATCCAAATTCTTGCCAAACTCAGTATTTTAGGCCTTTTAAATTTGAGACATTATGGTAGGTGTATAGTGGCATTATTGTTTTATTTACATTTATCAGGTGACTAATGATGTTGAGGACTTTTTTATATGATTAGTATGCACGCAGATATCCTCTTTTGTGAAATAGATTTTCAAGTATTTTGTCTATTTTTATTTGGGTGTCTTGTCTTTTTAAATTGATTTCTAGGAGTTCTTTATATATTTTGGATATTAGTATCATCGAATATATGTATTACGCATATCTTCTCTCTGTTTCTGGATTCCTTTTATAAAAGATAATTATAGTAAAATCTGCATTCTGTGAAAAGTAAGTTCGTAATGTACATTCCAGTGTGTTTTGATAAATATTTACATCCATTCAAAATATAGAAAAGTTCCATTACTACAGAAATTTCCTTTGTGTCCCTGTCAGTCACCATGCAAAAAATCATACTGCTGTTGTGATTTCTATGACCGTGTATTTGACTGTTCTTGAACTTTATATATAAATGAAGTCATACACGGTATGTACTTGAGTATGTCTGGCTTATTTTATTCGGCATAGTATTTCTGGTAGTCAGTCATGCTATTGCATGTATGACAATGTGTTTTTTTTTTTTTTTTTGGTCACCTGCATGTAAAGTAAATGTATTCTTTTATTGGTGAGTAGGATTCCATTGTAGGAATATGCCACAGTCACTTTATTCATTATCCCTTGATGAATTTATGGTTTATTTCCAGTTTTGCTTATTACTAAGAGCAACTATAAATATTCTAGTACAAGAATTTTTATGATTTTTTTTCACTTTGCTGTGAGGAATTACCTAAAGGAATTACCTAAGTGGAATTGCTCTATTATGAATTAAGTGTGTGTTAAAGAAACTGTAAAAAGTTTTCTAAGTGGCTGTGTGACCCTCCTCCAGGCAGGACTTTAGAGTTCCAGTTGTTCCACGTCATCTCCAGCGTGCTGGGTTCTCAGGCCTTCATCTCAGCCTTTCTAGTGGGTGTGTGGTGCTTTCTCATTGCACTGGGGACTTTGACTGCATTTTTTGCTGTTTGACTCCTGACAGCTTTTCAGCCTCACCCTTCCCTCTTCCCCCTGTGCCCCACATGTGGGCAGACAAGAAATGCTGCTACTCCTTTCCTTTGGTGCCCACAGAAAGGAGATTCAGCCCATGCAAGTCCTTGCCCTCATGTGAGGCTTCTCAACCCAGACCACCCCTAACCACAGTAAAATCCCGGGGCAGTCTCTTTTTCTTGCTCCTTCAAGTCATTTTGGATCTGCTGGAGAGGCCTGCCCTGGGCTCCCCAGAGAATTCAGTTATGTCGGCAGTGAACATTTTTGTATCTCCTGGTGTGTGTGGCATCGTCAGTCTCAACATCTGGGCCAAATTTTGAGTGGAGGTCCCTCCTGCTTTTTCGGGGTGACCATGGCACTCACTGTGGTTTAATATGTTTCCCTGATGATTGGTACCATTGGGCACTTTTCCATACACTTCCATTCCTGTGTGAGGGTCTGTTCAAGCCATTTTCCCATTTATTTGGGTTTCCTGTCTTTTTTAAATTTAAAAATATTTGTTAATTCAGTCAAAATAACAATAAATCACATTTACAAAAATTACCTTTTTTAATGAAGAAAACTATATTTCCCAAAACAGAAATTGCATTGACAAGTTGTGTTATTTTACATTCTTACACATCTCCTAAATGTGTTTCAATGGAAAATAGCTGACTTCTCATATCTACTTCTGCATTCATTATTATTATTATTAATATTTGAGACAGAGTATCACCCTTCACCCAGGCTGGAGTGCAGTGGTGCCTCCTCGGTTCACTGCAACACCTGCCTCCCGGGTTCAAGTGATTCTCGTGCCTCAGCCTCCCGAGTAGCTGGGATTACAGGTGTGGGCCACTATGCCCAGCTAAGTTTTTATATTTTAGTAGAGATGGGGTTTCACTGCGTTGGCCAGGCTGGTCTCGAACTCCTGGCCTCAAAGTGATCTACCCACTTCAGCCTCCCAAAGTGCTGGGATTACAGGCATAAGCCACTGCGCCTGGCCTATTATGTTTTGACATGTGGTTTTGATTGAGGTATATGAAGAAAATCTCACTTCACATAGACCTTTAGTGGGAAAATGGAGTTTAACAGACTTGCCTGAGGATTTTCCTCTCGGATGCCAGACCAAACTCAACAAGTGATAGTTTTTGAAAGTCAGTTGCAATGTGGAATCTGAAATCTTGTCAGTGAACTTTTTGTATACTTGTACATTAATATCCATTGATTATCTTGCACTTTGGCTCTATTTTCCTTGACAAATTTGAAAATATTTTATTACTGAACTATGCAGAATTTTCAAATATTGACATTTCATACACTACCCATAAATCACATTCATTCATTTCACCACCGATCTCCTTAGAAACATTAAGTAATCAGAACTTTTGAAGCTCACCTTCTGAATACTTAATGATTCCAAAGTTTTCCAAAGTTCTAATTTTTGCCTGAAAACATGAATTCTGTTACTGGCAACAGTAATGGACTTGCATCCTTCATTTTCAAGACAGCTTCTGCTAACTATTCTAGTCTGAAAAATCAGTTTGTCCACCCATCATTCTTTCAAGCCAAATGCTGTTCCATGCAGCTGGTCCTGCGCGGCCTCCCGAGCACTGTGCCTTGAGACAACCATCATGCTACAACACGGAGCAGCAATGCTTTGTGGACTCCATGCATTTCATCACTCAGAATACTAAAGAGGCATTTTTTTATAGGGGCAGGATGAAGAAGATTAATAAAGTTAACTATATTTAGTGCCTTGTTTTCAGGACATTCTTTTTTTTTTGAGATGGAATCTCGCTCTGTCACCCAGGCTGGAGTGCAGTGGCGCGATCTTGGCTCACTGCAACCTCCGCCTCCCGGGTTCAAGCAATTCTCTGCCTCAGCCACCCTAGCAGCTGGGATTACAGGTGTCCGCCACCACGCGCGGCTAATTTTTGTATTTTTAGTAGAGATGGGGTTTCACCATCTTGTCCAGGCTGGTCTTGAACTCCTGACCTTGTGATCCACCCGCCTCAGCCTCCCAAAGTGCTAAGATTACAGGCGTGAGCCACCGTGCCCGGCCGTCCAGGACATTCTTAAGGGAAATTGCCTTTTTTTCTTTTAACCCCCAGTGTGTGGCAGGGAAGAATGCTACCACTACTAATTTGGTGCTGGTTCCCCTGCCTTGATCTGTGCCCTAGTGCCAGCCATTTTCTGTCATGGCTTTTGCACCCACAGTGCAAATATAAACAAAGTTGTTCCAGAAGAACCATGAGATTCAATAAAGTTATTTAACTCTGAATATTTATCACCACTTACATTTGTTGCTGAGCATTCACATTAAAAAAAATCCTTTGAAGAGTAGTGGGTGCTGATACAAGTCCAGCCAGATCTGTAGATTTGCTCATTTGTTCGGTGAAAGTCAAATTCTATACACAAGATACCAGCTCAAACCATATGTTTGCAGTTGAGTCTTTAACTTGATGAGTCAGAGTAACATCGGAAGTGGCACTGCCCTGATTTTGCCTGATGTTTCACCCAGTCGGCATTCAGCAGTGTCAGCTACTCAAGAGAAACTGTGCACATTAAATATGTGCAGTTCCTTGTGTATCAATTGTAACTCAATCATGCTGTGAAAAATAAATTTTAAGAAGAGTTTTTACTGTTTCTGCTTCTGTGTGAGCTTCTCCAGCCAAAGCACTATGATAATTTACCCTGTAAGAGACTTCAGTGACTTTCATTTCAAGTTAGAAAAACTGGAACAATTTTTCGCTTTTGAAGAGCTCATAGTACATACATTTAAAATATTCCATTTTTGTCTTTAAACACTGAATGATTAGTCTCAAATGTTACCTGACTTTTTTAAGTGATAATTTATTTTTTGATTCTTGATACAAATTATTTAACAAATATCAGGCCGGGCACAGTGGCTCATGCCTGTAATCCCAGCACTTTGGAAGGCCGAGGTGGGCGGATCACCTGAGGATGGGAGTTCGAGACTAGCCTGACCAATATGGAGAAACCCCGTCTCTACTAAAAATACAAAAAAAATTAGCCAGGCATGGTGGCACAAGTCCATAATCCCAGCTACTCGGGAGGCTGAGGCAGGAGAATCGCTTGAACCCAGGAGGCAGAGGTTGTGGTGAGCCGAGATCATGCCATTGCACTCCAGCTTGGGCAACAAGAGCAAAACTCCGTCTAAAAAACAAACAAACAAACAAAAAACTATATATATATGTGTGTGTATATATATCTATCAGTATTGCAGCTACAGTGTATTCTTTATCTCTGTTACTTGCATTTTTATTTTCTTCTTTTAAAATTTATTTTATTTTATGCTTTTAGAGATGAGGTCT
The DNA here is from genome assembly GCF_028858775.2 of Pan troglodytes. Lineage (NCBI taxonomy): Eukaryota > Metazoa > Chordata > Mammalia > Primates > Hominidae > Pan > Pan troglodytes. The sequence continues at coordinate 77,476,159 of NC_072409.2, forward strand.
TTCTATGTTGCCAAGCTGGTCTTGAACTCCTGGGGTCAAGTAATCCTCCCACTTTGGCCTCCCAAAGTGCTGAGATTACAGATGTGAGCCACCACACCTGGCCCATTTTTATTTTCTTCATGGTGCTTTTGCCTTTAGATGAACAGAAGATTTTTAAATTTTCATCAAGTCCTATTTATAATTTTTGAGCAGTTAGTGCTCTTTTAATGTTATAAAGCTATTTCCCTTCTACCTTTTAGAAGTGCTTAAATTATGTTGGGCCTAAAGCTACCTCTTTTTGTATTTTAAATTTGAATCAAAAGGTCTCTCCATACATAGTGAACTGGAACAGGTTGTAACCTACTCTTGTGCCAAAGGCTGCCAGCTGTTCAAACCACGTTCAAATAAGGCACATGCCAAACTGTAACCAGTCCATTTCTGTATCTCTCTTTTGTTTTCTGTAGATCACTTTCTTTATTCTGTCCATAAATCCTCTCCCACCATGCAGCAGCAAGGGAGTCGGTTCAGGGGCTGCCTGATTTGCAAATCGTTCTTTGCACAGTTAAATTCTGTTCAAATTAATTTGTCTGAAGTTTTTCTTCCAACAAAACTTAAAAGATGTATGTTTTATGCTTAGGTCTCTAATCAATCTCTAATTTTAAGTATGGTATGAAGCAGTAGTTCAGGTCCATTTCTTTCTGTAAGTTTATTCAGTTTCCCCAGAAAAATTATTGATAAGAATCTTATTTCCCCCATTCAATTGCCTTACTACTTTTAACAAAAAACAGCCAACTATGTATGTGTGAGTCTGTGGATTCTTTCTTCTGTCCCATTTTTCCATTTGTCGGCTTTGCATGAGCAGACAACTATGACACTGTTGGGATTACTGAAGCTATCCTAAGTTTTTGAATCTTTATATAAATGTTAGGACCGATGTTTTAATTTGTACAAAAATGCGTGTTGGGATTTTGATGAGAAATTACATTGAATCTATAGATCGACCTTGTGCAAATTGAAATTTTAACGATATCCAGTACCTGATCTTTGTAAATAGTGTATCCTTCCATTGATTTGTTGTTGTTGTTGTTGTTATTTTTTGAGACAGAGTTTCACTCTTGTCCCCCAGACTGCAGTGCAATGACGTGATGTTGGCTCACTGCAACCTCTGCCTCCCGGGTTCACGTGATTCTCCTGCCTCAGCCTCCTGAGTAGCTGAGATTACAGGCGCCCGCCACCATGCCCGCCTAATTTTTGTATTTTTAGTAGAGACGGGGTTTCACCATGTTGGCCAGACTGGTCTCTAACTCCTGACCTCAAGTGATCCACCTGCCTCGGCCTCCCAAATTGCTGGGATTACAGGCGTGAGCCACCGCACCCACCATTTTGTGGTCTTTATCTGAGAAATGTTTGTAGTTTTCAGTATATGTGTTTTGCATGTTATTTGTTAAATTTATTCCTAAGTGTTTTATACTTTCAATGCTATTTATTTCATTTTGCAAATGGGTGTTGCTCTTTTTTTTTTTTTTTTTTTTTTTGAGACGGAGTCCTGCTCTGTCGCCCAGGCTGGAGTGCAGTGGCGCAATCTCGGCTCACTGCAAGCTCCGCCTCCCGGGTTCCCGCCATTCTCCTGCCTCAGCCTCCCAAGCAGCTGGGACTACAGGCGCCCGCCAGCACACCCGGCTAATTTTTTGTATTTTTAGTAGAGACGGGGTTTCAGCGTGTTAGCCAGGACGGTCTCGCTCTCCTGACCTTGTGATCCGCCCGCGTCGGCCTCCCAAAGTGCTGGGATTACAGGCGTGAGTCACCACACCTGGCTGGGTGTTGCTCTTTAATAAAACACAATTGATTTTATATGCAGAACTTTTATACTCCAAACTTGTTTAATTCATTCACTAGTTCATGTAGATTTTTGTAGATTTCTTTGTTTTTCATATACACAGTCAAGCTATCTGCAAATGCAGATGGTCTTCTTACTTTCTAAACTATCTTAGTATTTTATTTCATCTTTTTTCCTCATTGCACTGGCTAGGAGCTCCAATACAATGTGGAATAGAAGCATTGGGAATAGAAATCCTCCTCCTGTTGCCAATTTTAGGAAGGACATATACAATAATTCATTATTAATTATAATATTAGCTGCACTGGGTTTCTTTGCAGACTTTTAAAAATCATATTGGGGAAATGTATTTGCTTGAAAGTTTATTATCATTAATGGGTATTGAATCTCATCAAATGTTTCTTTGTACAACAGTTCAGTTGATCATGTACTTTTTCTCCTTTATTCTATAAATGTGATTAATTCTTTGGATTTATTTTTAAATACTAAAGCAACATTGCATTCCTGGGATAAATCCCCCTTGGTCATGATATACCTTTATATATCTTTTACCTTTTGCATATGTTTATGTCTTTGATGGTGATGATGGTTTCTGGATGTATACTTACCCAAACTCATCAGGATGTATATGTTAAATATATACTGCTTTTTATATGTCAATTTTGCCTCAATAAAGTGGCTTAAATATTTTTTCTTTTTTTTTGAGATGGAGTACCGCTCTGTTGCCAGGCTGGAGTGCAATGGCACGATCTCAGTGTACTGCAACCTCTGCCTCCCAGGTTCGAGCGATTCTCCTGCCTCAGCCTCCCGAGTAGCTGGGACAACAGGCACGCACCACCACACTCAGCTAATTTTTGTATTTTTAGTAGAGATGGGGTTTCACCATGTTGGCCAGGATGGTCTTGATTCCTTGACCTCGTGATCTACCCACGTTGGCCTCCCAAAGTGCTGGGATTACAGGCATGAGCCACCATGCCCAGCCAAATTTTTTTAATTAAAAAAAGCCCACATGAAATATCTTATGTGAGCACAACAGTATTATAATAAATTAGAAATCATTATATTATACCTTTTATATATCTCTATATTTATTTTCTCTATACTTATACCTTTTATATATCTCTATATTTTGAGATTATAACTTTTACATATCTATTTATTTTATTATTATTATTATTTTTTGAGACAGAGTCTCGCACTGTCGTCCAGGCTGGAGTGCAGTGGTGCGATCTCAGCTCACTGCAACCTCCGCCTCCCGGGTTCAAGCCATTCTCCTGCCTCAGCCTCCCAAGTAGCTGGGACTACAGGCACGTACCACCATGCCCAGCTAATTTTTGTACTTTTAGTAGAGACGGAGTTTCACAATGTTGGCCAAGATGGTCTCGATCTCTTGACCTGATCTGCCTGCCTCAGCCTCCCAAAGTGCTGGGATTACAGGCATGAGCCACTGGCGCCCGGCCCTTCTATATTTATTTTAAACATTTTATATATCTCTATATTTATTTTCATATATTTTATTATATATGATCTCTATATTTTCATATATTTTATTATATATGATATTGGTATATTTATTTCCATATATTTTATTAAAAATTTTTGCATCTCTTGTTCTTGAAGAATATTGGTCTCTATATTTACTTTGTGTAATGTATTGGTACCAAAGTTACACTGGTCACTTAAGTTAGAAAGTATTCATTCTTTATTTCTAAAAATACTTTTACAAAATTGATATTTCTTTCTTAAATGCTTCAAGAATTCACTAGTGAATTCACTATTGTCTTGAAGTTTTCTTTTTGGAAAGGTTTTTCATTGTGAACTCTCTTTAACATATATAGAGCTACTTAGCTTTCTCTTCTATGTCAGGTTAATGAATTGTGGCTTTCAAGAAATTTATTTTATCAGTTATTTAATATATTGGCATAAAGTTACTCATAATATCTTATAATTTTTAATATCTCTGGGAATTGCACTTATGCCCCATTTTATTCCAGGTATTAATAATTTGTGCTTTATTTTTAGGGATTTATTCACTTTAATTTCTTTTTAAATGTTCAAATTTTGGTTTTAATTTTCTCTATTGAGTTTTTTCCTGTTTTACTGACTTCTTTTCCTTTCTTTACTAGTGCATTACTTCTATTTATTTTTAGTTTATTTCTTCTTTTTCTAGCATCTTAAGTGAATCATTAAGTTTAATAATTTATTGTTTAAGCATTTTTCATTCAGTACTTCCTTAGATAGATCTCCTATTTTTTGGCATTTGTTTTCATAATTGTTTAGTTCAATAAGTTTCCTGATGTCCATTGTAATTTCTTCTAGTAACCATGGATTATTTAGAAGTGTGTAATTTAATTGTAATGTTTGCTGATTTTTCTCAGTACCTGATTTCTAACTTACTTATTTATTTATTTATTTATTTATCTGTCTATTTATTTTTGAAACAGAGTCTTGCTCTGTCATCCAGGCTGGAGTGCAGTGGCACGACCTCGGCTCACTGCAACCTCCACCTCCTGGGTTCAAGCAATTCTCCTGCCTTAACCTCCTGAGTAGCTGGGATTACAGGCGCCTGCCACCACACCCAGCTAATTTTTGTATTTTTAGTAGAGATGGGATTTCGCCATGATGGCCAGGCTGGTCTCAACACCTGACCTCAGTGATGCACCTGTCTTGGCCTCCCAAAGTACTGTGATTACAGGTGTGAGCCACAGCACCTGGCCCTGATTTCTAATTTATTATAATACTATTGTGCTCACATAAGATATTTCATATGGGTTTTTGTAATTAAAAAAATTAAGCCACTTTATTGAGGCATCATTGACATATAAAAAGCAATACATATTTAATGTATACATCCTGATGAGTTTGGATAAATATACATCCAGAAACCATCATCACCCTCAAAGACATAAATATATCCATCACCTCCCAAATTTCCTCCCACCTCCTTTATTCTTATTTGTTTTTGTATGGCTTTAATATTTTAAAGTATATTGAAATTTATTTTTATTTCCCAGAACTCTGCCATTTTTACTCTGCCATTTTGTGGTGTAATACTCTATAAATGTCAGTTCAGTCAATTTGACTTGCTCAGATCTTTTACATTCTTACAGTTTTTTTAGTATTTCATTAATTACTGAGATAATGGCATTGAAACATCCAACTATGATGTGTGTTGATACAGTTTTTTATTTAGTTCTGACAGATATTGCTCACCGCATTTTGAAGCTGCTACAGATAAATGCACATTTAGAACTGCTGTGACTTTTTGATGAATTGACAGTTTTATCATTAGGAAGTCTCTTTCTCTGGCATTTCTGGTTTCTTCAAGTGTATTTTATTTGAAATGAATATAGTCACACAAGCTTTACTACGTTTAGTGTTGTGCATATCTGTGTCTATCTATTCGAATTGTATATGTTTTAGTACATATGTAGGTCTTGATTTATATTTATAATGTCTGTATTTTATTTATTTAGTTTATTTACATATAGTATAATTACTAATATAGTTTAGTTTAAATCTATCATCTTACTATTCATTTTCTCTTTGCTCCATCTGATCATGTCCCAGCAATTCATGTCCACTCATGTCTTTTGCTTAGTTTTTATTTTTTGGTAAGATTTTCTTCACTGTTTTTAAAAGCATATAGACACACACACACACACACACACACACACACACCTGATGTTAACCAATTATCTATGAACAGGTTACTAATATTTTTCAGATTTATTATATGCATTTTGACTTACGTTATTTTCATCATGCAAAAGTTCTTTAGGTCAATTTTTAACAACCCCTTTCTTATTTTATATGAACTTTTTATCCTGGAAACATTACCCTTGACACTAGTTAACAAGTAATTCTCACATATTTTCTTCTAACCGTCTCTTGCATAATTCCAGATAACTACATAAAGAGCTTTCTGATTTTTAAACACATGAAATTGTTGGCCAGGCGCAGTGGCTCACACCTGTAATCCTGGCACTTAGGGAGGCTGAGATGGGTGAATCACCTGAGGTGAACAGTTCGAGACCAGCCTGGCTCTCATGGTGAAACCCCGTCTCTACTAAAAATACAAAAATTAGCTGGATTTGGTGGCACATGCCTGTAATCCCAGCTACTTGGGAGGCGGAGGCAGAAGAATTGCTTGAACCAAGGAGGCAGAGGTTGCACTGAGCTGAGATCATGCCATTGCACTCCAGCCTGGGCAACAGAGCAAGACTTTGTCTCCAAAAAATAAAAATAAAAATAAATAAATAAATACGTGAAATTGTATTGTTTCATTTATTGATACACTCTGTGTACTCAACCCATAATTAATGGGTTGCTCTAGTCTTTTGCTACTACAGAAAATGAATGAATATTCATTCATTGCAGTGAAAAGTTTATTACAGTGAATAACTTTTTAAATAAAAATTTTACACATATACAAGTATACTTAGAGGATAAATTTGTGATTATGAAACAGCTGACTGAAATGGTAAGAGAAAATGTACCTTTTGTAGGAAATGTTATGAAAGTACCTTTTATTCAACGACTCTACCAACAGAAATGAATAACTACCTTTTTTTAAGAAATCAGTCTTACTATGTTGCCCATAAATTTTTTAATTAAAATTTTAATCTTAGTCATTCTAATTGTCAAAGAAATGGAATTGAAGTTTTGATTTGCATTTATCCCATTATAAATATGTATGAAAATATGTTCATCTAAGAGTCATTGTATTTTCTTTTTCTGTGAACTGTAACCTCATACCCTTTGCACATTGTTTTCTATTGGGTTTTTGTTTTATATCTTGATCATTTTTAGAACCCGAAAATATTGAAATTCGCCCTTTGTATCTGGTAAGAGTTGCAGATTTTCCATTTTTCTCTGACCATTTATCATTTGAATTTGTTCATTGTGTTTCTTCTACTTAGGAATGAAGTTCACTAATGAATATTCTAGTGCCAGAACATTTCAGCTAATTAACAGAGGAGAAATAGTATGATTAGAAAATCACTACTTTGTAACTCTAATGAGGACTATGTCTAGGCAACGAACATCAATGGATACCAAGTATTTAACAGGTTGATGAGGAACCTGTATAACGGATGACTCAGGCTGATAATACTTGGACCCAATAATCAATTTTGATATCACTAAACAGACATTGTGCTTTCTGTTTTGATGCAAAGGGAAGTACACAGTACTATAGTGAAATATTCTCAATAAAACACAAATGAAATATATCAAATCTGTAGATACAGTTAAAAGTTCATGCAAAATATAGAGGATGGAGATACAAGTAAAGTGAAACCATGAGGAAACCGTCTGTCAAATCCAGATTATGAAAAATTTGGTAGGCCAGGCACAATGGTTCATCCCTGCAATCCCAGCAGTTTGGGAAGCTAAGGCGGGAGGATTGCTGGAGCCAGGAGTTGAAGAGCAGCTTGGGCAACATAGTGAGACCCTCTCTCTACAAAAAATTTAAAATCTAGCCAGATGTGGTTGCTGACACCTGTAGTCCCAGCTACTTAGGAGGCTGAGGAGGGAGGATCACCTGAGGTTACAGTGAGCTATGATCTCACCACTGTACTCCAGTCTGGGTGACACAGCAAAACCCTGTTCTAAAAAATGAAAAACTAAAAAATAGAAAAGAGGAAAAATCTATAGTAATAGTGACATGATCTCTTCAATTTTTAAACATAATAACAAAAAAGTGGGGGGGCAGCCCTCTCAGAGGAATAAGTAGCAGATTTATTGTTTCACCATCAACAATTGTCAAAGGGGAAGAAAATAAACAACTGTGTCCAGGTTTTGAAAAACAGACAGTACAGACTACAGTTCCTTTTATTTATTTATTTTCTTTCTTTCCTTTATTTATTTATTGGAGACAGAATCTTGCCCTTTGGCCCAGGCTGGAGTGCAGTGGCTCCATCACAGCTCACCATAGCCTTGACCTCCCAGGTCTGAACAATCTTCCCACCGCAGCCTCCTGAGTAGCTGGGACTACAGGCACACGCCACCACATGTGGCTAATTTTTTGTAGAGACAGAATCTCACTATGTTGGCCAGGCTGAATGACTATAATTCTCAAGTGAAGGGAACAGAGCCATGAGCCAGGAAATGGAGCCCCAATGTAGAGCACAGATCTTGCTGGGTGATGAAACCTATCAGATGTTGGGGCTTTTGAAGTGGCTGGATTTTATGTGGAAAGTCACCAGAGAGGAAAGAGTGGGGCAGGAAAGGAGCCCCAGGATTGCATGCAGGTCATGTGATGTCCTGGTTGTACACTAAGCTGAACTTGCACAAGGACACAAGGCAAGACCCTGAGAGCCCAGAGAGGATAAATAAAGGGCTGGAGCAAAAGGGAGAGGGGCACTTGGGGGCTGAATGGAGAATTCTAGATTGCACTGCTCCCAGATAGAGTTCAAGCAGTCAGAACAGAGATCATGCATGACTCTTTCTTTATATTTCCCATTGTTACGGTGTTTGTTCTTGTGTATAGTGTGAGAAACTGATCCGACTTTTTCAAATGGCTATGCCATTGGAAAAATAAATGGCTACATCATTTACTTAAAAAGTCCCCTTTTTAGCCCAGTGATTTGAGATATGAACTTTTTATGATTTACTAATTTTCCATAATATTTGGATTTTATTTGTGTGCTTGATTTTAGTTCTATCTCATTCATCTATTTGTTTACTCGTGGGCCATTATTATTGTTTTAATTACACAGTCTTTGCAGTTGTTTTAATATGTGGTGATGTTAATCCCCCTCGTTTCTCTTGATAGTATTTTTCTACCCTTGTGATTATTTTTCCATATGAACTTCAATATCAACTTGTCTAGATCCAAAAACCCAACCAAAAAAACCTACTGTTGTTATCTCAGTTGGGATTGCATTGACTTCATATGCTAAATTACCGGAGAACTGACATACTGATGATATTGAGGCATTCTATCCAAATGTCTCTGTATCTGTTCAAGACACTTTTATGTTTTTTAGAAATGTGTTACAGTGTTTTTTTGGTGTGTGTGTTGTTGTTTTTTGTATCTGAGACAGGGTCTTGCCCTGTTGCCCAAGCTGGAGTGTAATGGCATGAAACAGCATCCTGCAGCCTCAACTTCCTGGGCTCAAGCAACCCTCCTGCCTCAGCCTTCCTAGTAGCTGGGACCACAGGCACGCACCATCATGCCCAGCTAATTTTTTTTATTTTTTGTAGAGACAAGGGTCTCACTTTGTTGCCCAGGTTAGTCTCAAACTCCCAGGCTCAAGCGATCCTCCTGTTTTGGCCTCCCAAAGCATTGGGATTACAGGCGTGAACCACAATTCCTGGCCTACAGTTTTCTTCTTACGGGCTTTGTACATTTCTTGGTAAGTTTATTCCTAAGTATGTTTTATTGCCATTGTAAATGTAGTTATCTCTGCCCTTATAGCTTCTGATTGTAATTTGTATGTGTGAAGGCTATTTATTTTTGTACAATTGTCTTCAAATTTTTAATATGTATTTTAAATTGCTTTGCCAAAGATATCAACACTTAATCCCCATTAGCATTATAGGAAAATTTATTATCTTACTGGACCTTTTCATTTTTGAAGCAGATTAATTTGGAAACTTTTACAAATTGATGAGCAAAATTATTTGTTTCCATTTGAATTGATTTAATAACTGAAAAAGTTATTTTTCATGTTTTTATCACTTATAAACCTTCTATAAATTATCTTTAATTTCTCTTTTCCACTTTTCTGTTTCAGCCTGCTGGTATTTTTAAGGAAATGTAAGAGTGTGAATCAGGTACTGATGGTTTTGACTTCATTATGATCAGCATCTTTGGCTTCCATCAGAGTAGACACTGAATGTTTTCATCCAACCGGATGATGAGTGCATTCGTGAGTATTTATTTAGTTCATAATACATGTTCCTGCCACACTCCACTGTAATTTGTTTCAGACTGACTAACATAATGAGAAATCTTACCAAATATAAATGGCACTGCAGATCAAAACCCACTTGATTTTTCTCATTTTATTCTGGGTTCTGGAGAGAGACTAATTATTACTGCCAAAATAAATGTGTGTCATAAGTGAAGGCTTATTTGCTATGGAAATACTCATTATTTCCTCTTGGCCTACATCACATCCCAAAATTACCTATGAACATTGAGAGGGATAATTGGTTACCATGGAATTTTCCAACATGATATTTAATATAGTTCTATTCCTTTTGTATTCCCTTTTAAAGGAACTACATAAGAGATGAAATCCTTTCTCCCTGGGACAGGTATCCTTTTGCGTTCTGCTTTTAATTTACATTTTAATTAGATGTTTTTCAGTCTTTTCAGGCCGAAACATAATATTTGTATCATTCTGAGAGCCTATAACACCATGCTTTCCAGCAATACAATTATGGAAATTTTTTTCCTCTCTCATATTGACATTGGGATTTGGAGGAACTTACTGCTACTCCTGATGCCTATTTACACCTTTTTGATATGTCCCCAGCAGAAGAAGCCCATGGGCTGGCTTTTCCTTCACTTGTCTGTTGCTAATACGATGACACTTCTCTGCAAAGTTATTCCATTGGCAGTGAAATCTTTCAATATTAAAAATCTTTTGAATTATACTGGATGTAGGGAATTTGAATTTGTATATAGAGTATCTTGGGGACTTCCCCTATGTACAACATACCTCCTAAGCATGGTGCAGGCCCTCTGTGGGAGCCCCAGCAAATCCAGGTGGGCGTGGCTGAAAGACAAAATGCTCAAAACACCACTATGCTTCTTCTTAAACTCTGGGTCATCAACAGTCTCATCTACGTCAGGCTTGTGCCGTTTGTTGACACTATCAAATATGGCAGTGTCACCAAGAATCTCTCCATAAAAATGTGTTTAGCTACACCACACATGGGTAACGCAATTGCTGTCTCTCATACGAGTTATCACACTCCAGGACTTAATTTTTCTGGTTCTCATGAGTTGGACCAGTGGCTACTTTGTGATTTTCCTTCACAGACACCAGAAAAATAATCAACATCTTCACAACAACGGCTGTTCCTCTAGAGCCTCCCATGAGACCGGAACCATCACAACTGCACTGCTGCTTATGATTTGCTTCATTGTATTTAATGTGAACAACTCGTGCCACAGCATTTACCTAAGTATGGTGAAGGAAAGGGATCAGTTGTGGACCGTCTCAGATTTGATTTCCTCGTGTTACCCCATATTTTGGTCCATTTTTGCTCATTGGTAGAGAAAGTCTTATCCTGAATTCAAAATCTATGAAGTGGAGAAAGTCATCTTATCCCATAGATATGTCAAAGTAAACTTTCACCAATATAAACTTCTCCCAAAACAACATTCTATAAAGAGTTGGTATTCTGAAGAAATGATGGGATTTAGGTCTGAAAAATGAGATATTTCTCAGTTCACTGCATGGCATATAATCTAATGACCTTTACCTTCAGTAAAGATGATACTGCATAGCTTAGTATTTAATGTTTGTATACACAGATATAATCGTTTAATAGACAGGTAGATAGATAATTTTTCATGTCAGATGTCATAATGGACTTCTTGCAACTAGTCATTCAATATCCGTATTTTTCTTACTTTAATTACTCTGTGTTCAGCATGAAAAATCATTTCAAAAGGAGATCAGACACTCCAGGAAGCAGAGCATCACTCCCCACTTCTAAACTGTGGGCTTCACATAATGACATCCTACCAAGAACTCAGTATAGCAAAGGAGGAAAAAGAGTAACTTCACGTTGGAGAAACCTAACAAACACTGTCTCAGCCAGGTGATCAAGGCCAGTGTGAGCAGTGATCAGTCAAGTTGAAAGTGTGTATCATACGACAGGATGAGAATGGCATTTTACCTTGACATGTTCCCTCCCAAAACTAATAATCCCACTACATCAGACAAACCTCAGCTGAGAAACAGTTTCCAAAAACACCTGACTAGTACCCCCTAAAACCATCAAGGTCATCAAAAACAATGTAGGCCTGAGAAATGATCACAGCCGGAAAGAACCTAAGGACTCAGTGTCCTGTGGTATCCTGATATGGAATCCTGGAACAGAAAAGGACATTAAGTAAAAACCAAGGAAATAGAAATAAAGTATAAACTTAATAATGTATCAATATTGATTCAATAATTGTGACAAATGTAACATAGTAATGTAAGACATTAAAATGGGGAAAATTGGGTACGGTGTGGAGGAGAACTCTGTGTATTCTATTTGCAACTCTTCTGTAAATTTAAACCTATTTGAAAATTAAAAATTTATTTTTTAAAAAGAAAATTAAGAAACCTATATACTTAAATTTGAGGAAACAAAAATTACTTTCCTTGCCTAAAGTATGTGTTCTACATTTTAGGATTTACCTGAGATCCTAATGAATAGACTTTTTTAATGTATACAATCTTATGTCACTAACTTAAATGTAAATATTTAAGAGTTAAAAGGTTAAGTCTATTAATTTTATTAACTTGGCCCTTGAAGAAGACTCATATAAGAAAGAGGATGTTTTGACTTAAATTATTTCTGTATAAAGCACTCTTTGATGAGGACAGTACACACTTCATATAATAACCAGCACAAAATAAAATTCCAGATAAATATTCATACTATCAAGCATGTAAGAAAAAAACAATGCAGGCTTTTGCTTAATATGCCAAAACTTTCTAAGATTTCCCAGAGCCAAGCACATTTGTCTGAAGTTCAGTTTTTAAAAGTTATTTTAACTCTGTCCCCAGCTGACATGGTTGATGAGTTGGAAATGTCATAAATGAAGTCATATTTCAGCAAGTACAGTAGGAACGGAAGAGATAAAGGTCACAGCAATTTTAGTGATGAAAATTTAACTTCATTTAGTACTGTGTTTCAAGTGTTAAGCTAAGATAGAAATATTGTTGGTTCGTCAACATAACAGTATTTTGGTTCCCTGACCCTCTGCTATGTAAACAGCCCTTCCATCTTGCACAAATGCACGCACGTGTGTAAATCTAGAGAAGAGAAGATGATGGTGGTTGCTACGGATGAGTTGGAGATTTGAGTCTCAGAATTTGGGTACAGGGACTCCTGGTTTTTAAAAGAATGGATTGGGGGAGAAAATTTGAATTTTTAGTCTCTTTTTGTAATACTTCAGGATCTTAAATTCTAATGTCATAAACCCAACTTGAATTAACTTGGGTAAAAGATGACTTTGTTGACTCACAAAAGTCAGAGGAAGAACACAGAGCAGCTATAATGTAGGAGGGTGACAAAATAATTTTGGTTAAAACTAGAGCTAGATATCGGCTGTTGTTATTTCCCAGCTTTACTTCATTTTTTTAATGATACAATATTCTAAATTCCCAGGAAGAAGTTCCAGTTGGCCCCTGATGGAGAAGTGCTCATGTGCGGTCCATCTAGCTGTAGACAGGGAATAAATTCATGTAAGAATCTATTACACCAGCAGGAACCATTTTGGTCAGGTGGAAAATTACCAGATGGGGCTTACCATCTCACAGAGAGTCTTGGGGTGATGTTCAGGTGATATACAGGCAATGTCTAATTTAGAACTTAGTAGAAAAATTGGCCAGGCACAGTGGCTCACGCCTTAATCCCAACACTTTGGGAGACTGAAGCTGGTGTATTACTTGAGGTCAGGAGTTCAACACCAGCCTGGCCAACATGGCGAAACCCTGTGTCTACTAAAAATACAGAAATTAGCCAGGCATGATTACAGGTACCTGTAATCCCAGCTACTTGGGAGGCTGAGCTGGAAGAATCACTTGAATCCGGGAGGCGGAGGTTGCAGTGAGCCGAGATCACGCCGCTGCACTCCAGCTTGAGAGACTCCATCTGAAAAAGAAAAATCAGAGGCTAACCCATATGACAACTTTGTCTTATTGGAGCTATTGATGAATGTCTGAGTTTTGACATACTTCAGCAATGATGGAGATCTTGCTGCACTAACAGTGTAAGTTGAAGGCCCTATGACATACTTTGAAGGGAATAGTTCCTTTCTCCAGTTCAGACCATTTTACTTGAGTCAGTCAAGTGCATACACAAGGGGTTTTACAGAAATAAAAATAATTTCATTTATGTACTCACAATATACTTATTAAGTTGTTGACATACTTGAGGCCTGCTCTAGGAACTGGTGATACAATGATGAACAATATAGGTTGTGTCCTTTTCCACATGAAGAACATATTTTAGTTGGTGAAACAGACAATAAAAAAGGAAAACCTATGTGCGTTGTAGAGATTGTGACAACTTTTACATGAAAACAAAAATACAGAAACTGTAAAAGAAAAGGGAAAGGATTTCGCTATAAAACATTAGATACCTTTGAGGGACTAAAACAACCCAAATCGACTAAGAAAATTTATTCACAGTTCATATGTATGATAAAAAAAAGCTCTTCCAAGCTGATGAAAAGTCAAAAAACCATTTGAAAAACTGCAAATTATGTGACTAGCACCCAAATATACAGATACATAAAACAAATATTGACAGATCCAAAGGGAGAAATTGAGTGCAAAACCATAATAGTAGGAGACTTCAATTCTCCACTTGTAATAATAGAATATCCAGGCAGAAGAGCAATACAGAAACAGCTGACTTGATCAATGCTATATTCTGAATGGATCCAACAGACACATACAGAACTTCCCACATAATAGCAGAATACACATTTTTCCCAAATGCCCACAAAACTTTCCTAGGATCACATTAGGTCACAAATCAAATCTTAACTAATTTTAAAAAGTTGCAAATCAGCCGGGCGCGGTGGCTCAGGCCTGCAATCCCAGCACTTTGGGAGGCTGAGGCAGGTGGATCACAAGGTCAGGAGTTGGAGTCCAGCCTGGCCAATATGGTGAAACCCCGTCTCTACTAAGAAAATGCAAAAATTAGCTGGGCATGGTGGCATGTGCCTGTAGTCCCAGCTCCTCAGGAGGCTGAGGCAGGAGAATCACTTGAACCTGGGAGGCAGAGGTTGCAGTGAGCCAACATTGTGCCAATGCACTCCAGCCTGGACAACAGAGTAAGACTCCATCTCAAAAAAAAAAAAAAGGTTGAAAATCATACCGAGTATCTTTTCCTACCACAATGGAAGAAAATTAGAAACCAATAATGGTAAGAAAACAGGAAAATTCACAAATAGATGGAAACTAAATAATACACTCTTGAGCTACCAGTGGGTCAAAAAGAAAATGAAAAGGAAACTTTAAAAATATCTCAAGATAAACAAAAATGTTTAAATAAATGATGTTGAATCTCAGCTGCTTGCCTGACACTGGAACTAAACTTAATAGGTAGTCTATGAAGCAGACTTCACTGCCTGCCCACTTATCTAAGTGACTGAGTGACTAACTTTATCACCAATCATTTCTGACCTGATGGTCAGGATGACAGGCCGCTGGGTTGTGTAACCCACCCAGTCAGAGAAGTCAGGGGGTGTTGTCAGAGCAAGTTGCTGTCTGTGCTGCTGCTTCATGCCTGGGCTCCTCTGCATTCCAGATCCATGCCCATCCGCTCGCTTGAGCACACTTACAGATGCTAGGATCAGGTAACCAGCAAATAAATATTCTGAGATGCCTCCAGCCCCTTCCTAACCTAAGAACCATCTGTGACCTGCAGAGAGTCCATGAGCCACCGAGTTTGTGGGTGTGTGCATGTTGCTGTGGTGAGAACTTATGGTTTCCATCAGATTCTTGATGTCATTGCTAACTTAAATGTCCCAAAATTGTCAAAAAAAAAAAAAAAAAACACTACTCAAAAGAGACTCCCCTGCAAAAAATGCTAGTGAATAGCATAATCTATTCAAAATCCGTTTCACAGCCACTGCACTGTACTCTGCTGCTCTTTGGGGTCAAATGAGGGGGAGAAAGAGCAGGACTCTGAGTTGACCCCCGAGCTCCACTTGGAGCTCTGTTGTTCGGGGCGGCCTCTGATTCTCGTTATTCCCACTCAGTGTCCAGAAGGGGAGGTGTGGGCTGAAGTCTTCCAGAGAAAACCCAGGAGAGCCTGACAGCCTGTCTTGCTGACAGCCTCCTTATTCCAGCTGACTGTGACTTCTCCCTTCATGACAGATACTCTTCATTCTCAACTCAGGGAAAAGGACCCTGATAGGACACCATCCTGTCGGAGCTAACAGACGTGCACCTTTGAGAATGATCGTTGAGAAGATAATTTAGATAGATTTCTGTCTCTGAAAACAGCCGTTCATTTGTGTTGTAGAATTACACTCGTGTGTTTGTGCTCTGCATAGTAGTGTGTGCATCCTATAGTCTTTTCACAGAAGTGTATGTGTCTGTAAAAACATAGAGTGTAATTTCTGACACATAGACACTGAGTAAACTCAGGGTATGATTTAATAACATTTAATCTTTACTAAATGAAACTTGTTACTCATTTTTAAATGTAATACTTTTTGTAAGAAGCAAGTATGAATATGAGAATCAACTTGACCTGTTTCACTGGATAGCACCAACTCAGGATGCTCACACAGGAGCCGTAGAAGGAATCCTTTACCTCTTTCTTCTCCTAACCCCTCAAAACAAAAACTGATTCTTTTCCATTTTTGCCTCTTAGGTACCTAACATTTTTCCTTCCTTCTCTTTATCCCTGAGGCCATCATCTTATTCCAGCAACCTCAGGACTTATTTCAGAAGCCCCTTAACTGCTTCTAATCTTAATTCTTTCAGTCCACTGTTTGCACAACACCCACAGTGATTCTAAGAGGCTCAATACCTGTGACTACCACTCTGCTGATGACAGTATCATACCAAGCTACTTGCACTCAAAAACAGCTATCAAAATTGACAACATATGACACAACTCTTTTCAAGCATTGCACACAGCAGGCGTTTGGGGACAGTGATCCTTGAGGGAAGAGAAATGCATGATTTCGGTCCCTCTATCCTCTGTCTCTTTGCTTTATGGACACTTTCCTGCTGTGGCACAATGAGATTAAGTTCAAATGGAGCAATGGTCTTGCTGAGCTGCTGAAGGAATTTGAATCTCGGTCAGGATTAAGAAATAGAATCTCTAGTATGTGGGAAGGAGAGGTGTGGCAAAAGCTTGTTTGGAGTTTGTGCTGTTTTTACTCACAACACTTTGGACACCAAATGTGTGGGGGGTTTTCTCACACCAACCAATTATCCAACTCTCCAGACACCAAACACCTGTCCAGTGACTCAGTTCACTTCTGACACTAAGCTCCCAGAGTCAGCATCAGACTCTACAGGAAACGAACTCAGTCCCACAAGTGCCCCCTCACTTCAGATGCCAGTTGCAAGTACTGAGTCCCCAGGTAACCCACCTTTCTGTCCAGCGTGGCTACAAAGTCAGGCGATTCCCAAAGCACTGCACCCTTTCAGGTGTGATAACTTGCTGGAATGGCTCACAGAACTCAGGAAAACACTTTACTTAGGGCTTAATGGTTTATTCTAAAAGATACAACTCAGGAACAGCCAGATGGAAGAGATGCATAGGGCAAGGTATGGGGGGTTCTGTGGAGCTCCCATGCCTCCCCAGGCATGCCACCCTCTCAGCAGCTCAGGGTGTCTGTTTGTCACCCCAGAAGCTCTCTGAATATCATTGTTTGAGCATTTATAGACAGTTCAATGTTTAGCACCCCTTATCCCTTCCCTGGAGGTTGGATATTAGGGCAGAAAGTTCCAACTCTCTAATAATTTGGTGTTTCTGCGAACTAGTCCCATGCTGAGGCTGTCTTGGGGTTCACCCTAAGTCACCTCATTACCATAAGTTCAGGTGTGATGAAAAGGGGCTTGTTATGAATGACATAAGACACTCCTGTCACTCAGGATATTCTAAGAGTTTAGGAGCACTGTGTCAAGAACTGGGGACAAAGAGCAGATATATTTTTTCATATTATACCACAGATTTCAACATGTAATAGTGAGCAAGAGCAAGTCTAATTACACAGGCTGAGGCTTCCTGAGCCTAGCAGAGGTCATCTGCTTGGGCTGAGAGGTATGTGAGAACCTCTGGCTACTAAGAGAGGAGAGACCTTAAGGAACACCTTGGCATTTCAATGAAACTACAGAAGAGTGAACACTACATCTTAGCAAAAGGACCATGCCCTAAGATTAAGCTCAATGCCATCATAAACCCAGCCTATCAAAGTATGAACAAAGCCACACAAAAAGGGTTTCCAGTAACTCAACTGACTGCCTGAACAAAACTCAAAGGTCCTAGAGATGAATAAAAACATAATCCAGAAACCACATAACATCGCATCCTCATTGTCCAGCATCTGGTCATGAACCAGTAGACCTGGGAACTGGGACAATGGAATCCAAAATCCCGGGAGGAAGTACCCGTAAAAATACCTGAGAGGATATAGGTCTTGGAATTAGCAGACAGATTTTGAAGGAGCTATTTTGAGTTTACGGACTTAAATATTATTATAAGGAGTGAGCAGATGGGAAATTTCAGTAAGCTAAAAATTTTTTTTTAAAAAAGGAAATCCTTGGCTGGGAGTGGTGGCTCACGCCTGTAATCCCAACACTTTGGGAGGCCAAGGCGGGCGGATCACGAGGTCCAGAGATTGAGACCATCCTAGCTAACACGGTGAAACCCCGTCTCTACTAAAAATACAAAAAATTAGCTGGGCATGGTGGCGGGCGCCTGTAGTCCCAGCTACTTGGGAGGCTGAGGCAGGAGAATGGCGTGAACTCAGGAGGTGGAGCTTGCAGTGAGCCGAGATCGCGCCACTGCACTCCAGCCTGGACGACAGAGCGAGACTCCGTCTCAAAAAAAAAAAAAAAAAGGAAATCCTTGAACTTTAAAGCTGAGTATTTGGAATGAAACGTTACTGAATGGCTTATTTGTGAACTTGAAGATAAATCCATAGAAAGTATCCAAACTGAAAATTGGAGAAAAGAATAGATTGGACAAATGTGAACAGAGCCTCAGAAGCACTAATTTCACAAATTATGAAACCTATGTGTAATGAGACACAGAGGAAGGACTAATGGCAAAATCTTTGAAAAAAATAATGGCTAAAGATTCTCAAAATACAGTGGGAAATACCACTTATAGACCCAAGAAGCTCAGTAAAACCCAAAGAAGGTAAATATGAGGAAAACCATATCTAGGCAGAACATAGAAAAACTTTTGAAAACCAGAAAGAAAAAGAAAACCTTAAATACTGAAAGAGGGAATAAAAAGGCAAGCTACCCCATGGAGAACACCATACAAATGACAGCAGGTTTCTCATCAGAAACAGTGGATGCCCGGCTATGAGGGAATGATGTCTTCAAATGATGAAATTTTTTAAAAGTATAAACCCAGAATTCTCTATCAAGGAAATTATATCTCAAAAGTGAGGATGAAATAAAAACATTTAAATAAATAAAAACTAAGATATTTCATTGCCAGCAGATTTGCACTAAAAACAAAAAAACTGAGATAGTTTTTCAATCTGAAGAGAAGTCATATCACACAGCAACTTGGATACATAGAAATGAATGAAGAGCATTAGAAATGGTGAATATATGGATAGATTTTTTTTAAGACTACATTTTTTCTTAGCTTTTTTGAAAGACAGTTTAAGGCACAAATGACAGGATTATATCCATCATATGGGGTTTATTAATATGTAGCTATAAAATATATCACAACAACGACAAAAAGGACAGTAAATAAGTGGAATTCTATTGTTGAAAGGCTCTTAATGTGAAGTGGTCCAATTTTAACTCTAAATAGATTGCGATAAACTGAGGATACATATTGTAATCCCTAGCATAGCCACTAAAAAAATGCAATGAAGTACAATAAAAATCCAATAAAATAATAAAAATGGAATACTAAAAAAATTTGATTAATCCAAAAGATGGCAAGAAAAGTGAAATAGAGGCCCAAATGAAAAAACAAACAAAACACAGGGGGCAACTAGAAAATGAATTTTTAGGTGGTAATCTTACACTTAATCATATCAAAAATTGTATTCATACTGAAGTGGGGACAGTGGGCATTAACAACCGGTTATTTCAAGAGATAAAAGGTGATATATCACGATCTTAATACAGGTTAATTTCTCCAGGGAACGCAATCATCATAAAGATCTTTATACCTAATAAGAGAACTTCAAAATACACGATACAAAAACTGAGAGAACAAAAACAAAACATAGACAAATCCACAATGTTGCTTGGAGATTTAACAAGTGTCATAGCGACATCTGTCAACTAGAGTAAACTATAGTGCCCTGTGTTGGTTAATTTTACATGTCAACTTAACTGGGCCACAATGTGCCCAGTTGTTTGGTCAAACGCTATCCTGGGTGTTTCTGCAAGGGTGTTTTTGGGTGAGATAAACATTTAAATTGGTTGACTGAGTGAAGCAGATTGCCCTTCCTGATGTGGGTGGGCCCCATCCAATCAGTGAGAGGCCTGAGGAGAACCAGAAGGCTGACCCACCCCCAAGTAAGGGAGGATTTCTGCTATCTAATGACCTTCAAAGAAAGACAGTGGCTTTCTTTATTTCCTGCCTTTGGACTCAAACTGAAACATTGGCTCTTAGGATATTGACGCTGCTGGCCTGTAGACTGGAACTATACCATTAGCTCTTCTGGTTCTTGGGCCTTAAGACTCAGACTGGAACTACACCATCAGGTCTTCTAGGTCTCCAGCCTGCCAACTCACCCTGCAGATCTTGGTACTCTCCAGTCTCCATAATTGCATAAGCCAACTCCAAATAAGTAAATAGATAATAGATAAGTAACCAAAAATTAGACAAATATCAATTAAGTAAATATACATGTACACACACATATACAGAAATCACAGACGCACAAACACACATACATACACACATACCCTATTGTGCTTTTCTAGAGAACCCTGACTAACACATGCCCAGTTGCTTCAGCAAACACCAGTCTAGATGTTGTGGGGAAGGTATTTTTTAGATGTGATAAGCATAGTTTGAGGCTTTGAGTAAAGGACATTACATTCCACCCTCCATAGTATGGGCAGGCCTCATCCAATCAGTGGGAAGCCTAAAGAGAAAAGATTGAGGTCCCCTCGAGGAGAAAGGAGTTCTGCCTCCAGACTACCTTCAGATTCAAGACTGCAACATACACACACACATCATGATGGTTCTATTTCACTCAACAATGCTAATCCAAAGTTTGCTACCAAGAATAGCTCTACAAGAACAAAATCTTAAGAATAAATTTTCTGGATTGGCTCTGAGGTTTCTGGAATTGGTTCTCTAATCTGATTAGATTTAAAGACATCAATTACTCTATTTCCATTGGTGAAGACAGCACTGGCATGATCTGGCAATAGAGACACACACAATGTCACCATTAGATACTCTTAATCAAAAGCTCATAAAAGGCAAGCTACTGGGTGACCATATATTTAATATGTTATAATATTTTTGTCAAACTAATGAATAGAATAAAATTTGCTACTTGCTTCTAATTGCATTGGGGAAAGAAAAGGATGAGCTCAGGGATTCAGTACAAAGTGTGACCCATGAGGAGGTTCACTACAGATGGATAGATTGCAAAAAATTTCTCCCATTCTGTAGGTTGTCTGTTCACTCTGATGATAGTTTCTTTTGCTGTGCAGAGGCTCTTTAGTTTAATTAGATCCTATTTGTCAATTTTTGGTTTTGTTGCAATTGCTTTTTGCATCTTCGTCACAAAATGTCCTGAATGGTATTGCCTAGATTTTTCTTCCTGGGTTTTATAGTTTCGAGTTTTACATTTAAGTCTTTAATCCATCTTGAGTTGATTTTGTAAGGAAGGGTCCAGTTTCAATTTCCTGCATATGACTAGCCAGTTCTCCTAGCACTATTTATTAAATAAGGAATCCTTTTCCCATTGCTTATTTTGGTCAGGTTTGTCAAAGATCAGATGGTTGTAGGTGTGCAGTCTTCTTTCTGTGCTCTCTATTCTATTGCATTGGTCTTATTCTATTGCATTGGTCTATGTGTCTATTCTTGCACCAGTATGATGCTGTTTTGGTTACTGTAGCCTTGTAGTATAGTTTGAAGTCAGATAGCATGATGCCTTCAGCTTTGTTCTTTTGCTTAGGATTGTCTTGGCTATTGGAGCCCTTTTTTGGTTCCATATGAATTTTAAAATAGTTTTTTTATAATTCTATGAAGAATTTTAATGGTAGTTTAATGGGAATAGTATAGAATCTATACATTGCTTTGGGCAGTATGACCATTTTCAAGATACTGATTCTTCCTATCCAGGAGCATGGATTTTTTTCCATTTCTTTTTGTCATTTCTGGTTTCCTGGAGCAGTGGTTTGTACTTCTCCTTGAAGAGGTCCTTCTCTTCCCTTGTTAGCTGTCTTCCTAGGTATTTTATTCTTTTTGTGGCAATTGTGAATGGGAGTTTATTCATGATTTGGCTCTCTGCTTGCCTGTTTTCGGTGTACAGGAATAATTGTGACTTTTGCACATTGATTTTGTATCCTGAGACTTTGCTGAAGTGGCTTATCAGCTTAAGAAGCTTTTGGGCTGAGACAATTGGGGTTTTCTAGATATAGGATCATATCATCTGCAAGCAAAGATAGTTTTACTTCCTCTCTTCCTATTTGAATACCCTTTATTTCTTTCTCTTGCCTGATTGCCCTGGCCAGAACTTCCAATACTACGTTGAATAGGAGTGGTGAAAGAGAGTATCCTTGTTTTGTGCCAGTTTTCAAGGGGAATGCTTCCAGCTTTTGCCCATTCAGTATGATATTGGCTGTGGGTCTGTCATATATGGCTCTTATTATTTTGAAGTATGTTCTTTCAATACCTAGTTCATTGAAAGTTTTTAACATGAAGGGATGTTGAATTTTATCAAAGGCCTTTTCTGCATCTATTGAGATAATCATGTGGTTTTTGTCTTTAGTTCTGTTTACGTGATGAATCACATTTATGGATTTGTGTATGTTGAACCAATCTTGCATTCTGGGGATGAGGCCAACTTGATTGTGGTGGATAAGGTTTTTGATGTGCTTCTGGATTTGGTTTGCCAATATTTTATTGAGGATTATTACACCAATGTTCATTGAAGATACTGACCTGAAGTTTTCTTTTTCTGTTGTATCTCTGCTAAGTTTTGGTATCAGGATGATGCTGGCCTCATAGAATGCATTAGGGAGGAGTCCCTCCTTTTCAACTATTTGGAACAGTTTCAGAAGAAATGATACCAGCTTTTTTTGTACCCCTGCTAGAATTCAACTGTGACTCCATCCGGTCCTGGGCTTTTTTTGATTGGTAGGCTATTTATTACTGCCTCAATTTTAGAACTCATTATTGGTTTATTCAGGGATTCAATTTCTTCCTAGTTCAGTCTTGGGAGGCTGTATGGGTCCAGGAATTTATCCATTTCTTCTAGATTTTCTAGTTTATGCACATAGAGGTGTTTATAGGATTCTCTGATGGTTGTATTTCCGTGGGGTCAGTGATGATATCTTTCTTATCATTTCTGATTATATTTATTTGACTCTTCTCTCATTTCTTCATTAGTCTAGCTAGTGGTCTATTTTATTAATTTAAAAAAAAAACAGCTCCTGGATTCATTGCTTTTTTTGAAGGATTTTTTTGTGTGTTTCTATCTCCTTCAGTTCAGCTTGGATCTTGGTTATTTCTTGTCTTTTGCTAGCTTTGGGGTTTGTTTGCACTTGGTTCTCTAGTTCTTTTTGTTGTGATGTTAGGTTGTTAGCTTGAGATCTTTCTTTGGATGTGGGCATTTAGTGCTATAAATTTCCCCTTGACACTGCTTTAGCTGCATCCCAGAGATTCTGGTACATTGTATCTTAGTTCTCAATAGTTTCAAAGAACTTCTTGATTTCTGCCTTAATTTCATTAATCAACAAGAGTCATTTAGGAGCGGGTTGTTTGATTTCCAGGTAGTTGTGTGATTTTGAGTAAATTTCTTAATCTTGAATTCTAATTTGATTGCACTGTGGTCTGAGAGAATGTTTGTTATGATTTCATTTCTTTCACATTTGCTGAGGAGTGTTTTACTCCTGATTATGTGGTCAATTTTAGAGTAAATGCCATGTGGTAATGAGAATAATGTATATTCTGTTGTTTCTGGGTGAAGAGTTCTGTAAATATCTGTCAGGTCCACTTGATCCAAAGCTGAGTTCAGGTCCTGAATATCTTTGTTAATTTTCTGTGCTCTCTTAACTAATATGGTTAAATCTTAATTGAGACCATTAACAAACATGGAGTTAAGTGCTACTTAAGTGGCATCAGTCTGTTCTTTTGAGAAACCAGAATTTTATTTAAATATTACTTTCTAGTTTATTGGAATAACCATGAACTAGTCTGCCTTCTCTCTCAGCACAAGCCAAAATTTTATTCCAATCTACTGGCTTTGAAAAAGCCATGAGAGTAACTTTAATTAATATGTCAGCCAATTATTTGGCTTTTTCTATATCTTGGAGCAAATTTTGATTTAAATCATCAGAAGAGGCCAAATGTGAGTGGTGTGTGCCTATAGCCCCAGCTACGCAGGGGACTGAGGTGGGAGAATCATTGAACTCAGGAGTTCAAAACCGGCCTGAGCAACATAGTGAGTCACCATATCTAAATAAATAAATAAATCAATCAACAGAAGGATTTTCCCATCCTGCCAATTTTTACCCAATGTCTCTCTCCTCCTGGTCCCACCAGCAAATGTATCAGCTGATAGAAACTGAAAACTCTAGGACATAACTTGTACAGACCGTCGAGAATTCCTCGGCAAATCTGAGAGATCCTCAGTCACCTTGGCAAATCATTTGGCTGTTGTATCACAGGCAACTCAGAACTGGACCAGAGTGTAAGACGCCATCAGTAAATTCTCTTTTTTATTTGGGGAGTATTGGAAGGGGTATGTAGGAATTGGGACAGGGGTAGGGAAGGCCATCGTAGGGGTTGCTAGTCTAAGTTTTGGTTCAGCGGTTTTAGGTGGCTGTAAAGGGGAGGGAATAGGAATGTCGGAGTTCTGCCGGCGGGGCATATGATGAGGTTGAGCGTGAATGTTCTCCTGAAGATTTGATTTGATTTGGTTATTATTTTTTGTGACAGTGTCTTACTATATTTAGCCCAGGCTAGATTTGAACTCCTAGGCTCAGTGATTCCCCCGCCTCAGTCTCCTGAGTTGCTGGGATTGCAGGAACATGCGTGACCAGCCTCCTGAAGATTTTTATTTAAATGCTCGTTTTCTTTTACTAATTTAGAAACAGTGTCTTGGGAAAACTCTTTTAGATTTCATGGTCTTTTTTATGTGTATCCCTTCTGAATGCTAATTAAAGTATGCTTCCCATGCATTCTGAGAAGTGCAAACCTTTTTATTTCCAAGATGTTATCTTAAAATATATATAATATATATATATGTTTGGAAAGGTCAAATGAGCCTCCAGGGGGCCACTGTAACTCCAAACTCTGGTCCTTGTCTTTACAAACTGTGAATAGGTTTTTCCTGACCCACTGATGCAAAAGGGCTCTTCTACTAACAATTAAAGAATTCTTTGTTTACGAAATAATCTGGCAAACAATTTATGTAATCTAAATAAGTTTCTATCAGTGTGAGCCCTTGCTCTCTTGGGTGGTACAGTTTCTGATTGGTACCCAGGTTGCAGCCCACATTCCTGAGTAAACACTTATTGGCCTGACCGGCTGATTCCTCCTTTTTATTAGTGGGGAAGCCATGTGACTTCATCCTTCGTGGCTCTGGTGGTCTCTTCCACATCTGTGAGATACTCACTAAAAGCTGGTTGCACTTTGAGATCTGGGCACCTGCTGGAACCTGGAGCCACAAGTCTTCATTCATGCGAAAGAACTCCTGTCTTGGTGGAGGTATTTGCCTTTGTTTGAGTTTCTTGGTAGGGCTCTCCATCTTTTTGCTTGCTCTCGCTTTGTTTTAAGTTCTGACAAGGTGAGAATGGGAGCCTCTGCTTCCAAGCAAATTGAAAGTCCCCCCTGTCCAGGGACTCCAGCTGGTTACATGTTTAAACATGATGGCCCTCTTCTTGTTCGTTTTATCTAAATGACACAATTTCACTAACCAGAGTTTGGAGTTACAGTGGCCCGTTGGAGGCCTTGTATAATGTGTTGTATACTGTTAAGAGCACAGCTGCTGGTGAAGAAAGTGTTTCTCACAGTTCCTTTGTGGGCCTCAGAGTTCCCCAGCAGTTCAGTATGGAGTCAGCCCTGATGACAGGACTCCCTGATGTCAAGCCTGCAAGGGTGTTAAGCTCACGCTAGTCAGGCCTCTCTAAGCCCTTAAGGTACCAACCTGGGGCTCTGACCTTGGCCTGCTTATTCAAGACTCTGTTGAGTCAAAATAGGCAAAATTCCCACCACTACCAAGGTCTCTGATCACCCTTGATATCTAATCAAATTCCTCAGCCCCTACCCTCAATATCGTTATCATCCCGGCCCGCCGTTAGGAGGCCGCAGCGGCCCGACAGATCCAGCTGTGGCTTGCAGGCGCCTCCCTGCTGCGGGCTGGGCCTGGCTCCTGCCCCTGCAGGGGCCATGCTCCCCAGGGCCGGTGGATGAACCAGGAGAGTGGGGAAACCCCCAGCACTCCCTGCCCGGAGCCAGACAGCAGCGTTAGCAGCCTCTGTTCCCTGGGGCTGTGTGACCTTGAGCGGCCCTGCACCCCCTCTGGGCCTGGGCCATCAGTTCTGGCCCCACAAACGATGGCCTGGGGTTCTGGGGCGCTTCTTGCTGAGGGGGGTCTGGCTTTCGCGGCTCGGCTGCTGGATCGCCGAGATAGGCCACGCGGCGCAGCCTGGACGCCCTGGCTCCACCCACAGCTCTGAGACCTCCAGCGAGCTCTTACCCTTTCCGCGCCTCAGTTTCCACACCTGTAAAATGGAGATAATATCACCACGCACTCAGCCCTAGCCACTTCATTGCTGTTACTGATACCATTACTGCTGCTATGTCGTTTTTTGATGGCACGGCCCTTAGGGAAGGGGGATCAAGGGAAAAACCGGTACCTTCCCGCAGGAGGTGGGCTGGGCACAGCCCTGAACCACGGAGGTCACCCACCCTGAGGTCGGGACCTGGGTTCCCTTCCTATCCACTGGGGGTCCCAGTCGTTGTCTTCATCTCTCCAGATCCCAGCCCTTCACAGTGGGCACCTCTCTGCCTGTGAAGGAGGCCTCAGCCAGCCCCTAATCCCCTCTCCAAAAAAAAAAAAAAAAAGGCTGCGTAGCCAGTATTTACAGACGCTAAGTTGCTTATTAAAAATTATCCCATTGAATCCTACCAAGCAGGTAATTTACTGTACCCATTTCTCAGATGAGGAAACTGAGGCACTGAGGTTTCTCAGAGCCAGCAGGTAAACCAGCCATTCGGCCTGAGTGACAGGCCGGTGCAGTGCTCTGCGGCTTAGTCTGCTCTGAGCGCCTGCCGGATCCTCACAGCGATCCTGGTTTGTACCCCCGCCCACAGTGGCTCGGCTGGCCCGTCTATGGGAACCCATGAGGCTGTCTGCATATCCCGAAGTGTGACCTTCCAGGCCCACAGGGTGGCTGGCGCTGCGCTTCTTCGTGACCCGCGACAGTGCGGCCACCTTCATCGGCCAGTGGCGCACTGATCTGGGCGAGCCCGAAATGCTCCGCGAGCTGGCGAGGGAGACACTGGGCCTCTGCACCCGGTCAGCTCCCCAAGATAAAGGCCTCGGAGGGGAAGTTCCGCGTGGGAGACTCCGGCCTGTTGATCTCTGTGAGGGTGCCCGGGAGCCGCCTGACGGCGCGCCTGGGTGTGGCGACCCGCTGGAGCGCTACCTGGACAGTCAGGACCCGCGCCGCCGCTCCTCCACCACCCACCGCCCGCCCCCGTCGAGGGTCCGCACCCTGTCCCCGCAGAGGGTGTCGCCCACCCCTAGCCCCTGCCCTGGTAGCCTGGTCCCCGCGAGAGAGCGCCGGCGCTCCGGACCCTAGGTGACCCCTATTCGCTTACAAAGCATAAAGCAGGGGCCGAGGCTCCCAGGCCCTGGGATCAGCTGCCCGCCGCATCCCCGCTCCTACTCTGAGGACAGTGACTCCTCAGCTTTCTCAGCCCAGAGCCGCCCCCTTGGTGCCCGCAGCGAGGATGAGGCACTAGGCCGGGAGGAAGAGACCCAGACGGGGGCTGACCACCACCACCTGGCCTCTCCGAGACGGCCCCCTGCCCCGCGCAGCCAGTCCCGGGACGGGCTGGATCCGAGTCGGCCCCGGGGAGCTCCAGGAGAGAGGGGAGCCCAGCTGCGGCCCTCAGCCCTGCCCGGTGGACGCAGGAGCAGACTGGGCTCAAGGATGGAGATGGGCAGCACTCGTGGGAGCCACAGGGCAGGGGCAGCGGGGCTCGGGCAGGAGCACCCCTGGGCTCTCCATGCCCACCGCCCTGAAGCACCCTGGCTTTCCCAGTCCAACCCCAGTTTAGAGTTTAGCACCACACCCGCCAGCGTCTTCCGCACACACCAGAGTAGCTGCTCTGACGCCTGGACAAGGAGTTTCTGGCCAATGCCGGGACCCATAAGGCTGTTGCTGGCGGGACCCCCACTGGACCAGCCCCTAACCGGGCTCCAGCCCCAGACCCTCTAGCTCCTGACTCGGCCTACAGATCCTCCAGTTCCTCCTTTTCATCCCTTATTCTCTTATGTGGCAAACGTGGCCAACCTGGGGACTCTGGCCTTAAGACCAATGGGCTGCCCGCCCGCTGTCAAGCCCTTCCCAGCTCCTCCTCCGATGAAGGAAAGCCCTGCCCTGGCATGGGAGGGGCTACTAGATGCACCTGGGAGCCCCCTGACTGGTCCAGAACACTGGAGGACCTGAGCACTGGGTAGGATGGACACACAGCCAGACTGCAAACCCTCAGGCATCCCCATGCTTAGGGTCTCCCCCCCGGTTCCTCCAGACCCACAGAGTTGGAGGGTGCGGGGGGAAGGGGAAGGGAGCTTGCATGCCTCCAGCCAGGTTCCTGGACCAGCTCAGCTGCCCCCAAACCCTATCCCTTCTCCTTTTCGTTTGTGGCCTTAACCCCCTCTGCATCAGGGGGCCCTCTCTGCCTCTTGTGTTCCTGACCTCATGGGGCCAGACTCCTCAGGAATGTCACAATGGGACCTCTATTGTACATTACAGTTGGGGGATGAGCTTTGCTATTTAATTGCTAATATTATTGAATGCCTTAGAGGAGGGCAGAGCAGCCTGGTATCCTGAGGACACGTGGCCCAGCAGAGCCTCTGAACAGTAAAGTTTTGCTCCAGCCAAAATGAGAGAGAGAATCTATTAAGTTAGTTTAACCAGAACCCCCCTTATCCCTGATGCTTCCTCTTAGTAATTTTGTGTCCAGTGACCCCTGTCCCTTGGCCATAAATTCCTACTTGTACTTGTTCTATTTGGAATAGAGCCCAGTTCTGTACTGATGTCTCTTTTCCCCTACTGAGATAGTTTCTGAATAAAATTTGCCTTTGCTGCTTTAACTTCTGTCTGACACTGGTTTTCTTTGACAATAGTCTGCCCTGCCCCATGATCTTGCCTCGGCCGTCAGTCTGAATTCAAAACATTCTCCGCAGCTAGGAAAGGCAGCACAGGGGGGGGTTTCTTCCACAGGAGGAGACAGCTTTCAGGAACGGCCTTGAACAACAGAGATCACGAATGCCTTCCCCCTTCCTGGACCTTCCAGATACTAGGATTTTGTTTTTTCTCTCATTATTGCAAAATCAGTGTGTCCTTTTCAGCAATCATAACTTTACATTTTTGAAATCATACCTTACTTTCATTCAGACATATCGTCAGGAAGGATTGTCTGGAAGAGGAATAAAAACATTGTCACAGGAAAACATTATTATGCAATTTAAGTAAAAAGACACGCCATGTTCAGAAATTAGGACAAAATCTTGAATTTAAAAAAAAATTCAAGGCCGGGTGCGGTGGCTCACGCCTGTAATCTCAGCACTTTGGGAGGCCGAGGCGGATCACGAGGTCACAAGATCTAGACCATTCTGGCTAACATGGTAAACCCTGTCTCTACTAAAAATACAAAAAATTAGCCGGGTGTGGTGGCAGGCACCTACATGTAGTACCAGCTACTTGGGAGGCTGAGGCAGGAGAATGGCGTGAACCCAGGAGGCGGAGTTTGCAGTGAGCAGAGATGGCGCCACTGCACTCCAGCCTGGGCAACAGAGCCAGACCCCATCTCAAAAAAAAAAAAAAAAAATTCAACATGGGTTTACACAGATCAGCTTGCTTTACTGAAGTGCATACACCAGGAGAAACATAAGGAAGGCTGTTGTTGCAAGCTGCAAGTAATCCAGAAAGCCAAATAAAATAATCAACAGACAGCAGCAAGACCCCCAAAGGGGGTCAAGAGTCCAATCTGCCAGGAGTGGGCAGGGAGTTCAGAGTCCCTGTGATGTGTCCACCCCAAACTTGTTTGGGGCAGAAATCACAAGTTTAGGAATGAAACTAGTTTTTGGGTCAGACATATGAGGCTGATCAGAAGCGTGATTGCAGATGGTCCCATAAGAGAACAAGCCCTTTCTTGTGGGCATTTGTGTGTGATGCACACAGTCTAGCCAGCATCCATGATGTTTTCATAGTTTGAGATCCCATGCAGGCATGTCCTAATCTGCAATGATACCAGAGTCTGAGTTCTGTTTATTGTGCTTATAGAGTTTTTCGTTCAGCACGGTTTGTGCTGAGGCTGAAACAGCCAGCAGCAGATAGTATAAGGTTTCATCTCAGAGTCAGGTCCAGGCAATTAGGATCTGTGAGTTAGGATTCCCCACAAAAAGCCAACAGCTTTTGTTCCGCTGTAGCAAAGCCAAAGCCCTGAAGAGTGGGAAAGCAGTGTTGCTGGTCCCAGTGATGGGCAAGGCTTTCCTAAGCCCTGTTTGGCTTGTTATTTTCTGAGTCCAAATGGACCCACTCAAAAATATGCTCAGAGGCCAGAAAATTATCAGCCTCTAAGGCGCAGGCATCTGATCTTACAAGAGCTCATTAGGAACTAAAAACTAATATTTAAAATTCTAAAAGTGTATCTCCAATTAGAGAGTGCCTGTCTTTTCATATTGTCTCCCTTTTATCAGAGGCTCCCATAGGTGAAAGTCATACTAAAAATTGTCAGTTATAGAAATTATTTTCCTTTTAATACTCAAAAACTTGCATTTCAATTTCCTCACCAGCTGCAGCAAGCAAGGCAGTTGTATACCATCCTGGGTTTTGTTTGCTTTTGGCAGCTTTCCTGATCAGGATGATTCCTTCAATGTTTATGAAATTACAAGCATAGAATATGTTTTTTATCATCTATCTAGATGCAGTGGCCATAAGACACAAAGCCAGCTTTTAAAAACTCCCTTTCATTTCAAGTTTTTAAAATTTTCCATTCCATTGCAAGTTTACGCAAATGGCAATTTGCATTTGAGAGTCTCCAACAGTGCAATTGGCATTTGAGAGTTAACATGGAATGGGGGATGGGAGGCTCTCGCATCTGAAATGGGTTTTTCTTTTCTTTCTTCTTCTTTTTTTTTCTTCTTGTTTTTAGAAGTTTTTCTTTTTTCCAGTTTATCTAATGCTTTGCCACAGCCCTAGTACCTAATTTAACTTTTTGTAGAAGAGAACAGCACAAACTTTTAGCATTTTAGGTCCACCTGAAATTCACCTTTGGGAATGCTTGGGCCCCTTCTTTTCCTACCTGGAGGGAAAAATAAAAACCTAAGGCAACACCTGGGCTTTTTGTTTTTTGCCCAACTGGCAGGTGTTTACCAATTTACTCTTCCACTGCCAGGATTTGAAAGAACACAGGCTTTCCACGCAAGTTTCCCTTTAGAGGTTGGAGAATGTGCTGTGCGCTGTTGAGAATTTGACGCTACACTGTTTTGTATTTATCTTTTCTTAATAAATATACGTAACGTAAAATTTGCCATTATAAGTATTTCGAGTTACAATTCAGTGGCATTAACGACATTTACAATGTTGTACAGCCATCACTGCTATCTATTTCCAAAATTTTTTTAAGAATGACTACACCCCAGATCTGAAGCTATTCTGGAGCAAAAACACACATCAGGATGGCACTTCCATCACTCACATACACACACGCTGCAGACCCCAGCTTCTATTGTTCATATACACACACCCTGCAGACCCCAGCTTCCATAGCTCACATACACACACGCTGCAGACCCCAGCTCACATCGCTCACACACACGCACCCTGCAGGTCCCAGCTCACATCTCTCACATACACACAACCCTGTAAACCCCAGCTTCCATCGCTCACACACACACACCCTGCAGGTCCCGCTTCCATTGCTCACATACACACACGCTGCAGGTCCCAGCTTGTAGTGGAGGTGATTTTGTTTCCTGTGATTCCTTAAAACTCAGGAAGTCTGCTCCAAGTTCTCTTCGCCAGTGGAATAACATTACAGTGCCCTCCTTGACAAGGAAATTTTAGTGATTGGCACCTGCTTTGGCTCTTACTCATTGTGAAAAGTGGTGATTTCACAACTGTGATAGTTATCTATTGCTGCATAAAAACTACAACAAACTTGGCGGCTCAAAACAACACACATTTCTTATCACACAGTGTTTATGAATGAGGAGTCCAGGCGCAGCTTAGCAGGTCCTCTGCTCAGGGGCCCCCCTGAGGCTGTAATCTGGGTGTCCGATAGGCTGGACGAGGGAAGAATCTATTGTTGGCAGAATTTCAGCTCCACGGGCTGAAGGACTGAGGGCCTCAATTTCCACTTCTCTTGACAAGAGGCTGCCCTCGGTGCCCTGCCCTTTGGACACGTGGACCCTCTAGGTTCAGTGCAGTGAGTAGGAGCAGACATGTGAGCACTGGAGTGCTTTAGAGAGGTATTCTTGGATAAAAAGCACTGATGTCTAAAGACATGGAATTATCGTTCTCAACAGAGCAACATCAGCACTGAGAAGGCAAATTCATCATCTATTGGTACCTACTTCTATGCCTGCAATAGCTATTTTTGTCTCAATTTTAAAATTATTCTTTAGCTTCCCAGCTGCTAGAAGTGGAACAGTTATCTTTGCGAATGAAAATGACTAACCCCTCCTGACAATTCCAACTCCCTCCCAACCAAGGCTCAATATTTCTCATTTGTTTTAATTTCAAAGGAATATATATGATTGTAAGACCAGGCATCCGTGGCTCACACCTGTAATCCCAGCACTTTGGAAGGTTGAGGCGGGCAGATCGCCTGAGGTCAGGAGTTCAAGACCAGCCTAGCCAACAGGGTGAAACCCCATCTCTACTAAAAATACAAAAAATTAGCCAGGTGTGGTGGTGCGTGCCTGTAATCCCAGCTTACTCAAGAGGCTGAGGCAGAAGAATCACTTGAACCCGGGGGACACAGGTTACAGTGAGTCAATGTTGCTCCATTACACTCCAGCCTAAGGAACGGAGTGAGACTCTGTCTCAAAATATATATATATATATGATTGTAAAATGACTTCAGTACAACTGTCAATACAACAGTGTAAGGCATATTGTTAAAGAAAAAAAGTGCTAAACCAAATATAATATGTACCTTATGGTGGGAAAGAAAAAGAGAGAATAAGAAGCTGTATTTCTACTTGGTTTGGTATGCATAAATATATCTGGAAGGGTGAATAAAGAAACCAACAAAGCATATTATAGGGGTGAGGGTGGAGAAGCGACCCAGATGTTTTCAAACCTTTCATTTGTTATATTTTTTTGAAGAGGTATGGAACCAGCAATTTACCTGTTGAAAAAAAGTACTTTGTTTAAATTACGACAAAAAGGCCTGACACAGCAACTCATTCCCGTAATCCCAGCGCTGTGGGAGCCTCAGGCAACAAAAATTAGCCAGATGTGGTGATGTACGCCTATAGTGCCAGCTACTCAGGAGGCTGAGGCAGGAGGATCGCTTGAGCCCGGGAGGCAGAGGATGCAATGAGTCGAGATCGCACCACTACACTCCAGCCTAAGCAACACAGTGAGACCCTGTCTCAAATTTTAAAAATAAATAAATAATAAATAATTTTAAAAATTAAAAAATTGTTCCCTACACAGCATCCTAATGTCCCTATCAATGCTAGAGATCATTCCCAATATTCTTTTTTTTTTTTTTTTTTTTTTTTTTTTTTTTGAGATGGAGTCTCGCTCTGTCGCCCAGGCTGAAGTGCAGTGGCGCGATCTCGGCTCACTGCAAGCTCCGCCTCCCGGGTTCACGCCATTCTCCTGCCTCAGCCTCCCGAGTAGCTGGGACTACAGGCGCCCGCTACCACGCCCGGCTAATTTTTTGTATTTTTAGTAGAGACGGGGTTTCACCGTGTTAGCCAGGATGGTCTCGATCTCCTGACCTCGTGATCCGCCCGCCTCGGCCTCCCAAAGTGCTGGGATTACAGGCGTGAGCCACCGCGCCCGGCCTCATTCCCAATATTCTTATAGCAATTTCCAGCCAGGGCTTCTCAGCCTCAGTCCTATTGATTTTGAAGCCAGTTAATTCTTTGTTACGAGTTGTTTATCAGCATCCCTGGCCTATTCACCCAGGCATGAAAATCAAAAATGTCTATTGACATTGCCAAATGTCCCCTGGTCCGAAATCTCCCCGAGTTGAAGACCACTTTACTAGGTTCTCTCTATGCATATTGCTACATCTGCATATCAAAATACACAAATATGGTAATTTGCAGCATTTTTCATAGCTTTTCTTCATTCTTAAATTCATTCTTCCAAAAATATACTTTATTTTTGAAAGCGATAAAACAAAAGCTTCAACTATGAACTAACAAAATAGAGGTGAGTTGGCACCGGTGGGCCAATTCTTAACGTGGACATTTTAAAATGCTGTTTTCCATATTACATCAAAATGATTTGCAATAAGAAATTGGAAGGGGGCGCAAAGGAGAGTGCAAAGCAGGTACTGAGGTCTTTCTACAGGTACGTGATAGAACGCTGATTCAGCATGATAAAATGTACTTTGCAACAGCGGCCTTCAAGGTGTGCTAGAGCAAGCGTACCCCAAGGAACCTGTGAAAATCATTTTTTAATTATTCTAAACAGAAAAAGTGGTACCCACTTAAATAAGCACAAAGTAAAACTTCACAGTAAGATCTGCTGTAAAGCTACTTGCTATAGCCCACAGATTCAGTTTGTTCAACAACCTCCCTCATTGACAGAAAAAGTCAGCAAATAAGACTTAGGACAAAAATATTTTCTATCAACCTCCACATGAAAAGACCACAGCTTTAATGATTTTACAATCCTTAAGCTTAATCATTGGTCAGTACAGATTTCCATATCAAGATTAAGTCATGAACTGTTCACAATAGCTATTCTATACTAAGATGCTAAACGTTTTCTTTCCAGTATGTCTTCCTATGAGGGAAATAAAATAGCGGGAAGTTTTCCTCTTTGCCTGTGAGGGGATTTATGAAAAGCCTTCTAATCTACAAGTGTTCTTCTGCGAAACTAAAATACATTATGAAGTCAAACAGGTAAATTAACAACAAAACCAAACTGATCTCAACAAAGTCTTGTTTCCAAAGTAAAATCTATTAAGAACAAGTAATATACAAGCACAAGAAATTACAAGAAATGAGGATCATAGTTAGTTACAGATGCAAAGTAGTATCTAGCATCCCAAGCTTTTGGACATAATAATGAAAATCAAATTAATAAGTTAGTTCAAATATTATGTACAATTTTGATAAGCTGGTCACGTGTTATTTGAATACACACCATATGTGGTAAACCTAAAAGTATATTGCCTTTTCTCCTCCTTTAATATTTGTAGATACATGCCAATATGGGAAAAAAAAGTATTTCCATTTATGTACTAATAACAGAGAATAACAGAATTTCTACTGTGTATATTTCACACTGTTAAAAAAAAGTTGGCCGGGCCCAATGGCTCATGCCTGTAATCCCAGCACTTTGGGAGGCTGAGGTGGGTGGATCACAACGTCAGGAGTTAGAGACCAGCCTGGCCAACATAGTGAAACACTGTCTCTTCTTAAAATTCAAAAATTAGCAGGACATGGTGGTGTACACCTGTAGACCTAGCTACTCAGGAGGCTGAGGCAGAAGAATCCCTTGAACCCAGGAGGCAGAGGTTATGGTGAGCCAAGATTGTGCCACTGCACTCCAGCCTGGGCAACAGAGTGAGACTCCATCTCAATAAATACATAAATAAATAAATAAAAGGCCAGGCATGGTGGCGCACACCTGTAATCCCAGCACTTTGGGAGGCCAAGGCAGGCGGATCACAAGATCAAGAGATCGAGACCATCCTGGCCAACATGGTAAAACCCTGTCTCTACTAAAAATACAAAAATTAGCTGGGTGTGGTGGTGTGCACCTGTTGTCCCAGCTACTCGGGAGGCTGAGGCAGGAGAATAGCTTGAACCTGGAAGGTGGAGGTTGCAGTGAGCTGCGCCACTGCACTCCAGCCTGCTGATAGAGTGAGACTCTGTCTCAAAAAAAAAAAAAAGTTAAGGTATATTTTCCTTTAAGAAAGAAAAAAATAAATTGCAAGAAGTTTAATTTATAAAAGTTTAATATCGACTTATTTATAAAAATGGAAAAAAAAGTTTTAAAACAGATCCCATACAATTATCCTGTGGTCTCCCTACTGATCAGGAACTACAGAAGACACTTAAGGAAAGGATGCTGGGTCAAAAACAAAGCCTAACCCGCGGGATGTATGTTCCTCTAAAAATCTGATTTGCAGGAAATTAGTTGCTTGTCCTAGGTTTAAGCTAATTACAAAATCCGTTTTCCTAGTGGTCCAGATTTTGCCAATTTTTCCATCTCAACAGAACTTCTGTTGATTTCCACATTCATTACAGTCAACAAACGTTGTCATTGGTTCATCAGCACTGCAGGCTTATACTTGTGTGGAAGTGCAATTCTTCTTTTTACATTTGCCACATGTGAGCGAATCAGGCTGGGTTCCACCTGTCTTGGCCATCTGATGCTCTCTGATGGCTTCTTTCGTCAAGTTTTTGTGCATCTCTTTGAGCTCGTCGCTAGCCATTTCTTCTGCCCTCATTCTAGCAAGTCAGTCAGGAGGAATATTCCCACACAGTGCATCTGTAAGATTTGATATCTTACTTTGGACTCTATTTTTGTACTTCATGCCTGTATTCCCTCTTTCTGGATCTATAGCTTCCTCAATTCGAGATCCTAATTCTTCCTCATCAGCTCCCATTTCAATGCAGTCATCTCCTGTTTGAAGAGCTGCAGCAAGCATCTCCCTGTACTTCATCTGCACAGAATCAGAAGCGCTTCGTGCCGAGGAACAGATGAAACAAGTATC
Organism: Pan troglodytes; assembly: GCF_028858775.2. Lineage (NCBI taxonomy): Eukaryota > Metazoa > Chordata > Mammalia > Primates > Hominidae > Pan > Pan troglodytes. The sequence continues at coordinate 77,513,234 of NC_072409.2, forward strand.
TCAAGCATTTGTCTTATCCTTTCTGCTGCTTACGTTGCCTCTGGAGCGACTTTCTTTTGCTATTCTGCGATGTCATTGCAGGTTCTATTCGCTTTTCGTTGGGGTCTTTCTCAGTTGAGGGCTCATTTGGTAACTTTTTCCAGGATTTGACGAAAGACTTTGCTAAAGATGTAACTTCTTCATCTGTACTCTGCTTGAGACTAACATTAAGTAACATTCCAGTTCCTGTGGACCGCAGTAATTCCAGAATATTCTGAAGCTCGGTTAACAAACCCAGTGCTCCGGCCGTGTTCTTCTCCTGCACCATCTCGTCCATCTTCTTGGTACTTCGGGCCACCTCATCCTCCGTGGCTCCGGCAGGTCTCCTCCGTGCCTGGCCCATTGGCAAGGGGAAGTGGGCGAAGCTGGAGTAGAGGAAAGGGCGGGAAGCAGCCCCGGCGCGGCAAGATCCACCACCACAGGCTGGGCCTAGGCCTCCTCCTAGACCAATCCCGCCCACGGCTCTTCCTCCCCAGGCAGCGCCAACCCAGCTCCGCACCCTCCCAGCTTCATTCAAGTATGACTGACAAATAAAAATTATATATATTTAGGATATGCAACATGATTTTTTGTTTTGTTGTGTTTTATACAAATAAGAAAACTACAGTTCAGAGAAATATTGCATTTTGAATGCCTAACTTTTCTCTCAATGCTCTTTCAACATTGCTTTTCTTTATTTTTGATTGACAAATCATAAACATTTATGGGGTACAATGTGATGTGTGTGTGTGTATATATATATACACACACATATATATACACACACACACCAAATATGGGATGATTAAATCAAGCTAATTTACCTATCCATCACCTCACTTCTTTTGTTTACCACAGAACCATCAAGTCCAAATCCCCCCCCTTTTTTTTTTGAGACAGGGTCTCGCTCTGCTGCCCAGGCTGGAGTGCAGAGACACAATCTCGGCTTACTGCAGCCCTGACCTCCCAGGCTCAAGTGATCCTCCCACCTCAGCCTCCCGAGTAACTAGGATGACAGGCTCATACCACAACACCTAGCTAATTTTGTTTTATTATTTTTGTGTGTGTGTAGAAATAGGGATCCCCTATGTTGCCCAGGCTGGTCTCAAACTCTTGGGCTTTAGTGATCCACCCACCTTGGCCTCCCAAAGTGTTAGGATTACAGGTGTGAGCCACCATGCCTGGCCTCTTCTTTTTTAATGCAGGCTTTTCTTGCTATAAATTTCCCTCTTAGAACTGCTTTTGCTGCATCCCATAAGTTTTGGTATGTTTTGTTTCCATTTTTCTTTGTCTCAAAATGTTTCATTTTCCCCTTTGATTTCTTCTTTTACCCATTGATTGCTTAGAAGCATGTTGTTTAATTTCCATGTATCTGTGAACTTTCCCGTTTTTCTCCCATTATTGATTTCCAGTTTCATACCATTGTGGTCCAAAAAGAAACTTGATATGATCTATATCTTCTCAAATTTATTAAGATTTGCTTTGTGGCCCAACATTTGCTCTGTCCCGGAGAATGTTCCATGTGTGCTTGAGAAGATGTGCATTCTGTTGTTATTGGATGGAATGTTCTCTTTATGTCTGTTAAGTCCATTTGGTCTAAAGTTTAGTTCAAGTCTAATGTTTTCTTACTGTTTTCCTGTCTGAATGATCTATCCATTGTTGAAAGTGGAGTATTAAAGTCCCTTGCTATTATTGTATTGCCATCTATTCCTCCCTTTAGATCTATGAATATTTGCCTTATATATTTAAGTGTACCCGATGTTGGGTGCATATTATTTGCAACTGTTCTATCCTCTTTATGAATTGACTCCTCTATCATTATATAATAACCATCTTTGTCCTGTTAGTTTTTGATTTAAAGCCTAGTTTGTCTAGTATAACTACCCCTGTGCTCTTTGCTTTCCATTTGCATGGAATATCTTTTCTCATCCCTTCACTTTCAGTCTGTGTGTAGCTTTAAAGGTGAAGTGAGTCTCTTGTAGCAACATATAGTTGGGTCTTGTTTTTTCTTTTCTTTTCTTTTTTTTTTTTTTTCTTTTTTTTGAGACTCAGTCTCACTCTGTCTCCCAGACTAGAGTGCAGTGGCGCAGTCTCGACTCACTGCAACTCTGCCTCCCAGGTTCAAGCAATTCTCCTGCCTCAGCCTCCCTAGTAGCTGCAACCACAGGCATTCGCCACCACACTCAGCTAATTTTTGTATTTTTAGTAGAGACGGGGTTTTGCTATGTTGGCCAGGCTGCTCTCGAACTCCCAGCCCCAAGCAGTCCACCCACATCTGCCTCCCAAAGTGCTGGGATTACAGGTGTGAGCCACCAGGCCTGGCCTTGTTTTTGTATTTTTTAAATCCATAAAGCCACCTTGTGTCTTTTGATCAGCAAATTTAGTTCATTTACATTTAAAGTAATTATTGATAGAGAAGGATTGATTATTGTCATTTTGTTCATTGTTTTCTGGTTGCTTTGCAGCTCTTTTAGTATTTTTTTCCTCTCTTGCTGTCTTTATTTGTGATTTGAGGATTTTCAGTTGTGGTATGCTTTGTTTCCTTTCTCTTCATCTTAATGTATCTGCTAAGTTTTTGCTTCATGATTGCTATGAGGCATATTAAAACATCTTATAGTTATACTAGTCCATTTTAAGCTAACAACAACTTAACTTTGATCCTGTATAAAAGCTCTACACACACACATACACATTCTGTTTTTGATATCACACTTTACATCTTTTATGTTGTGTATCACTTAATGAGTTATTGTAAAGTTATTCTTAATACTTTTGACTATATATGTACCTTTACCAGTGAATTTTATACTTTCATTATGTTTTCATATGATTAATTAGCAGCCTTTCATTTTCAGTTTGAAGAACTCCTTTTAGTATTTCTTGTAAGGCAAGTCTAGTGTTAATGGACTTCCTCCCTCTGTTTGTGTGAAGAAGTCTTTATCCCTCCCTTATTTATGAAGGAGAGTTTTGCCAAGTAATGTATTATTATTGTGGTTTTTTAATAGGATCATACTATAAACATTGTTCTGAAGTTTGTTTTTTTGTACTTACAGTTATCCTGCACACCTTTTCATTACACACAGATACAACTATACACACAGATACAACTCATTCTGCTTAACCATCACATGTAACTGTAATTTAAAATCTCATTATAGATAAACTTATAGATTCTTTTCAGTTGTTTTATATTATAAATTATGCTACAGAAAAATCTTTGAATATGTGACTATAATATCCATGCTTGTGTGACTACTTTTGTAGACTATAAGTGGATTCATTGAGGCAAACAGTATGTACTTTTTTACAAACCATAAATCTTCCCAATTTTTTGGTCAACAAAATTACATCAACTTACCAGTAAATGAGGGGACCCACTTCTCCACACTCACACCAACCCTAAATATTATTTAATCTATTTAATTTTATAAAACTTAGAGGTTAAAAATAAGAAGTCTCAGCTTTGCAAGATGAAAAGAGTGTGAGGATGGGCAGTGGTAATGGTAACAGAGCAACATAAATGTCTAATGCCACTGAACTGCACTCTTCAGTGTATTTTGCTGCAATTTTTAAAAAATAAAAAACATGGCCCTCATACAAAAATGTACCACCTCACTTTCTCAGTAAAATTATTTTAGCAAAGTTCTAGTGGTAACAGAAATCAAAACCTTAAAAACATGCATATTCTTCAAATCAGTAATTTCATTTCTAGAAATGTATTCTAGAAAATCTGGCAAGGGAATAATATTATAAGGGGAATAATATCGTAAATACATTTGGCATGAAGTTTTTCAAACAATGACAAGTGGAAAACCACCTCAATGCTTCAGAATACGGGACTGATTAAATATCACTGCGTATCACCACACAATTAGCTATTTACAATTATGATCTAGACGAAGAATTGAAACATGAAATTTTGTTCCAGTATTTTGTTTTGTTGAAAAAAGCAGATCACAAAACAGTGTGTGTGTGTGTGTGTGTGTAATGCTTTTCAAGTGATTAATCTAGACAATTATCTGACAAGCATCTAGAGATCATGTTAAAACTTTACGCAGATGAAGCTTGCGGAACCTGTCTGAACACTTTATTCGCACAAAAAACTACATCCACCATCTCTGAGTGCTCATTCTGGGCCAGGCCTTTTATGTATACAGCTCATTTAGTCCTCACAGCATCCCTTCATGGTAGACACTTTCATTATTTCTGTTGTGTAAATAATGACTCAGGAAAATTGAGTGCCAGGCCCAGGCTCACAGCCAGGCCTGGACTGGGCTTGGCTTACCTGGTGGGAGATGCAAGGGCTCAGGGTGATCTTCAGAGCGGGAGATGCTACACAGATGTGGAAACCTACCATCATTTCTCCAGCGGAGGGAATGCACGGTACAGCCCATGCTGTCTGACAGTGGGAGGGAGAGGAAAAAAAAAAGGAATGAGTCCCAAACCCCTTTTGTTTCTTTCTATGGCTCCCAGGAGCTTGTTTTTCACCAAGATTGTAGGATGTTGGTTTTCAAGACTACCATGTAGCTGGGAGGATGTGATGAGCATAGAGCAAATAAGAACATTACAACTCTCACTATTCTAACCAAAATTCAGCCTATGTTCTTGGATAAATGCTCCAAGATTACAGCAAACCTTTGGATATTTTCCAGAGTTCTGAAAAAGTTGCTTCTATTTTTCTGAGTTGCTTTTATGAAGACAGGAATTTTAGAAGGTTCCTAGCCTGCCATTTTTACTGACATCACTTCCAAATACACTTTTTTTTTTTTTTTTTGAGATAGAGTCTCGCTCTGTTGCCCAGGCTGGAGTGCAATGGTGTGGTCTTGGCTCACTGCAACCTCCGCCTCCCAAGTTCAAGCAATTCTCCTGCTTCAGTCTCCCTAGTAGCTGGGATTATAGGTCCACGCCACCATGCCCAGCTAACTTTTGTATTTTTAGTAGAGATGGGGTTTTGCCATGTTGGCCAGAAAAGTCTCAAACTCCTGAACTCAGGTGATCCTCCCGCATCAACCTCCCAAAGTGCTGGGATCACAGGTGTGAGCCACTGCGCCCGACCCCAAATACACTTTTAAATACATTTCTGAACTCACAAAAATGTAGAGGAAGTACAAAATGATTACACACACACACACGCATGCATGCAAACAATCTAGAGGTGAAACTAAAGTCATCAGTCAACACAGAAGACAGAGATGCCCTGGAAGTGTGCCAAAACCAAAAACCTAGAGCTTTGTTAGTTAATATTGCGGCTGCCTGAGGTAGTACATAGGAATTGGGGCAATCAATAGGAAAATAAAAATACTTTCTTTTTTAAAAAGCTGGGAATGAGATGTCAGCAGGGGACACTGAAATGCTCTGACACATTCCTGGGAATCTAGAATTTTTCTGGTTAACTAACAGGATTTGAACCTGACAAAGTAGGAAACTGAATCTGAGACCTCCACATAAATCCAGGCACCAAAATGGGCTACATATTTAGTGGAAAAGACAAAGCTGGAAGGATATGACAAGTGAACCAATAAGCAAATCAGTCTCTGAAGGCGGTGGGTTGTAAAACATTAATAATTTTAATAGTCTTCCCTAATGTTTTCTAACCAGCTTTACTTTTATGCTGGAATTTGAATTTACACCATACTCACAGTCCAAGAAAACTCAAACCAATAAATCTAACTAGAATGGTTCCTGATTGGTCCCGCTTCCAGAGCCAAGCAGAAACCAAGCAAATCATCTCAATTTCGGTCTCTCAGGAAACCCAAAGTTAAAGTTTAGACAAATATGAGCTATTTATAAAATTTAACAAAGAGTTGAAGTGTCAAACTACCATAAGCAGGAGTCAACAGAAACCATAAAGAGAAGAACAAGACATAGAAAAATACAAATATTAAAATTATAACAAACTTTATACTCAGGAAGTAGGTTTAAAAGCATGTTTAAAGTGAAAAGATAGAGATCAACACTATGACTATGGGGAGCATTAAAAGGGGCCATTGGTCCACTCTGGAACTTCAAAGTAGGTTTTCTGAAAAAGATGATGCTTGAGCTTAGGCTTGAAGGACGGTAAATAATTAGCCAGGAGGAAAAGTGGTGAGGGAGTTTCAGAGAAAAAGATCATAATGAACAAATACATGGAAGCACTGAATAGCAGAGGGACTTCAGGGGAAATTATAAACATTTACCTATTACTACAGTAACAAAGGTAGAGCAGAGAGGAACAGGAGATGCCTGTCCATTACATTAAGAAGTATAGACATTATTTAATAGGAAATAGGAGTCAAAAAAGGATTTTAAGAAGGGAAGTCTCAGGATAATTTTGTTTTAGGTAGTCTGTGTTTCAGTGGTGAGGGCAGAGGGGCAACACGGAAGTGTCAGGGATCAGTTAGGAGGCTACTGCACAGCTTAGGTGAGAGATGTTGATGGTCTGAAAACCAGGGTGGTAGTAAGAATTGAGAGGAGAGACAGGTTTGAGAAACGGCAGAACACATTAGCACAACTTGTGATTGACTAGCTATGTGGAAGACAGCCAAAGCAATCCTATGCAAAAAGAATGAAGCTGATGGCATCACACTACCTGACTTAAACCATCTACAAGGCTACAGTGACCAAAGCAGCATGGCCCTGGTACAAAAACAGACACACAGGCCAATGGAACAGAAGCTTTACTTCTGAGGAGTAAATGAGAAAACACCTGTCTGTGAATGCACACCTTGATGAACATGGGGTGCTCTACAAATGGAAGCATCACAAACGACAACTACCTTTTTATGCAAATGAAAAAGTGGAGCCCCAGAAGTGACAGAGGCTTGTTCAAGATCACACAGCAACTTGACCATGGTGATAGGACTGAAAACCCCAAAAAAGGCCAATAGAGACTTACCTGCCCGTGGGGACACTGTGAAACTTGAATAATGGTGACAGCAAACCTGCAGGAACAGAAACAGAGTTTGGGGCCTTGGGGTTCCCTCCCAGCACAGCCCCAGGAGCAGCCCCCGTGAAAATGGCTCAGATCCCACCCACCCACACCTACCTGTCCCCCTTGGGAGGGCTGATTCCCGGGCCTCCATGGACATCTCTCCCCAGTCAGTCACCCTGCTTGTGCCAAAGTAGGCACACACTAAATTCATTCATTCACCTGCCCTCATGGAGGACATAGTCTTGGAATCCGTGATGGCAGAGCAGGAGGCCCTTAGAGAGCTCATCCTCCCTCCCCTCACCATTCAGGTGGGAGCTGGAAGTCCAGGGTTGGCAGGGGATTTATCCAAGTCACACATGGGCATGGGCAGACTCAGGTCTCCTGACTCCATGGCTAAGGATCTTCCTGCCTCTATGTGACCTGTTTGTAGACTCTGCTCAGAAGTCATGAGCCTTGATGCTTTACCCCACCCCACCCCCAACATGCATTCCTGGTTGTGTTCCAGCTTGGGCCATACTCCCATGGTGCCCAAGGTGCTGAGCGATTCCCACCACCATGTTCTCTCCTGGGCAAACGTCTGTCAGAGGCTGATGAGATGATGTTATGCCACATCTAACCCTGGATACCCTCTATTTAAATTTCTATAAAGCAGATCACTTACAAACTTTATGATTGTAGCCACTGGTGTATCAGTTGCTTGTGAGGCCCCTGCCCATCATCTCTGACTAAGTGGGAGAATCCCAGCCTCACAGAAAATGCTGGATGGGGGAAAGAGCCCAGCAAAGGAGTTGGGAACAAGGAAATGAGTCTCCGCAGCTGGAGAGTAGACTTGTTGGAGGGGTTTTCAGTCAACAACTGTTCTCTGGTGCCAGCTCTGTGCTAAGTCTGGTGCCTGGCACTGAGGGTACAGAGCTCAACATGAAGATCAAGAAGCTTTCATCTGGTGGGAGTGATTTTCCTTGTAGCAGGAGTGTATACTTATCTCTAGACATGACCCACACAGGGAATGGGGACATACAGACAAAGAGGCCAGAACACCTGGTCCACGCAAGTCTGTCTTGTTCTCCAGTGTATTTCCTGGCTCGTAGTAGGGATACAATGGTTGTCGAATGAATAAGTGGATGGATGAAGGAATGGAGGAGTCTTGTATGGGTGGAGTTGTATGCCAGACATTGTTGGGGGATGGAGGGAAAAGGAGAGGCCAGACTGTGATGGCCCTGAATGCCCAGCTAAGGCACGGGAACTTTCTCCAAGGCTCCCGAGAGAAGCCATGGCAGCACCGATGAAAAGCCTTGAAAAGGGCTCCTGAGTCTTCCAGTGGGGCCCCCAGCAGTTTACAGAAATGAGTTTTCCTCAGGAATGGAAAACGAAATACCATATTCTTACTTCTAAGTAGGAGCTAAGCTATGGGTGCGCAAAAGCATACAGAGTGATATCATGGACACTGGAGACTCAGAAGGGGGAAGGGTGGGAGCAGGAATAAGGATAAAAAGCCACAGATCAGGTACAGTGTCCACTACTAGGCTGACAGGTGCACTAAAATCTCAGACTTCACTGTGATACAATTCATCCTTGTAATCAAAAACCACTTGTACCCCAAAAGCTATTGAAATAGAAATAAATAAAATAAAATTATAATTTATTTGAAAAAAAAAACAGAAATGAGTTATCCAAAATTCCTGACTTCTAGAAACATTCTAATGACAAGCAGCCTTGTGTGAAGCAGATAGAATGCCAGCCTGGCCTTCTGAAGCCTCTAATGCAGTCCCCACAATGGGACCTTGGACAAGTCACTCCTGCCCTCCCTGGGCCTCAGTTCTGGGCAAAGGTATCCTCCAAGGGGAGCTCCCAGATCACCTCCAGCCCTGCGCCCAGAGTTCAGTCACACTCAAGGAGTTGGGGGAGTGGGGGCAGGCAGAGACCGTCTTACCAGATCAGAGTAGCAGAAGCCCAGGATGGAGCTGACCAGCTGGAACTCTGACGAGAGGCAGGCAAAGAAGGGGAAGTGGGACAGGCCGACTTCAATGCCTCCAATCAGAAGCTCAAAGGCTGGGGAGACAGGGCCAGAGACACTGTGAGCTTCTCTTACCAGTGGGTTCGGGGGAGTCCCAGGGAAGCTGTGGTACCTCATGCGGACTTCCAGTCAGGGACCTCAGGACCCAGTGAAGAGAATGGAACAGCCCCAGTTTAGGACCAGCAGGAATGCAGGAATGGCTTTCATTCGTTCATACAACAGGCCCTTCCTGGTCCCTATTCGGCGCCAGGCACTGGGCTTACTATTGACATGAAGGAGACTTGGTCCCTGTACTTGGTAAGCTCACAGTGTGATGGATGGAGACAGACTACATAAACAAACAGACAAATGAATGAGCAAAAATAGCGACTGCAAGTGCACCAGACTTAGAGAGAGGGGCTATGGTATGTGCAAAGCTGCTTGTCAACTATAGCGCACTTTACATATAAGGGAACAGTCATGTTAATCCTGCCACTAACTAGCTCTGAGATGGACTAACAGCATCCAGTATAATATAATCATGCATAATGATTAGATACTTTTCAAAGTGTCTACTCTGAGCTGAGTCCTGGGCCAGGCACTCAGGACAGGAGGAATGGACAAGGTTCTTGCTTTGAGATACTGACAGTCCAACAGGGGAGACAGGTGGGAAAGTCAGTGGCATGAAATGACCTGTAAGACAGGGACATTCAGCCTGCTGCAAGGACACAAAAGATGAAGCCACTGACCACACTTGCGGTATCAGGGAAGGCTTCCTGGAGGCAATGCAACATAAGCAGGAGACTACAATGGAGAGAAGTACGGAAGGAAGGACATCAAAGGATGGGAGATAATTGGCTGGTCGGCACATGTGTGAATGTGAATGCTGGAGGGCTGGTGAGAAAGATCAATACAAAAACAATAATTGTGGTGAGGATAGCAGTTGCAGCAGCAAAACATTCTAATCTCCCTGAATTCCCCCCCACAGAAACAGAGCAGCTAGAAAGACAAAACTAAAGACTCACAGACAACATCTGCAACAAATCTAGGTGACAAGACCCATTTGACGTCAATGTCTGAGTAAGAGGAAGCAGAAGAAAGGCTCTTGGGTCTGAAGACCCAAGAGCTGAAGAACTCAAAAATTTGCAGCAGATATTAACGAGAAAATGCAGCTGAAGGCCACAATTCATAGGTGAGTGTAAGCAGACCTTAGTAGGATCTGAAGATGCTGGAGTTGTCTAAGCCCCCGGAAATTCCTATACTAATAACCTAAGGCTCCTCCCAGGACAAAGCCCTTTACTGAGCATAAATTGCTAGCAGTAGAATCCAAAATGAGGAGTAGCTAGGAAATAATTTGTCTGGACAAGGGTGGAAAAGAGAGGCAGACTCAGAAAATATGAGGAGATAGATGGATGGATAGATAGATAGGTATATAGTAGATAGATGATGGATAGATGATAGATATTAGGTAGATGATAAATAATAATGATAATGAGATAGATAGATAGAAGAAACAGAGATATAGTCACATTGTGAAAACAAAAAAGGGAACTCTAAAGCCACAAAGTAAGAAATAATGTCTGACCCAGCCTTCCTTCTTGAATTTATAAGAAAACTTATTTCACTTAAAAATCAGGCACAGATGGGTGCCTGTAGTCCCAGCTACTGGGGGACTGAAGCAGGAAAATCGCTTGAACCTGGGAGGTAGAGGTTGCAGTGAGCTGCGATCATGCCATTGTGCCCCAGCCTGGGCAACAGAGTGAGACTCCATCTCAAAAAAAAAAAAAAAAATTCAAAGTTATTATTTAAAAAAAGGATAAAGAGCAGAAAAATAGCACTACAGATCACAAAACCACTCCAGAAAGAGGCCTGTAAGACAGATGGAAACTGTAATCTAATATTTCAACATAAGCTAAAAAAATTAAGAAAATGATAGCATCTATGAACAAATAATCTATAAATCAGAATTTGAAAAACTATAAAAGGAAGTGATTAAAGAAAGGAAAGATTTGACGACAGGTTAGATAACTCAAGAAAAAAATTATAAATACAAGAAAAAAATCATTTCAGAAATGAAGACCAAAGTAAAACAAGCAGAAAATTGATATCCTGAATATATGAAGAGCACCTGAAAATAAAGTACACACTATATTTACACTTCCACCTGAAACAAAAACCAGACAAAATATATAAAACAACTGCTTTCAAGACACTGGACTTCAGGCAGCAGAGGAAAATGATCACTGAAGGACAGGAAACAAACAAGGTGAGCCCCACCATTTCCCTATCTTAATGCAGAATGTAGTACAGGCAGGGGAAACCCAGGCAAAGCCCTGAAGTTTCCCCGAGTTGAGGAGAAAGAACTGAGACTCCGGGAAGACAAAGACAGCTAGAATTCGCAGGAGATAGTACTGGAGAGGAGGCAGCTGCACAAAGAGAGAGTTCTGGGAGACAGAGATCGGTAGAGGGTTCCCCTGAGTCTTCAGCTGAGTGCTGACCAGCACGGTTGTGTAGGAAAAAACCACTTGAAAAGATTAGAGGTAAACATGTCTGCAAGTCACAAAGTGCCAGGATAGTGCCTGTTCTCACCAGTCAGACTGAAAAACTTCATGACATCAAAAGCACAAGCAAAATTTGGACTTCCTCAAAATTTAAAACTTTTATGTATTAAAGGACATTATCAAGAAAGTGAAAAGAAAACCTACAGAATAAGAAAGCATTTGCAAATCATATATCACATAAGGATTTAATATACAGAATATATAAAGAACTACAACTCAACATCAAAAAGATAAACAACTCAGTAAAAAGATGGCCAGGACTTCAATAGACAAGTCCCCAGACAAGATATACAAATGACCAATAAGCACATAAAAAGATGCTCAGCATCACTAGTCATTAGGGAAACGAAATCAAGACAACAATGAGATGCTACTGCACACCTATTAGGATGGTTATAATCAACAAACACACAGACACACAGAGAGAGAGAGAGAGAGAGAGAAAGAGAGAGAACAGTAAGGGTTGGCTAGGATGTGGTGAAATTGGAACACTTGCACATGGCTAGTAAAAATATAAAATTGTGCAGCCACTGTGAAAAGCAGTGTGCCAATTCCTCGAAAAGGTAAGCATAGATTTAACTTAGCAAGTGACCCAGCAATTCCACTGTCGGGTATATAACCAAAAGAATTTAAAATGGGGACACAGATACCTGTGTACCAATGTTCACTACAACATTATTAACAATAGCCAAAAGATTAAAACAACTCAAGTGCTCATCAACAAATAAATGGATTACCAGCCATAATATAATGCAGTATCCGCCGTAAAAAGGAATGAGGTTCTGATCTATGCTACAACATGAATGATTCTTGAAAATATTATGCTAAGTGAAAGAAAGCCAGACACAAAAGTACAAATATTATTTGAATCTGTTTAAAAGAAATGTCTCGAAGAGGCAAATTCACAGAGATAGAAAGTATATTAGAGCTTATCAGGGTGATATGGTTTGGCTGTGTCCCCACCCAAATCTCATCGTGAACTGTAGTTCCCATAGTCCCCATGTGTGGTGGAGGAACCCAGTGGAAGGTAATTGAATCATGGGAGGGTGATTTTCCCCCATACTATTCTCATGATAGTGCGTAAGTTCTCACGAGATCTGATGGTTTTATAAAGGGCTTCCCCCGTGCTCAGCTCTTATTCTCTCTCCTGCCACCACGTGAAGAAGGACATGTTTGCTGTTTGCTTCCCCTTCTGCTACGATTGTAAGTTTCCTGAGGCTTCCCCAGCCCTGTGGAACTGTGAGTCAATTAAATCTCTTTCCTTTACAAATTACCCAGTCCCAGGTATTTCTTTATAGCAGCATGAGACTGGACTATGACACCAGGGTCTGAGGAGAGGAGGAAAGAGGAGTTATTGCTTAATAATGTTTGGAGTGATGAAAAGTTTTGAAAATAGATATTTGTAATGGTTGCACAAAATTGTGAATGTAATTAATGCCACTGGGTTGTATATTTGAAAATGATTGAAATGAAAAATTTATGTTACATATATTCTACTACAATACAATTTTTTTTAAAGGAACAGAGCATCAATTAACTATGCAACAACTCCAATGCCCTAAAATTGTAGTCCTCAAGGAGGGAAAAGAGAGAAAAAATATTTAAAGAAATAATGGCCAAAATTTCTTCTTTCTTTCTTTCTCTCTCTCTCTTTTTCTTTCTCCTTCCTTCCTTCCTTTTCCTTTTTTCTTTGAGACAGAGTCTCACTCTGTCACCCACACTGGAGTGCAGTGATGCACTCTGGGCTCACTGCAACCTCTGCCTCCTGGGTTCAAGTGATTCTCCTGCCTCAGCCTCCCAAAGTGCTTGGATTACAGATGTGAGCCACTGAGACTGGCCTTCCTTCCTTCTTTTTCTTTCTTTTTTTTTTTTTTTTTTTGAGACAGGGTCTTGCTCTGTAGCCCAGGCTAGAATGCAGTGGCACAATAATGGCTCACTGCAGCTTTGACAACCCAGGCTCAGGTGCTCCTCCTGCCTCAGCTTTCCAAGTAGCAGGGAATACAGGCATGTGCCACCATGTCCAACTAATTTTATTTTTATTTTTGTAGAGATGGGGTCTCACTAAGTTGCCCAGGCTGGTCCCAAAATCCTGAGCTCAAGAATCCTCCTGCCTCAGCCTCCCAAAGTGCTAGGATTATAGCCGTGAGCCACCTCACCATGCCCAAAATTTTTCTAAATTTGAGGAAAAATCAAAATGCAGAAATCAACAAACTCCAAGCATGAGAAATATCAAGAAAATTTGACACATAGTAATGTAATTGTTCAAAATCCGTGTTTTTTAAAAAACAAGCTTTCTCACTAATATGAGGAACAAGAGAAGGATGCTTGGTCTGATCACTTGTACTGAGCATTTTACTGGAAATTTCACCCTCTGCAATTGGGAAAAACATTAACAATAAAATAAAAGACCTCCATATTGGAAAAGAAGAAATAAAACTACTGCCTTTATTCACAGATAATATGATGTAGTATGTCTAAAATACTATACGATCTACAGAAAAAGCTACTGGAACTACTAACTGAGTTTAGCAAGGTTGTAGGATATAACATCAACATACAAAAATCAATTGTATTTCTATATATTAGCAATGAACATTAAAAAATATAAAACAGATATAAATCTGACAGAAGATGTGAAAGATCTATTCACTGAAAACTACAAAACATTGCTGAGAGAAAGTAATGAACTCTAAATAAAAGGAGATATATATTGTGTTTATGGGTCAGAAGACTCACTATTGTTAAAATAACAATTTTCCCAAAATGGATCTAAAAATGTACAAATGATGTAATCCCAATTTCAGCATTATTTGTATAAATTGACAAATTTATTCTAAAATTCATGTAGAAATGCAAAGAATCTAGAATTGCAAAAATAACTTTGAAATAAAAATGTATCTGAAGGACTAATACCACCTGATTTCAAGACTTATTATAAATCTATAATAATGAAGACAGTATGGTATTGGTGCAAAGATAGACAAACAGATCAATAGGAGAAAATAGAGAGTCTAAGAATAGACCCATACATATGTGACCAATTGCTTTTCAACAAAGGTGCAAAGGCATATCAGTGGACAAAGGACAGGCTTTTGTAGCAAATAGTGCTAGAATACGTTTTATATGGCAATCCAAAGGCAAAAAAAAGCTTTAATCCACACCTCCTACTATATACTATATGCAAAAAAAAATTAGCTCAAAATGTATTGTAGACCTCAAAGCAAAATTTGAGGTTATAAAACTCTGGAAAAAAATACAGGAGAATATCTACATGACCTTATCTTAGGAAAATATTTCTTATATGACACCATAAGCCTGATCTATAAAAGAAAAAAAATGAGTCAATTGGATTTCATCAAAAGTAATGTCAACTCTTCAAAAGAGTTTGTTAGGAGGATGAAAATTCGAGCCACAGATTGGGAGAAAATATTTGCAATTCATATATGTGTATGATAATGGTCTCATACCCAAAATATATTTTTAAAACTCTTAAAACTCACTAAAAAGAAAGCTAAAAAACCAATTTTTGAAAACAGGCAAATGATTTGAACAGAAGCTTCATCAAAGGAGGTACAGGAATAGCAAATAAGCACATAAAAATATGCTCAACAGCATTAGTCACTATAAAAATGCAAATTAAAACCACAATAAGAAACCACTATACACTTCTTAGAAAATTTAAAATTTAAAAAATTAAATTAACAAAATGAATTTAATTTTAAAAATTAAATTTTTTACATTTAGAAACTAAAATTTAAAAATTGACTGTACCAGTGTTGGAGAAACTGGAACTCTCATACTGATGGGGATAATCTAAAGTGGTACAATCACTTTGGAAAGCAGTTTGACAGTTTCTTTAAAAGTATGATCTACTATATGATCTATGTAATCCAGCCTTTAAAAATATGATCTACTATATGGTCTGTGTAATCCAACCATTCTACTCATAGGTATTTACTCAGGAAAACTGAAGCATGGGTACATGAAAAGACTTGTACACAAACGTTCACAGCAGTTTTATTTGCAATGGCCAAAAGTGGAAATAAATCAGATGTTACTCATGAAGTGAATGGATAAACTATATAAATTTGTCAATTTATATAGTGGAATACTACTCAGCAAGAAAAAAGGATAAACTACTAACACATGTTACATATGTATGAATCTCAAAATAGCTATGCTGACTGAAAGAAGCCAGACCAAAAAAAAAGTACATTCTGTATGATTCTATTTATACAAAATTCTGGAAAATGCAAACTAAATAGATTAGTGGGCATGTGACAGAAGAGGGGAGGAAAAGGGAGATTACAAAGGGGAACAAGGAAATCTCTGAGATTCCTTATCCTGATTGTGGTGATGGTTTCATTGATGTAAATATTTGCCAAAACTTCTTAAACTGTGTACTTCTAAGAGGTGTGTAATGATGCATTATTTTGGTTTTAATTTGCATTTTCTTAAAGACTAATGACCTGTTAGCGGGCATTTGATCATATAGGCTTGGAGCCCATGAGAGGGAACTGTACTGGACAGAGAGGTTTGAGAATGATTGTATCATGGAAAAGTGAACTTGTAGCTTAGAGTTACACTCCTTCAGATGGAGCATGAGGCATGGGGAAAGACGATGCCTCAGACTAATGGCCAAAAACATAAGCATTGTTCTTTGAGGAGGAATGGGGCTCATCAACATCAAGAAGGCAGCCATGACTATGACACAGGAGAGCTTTTGGCAGGTAGGTGAGGAAGAACCTACTTCCTAAGACTTGATATATCATATCTAAAGGACCTCTGAATGTAACTGGGGAAAGCCCCACAAAGAAGCTTTGAAGATTTGTGGGCTAGGTGTTGACCCTGGGCAAGCAACAGGCTGGCAAGAACATGACCATTCACAGAGTTTATCCCCTGATCCCAGACAGCGTGTGCCATGTGGTCTCTGAGAGCAAGAATTTTCATGATGCAGTTTCCAGCAGGTATGAGGTATCCCCAGTACCTTGGGCCCACTGCGGGATCTGCAGGGGCTGGTAGCCTTCTGAGAACAAAAACATGACCTTATTAGCTGTGGCCCCAAAGGTGATTCCATAGGACCATCGGTTACTGAAAGTGCCCACGAAGTCCAGAGGCCTGCAAACAACAGAAACAGTTTGTGAGGCCAGAAGGTGGCTCTGAGACATTCCCACAGATCATCGCCAAAGTAGAGATCCCACCCTGAGGAGGGATTATTGAATAGTCAGCTGCTTATTGCAACTGACATTTTGTGGGGCTCTCTGTGCCAGGCCTAGGGGTAAGCATGAATTCAGGGTACTGAAGTAAGGAGGACAAAACTCTTGCTCTGGAGGAGCTCCAAGATGAGCAGGATATAAGCAAGGACACCAGAAGCCTTGACAGCAAAATGGGATGAGTTTCATCTATAAGAGACACAGACAGAATGACTCAAGGACCAAAACAAGGTGTAGGTCCAAGACAGATTTGGGGAAGCCTGCCCTCAGCCAGTCACATTCTATGAGAATTCTTCCTTCCAATATACCTGATGAGGGTCTAGGTATCGTTTGCTATGTCTGTGCTTGAAGAAGTAAATAATAGGCACCCTGAAATATGCCACCCTGGCATATCGACTATTTTGAATTAAAGACATTCAAAAAACAGCAGGTACAAGAAGATCACTCTGACCTTCACGCTATTTCTTAAAAACAGGAGATGAAATTTCTATGTAAAAAATGCTCTCCCTATACAGAAAGAAAGTAACATTCTTATCATCAGGGACAGGAAGTTGAGGCCAAGAGAATTTGGTACAGACTTTATTTAAATAACTCTTGTCTTCTAGTCTCCCCCCACAACTTAGTTACTTTTTCACAACTTAACTATTTGTCCAATTCAATGTGTACGTATTCAACTCTAACTGTATATTTGGGTCTTCACTTCATTATAAGGGCTCCTGTGTCACCTAAAACTTATATTAAATAAATGTGTATACTTTTCTCCTATTGTCTTATGTCAGTTTAATTATCAGGCCCAGCTGAAAAACTTAAGAGGGTAGAGATATAATTTTGTCTCCCCTACACATTCATGCCTTCCTAGCCACAGTTGACTGGACTATGGGCCTGTCTTTGAATGGGCTGATCAGATGTCTGATCTTATATTTTGAATCTGTGACCCTAAGGACATGAACAAGTTAGCTGTTAAAGTACTTGTCTGTAAAGTCATAAAAAGTTGGGATCAGAGTCAGTGCCAGAGGAGAGCCAAGGTTACAGGGAAGCAGAGATTCTAAGTCAGAGAGGAAAATGGTAGAACGGTGCTGAGGAGGCACCAGTAACACAGAGGGGCAGAAAGAGAGAGAAAAAATCAATCTCCCACAGATTCCCATCTCAAGAGATCCAGTTCCCATGAGGCCTGTTCTGTTGGTTTATGTGAGACTCTAACTTTGTTAAAAAAAAAAAAAAAGATCCTTTCTCACCAGGTGCGGTGGCTCACATCTGTAATCTCAGCACTTTGGGAGGCCAAGATAGGTGAGTTGCTTGAACCCAGGAGCTTGAGACCAGACTGGGCAACATGAAACAAGAAACCCTGTTTCTACAAAACATACAAAAATTAGCCGGGTGTTGTGGTGCCCACCTGTAGTCCCAGGTACTCGGAAGGCTAAGCTGGGAGGATGGCCTGAGCCCAAGAGGTTGAGGCTGCAGTGAGCCAAAATTATATCCTTATACTCCAGCCTGGGTGACAGAGCTAGACCCCATCTCAAAAAAAAAAGAAAAAGAAAAAGAAAAATACTTTCTCTTCCTTAATGTAAACAAGCTTGAGTGAATATCTGTTTCTTCTAACCAAGACAGCTTTGTATAGGTCAGAGGAAGCAGTTGCATTTGGGAGAAGAAAAAAGTCTCTTTGAATGAATGAAAAGGGAACGGCCATTTAAAGTGGGCCTTAATGAAAACTCAGGAGGGAAGGGAGAGCCAGGCACTGCAGGCAGGGAGTCCCATTGGCTCACTCGCCTTCACATTTAAGGCTCAGCAGAAGGAGCACATCTTCCAGGAAGCCTCCCTGTTCACCCACTGCCAGTGAGGCTACCCCATCCGTGTCCCCTCAGCATTAAGTTAATGTCCCTGTTGAGCATACCTCTGTCACCCAGGCTAGAGTAGAATGGTGTAATTTCGGCTCACTGCAGCCTCAACCTCCTGAGCTCAAGCGATCCTCCCACCTTAGCCTCCCAAGTACCTGGGACTACAGGTGGGCGCCACCACACCAGACCCTTTTGAGACAGGGTCTATCTCTGTCATATTATTTCCTCTCTGACTTAGAATCTCTGCTTCCCTGTAACCGTGGCTCTCCACTTGTTTAGTAAACTATAAACCCCTTAGGGGTGGGGACCTAGCAATGGACCTTGGAAAGAGTAGGCGCTTAGTGCAGGTTTGTGGACATGCATTTTGTTGAACTGAATCGAAATCTAATCAAGATCTCATCTGTAGTACTTAAGAGCTATGTGAGACTCAGTTTCCTCACCTTTAAAACAGAGACACAATCCCCTACTCTGCCCCTATCACATTCATTGTGGACAGCAAATGATGAACTGCTTTATCACCTGCAGAGTGCCACACACGTGAGGAGTTATTGCTCGGAGAAGTAGTGGGCCAAAATTATCAGACAAGCAGGGGTTTAGGTGGGAAAGTAGCCAGGCAGCACGTCAATTGTGTCATTATCCATGTAATTCAAAGTAGTTGAATGTAACTGCTATGGACCTCCTACTTTATAAAGTCCTGTGCCAGCCCCTACATGCTAAATGTCTAGGGCAGAACTGAAGGTCTTTATCCACCAGCTTCAGTCTCTTTCTATGCCTCAACCAATGGGTCTCAGACCTGGCAGTTTGGAAAGTGCTGACTGCCCCAGTGGGTGGTATCTAGAATGAATCTCTCACCTGCAGCTCAGGTCACCCCTTGCCTCAGTTCTGACATCTGTGCTTTCTCTCTTCTCCAGAGCCCTTGGCTGAGACCTCAGCATGTCCACAGCTTGAGCCTGCTAAGGTTATAACACTGGGGGGATTCAAAAGAATATAAGGCTGCTCTGGGCTAAAGGTCTTGTCACTTGTTAGCTGTGTGGCCATGGGTAGGTCACTTAACCTCTCTAAGCTTGAGTTCCCTCATTCATTGCATGAGGATAACAATTTCTACCATGCTAGATTGGCAAGAGGATTTGTCAGAATAATGTAGGCAAAGCAAATGGTTCAGTGCTTGGGTCACAGATGGTGTGCAATAAATGTTAACTGCATGATGATGAAGATGATTATAAGAAGTGATGAAACAGAGATACGAACAATCAGAACTCAAGGAAGAATGTGATATGAGCTGCAGAGACTCAAAATGGCAGAGCTAGAAAAGCTCTGAAAGCTCTCCTGGTGCATGACCCATGGTGCCATCCTAACAAGAAGCTTTGCTGTCTCCATTCACAGGGAGCTCTCTCCCTCCTGCCTCCTGAGGTAGCCATAGTCTCAAGTGTGGGAAGGTCTTTTCCATAGTAGGCTGTGTCTCTGTGAGATGATTTAAGCATATTTGAGCAGCCCTGGGTGCTGATAGCTGCAATGGCTTGGAAACCAATTCTGAACTCTGAGAGCTTTGGTTGGGTTGGGGCACGGAGGGGCAGGGCTGTGCACAGTGGGGTAGAGGTGGAGGAGAGGTCCTGGTAGCTATCTGACCTCATAATTGGCATTGGCTCCAACCACAGGATACCCCAAGCTTTAGGGGTTGACTCAACTCACATGATAATGCCAAAGCAGTTCCCCAGCAGGTAAGAGGTATCATCTCTCTGTCTACAATGCTCTCATCTTTGAAGGAAGGACAAGATCAACATGATGAAGAGCTGTAAGAAGAGAAGATGAGAGTTAGTGGGCATGTTCATTCTCAGCATGGCCTCTGAGCCCTCCCTGAAAACAAACGTGTGGGTTAGCAGAGTGCACAGAACATTAGTGACACCTCAAACTCCAGAGCCAGGGGGCTGACTGCATGCACTCTTGAGCTACCAGAATGTTCTGTACTGAGCCTTCCTTTTTGTTTCCCTGAACAGATGTATGTTCAAATCTGGTCTCTCTCACATCCTGGTTGAGAGGGAGATTTAACTTTTCTGTACCTCAGTTTCCTCTTCTGTCAAAAGGCAGTAATAACTGCCAGGTTGCAAAGGCTTCTTTGCTGCTTTTCTGTGGATTCAGTCATGTTCTCACAAACTTGATGCTCTTTCTCTCTCCTGCCTTTATCAGAAACTTCTTGAGAATTGTCTACACTTGTGTCTCCATTCCCTCACCTGTCACTGGCTCCTCAACCCCTGAACCTGGCTTCTACCCTCATCACTCTGCTGAAACAGCTATGGCCAAAGTCACTGATGACCGTTTTGTGGCTTGGTCCCGTGTATACTTGAAGTCCAAATCTAGCTTCATCTCCCAGCAGCATTCTACAGTGTTGACCATTCCCTCTTCTTTGAGTACTCTCTTCCCTAGGCCTTCATTACAACCATGTTTTCTTGATTTTTCCCCATTATTTCTCAGCATTCTCTGCTGGATCACTCTTTACCCCAGCCCTTGCTGCAGAGTTCCTTATAGCTCAGTCCAAGGGCTACTCATCTTACCTGGTCTTCTCTTGGTGATCTCATTTATGTCACCCAGGACGGTCTCAAAGTCCTGGCCTCAGGTGATCCTTCCACCCTGGCCTCCCAAAGCACTGGGATTACAGGTGTGAGCCATTGTGCCTAGCCTCATGTCCATGTTTTAATAACCATAAATACGCAGAAGACTTAAATTTGAATCTCCAGCCCCGACCTTGTCCATGAGCTCCAAAACTATTTAGCCAACTACACAGTTGATATTTCTTTTTAATGTATTGAAAGCTTCTCAAAGCTTTTATCAAAAGCTTCAGTATGCATCTTTTTATTTGAGACAGGGTCTCACTTTGTCACCCACGCTGGAGTGCAGTAGCACAATCACGGCTGACTGCAGACTCAAATTCCCAGGCTCAGCTGATCCTCCCACCTCAGCCTCCTGGGTAGCTGGGACCACAGGCACATGCCACCACCTCCAGCTAATTTTTGTAGAGATGAGGTTTTGCCATGTTGCCCATCCTGTTCTCAAACTCCTAGACTCAAGTGATCTACCTGCCTCGGCCTCCCAAAGTGCTGGGATTACAGGCAGGAGCCACTGTGCCTGGCCAAGTATGTCTTATATCTGCCCCAAACCTGGATCTCTTCTAATGTTCCTTAATGAGTAAATGACAGCTACCATCATCCTTTCATTGTGCAAGTTAGAAACCTAAGTCATCCTCAACCTGCCCCTCTCCCTAACCTTCCTATCCAGCCCATTACAAGTCCTATTGTTTTCACCTCCTGAACTTCCGGAGTTGACATCATCATCTAGGATATGATAAAATCACGTCTCACCTGGATCCCTGCAAGTCTCCCAGTTGGTCTTCCTGCCTCATCTCTTGCCCACCTCCAACTCGATCTCTGCATTGCAACCAGAGAGATCATTTAAAAACATAAATCTGATCACACCATCTTCATGCTGGAAACACTTCCATTATTTCCTACTGTACTTAGAATGAAGGCAAAACTAAACACAGAGCCCCAAAGGGCTCTGCCTGGCCTGCCCCGCCCACCTCCCCAGACCTCTCTGCCTCAATTCCTCACTCCAGCCATGGCTGAACTTCTCAGCTTTTCCCACTCTGCCTTCTCCCTCCCTCCCCAGACCTCTCTGCCTCAATTCCTCACTCCAGCCATGGCTGAACTTCTCAGCTTTTCCCACTCTGCCTTCTCCCTCCCTCCCCAGAGCCTCTGCATGTGCTCTCCCCTTCTGTCTGCAATATCCTTAACTACATCTTCCAACTGACCTCAGAGCCATCATTACTTCATTGGAAAAGCCTGTTTCACTCTCCTAAAAGTCCATATGCCTGATTCTCGGGCCCACAAAGCCTTCTTCTGCCATATTTTTCGTATATAATGTAAGACATTTTAGAAGGAAACTCAGCTGATCTCTTTCCTCTGATCTACTCAGGTCTCTTTGGGAATCTGTGTTTGGCAGCAGCCCAGCTGCCCTTTCCTGCCCTCCTCACCCTTCCCCTGCCTTTACTTACTGATGGGATGAGGGAATAATGAAGGAAGAGCTCCATGTCCACCAAGCTGGTACAAGTGCCATTTAACTGCCTGGTCCTGCAAAATGGCCAAAAACATCACATTCATATCATCAGTCATTGCTGTTGTCATTCACCCTTTAGTCTTGAACATCACTGTCAAGAAGTTTGGCCTAAGACCATCCGCTAAGACCATCTGATCTTTTTAAACTTCACTTTCTGAGAGCCAAGGCTGCTCACCTGTAGTGTGTCTTCCCTAAGTGGAATAATCTTTCATACTTTTTTCTCCAGCTTGATTATTTATCCAACTTCTCTGCTAACTGAAACTAAGTCCTTCATTTAGGGGCAGAATCCAGTTCTGTGGGGCTCAAAGCTTATATAATTTGGGCATGTTTTTAAAGCAATACTACAAAATGTCTTACTTTTTCATATTTTAAGGGAGACATATGACCATGTAAACACCTAATCAGGGTTCTTCCCACTCTCCCAGAGCCTTGGAAGGGTCCTGTGTCAGTGAGGGGCCCTGAGACTAAAGCATCCTTCACAAGAAATTAGCACTGGTCAAGGTCAAGAAACATCAGCTCACACCTGAGCCACTGCTGGGCTGTTGGGGCAGGAGAGAGATTACTGGACTACAGGCTGCAGACTCTGTTCTCTCCAGCCCCCACTATCTGTGGAACAGGACTGTCATTGTCTCATGTCTAAAACACATGGCAGTAGTGTTATGGCTTCTCTTCAAAGAGATGCCTCCTTTCTGGGACTCCCACCACACTTTGTTCTTTCTGCTCTGATCCCTACAAGGCCACCACAACACACTCTATCATATATGTCCACATTTTTGTTCATGCTTTTCCCAACTCCTACACCATCCACCAGCCAGCCGGCCATCTGCTGACCTTTTTTCCCTAGACAGCACCTACTGTTCCCTCAGACGTCTCAGAGAAGAGGACTCCTCTGGGGATTCCATAAGCTTGGCATATTCCCCAGTAAGTCTTTAAAATGCCAGTGCTCCACAGTTATGTCTAACCATGGATCTGAAATATCTGATAAGTGGTGGGGAGGGGGTGGATGAGACCCAAACTGTCAGATATGTGATAGAACTGTAAAAGTCAGACTTCTGCTTTTAGGGAGGTAAACAGAGTATATATACCAGTCTCCTCATCCCATACAAAACCCTCAAAATGATAAGAAAGAAAGAAGGAAGGAAGGAAGGAAGGAAAGAAAGAAAGAAAGAGAGAAAGAAAGAGAAAGAAAGAGAAGGAAGGAAGGAAAGAAAGAAAGAGAAAGAAAAAAGAAAGAAAGAAAGAAAGGAAGGAAGAAAGGAAGGAAGAAAAAAAGGAAGGAAGAAAGGGAAGGAAGGAAGGGAGGAGAAAGAAAGAGAAAGAGAGAGAGAGAATGCATAACCATACTAGAAAGCAAGAAGGGGCTCTATCAGGGACATGGAAATTACCAGAAGACCCTGAAAGATAGAGAGCAACTGGGACTAGATCAGAGTAAAGGCATCAGCCAACATGGCCACAGACTGTAAGAGCACTCAGGATGTGCTCAATACCCATAGTACAAGAAGTGGAAGCAGAATGGGGCTGGCAACAGACCACAGGAGAAGGAGGAAGAGGAGGAAAAGGAGGATAAGAGGAAGGAGGAAAAAGAATTCTGAAACTTTAAGACAGGTCTTTTGAAATAACCTAGTCAGAAAAGAAAATGAGAATAAAAAAGAATGAGAGCAGCCAAACGGGAAGGCTCAAGATGGTGTGCCTGTTGGAGACCCCAATCTGCATGAGCTTCCTTTCAGACCATGAATGAAAGTTACTGGAATTCTCCAGTCCTGTCACTCCAAAGGAGCTACTGTTTACAGATGCCACAGTGACACCGCACCTCACGGCACTGCTTAGCAGGTTCCACTATATCCAGGAGTACATCGGTCGGATCGTCTCACACTGCTGTAAAGGGGCCAGATCATCAAACAATTTTATTTAGCCGTGGTGCAGTTAAGAATATTGCTCACCTACTAACCTCATTCTTCTACAAAGTTCAAATGCAAGCACTGAAATGTTTCTCAGTTTTACCCTGGTAAATGTTTTAGTTGATGGAGAATTGTTATCACAGATTTTTGTGACGATGTTACAGAGGGATAAGCATATTGAGATGCAGCTTACATCAGCAAAATGTTTAACTTACATGTATACAGCTGGAGCAATTCAGACAGATAACAACTGTATTAAAGACATTGCCTTATTTGGTTCAAACATGCAGTAAGAAGAGATTACTAGAGGAGAGAGTTAAAGGAGCTGAGACACTTGCCCATCTGATTGAACCAGATATTGAGCTACAGAGAATCGCTAGTGTAACTGATCACCTCATCGCCATGTTTGCTGACTATTTCAAGTATCCCAACTCATTGAGTGCCATCACTGATAGTAAAAGGCTTGATCGTGATTTAAAACATGCTCATGAACTCTGACAGGCTGCATTCAATCTCTACGACTCTCTTAGAGCAAATGATGAAGACATTCAGAAGAAAAGCCCTGAGACTGAAAATATGATGGACTGAATTGTGACTGGCTTGTCTGAGTCTAGTGTCAAGGTGCGGTTACCTGCTGTCAGATGTTTGCACCGTTTATTCAGATCTGTGCAGCAGCTTCAAAACACTTTCTAGGATCACACTCTGTGAAAACCTTTAATGAAGGTTTTACAAAATGCACCAGATGAAATCCTAGTAGCAGCATCTTCCATGGTATATAATCTTCTTGAATTTTCTCCAAGGAAAGAGTCAATTTTAAAATCAGGAGTTGTAAAGCTACTTTGTGGATTAACCCAGAGTGAAAATTCTGCTTTATGAGTGAGCAGAATTTGGGCTTTAATGAATATGGCATTTCAGGCTGAAGAAAAAATAAAAGCAGACATGCTACAAAGCTTGAGTACTGAACAGCTATTCTGGTTATTATCAGATTCAGATTTGAATGTGCTGATGAAGACACTGGGACTTCTTAGAAATCTCCTCTTGACCTGGCTTCATATAATAAAATAATGAGTACTCATGGAAAGCAAATTATGCAAGCTGTCATCCTTATTCTGGAAGGGGAACATAACTCTAAGGTCAAAGAGTAGATACTGTGCATCTTAGCCAATATAAAAGATGAGACAACAGCAAAAGAATGTATTATGACCAATGATGATATCCTTCAGAAAATCAAATATTACATGGACCATTCACATGTCAAACTGCAGCTTCCAGCTATGTTTTGTATATCAAACCTCATACGGAATGAACAGGAAGGTTCACAAGAATGCCAGGATAAATTATGAGACATGGGCATCATAGATATTCTACATAAACCGAGTCAGCCACCAGATTAAGACCTTTGTGACAAGGCAAAGATGGCACTGCAGCAGTACCTGGCATGATGAGAGCGCCCCTAGGCACCTGTGAGCATCCTACATCCTTGTTTAAGAAAGTACAGGTGGCTCACGCCTGTAATCTCAGCACTTTGGGAGGCTGAGGCAGGCGGATCACGAGGTCAGGAGATCAAGACCATCCTGGCTAACACGGCGAAACCCCATCTCTACTAAAAATACAAAAAATTAGCTGGGCGTGATGGCAGGTGCCTGTAGTCCCAGCTACTTGGGAGACTGAGGCAGGAGAATGGCATGAACCCAGGAGGCAGAGGTTGCAGTGAGCTGAGATCACACCACTGCACTCCAGCCTGGGCGACAGAGTGAGACTCCATCTCAAAAAAAAAAAAAAAAAAGTACAGAAACCAGTTTCATTTGATTCCTTCTATTTGCACAAGTTGCCTTGGACTGCAGGGAGCTGTTGTGCAAAAGTAATTTAGTAGGCTTAGATCTCAAATTCACCTTGAGAACATTTTTTGAGGTAGTAATTTCCTCAGAAGATTACTGTGTTTTGTTTTAGTTTTTTCTTAGCTACATGGACTCTTTATTAGAACAATCAATCGTTTTCCTTTGGACCTACAATCTTTTGCCTATGCTGCAGCCACTTTGTGAGTGAGAATGAATATGCCTGTGTGAACACACAGGTGTGAGTGTGTGTGTGTGTGCGCATGTACATGGGCCAGAATGAATGTATATGTGTGTATGAGGGATACCTCACATTTTTCTTTCCTCATTTTGTGTGAAAATCTCTTTTCTACAGATTTTCCAGGTTTAAGCATTGCTTGCTGTATAAAAACTTTACTGAATTATATAAAGTTTGAATGAAATGTTATTTTAAATACAAAACAATTGTTAAGTGTTCAATAAAGGTTATGCTGAATTTTGGTCAGATGAATACTTGTAAGTAAAAAATATATACATGTCTGAACCTGAAAAAAAAGGAATGAAGAAAGTGAATGAGACTTAAGGGAAATCATTAAGCAAAGAAATAGCTGTACTATAGAAATGCCAGAGGGATAAGAGATAAACAAAAGCACAGAAAATCTATTTGACAAAATAATAGCTGAAAAGTTTACAAGTTTTGGGAGAGACATGGACATCTAGATCCAGGAAGCACAAAGATCCCCAATTAGATTCAACCCAAAAAGATCCTCTCTGAGGCACATTATAATCAAATGGCCAAAAATCAAAGACAAAGAAAGAATTATAAAAGCTATAAGACAAAAGCATCAGTCACATATAAGGGAATCTCCATTAGAATCTCTGTAGATTTCTCAGCAGAAACCCTGCAGGCAAGGAGAGAATGGGATGACATAGTCAAAGTGCTGAAAAACAAAACAAAACAAAACCCCTGTTAACCAAGAACACTATATCTAGCAAAACTCTCATCCTTCAGAAATGAGAGAGAAATAAAGACCTTCCCAGATAAGCAAAAACTGGGGGGATTTATTACCACTAGACCAGCCTTACAAGAAATGCTTAAAGGAGTGCTGCAACTGGAAGCTAAAAATCAATAACCAGTAGAAGTACATTCATAATCAAACTGATACTACCCCAGTGTTATAATGGTGCTATGTAAATCTTTCATTGCTTTAGTATGAAAAGTAAAAGTCAAAATGGTCAATAAGAGCTACAATTAGTGGCTAAGGAACATGCAATAAAGATATAAATTAAGGCAATGAAAATATAAATTGTGGAAGGAGAACAATAGTATGGAGCATTTTTATGCAACCAAAGTTAAATTATTATCAGCTTAAAGTTGTCTATTATAACTACAAGACTCTGTGTTAGCCCCATAATAACTACAAAAAAAAAAGAAATTAAAACAGACACACAAACAAGAAAAAGAAAGTAAACAATGCTTAATACCACAGAAAACCACTGAACCAAAGGTAAACAGTAAGAGAGGAAGAAAAAAGAATCTACCAAACAGCCAGAAAACAATCAAATGGCAGGAGTACATCCTACTTATCAATAATAACTGTGAATATAAATGGATTAAATTATCCAATTTAAAGTGAGCTCCTGAATGGATTTAAAAACAAGACCCAACTATACGCTCCCTACAAGAGACTAGCCTCACTGGTAGACAAGCATAGACTGAAAGTAAAGGAATGGAAAAAGATATTTCATGCAAACAGATACCAAAAGTAAGCAGGAGTACTCATACTCCTGAAAGGATAAAAGAGCTAGACATTTTATCAGATAAAATAGATTTTAAGTAAAAAACTATAAAAAGCAACAAAGGAGGTCATTATCTAATGACAAAGGAATCAATCCAACAAGTGGATTAACAACTGTAAATACATATACACTCAACACTGAAGCACCCTAATATATGATGAATATATAATATTATGAATACTATATCATGAAGCACCCTAACATAAATGAATATTATTAGCTCTAAAAGGAGAGAGAGATTGTAATACAATAACAGTAGGGTACTTCAGCATCCCCCTTTCAACAACGGACAGATCATCTAGACAGAAAATCATGACAGGAACATTAGACTTAGGCCAGGCATGGTGGCTTATGCCTATAATCCCAATGCTTTGGCAGTCCAATGCAGGAGGATCACTTGAGGCCAGGAGTTCAAGATTAGCCTGGGCAACATAGCAAGACTCCTTCTCTATAAAAATTTTTAAAAGTTAGTTGATCTCGGTGGCACATGCCCTGTCTCTATAAAACAAACAAACAAAAAACAACAACAAACAAACAAAAAACAAGAAACATCAGACTTAAACTGCTCATAGTCCAAATGGACTTAACAGACGTACAGAACATTCCACCCAGCACTGCAGAATACACATTCTTCTCAACTGCACATGGAACATTCTCCAGGATAGATCATGTATTAGGCCACAGAATAGGTCTTAACAAATGCAAGATGTTGAAATCATTTCAAGAATTTTTTTATTGACCACAATGGTATAAAAACTAGAAATCAATAACAGAAGGAACACTACAACAGAAGTACAAATGTATGGAAATTAAACAACATGCTCCCAAATAACCACTAGGTCAATGAAGAAATTAAAGAGGGAATTTTAAAATTTATTGAGGAAAAATAAGAGTGGAAACACATTGTACCAAAACCAATGGGACACAGCAAAAGCAGTTCTAAGGGGGAAGTGTATAGCCATAAATACCTACATCAAAAAAGAAGAAAGATTTCCAATAACCTAATGACACACCTCAAGGAACTAGAAAAACAGAAACAAACCAAACCCCAAATTGTTAGAAATAAGTAAGTAATAAAGTTGAGGTCAGAAATAAATGAAACAAGGCCAAGAAAAGCAATTTTTACTTCATTTATTTTTTATTTTTTTATTTTTTTTGAAATGGAGTCTTGCTCTGTCACCCAGGCTGGAGTGCAGTGGTGTGATCTCAGCTCACTGCAACCTCTGCCTCCCAGGTTCAAGTGATCCTCATGCCTCAGCCTCCCCAGTAGCTGGAATTATAGGCTTCCACCACCATGCCCAGCTAATTTTTGTATTTTTAGTACAGACAGGGTTTCACCATGTTGCCCAGGCTGGTCTCCAACTCCTGACCTCAGGTGATCCACCTGCCTCAGCTTCCCAACGTGATGGGATTACAGGCATGAGCCACCACACCAGGCCAAAAAAAAAGCCATTTTTAAAAACTTAGCAAAAAAGAGTTCTTTTTTCTGAAAAGATAAAATCAACAAACCTTTAGCTAGACTAACAATAAAGAGAGAAGATGCAAATAAAGTCAGAGATGAAAAAGGATACATTACAACTGACACCACAGAAACACAAAGGATCATAAGAGACTCATGAATAACAACTATACGCAAACAAATTTGAAAACATAAAAGAAAAGGATAAATGCCTAGACACATATAACACCCGAAGGTTAAATTATGAAGAAATAGAAAACCTGAATAGAGGAAAAACAAGTGAGAAAATTGAATCAGTAATAAAAAGTCTTTCATCACAAAAAGTCCTTGACCCAATGGCTCTGCTGCTAAATTCTATCAGACATTTAAAGAAAAGCTAATATCAATTCTTCTCAAACTATTCCAGAAAATTGAAGAGAGGGGAATAGTTCCAAATGCATTTTACAAGGCCAGCATTATGCTGATTCCAAAACCAGATGAGGGCACACAATAAAACAAAACTACAGGCCAATATCTCTGATAAACATAGATGCAAAAATTCTCAACAAGGTATTGACAAACCAAATTCAATAGCACATTAAAAATATCATTCACTATCATCAAGTGAGGTTCATCCCAGGGATGCAAAGATAGTTCAATAAACGCATTTCAATACATGTGATACACCACATTAATAGAAAGAAAGACGAAAACCACATGATCACTTCATTAAATGCTGAAAAAGCATTTGACAAAATTCAGTATCCCTTCAAAATAAAAATTCTCAACAAAGTAGGCATAGAATACATGTACCTCGATCCAATAAAGGCCATGTATGACAAGCCCACAGCTAACATAATACTGAATGGGGGAAAGCTGAAAGATTTTTCTCTAAGATCAGGAATAAGACAAGGATGCCCACTTTCACCACTTCTATTCAACATAGTACTGGAAGTCCTGACCAGAATAATTAAGCAAGAAAAAAAAATAAAAGGCATTCATATTGGAAATGAGGAAGTCAAATTGTTTCTATTTGCAGATGACATAATCTTATATCTAGAAAGTCTTAAAGACTTGACAAAAAACTATTAGAACTAGGAAATGAATTCAATAAAGTGTCAGAAGGCCAAATCAAAATATAAAAATATCATTGCTATACAGGGAAGGAAGGAAGGAAGGAAAGAAGGAGGGAGGGAGGGAGGGAAGGGAGGGAGGGAGTGAGGGAGGGAGGGAAGGGAGGGAGGGAGGGAGGAAGGGAGGGACCGATGGATGGAGGGAGGGAGGGAAGGAACGGAAGGAAGGAAAAAAGAAAGAAAGAAAAAACAAACAAACAAAAAACCCCCCTAGGAATAAACTTAACCAAAGAGGTGAAAGATCTCTACACTGGAAACTATAAAACATTGATAAAAGAAATTAAAGAGGACACAAATAAATAGAAAGATGGTCCATGTTCATACATTGAAAGAATTAATGTTGTTAAAATAGCTATAAAATACCCAAAGCAATCTATAGATTTAATGCAATCCCTATCAAAACACCAATAATATTCTTCACAGAAATGTAAAAAACAATTCTAACATGTATATGGAATCACAAAAATCTCCAAATAGCCAAAGCAATCCTGAATAAACCTGGAGGCATCACACTATTTGACTTTAAAATATACTATTAATACAAAGCTATACTAACCCAAACAGCATGGTGTTGGCATAAAAAGAGGCATGTAGAACAATGGCACAGAACAGAGAGCCCAGAAATGAGTTCATGAATCTACAACTAACTGATTTTTCACAAAGGTGTCATGAACACACATTGGGGAAAGGACACTCTTTTCAATAAATGGGGCTGGAAAAATTGGATATCCACATGCAGAAAAATGAGACACCCCCACTACCTCTCACCACATACAAAAATCAAATCAAAATGGATTAAAGACTTAAATGTAAAACTTAAAACTATGAAACTATGAGAACATCAGGGAAATGCTTGATGATATTTGGGCTGGGCAAGGATTTTTAAAGTAAGCCCTCAAAAGCACAGGCAACAAAAGCAAAAATGACAAACGGGATTACACCAAATAAAAAGCTTTTGTGCAGTGAAGGAAAGAGCTGACAGAGTGACAAGACAACCTACAGAATGGGATAAAAGATTTGCAAACTATCTGACAAGGAGTTAATACCCAGAATATATAAGCAACTTAAACAACTCAACAGCACAACCAGTTATTTAACCCAACTAAAAAGTGGGCTAAAGACCTTAATAGCCATTTCTCAAAAGAAGACATACAAATGGCCAACATGAAAAATTTCAACATCACTAATCATTAGGGAAATGCAAATCAAAACCACAATGAGATACAACCTCACTACAGTTAGAATGGCTATTCAAAAAGACAAAACAAAACAAGTGTTGGTGAGGATGTGAAGAAAAGGCAACATTTACACACTTTTGGTGGGAATGTAAATTAGTACAGCCATTATGGAAAACAGTATAGAAGTTCCTCAAAAAAATTGAAACTAGAACTACCATATAATCCAGCAACCCCCAGTATGGGTATTTATCCAAAGAAAATGAAATCAGTATATCAAAGAGGTATTTGCACTCCCATGTTTACTGCAGCACTATTCACAATAGCCAAGGTACAGAATCAACCCATGTGTTCAACAACAAATGAATGGATAAAGAAATTGTGGTGCATACACAGTGGAATACTATTGAGCCATAAAAAAGAATGCAATCCTATCATTTGCAACAACATGCACGAGCCCGGAGGACATTATGTTAAGTGAAATAAGCCAGACACAGAAAGACAAATACCAAATCTTACTCATATGCAGAATCTTTTAAAAAGGTGATACAGAAGTAGAACAGTAGTTACCAGAAACCAGGGAGGGAATGGGAGAAGGAAGAATGGGGAGAAGTTGGTGAATGGGTATGAAGTGATAATTAAATAAGATTAATAAATTCTGGTGTTCTATTGCACAGGAGGGTAACTCTAGCTAACAGTCAGGTATTGTATACTACAAAATAGCTGAAGCAGAGGTTTTTAATGTTCTTAACATAAATAAATGATAAATGTGTAAGACAATAGGTATACTAACTATCCAGATTTGATCATTGTACAGCACATGCATAAACCAAAACATCAAATTGTGTTCCATAAATATGTAGAATTACAATGTGTCAATTAAATTTTTATTTTAAAGGATAAATACAATGAGGGCCAATCTGAAGAGCAACATACACCTACATGCTGCATCTAGAACACAGTTATCTATATTCCTCCCTCCATTCTCCAACATGTGCCACTGATCGTCTTTGCCGGCAGGGGCGGGGTGGCGTCTCCCACATCCTTCTGCTTTTTTTGGTCCTAACATGATCACTCTGTAGTAGTAAGTTAAACCTATGATAGTAGCTTTCACTGATTGGTGTCACTTTATTGTGTCCCTATGTCCCAGGTACTCTGCTATTTTATATTACCTAACTCAACCTTTACTAGAATCTTACGAGGTAGGTTGTATCAGCCCTTTTTTAAAATGAGGAACTGAAGCCAGGCGAGGTGTGATGATTTACCCAGGAGGAAGCAAGTGTGGGAGTCAGGCTCCCCTTCACGTCCCCTTCTCTGTCCCAGTCCTTGGCTCACTCAGGTGGTTTCTTGGAGCTCCAGAGTTTCCTGGTTTTCCAGGCTGTGGCCAACTCACCTCTCTCCTCAGAGACCAGTCCAGTGCCTGGCAAAGAGGCTCAGGGAATGGTGATTAATTCCATGGGACTCTCTGCCAGGGAACTGAGGCCCAGAGAGCAGAGATCAGAAGCATCAGCTGCCCAGGACTTTTGAGGTCCCTCATTGTGCTCATTGAGCAGGGCGCTGACCACCTTGTGGGCACAGAAGAAACGGTTCCCACTTCTCAGTGCAGAGTGGGTTAGGGAAGCAGGAAGGGGTGTGTGCAGAGTGCGTGTGAGTGTGCATCCATGTGATGCCTTCTGCAATGCAGCCATGTGTACTTTGGGATGTCTGATTCTGCACCAGCCGTGCCCTGCCTTTGTGAATCCCATGAATCCCCTAGTTCATTCCCCAGAATCCTGCCTTGGAGGTCTGAGGTAGATGTAGAGGTGCTGAGGCTGGCTTGTGCCAAATTGGAAGAACCAATTGTCATGCTCTAAGGAATTCTGCAAGCCAGTTGTGAAGCACCACCATTGTTTTCAAAAATTAAATTATATAAACCTATAATTAAATAAGTTATACTAAAAACAAAGATAAAAAAAGACTCAAAACTCATCTCTTCAAGCTGGGCACAGTGGTGGGCACCGATAGTCCCAGATACTCGGGAGGCTGAGGCAGGACGATTTCTTGAGCCCAGGAGTTTGACACCAGCCTGGGCAACACAGTGAGACCCTGTCTCTAAACAACAAAACGCATCACTTCCCTATTGTTTTGCTACCTTTTACTATCATCTATGCTCTTGGGATTATTTACATCTATTGCATCTGTATCATGTAAACACTGTTATGATGTGCTGTTGTGCATCGCTTTCCAACTCCATATTCAGTGACATCACCTCGCTTGACATCAGCCATGGTGGGAGCGTTTATATCATGGCAATAGGCAAACACTACAAAATCAGGGCTTGATTTATTGTTTTGTAGATTGCCTGTAAAGTGACAGAGAAAATGTTAATAATGCAGATTTAAAAACATGTTTGTAGCTATTACAGAGTGCATAGCAGAAATAATTGAGAAAATATTCTTCCAGAATTCAAAAACGTTTACTCCACTCAGCAAAGTAGCTCCTGACAATCAACAAACAAGTTCTGACTTACATCTAGTCTTTGTTGTTTCCCATTTGTCTTACTCCTTAACATAAATAAAAATATCAACCAATAATCATGTCGAAACTATGTTTACTCATCAATTGCAATCATAGCTTGGCTACAGATGAATTCAGCAGAAATTAAGGAAAGCACTCTATGAGAATTAATTGGCTGAATGGAATTTGCAATAAAGATATTGTACATTTTTTATTTGTCAATTATGTAAAATGTATTATATCAGTATAATTTATAATAAGCTTATATATACATATGCATACTTTTTCAAGAGCCAGTTCTGATACATTTCCCAGCATACCACTGGGCACAAGTGACCTCGGCTCTGGCATTTCCTAAAATAATGAAGATGTCAGAGTTTCTAGGACCAAGGTCAACATTAACTATGCTTTAGAGGAAAGACAACAAGGGTAAATAAAAGAACTCGAGAAAGCCAGTGCCCCACCCTATGCTCTTCTCTCTATGCTCTGCATTGCACAAATCCTTTTTCCCTACTTTGTAAAATGAGGACATTGGACCAGACAAAATTTTTTAACTACAAGTCACAATTGTATGTGTTACATATATAACACACGACTCATAGTTACAATTATGACCCAGTTGAGATGCGTGTGTGCACACATGCATGTTTAACAAATTTCTGTGCATGCATGTTTAATGATTTTTCACAAAACAATACCCTTATCATGCTCAGTGCCCTTTGGTAGTCCTAATTTGGTTCAAGTCATTTGTACTCTGTCCCACTCATTTTGTACAATGCTGGTCATAAACACTAAATTGATTTTACAACCCACAAATGGGTTGCAACCAAGTGTTTGGAAAAAGAAAACACAAACAAACTTGACTATCAGATGATGCTAGGGGGCCATCTGTCCGTGAAGGCCTCTGACGCATTCTGCAAATATGTGTCTTCACACTGCAGGATCCTGAACACCCGCTACCTGCTCAGATGTGTAAACAGCAAATGAGGTCAGGTGGAAACTTTAGCTCAGACCTTTTTGCCTCTCTGGGCCCTCCTCCTCGCTCCTCCCTGACCCGAAGTCATTCCCTCCTCCCTCCCACTTCTCCTCTCCCAGCCCCACTGAACTTGGCTGAGGGTCCTCTCTAGCACTCATCACATCTTCTTCATGCTATAGGGACGCTTTTCACATCTCATCTCTCGCTTTCCAGTTGTGAGGTTTTCAAAAGCTAGAAACACGTTTTATTCAACTGTGAATTCCAGCCGTCCCTTACCCAACCCCTACCCTGAGCTTCTGGACTTCAGACAAGGTACATAATAAATCCAAGTAAGTGCTTGCTGAATGAATGAGTGAGTGAAGGAAGGAAGGAAGGAGAGAATGCAGGAAGGGCGGGTGCCAGGGAGACATACACTCTGCACTGTGTGTACTTGGCCTGCATATGGCTGAGCTGTCTCCTGGCCCCTCATCCACTCGAAGTAGTGGAATCACAGACTAGCATCCACCCATGGGAAGTGTGAATGCCTCTGCACTCTCTGTCACTCTCCCTCCCCACAGGGCAGCCCCGAAGCTCCATTTGGGCACTTTCAGGGGTAGGAACCCTGTACCTCCCAGGCCGACCCTGCCATCTTGCTAAGTGAGCCAGGCTCAGTGGAAAAGTGTGGGCTTTGGAGCCAGGAAGACCATGAGAGTGAGTCCCAGCTCCACCACGCGCCAGCTGTGTGACTGTGGGCAAGCCGTGCCCCTCTCTGGGTCTTACTCTTCTCATCCTGAAAATGGATCCAGTGTCCCCCTTCCAGGGCTCTGTGTGGATGAGATACAATGAGAGTCGAGTGCCTGGCCTCATGCCCAAAGAGCAGTGCTTCTTTTCTCAATCTTTTCCCCGCTTTTGGACAGCTCTGACAAAAGAAAGGTGTTTTTCCTTTCACAGAACTGAAAGGGGACTGTCAGTGGTTGCGTTTCTACCCCCTCGGAGCCTGGACCCTGTCTGCTCCTCTGTCCCCAGAGCATCTGGTAAACAGTGGCGACCTCTCCCATTCCCCACAGGCTCTGCCTTCCATCCCCCAGCCCCAGTCCAGTGCCATGCATGGCTGTGCTCAGCCGAGCTGGCATCCCTGGCCTTCTGCTAGGGCTGAAAGTGCCAAGGACTCCACTACCTTTGGGCCCCTGACCGTGCAGTGAATTGCAGTCCCCACCTGGTTAACCAGTAGCCAGAGCGGCTGCCCACGCCTGGCCCCATGACCAATCTTACCCTTCCCTACTGCAGGAAGACTGACCCAAAGCCCAGCACCTTTGCCCAGCATGGGCCAGGTGCCCTCCTGAGCCACCGGCCTCCTTTGAAGCCCTCATGTGAAGAGGCCCAGTCAGGAAAATCCACTTTGAGTCCATCCCAGCTCTGCTGCTAAGCACTGTGGCTCCTTAGGCTCAGGGGCCCCATAGGTCTCTGTTTGCTCACTTCTGAATTGAGGGGATGGGATGGACTGCTTGGGACACGGCCCAGTTTCACAGCCACCTGTCTACTGTTTGGAGCTAACTTTTCATAGGCCTGTGTACCCCACTGGATGGGGAGCTCTTCGAGGGCAGAGGCCCTTCTCATTTAGCTCCCTGTACCCAGCTCCTGCCCATACCTCTGGCAACAGTTGGCACTCACTCATGTTTCCTAAACGGGTGGATGGAAAGCTAACATCCCTTGAGGGTCTACTATGTGCCAAGCTTTGTTTTAAACATTTAGTATGTTTACCACCTCGTTTCATCCTCACAACAGCCCTATGGGAAAGGTACATTATCACCCCATTTCACAGATGAGGAAACTGAGGCACTGAAAGATCTAGAATGTTGTCCAAACTTACACAGCTAGCAAGTTGGGGAGCCAGGCATTGAATGCTAACAATCTGGATGATCGTAAAAGAACTCTCTGACTGCCAAGTTTTGATTTCAATATAATTTTCAGCTCCTATGGCCAGGGCAGTCTGGGCTCTCTCAGAATCAAGATGAGAGAATGGCAGGGGCTTGTGTAGGTTTGAGAACAAACTTCTGTATCAGATCACTTGTACACCACTTTAAAAATTCCCTGGAGAAGGCAGAATTCTTTTCAAAAATGAAATGCAGGCAGGGTGGTGGCTCGAGCCTATAATCCCAGCACTTTGGGAGGCTGACGGGGGAGGATCGCTTGAGCCTAGGAGTTCGAGACCAACCAAGGAAACACAAGGAGACCCCCATCTCTACAAAAAATAAAAGGCTTATCTGGGCTTAGAGGTGCATGTCTATGTCCCAGCTATTCAGGAGGCTGAGGTGGGGGGATCACCTGGGCCAGGGAGACCAAGGCTGCAGTGAGCTGTGATTGCACCACTGCACTCCAGCCTGGGTGACGAGTGAGGCTCTGTCTCAAGCAAAAACACAAAAATGAAAACTGTGATGAAATAATAGGCTGCCTAGGAGAGGAGGAGGGGATGGGGGAGTATCAATGAAACAAGATCGGCCATGTGTTGACAGTTGTTGAAGCTGGCGGTTCATGATACTATTCCCTTTTCTTTTGCATGGGTTTGCATATTTCCATAATAAAAAGCTTAAATTTTTAAAATAAAATAAGAGGAAGTCCATGACTACCATAAACCCACATAAGTTTGCTGACTGTCTTTCTGGTTGTTTCCCGGTTTCTCCTTTTCCCCTGCAGGCCTGCCTCTGACAGCCCCTCAGAGTGTCACATGCGGCCCCGCTGCCTTTCTCTCTTTGTGTGTTGGCTTGTCTCTATGTCTGCCACTTTCTGTGACCTTCTGAGAATCAAGGAAAAGTTCTGCAATCAAGCCCACACATAAACACCCTGTTTTTATTTCATTTTCTCCCAGAGCCTCTCTCTTTCTTCTCTGTATGTCCAAATCTCTGTTCTCGTTGTGTTTGCCTTGACTTCTCCATTCATTTTGACCTTGCTGTATGGCTGGCTAGGAATGGTCAGCTCCGGCTGGTACCCCGCTTTAGAAAATGTGCATGGAGGGTGTTTTCATGCATGTCTGAAAAGTTCAGAGAGTGCTACCACGAAAAAAATTGGTTGTTGAAGAAGACAAAAACTTTTCTTTTCTACCTCCTTTCTTTCTTAACTGTCTAATAAAGCCATACTCTTTTTCATTTCTTTTCACTTAATAAAAATAACAATAATAATAGCCATTGTTTATTGAATGTGTGCTGTGTGCTGGGCATTTGGAAAAGGTTCCTATAGTTATTGTCTCACTTAACCCTTCACAACCTGTGTAACATGTATTCCCACTTCACGGATGAGAAAACTGAGGCTTCAGAGAGGTTAAGTAAAAGCCCAAAGTCACTTAGCTAGAGGCTGGCAGAGCTGGAGTTTGAACCCGTCTTATATTTTCCAAAGAGGAAACATATTCAGGCACTACAATGACATTAAGACATTGATAAAGGTTTCATGTCTGGGGTCCTTAGTGGGGACAGTGACACCCCTCCCCCACCCCTCACTGGTAGACAAATCTGAACTACATGCTCAGGCTGGGCCCTGCCCTGTGAGAAGGACCCTGACCAGCCGAACCATACCCAGGAAGAGGACCGTGATGGAGAGGGGGCCCTGAGAGGGATGGGTAGAAGCTCTCAGGGGCATGGTGCTGACTTCAAAGGAACATCAAGGGTCCAAGGGGCACAGCTGGCACCAAAAGGTAAGCCACATGCTCTGGGTCCATCCTGGACTTTCCCTCTAATTCCAGACCACAAGGCCAATTGTCAGCCTCCTGGTTATCTGTCTCTGGATGTCCCATGGGCACCCCAGTCGAACATGCCCCATCTGAACACCCCAACTTCCTGCTCCTCCCCTGGCATCCTCATCTCAGGAGTGGCACCACCCCCGACCCATTCATCCAAGTCAGGGACCCAAAGTCATCCTCCACTCCTTCCTCTCCAATCCCTGCCAAATCCAGACACATCTCTCCACCCTGACAGCCACCACCTTCGTCTAGGCCACTGTCCCCTTTGTCTGGACTATCTCAGTAGCCTCCTGCTTGGGCTCCTACCTCCTAACCATTTTCCATCCTGTGACCAGAGGGATCTTCCTAAAAATCCTCCTCTTAGCCTTTCCCTTCTCCCAGCCCAAGGGGCCAGCTGGAGACAGGGAGGAAAGGAAAAATGCTCTCAGACCTTCCAGTTCCAGTCTTTGCCCACCTCTGGCTGCCTCCTGTGCTCCCTGTCCACTGGTCTTGCAAGCCGTCCCTCTGGTCTGTTTCCAGCCTCAGGTCTTTTCCATCCACTGCACTCAGGCTCCCTCCTTCTTCCCGTGGGTGGGATTCTGGGAATCTCCTTTCCCAGGTGACTCTTATTATTCCTGTTGGTGTTTTCTTTTTTTTTTTTTAATTTTATTATTATTATTATTATACTTTAAGTTTTAGGGTACATGTGCACAACATGCAGGTTTGTTACATATGTATACATGTGCCACGTTGGTGTGCTGCACCCATTAACTCATCATTTACATTAGGTATACCTTCTAATGCTATTCCTCCCCTCTCCCCGCACCCCACAACAGTCCCCAGAGTGTGATATTCCCCTTCCTGTGTCCATGTGTTCTCACTGTTCAGTTCCCACCTATGAGTGAGAACATGCAGTGTTTGGTTTTTTGTCCTTGTGATAGTTTGCTGAGAATGATGGTTTCCAGTTTCATCCATGTCCC
Source organism: Pan troglodytes (assembly GCF_028858775.2). Classification (NCBI taxonomy): domain Eukaryota; kingdom Metazoa; phylum Chordata; class Mammalia; order Primates; family Hominidae; genus Pan; species Pan troglodytes. The sequence continues at coordinate 77,553,269 of NC_072409.2, forward strand.
TACAAAGGACATGAACTCATCATTTTTTATGGCTGCACAGTATTCCATGGTGTATATGTGCCACATATTCTTAATCCAGTCTATCATTGTTGGACATTTAGGTTGGTTCCAAGTCTTTGCTATTGTGAATAGTGCCGCTGTAAACATACGTGTACATGTGTCTTTATAGCAGCATGATTTATAATCCTTTGGGTATATACCCAGTAATGGGATGGCTGGGTCAAATGGTATTTCTAGTTCTAGATCCCTGAGGAATTGCCACACTGACTTCCACAATGGTTGAACTAGTTTACAGTCCCACCCCTGTTGGTGTTTTCTTGGCTCATTTCCCTCTTTGATCCCCCACAGTTCTAAACAGATATTGTGACGCCAGAAGTGATGGTTGGATTTTTTGTTATATTTTGGAGTAGGCTTTCAGTTCTTGGATCTAAAACATTTGAAGGTTAGAATAAGAATTCTTAATTCCTGCCATCGGGGCAAGACTTTACAGATCTCGAATCCTTTCACATTCTTGTTCTCATATGATCTTCACAAAGCTGTGGTTTAGGTAAGGCAGGGGGTATCACCCCTGATTCAGAGATGAGGAAACTCCAGGATTTGAACCCAGGCCCCCTAACAACACATCTGGGCTCTGCCCACTCCACTCTGTCTCTGAACTGAAGATGAAAGGAAATCTATTCACTGACCAAGTAACCTATCTATGTTATTTCCTCCATGCCAGCCTGTCTACAAATTAGCTAAAACATGCCTTTCTCCTGGTTTTCATTAAACACCAGCATCAAAGAAGACAGTTGCTAGGAACATGCCGCTATCCAGCATGACTTGTCTCAGATCTGCCTCTTAAAGCTTACCTGGTGTTTTTGGGAAGCATCTTGGAGCAGGGGTACCACGTGCAGCCCTGGTGGGCAACGCGTTGGCAAAGGAGGCTTCTCTCAATTGTTCTTCAGGCTCCTCTGGGCTCTTGGATGTCACTGCTTCTGATGAGCTGATGTTCTGCTCAGTTCTCGTCACAGCACTGAAAAACTCAGAGAAAAGGCAAACTTCCAGCAAATATTTACCTAAGAAATGAAAGCAAGCAGGCAGCCCACTTCCTCATTCCAGAACACTGCTGACTATTCAGCTCTTCCTCCCCTTCTCATGCTGCAAATGTAGGACTTACACTCCTATTTCCTCTCTCCTGGGCTCTTGTGGACCCTTTCAAGCTCCTGCTGTGGGCACCATCCCCCTGAGCTGTCAGAGCTTCGCCCAGCAGCCATGGCCCCTTTGGTTAGCTGTAAAAATTATTACAGGAAATAAACTAGGACTCTGCCTTAAGGCAACACACTAGGACCACGGGCTTCCAGATTCTCTTGGAAACAAAGCAGCCCATTCGCGAGGAGAACAGGCCGGAGACAAGTTCAGAACTGAATTCCAACCACATGGCAGGACACGCTAGCTGTCCACCAGGTGTTCCTGCTCCCTTTCTATAAAGTAAGGATCTTTTCATCCCAGGCCATACTTCCCAGCCACCCCAGCATCTAGGGACAGACATGGACTAGGTCTCACCCATGGAGTGTGAGCCAAAGTGATGTGTGTCACTTCTAGGCCAAGATGGCCAAGGAACAAGTGTGTCTTTCCCACCTTCTCCTTCCCCATCTGTTGGTTGGACTCTAAGGCTCTGAAGGATATAGAATCACAGGATGGAAGGCATCTGGGTCCATGAATCACCATGCAGCCAAAACTGTCCTCTACACAGGCTGTCCTCTCACAGACTAGTGCATGAGCAAGAAGCAAAGTTCTATTGTAATAAGCGGGTGAAGAGTGGGGCTTATTTGTTTTAGCAGCTGGTGTTACCATAGCAGACACAGCACAGAATGTAGAGGACTTGCAAGCACCACATGGTCCATCCTTTATTTTAAGGATAAAGCTTCATTTTGATGTAATTACCTCTTTAAATGTCCTATCTCCAAATACAGTTACATTCTAAGGTACTGAGAGTTAGGGCTTCAACACAGGAATTTGGGAGGGAGATACAGTTCAGTCCATAACACCCCTGATTGAATCAGCCATGGCAGAGTAGGAGACAGTCATGGAGGCAGTAAACAGACACCATAACTGACAAACCCAGGCCATTTGTGTTTGCCAACCCTGACCTCTTCACTCCTGCCTGGAGTGGCTCCTCCCACCTCTACTGGTCGGCATCACTCTTGTTCATTAAATCCTGCCTCAAGCAGAATCTGCATGAAGTATCTTCTGATCTGCCGTGATGCAATATTCTGTCTGGACTTGGCCTACATCCTTTTATGTCATAAGTTTATTTGTTCATTTAACACATACTTATGGAGAAATAGTCAGGTGCAGTGGTTCCAAGTGTGGACTTGAGGGCCAACTCCATCATTTACCAGCTGTGTAACTTCAAGCAAGTTTCATTGTTAACCTCCCTGAGCCTCAGTTTTATCTAAGATAAGCTATGACCACCTTATGGACAGTGGGGCTGAAATGAGCTAGTAGATATAAAATACTTAGCAGGGTACCTGACAGACAGTAAGCACTCAGTGAACATTGGCTATCATTGGGAGCCGACTATGTGCCAGGTACTGAGCACACAGTCACAAAGTCACGGCCCCCTTCTAGGCCAGAGTGGCTTGGAAGCCACACCTAGATCTGATTCAGCATGATATCTGGGACACAGGGGAGGCCCCATACATACTTATTCTCAAAATGAAAATGATGAAAGAAAAAAGAGGATGAGAAATACAAAGATTGAGTACAACATACCTCTTTTGCTGAATGTCTAAAAGCAAAGAATCACTGTAAATGCATTTCCTCTGAAACCAGGCTGTCTCCTTCACTGATAGAAGCAGTTCTTGGTACATCTTCGTCACATGGTTCATAGAAAAGAATTGCAAAGCTCTTCTCCTTCTAGGCACATGGAGATGCTCTCTTCCAGGAGTGCCCATCCACAACGTGCTTCCTGGCTCCACTTCCCAGACTTCAAATGGATATTTTAAGTTCTTGGATGATTGTGGCAAGTTTCCTCATAATCTTACAATTCCTCTCTTCATACCATTAAGGAAGAGTCATTATTGAGTTGTCACCAACCACTCTGGGGACATTGGGAAGGCAGCCATCTTAAAGTGGGGGAAAATAAAAAGCTGAGACATTGGCTTTAAAATGCTTAAATTCTGGACATTGGTTTTAAAATGCTTAAATTCCGGAAAATTTGGTTCATAGTAGTAAAGATTTACTTCTGAGGGGCTGTCATGCTCCAGGCTTGGACCCTTTTGAAACCAGCATGATAGATCTCATTTCCCTTCTCTTGGGCTTTCTCATTTTTGTGCTGAACTCAAACATAGAACTTGACATGTATCTCCAGAACATTTCAACATTTGATTTCTCTTCACCATGCTAAGCTATGCAAGCCTTTTCGAATATTGCTTTTCCTATCCAACGTATATTAATTTCTTTGGGGGCATTTGAATACTCTGAGTTCATCTAGGTTACCGATAAAAACATTGACGAGAACAGAGCCCTATAGCACTCCACTACAGACTTTTTTCCAGGAGTTAATGCAATGGTGCTGCAGTTGGCAGAGAGTGAGGAAAGAGATTACTGACTGCACCAGACCCAGGTTAGGAAGAGTTACTGTACTGGGGCCCTGTATGTAGCAGGGTTCACAGCCTGGGTGATGTCACAGAAGGAAATTCAACAGTGTATCACAAAGGTTGTGCTTGTTTCCTGAGTGTTGTAAGCTTATCACAGGCCAGCTTCTAGTTATTCTCTAGAGATATGGTTTAATTACTAACTTTAGAAACAAAAAAACTCAGATATCTAGAAAACCTAGTGCAATTTCTTCATTAAGTTGTGAAAGGAAAATCTGTCTCAGACCCTCACTAAGCTAAAGGGAAAAGTCAAGCTGGGAACTAAGTCAGGCAAATCTACTTCCCATTTTATTTCTAAATAAGATAGCTACAAAGCTTCAATTAAAAAAAAAAACTACATAACTTTCTCATAATTTACCCACAAGGAAATTCTCTGTGGGCCTCAGGGTCTTTACCCTAAAACAGTTCTGTTGAATTTCACCTTGGCTATGTAAATTGATGGCTTATCTTCACACGTGCAGTACAAAGGACAGACAGAACTCCAAGTTATCCCTTTGTTCACCCCAGACAAATGCATATCTGATTGCTTCCTCTACCCTATTGTTTATGTAAAAGTGTAGATTCACTGAGCCAGACTAAGGGATAAGTGACTATTCCTCTACCCTCCTCTCACATGTAAACTGTGTATTCGGGGAAAGGCTAATCAGACACTCAAAAGAATGCAACCATTTGTCTCTTATCTACCTATGACCGAGAAGACCCCACTTTGGCTTGTCCCACCACACCAGACAGAACCAATGTACTTCTTACACATATTGATTGATGTCTCATTCTCTTCCTAAAATGTATAAAACCAAGCTGTGCCCCGACCACCTTGGGCACACGTCGTCAGCACCTCCTCAGGCTGTATCACGAGTGTGTCCTTAACCCTGGCAAAACAAACTTTCTAAACTGATTGAAACCTGTCTCCGATATTTTTGGGTTCACAAAGTAATATCAATGGCTTTCTGGGACAGATAGAGTTTTGACTTGGGACTATTTTTCTCTCTTTGACAAGGAATGAAACCAACCTATATTCTGATCCTGCTCCTTCCCTGTTCTCTAACAGGTTTGCTTCCCCTCTGCTAGTAGAAGAAAGACAATCTTTTTAGCTGGGCATTCAGCGACCTTTGTAATCTATCCCCAACTAATCTTTCCAGACTATTCTAGAGAAAACTCAACTCTGGATAAGCCCACAGGAGAGCTGGGACTAACCTCTCAGGCCTATCCACCTCCCCTGTCTTCACTCATTCATTCACATCACAAAAATTTCAAAGTACTTATGTACCAAGGACTATGCTAGTCCCTGAGGATAAATGCTCTTGGGACACACCTTGTTTCTTCTTCCCAGGGAGGACAAGATCCTGGCTTCAGCACAGTATTCACCCTAGGGAGAGTTTTAGTGTTTTGCAATTTCACACAGACAGAATTCAGATCACAAAGGAAGAGATTACTGCATCAGAAAGCTGCCTGTGACCAATTACCATGATGGGGCCTGGGAACAGGCAGGAGCAGAAGATCAGATTCTGCAAAGGCCATTTCTAGAGCACCAGGAGTGGGACCCATTTAAACTGAAGGCCAACCATGTATAAGAAAGAGCTCTGGGCTGACATACCCAGAAACTTGGGTGCTTGCCCCACCTCTGCCCTGAAGAGCTGTGTGACCTTGAGTGAGTCCTCTCCTATTCTGTGCTGCAGGATGGAAAGTGAATATGGCCCCCAAAGACCCCTTTTTACCTGACTCAGTGCAGGTGTCATCTCTGAAGCTTTCCATGACCTCCCTCACCAACCTATTGCTTCAGGCATACCTCTGAACATTCACTGACTTCTGTATGCATTTCTGTTCTCTCCACCTGATAGACTCCTTATTCCAGCACTGTGGCTTGTAATTATTAGCAAATACATACTGAATTCAGAAATAAGGAACATCATCATTTCTAGATCTGTAATTCCAGCATTACCCACAAGGTGGCAATTTCCTACACGTGGTCCCAGCACAAACCTTACATTTGGATAGAAGCCCCAGGAAGGGCCAGGTGCAGTGGCTCATGCCTGTAATCCCAACACTGTGGGAGGCCAAGGTGGGAGGATTGCTTGAGTCCAGAAGTTCAAGGCTCCAGTGAGCTATGATTGCACCACTGCACTCCAGCCTGTGAGACACAGGAAAGGAGAACCAGAAGGACTTTCCAAAAGGCTCATCCTGTGGCCCCTGGTGGGTACGTGCTGTCCCCTTCCCCTCCACTTGTGAAGTGTCTGTCTGTCAGAAAGCAATACAGGCCTGCTCTACTGTGGCCAAGCCTAGGTTGCACTATTTCCAAGCTTCTCAGCTGGCCAGGAAAGACTGATGGTCTGGCTCTTACTGACCTCTCAGGTTTCCCCTCCTATGTCTCCACACCCCACACAACACCGCAGCTGTGCTGAGCTTGCTCCTGCTCTTGACTGTGCTGTCCTCTCTCTGGTCCTCATGCCTTCCCATACACTGTTCCCTCCATGTGGATTCCCCTTCTGTATCATCCTTCCAGGCCAAAACCTACTGGCTCTCTGAAATTTAATTTAGGAAGTGCTCTGTCCAGGAGCTTTCCTTGACTCTCTTTTCCCCGAATACTCTTCAGTAGTAACATTCATTGCACTGAAATTGCTTCCCTATCCACCCTACCTGGGCCAACTTCTTGAGCACACAGAGCATGGCTTCCTCAGCTACTCCCCAGTGTCCAGCACAGGCCAGGTGTACAGCGAGCCTTCTGAGAGCTTGCTGGATGAAGAACAAATGAGTCAATGCATCAGTGAATCTACAGATTAGGGATGTGATGTGGCAAGATGAACTGAGACCTGTACCCCTCCCCAGTATGGAAGAAATTTGAGAATAAGTGGGGGAAGAAGCTACAGCAGGTCCTTGAATAAAGTTGTCACATTCAACGCGATTTTTTTACAACATTGATGAGAAAAAAGGAAACCACCTCCAGCCAGGACCACTGTCTGTGTGGAGTTTGCACGTTATCCTCATGTCTGTGTGGGTTTTCTCCAGGAGATGCCTGAAGATGTGCACCACTGAGGGGAACTGGCGTGTCTGCATGGTCCCAGTGTGAGTGACTGTGGGTGTGTGTGAGCATGCCCTGCGATGATCAGGGTCAGTTCCTGCCTTGTGCTCTGAGCTGCTCAGATAGGGTTCAGCTCTTGCAACCCTGAGTAATAATTATCTTGTTCTTATTAATTTTTCTTAAATGTACCTATAGTTCACATTCATTTTAATGTTTATGATTAGAAGTATTTGGGGTTTTTATTTAGAAGTTTGGTAATGTTTTTATAACCAGAAATATGCCATAGGAACTTAACCTCTTGTCTGTATCAATGAGCCTACGTAAAATTGGTTTTGTTATACGTTGTCTCACTTAAAGTCAGTTTCCAAGAACCTATCCACGGTGTTAAAGAAGGACTTGCTGTGTAATTTTTTGCTGATCTGGATCAGAAAGCAATCAAGTGCTCTTAGCACAATAATGGTACATTATTATTTTGAAAGGAAAAAAGCCAAAGACATGAAAAAGGGGGCAGGTGCTTTCCTCCTATGAGACTAGGCTGTGCTGCCTTCTAAGAAAGTGAATTCTCCCATTGGCAAGATGAATTCTCTTTCAATTATTTGTGAGGAAACTGGCAGCAGATATTTTACCCTCCTGGTCAGAAAGGAAGTTCCAGGGCCTTCCACTTTGTGTCACAGAGCTGATGCTGGGATTTTGCTGGTTGCCAAGTGCATCTATTCTATTTAGGAAGTGGGGAAGTAACCACAGGATGTGTGCTCTGTGATCTGAACTTGGGCCCTGAGTGCTGTATTCCCCGACTTTGACTGTGGGCTATGGTGGTTCACTCTCGTAAACGGTCAGAGGTCCCTCTGGGGAGGGCTTACAGGATGGTTTATAGGATACATTTGTAAAGAGTCCTTCTTTAAGGGGACCCAGCCGTCCTTTCAAAGAAGAGGCTCTGGGTTAATACTAGGTCTGAAAATGGACAAGAAATTCTGGCTGTCCACTGTGGTGATTGAAATCAGCTTCTAGACACCAGATATGGAGTTTTCCCTGTTACATAGAGCACACAGCATTTTAGTAAGATGCCCATCTCTTTCAGTCCTAGGGACACTGTGACAACTAGCCAATGACAAGATTCCTGTGAGTCAAGACACAGTGATGTCCACCATTTTACTCCATTTTACTGCCCATTACAGTGTATGTGCCCTGCTCTGCCCTTGGCAGTTGGATGCTACCACTTGGCCTCTGCTATTCTGGGATCCTCTGATTCCCAGAGGATTAAGGAGCCCATCACAGTGGTGTCATCTCTTATCTTCATATGTGGCCAATAGAGGAGAGCCACCACCAAGTCTTCAAGGATAGTAGTGGTCCCCTCGCTAGTGAATTTCCCAATGTCATAGTGAAGGGAATGTCCTCTGGGCCCCCTTGGAGAATGTAGTGGTTGGTTGGGTGGGTGAGTGTGCGAGTTGTCTATAACAAATCTATTCCAACATCTCCCTAAGCCTTCTTATCCCATCCCCTACAACACACCAAGGATGTTCTGGCACCTCAATGTCTTTAAATATAGGTCACCATTGAGTCCCAGTTCCACTCAAACAGCTAAGTAAACTATAGAGCCCCTTCCCCCTGCACAAATCAACACATTGAATCCAGAATCTCTGATCAGTGTACCTGTATCAATAAATTTGACTTGATGCTAAGTTCTATTCTGCCTTCCTTGGTCTAACACCCTAAGAATCTATTCATGCACATATTCTCCAGGTTTCTACAATGTAATGTATCAAAATCTTGCCATTTTTTTGGTGTAGAAGCTAAATCTTCCCAGGGTAAACCTTGTATGTGCCCTACTCAAGTACATAGAGTTCTGATGTCAGTTGAGAGTCTAGTGGCCACAAGCCCTAGGTTTTGAGGAGAAAAGGTATCTCTTGCAAGGCAACTGCCTTGGGTGATCTTAACACAGGGTCCTTAAGCAAGGGAAAGAGAGTCTTCTCAGACATGACAGGCAAGCTGCTTCCATTGGCAAAGGAAGCTCAGAATGACTCAAGGGTTCAGGATTCTCAGCTTCATCTGAGTCCACCCAGATTTCTCCATTCCAAGTCTCAGGTTCTCATTCCCTAACTTTCACATAAGAGACTGGAAAGCCTGTGAATTCAACTTATAATTATGCAACACACACAATTACATTTTTTTGTGTCATTTTCAGCAATACTGACCCTGTAGCTGCAAGAAATGTATTCTTATTTATCATTTAAATAAATAATTTGTATGATTATTGAAGCATATTTATAGTTAAGCTTTCTAGTTCTCTGATTGTGACCCATCTTTGACAGTTGTTTCCTGGGACCACTCCTGGTTCTATTAGCTAGATCACTCAGGCCTAGTCAGATGACAAATAGAATTCATTTCTTTTTTTTTCTTTTTCAGGCATGCAACAGCTCTGTTCCCCAGGCTGGAGTGCAGTGGCCTGATCACAGCTCACTGCAGTCTTGAACTTCAAGGCTCAAGTGATCCCCCCACCTCAGCCTCCTGGGTAGCTGGAGGCGTGAACCACCATGCCCAGCAAACTTTACATGTTTTTGCTAGTAGAAAAGAGGTCTCACTATGTTGCCCAGGCTGTTGAAGTCCTGACACAATCCTCCCCACAAACCTTGGGAGGTACAGGGATTACAGGCATGAGCCACTGTGCCAAGCCTACAAATGGAATGTAATATAAAGAATTATTGGGCCAGGCATGGTGGCTCACGCCTCTAATCCCAGCACTTTGGGAGGCCGAGGCGCGTGGATCACCTGAGGTCAGGAGTTCGAGACCAGCCTGACCAACATGGTGAAACCCTGTCTCTACTAAAAATACAAAAATTAGCTGGGCGTGACAGCACGCACCTGTAGTCCCAGCTACTCGAGAGGCTGAGGCAGGAGAATCGCTTGAACTCAGGAGGTGGAGGTCGCAGTGAGCCAAGATAATGCCACTGCACTCCATCCTGGGTGACAGAGCGAGACTCCGTCTCAAAAAATAATAATTAAAAAAAAAAAAGAATTATTGGCTGGGCACAGTGGCTCATGCCTGTAATCTGAGCACTTTGGGAGGCTGAGGTGGGCGGATCACTTGAGTTCAGGAGTTCAAGACTGGGCTCGACAACATGGCAAAACCCTGTCTCTACAAAAAAATACAAAAATTAGCCAGGCATAGTGGCAAATGCCTGTAGTCCCAGCTACTCAGGAGGCTGAGGCAGGAGGATGGTTTGAGCACAGGAGGCAGAAGTTGCAGTAAACCAAGATCGTGCTACTGCATTCCAGCCTGGGCGACAGAGCCAGACCCTGTCTCAAAAAAAAAAAAAAGAAGAAGAAGAAGAGGAATTATTAACTAGGCAACTTGGAGGTAGCAACTGTGAAGCAGCTACCACCATGAGGGCTAGGAGAACAATGGAAATGGCTGGAATGACTAAAACTTAGATGCATATAAGAGGGGTCCTTGGAGCTCAAACTCAGACCTCTGCAGGGTGTGCCACTAGGCTGATGCTAGTGTCACTGAGCTTGGAGAAAGAACCCCAGGGGGGCTGGGGCAGTTCATTCTGGGTGGGCCTGAACTCTAAAATCTTATCAGCACTGTGTGAGCCCCAAATCTCTGCTCAGCTCTCACCTCCCAGCAGCCTCCCTCAAGTCTTGCCCTGTACTTGTGCAGTACAGGGTCAGCCAAAGGTCTAAGACTTGTGGGATTCCCTCTCTGTGGTTCCTCATTTTCTGTCCTAGATCCCCAAATCTCTGCCTTAGTCCTGAATTCTGATGTCTACCTCTTCTGTCCAGTGAGACCACTTGGCCTCCACCTCCCTGCAGAGTGGCCTGGAAAGTGTCCCCAGGGAGAATGCTTGGGTAGATGTGGGGCTCACATTGTGTACCCCCTGACGCTCTCAAGGATCACAGCCCTGTATTAGAACACTGTCCAGTGCCTGTCCATAGCTGTTTTCTTTAATTTGTCCAGGTTATATAGTGGTTTACAGCAGAACAGCAAATCCTCTACCATTCTTTTTCGTCTGCTCAGTATCTGAATTCCCATCTTTGCAGAGTTCTACATCTTGCTACATCCCCTTGCATGCAATATTGAAGTGAAATCTGTCTCCCTAAAAATCCCATCTGTCATTTATGGAACTTCCCTCTAGAAATTCACCTTGCCTTCTGCTCTGTAATCGCCCACCAGAGGTCTGGAGAAAGGGCTTTCACCTTCCTTTAGTTTGGAGAAGACTATCTATGATTGCCCTGACTGTTAAAGCTTGAGGTTCAAATCCATGGCCTATTTATGGAGTGGCCTTTGCTCAACTGAGCTTCTATTCTCTTCCTCTGTGCTGGAAGCTCCCCAAGGACAGAGAACATCTGCCATTTATCTCTACGTTCAAGGGAGGAATTAATGGATGGGACATTCATACCCACTTCAGCAGCTGCCGGGTGGGCACACATCTGCTCTGAATGGGGGATTGGCTAGTCTCCCCTGTGTTGTGTTTGTTTTCAGGCTGGAGGCTGAAGAGGAAGAAAATCACACCCATTCTTGTTGCCTAATTACTTACCCAGGTGCATGGGATCTCTCCACCTGCCAGACAACAGAGGCACCTCAACCCCCCTTCCCGACTGGGAGAATTTGTCCCTACTTTCTCCTATCATCTTAGGGGGCCCACAGGTGTGGCCCACAGTGTTAACTGGTACTCTGGGAACCAGAGAGATGAAAGAGCACAAATGCCTCTGCTGGGCTATGGGCTTGCGGGCAATTTTAAAAGGAAATAGACATGACCGATCACCTTCAAAGCTTGGGAATGTTTTCTCCACCCAGATACAGGGGCTTTGATGCCACAGGCTCAGTGTTGGAAAATGAGTCTTCTGATTTAATTCTCAAAGAGTCATTATGCATACATAATCCTCTCCCTACCATTTAAAAGGAATGTAGATCATATGTAAATGTGCCTCTGTGAGATTGTGTATCCTAACCTGCATTAAGCACACATTAATTTCATTATGACACCGTTCACTTACTCCTCCTTTAATGTCTGCATAAAAAGCAGGCAAATCATTTCTGTACACATTTATTTCTCAATCATGACCATGTTTTGTCCAGTCCAGGTCTCAGGGTCAGGCACTGTACTACAGGAATGGTGACTCAGTTTGAGGTAATCAAACGTCAACTCCCCTGACCCCTACTTCTGACCCCCTCCATGCTCCTTGCCAAGACTCATTCTTAAACTCCTTCTTTGACAAGGACCTCACTATCTCTGGAGCAGCCTGATCTCTCTTTGGACAACTATGAACCATTAGAAAGTTTGAACTTACCAGCAAAGTTGTCCCTGAAAAGCAGCATGGAGTTCGCTTATCTCTTTTGTTTGCAAATCCTGCTTTGTTCATTTAACATTATAAGTGTTTCCTTCTCATAGTGAGACCTCATCTCTGAAAAAAAAAAATTGTTTAAATTAGCCAGGCGTGGTGGTGCTCACCTGTAGTCCTAGCTACTCAGGAGGCTCAGTGGGGGAGGACGGCTTGAGGCTCAGGAGTTTGAGGCTGCAGTGAGCTATGATCATGACATTGCACTCCAACCTGGGCAGCAGAATGAGGTACCATCTCTTTTTTTAAAAAAAAAAAAAAAAAAGGTTTTCCTTCACATCATTAAAAACAATCTTAAATTTTTGCATGTTTACACATTCACATATTTACAAATATGCCATTACATTAGATGTGCACTTTTTAACTGCTATTTTACTAAACAATGTATTATAAACATGTTTTCATTTCTATTAACCCATATTTTCTTTCTCATTGTTAATGCCTGCATAATCCTCTATTGTTAGATGTACCATAATTTATTTAACGATTGCCTCTCGGTGGGCATTTAGGTCGTTAAGTTTTTTTATTTTTATTTTATTTATTTATTTATTTATTGCTATAGTAACCAACTCCAGGATGAAATTTTCACACATAGTGATCATTTTTTTAGGAGAGATTCCTGGAAGAGCACAGAGGGGTCAAGGGGTGAGAGTACTTTAAAAGGCCACTCCTGGTAAAGACAGCAGCCTCCAGGTTGAAAGTCACTGTTGATAGGTTCTGAGAGCTGCGCTGAGTGCATTACCAACATTGTTATATTTATTCCTTACCACCACCCCTTCATGGTGCCTAACCGCCCCTGCTCTGTGTGGCTGATTGTAAGGTAAGGCCTGGCGTGGACCAGGCAGATGGCCCTCCTCTGACCACCACATAAAGTGGCCTCAGAAGAGGCTCCTTTCTGGGGATAAGAAGACTGCAAACTGGGAAGGAACTGGGCTTGAAAAGCAAAATGAACCCCACCCAAGAACGGTGTAGCTGGTCTTCCCAGGCTGCAAGAGGCTTTCTCCATCTCCAGGAGTTCAGCAAAGAAAAAACAATAGAGCACAAGACAAATGAGGGGTGGCCAGTAAAAGCAGGAAAAGTCTCCTATAAAACCTGCTCAGCGAGTCCCTCCCTCCATCCAGTGCATTTACCCAGCGACACATCAAATCCCAGCAGCCAAGACTCTCTTAGGTTTCTCGTCTGGGTGCCCTGCCAGAACTCAGGCAGGATGGTGTGCACAGAGCCTGGCCCAGAGAAGGCGCAACGGCGGCATGAATAACTGACTACAAGAAACTGCATCTTTCCAACATGCATTCCCCAGTAAGCCACAGGTACACTGACCCTTGTGCACCAAGACTTCATCAAAGCATTATTCGTATTAACCAAAGGATGGAAAACAAGTGGTTAAATAACTGCAACTAAACCCTGTGGAAAGGCCACTCTGTATGAACTCCAAAATATATCACCATATCTCATCACAACAAAGTCACTGTGGACAGAGATGTACCATGACTTTATGCAGCATTAAGAAACACACTCACAGAGCCAATGAACTATGCTCCCATTGATTGTATAAGAAACCCAGTTTCACAGATGACAAGAGGTGGGGAAACTGTGAAACACTGTAAGTGCAAAAACCAAGTGCAGATTAATGTGTATGGCACGCTACTCTGTGTGTGTGAGAGAGAAACAGAGTGTGTGTGTTTTAAAGGAAGGGGCTTTTTTAGGCACATGTACTTTTATAGGCATAGAGAAAATTTCTGAAAAGATATACAAAAACCTGATAGCAAGAGTGGCCTCTGGAAGCCGAGTTGGAGGATGGGGATACAAGGTGGTAGGGTAACCCTCTTTTCATCTTTAGATGTATATGTAAAATCTACATTTTAAACCATATATTCTCTTTATAAAATAAAACTTTGAAAACTACTGAATGCAAAATAAAATTAAATAAAATAGCGCATCCTTCTGGGAGGATTTACGGGCATACTATCTGGAGCCAGCCTTGGATCCGGAGACCGTACGGTTATCCAATCCTGACTCTGCCATAGCGACCTCGGGCAAGTTGTCGCCCCGACTGGGTCTCGGTTCCCTCAAGAGTCCAATCGGAGGTCGGAGAGCTGCTCTCGGGGCGACCCTCCAGCTCGGAGTCCCGGGCCGCGGGCACCGCGCGGGTCCCGGGCTGGAGCAGCGGTCTGCGGGCGCCCCGCGGTGCAGGCCCGGCCAATCAGCGGCCGCGGGGCGGGAGCGGTGACTGCTCGGCGGGCGCGGAGCGGAGCGCGAAGCAGAGGCGCCGCCGCTGTCTCGGAGCAAGCCATGCCGCGCTTGTCTCTGCTCTTGCCGCTGCTGCTTCTGCTGCTGCTGCCGCTGCTGCCGCCGCTGTCCCCGAGCCTCGGGATCCGTGACGTGGGCGGCCGGCGCCCCAAGTGTGGTCCGTGCCGGCCAGAGGGCTGCCCGGCGCCTGCGCCCTGCCCGGCGCCCGGGATCTCGGCGCTCGACGAGTGCGGCTGCTGCGCTCGCTGCCTGGGAGCCGAGGGCGCGAGCTGCGGGGGCCGCGCCGGCGGGCGCTGTGGCCCCGGCCTGGTATGCGCGAGCCAGGCCGCTGGGGCAGCGCCCGAGGGCACCGGGCTCTGCGTGTGCGCGCAGCGCGGCACCGTCTGCGGCTCCGACGGTCGCTCGTACCCCAGCGTCTGCGCGCTGCGCCTGCGCGCTCGGCACACGCCCCGCGCGCACCCCGGTCACCTGCACAAGGCGCGCGACGGCCCTTGCGAGTTCGGTGAGTCAGGGTCGGGGATTGGGTGGGTAGAGAAGGAGGGATTCCAACCCTCTGGGGTGTGGAGCGAAGGATCCCCCTGCCCAGTGGTGGACGGCGCTGCCTGGCACTCAGTTTCCCCTTAGGGAGCAGTATTTCTTATCTCTCCTCGTGCTCAGAGAGACTGGGGCGAGAATCCTTGGAGACGCCACTCACTGTGCTAGTCGAATTTTTGGTGAGCCTGCTACCCCTTTTGGTACTTAAGTACCTGCTGATGCAGTCACTTATTTGTAGGCATGGTATGTTTGCCCAGCAGGAGACTGGGAGTTAAGGAGGGGGATCCGAGTTCCCAGGTATCCAGCGCTAGGTGGATTGTTTGAATGGGGAGGAAGGGAAGTTGAGGTTGGGGGAGGAAGGGAAGTAGAGGATAGGGGAGGAAGGGAAGTTGAGGATGCAGGAGGAGGATGAGTTCCAGACTGGGGAATCAGTAGTCACCAGGCCATAGCACCAGAGCACCAGGGCCCCCGGTGTGGGAAGGGACTGAGCTGGGATGCTGAGGGAGCTCCATCCAGAAAAAGTAAGACCTTTGGAGACGTAAGGTCTGAAAAGATTGTGGTGCTATTAGGGGCAGACCCAGGTTTCGTGCTTCTAAAACATATATAATTTGGAGAGTCCTGCCTTAAGTAAAGGAATAGAACTGCTAGGGACTTAGAAACTTATTATGAAATGCTAGGGACTTAGAAACTTAAGCTTCATTAACATCACAGTAAAATAATCTCTGAGTGCTATAGTTGCCCACCCTCTTTACGTACCTTTTGAAAACCAAACAAAAAGAAACCAAAACGTTAGCACTGCTTTACCGGCTTCCTAAGCATGAGTGTATCCCACCCACTAGGTTTTGAAGTGCCGCTGTGTACTCTGCCTGGAGTGGGCAGTGCTGAGTTTAGGGTGAGTGAGAAGGTGGCCAGTGAGTCCCAAGGAGCCTGGGTTTCGGCCTGGGGTTCAGGCTTCTGGGAAATAATTCTGGCCTGAGCCCAGAGACCAAGTCCAGACTTTAGTGCCTAAGTCAGTGTAATGACTTAGCTTCAAGAAAGAAGCTTGGGGTGGGGTGAGACCTTTCCAAGCCTTAAGAAGTATCTAGTAGTCTTTCCTCTCAAGTAGTTCAGGTAGATGTACCCAAGTCCAGGAGACGCAATGGGTTGTTGGAGATGGGGCAGGAAGCCTCCAGTCCTGGGAAATGTAAAACCAGTGTGTGGCCAGTTGAGCACAGGAAAGTCACCATTGGCTGTTCCTAGCTGAAGCTCCCCATGGAGGACAGAGCTGGCTGGGGGTGCATCTGTGCTGCCGCTGGCTCCCTGAGTGGCCCTGGACGGGTCCCTTCCCCTCTCTGGCCATATCAGCCCCAGTGGAGTCATTGTTGAGGTCCCTTTCACTCGGAACAGTTGGTTTCCGCCCTGTGGCACTTAAACAGTCCTGTCTCTTTCCTTTTGCTAGTTCCTATCACTCGTTTTTATAACTGCTTTCCTCAGCAGTTAATTCACAGGCAATTCTCTTTGTCTCCAGACAGGTAACACTTTTAACTCCACATGCAGGAGACAGAAGAAATGCTGACCAGGTCCTCAGACTATAAATGGTGCTGATGATCTCAGATAATTTCTCCCCAGAGTGGCATTCTCTTCCTAAGAGAAAGGCACCTTAAAGACATTCAGACCAAATCTGCTGTTATACAGAGAAAGAGACTGAGACACAGCAAGGTCAGAGCCCTTGTCCAGGGTGACCAGTAAAGGATGACCAGCTCCCTGGTCCCAACACCCTGTCCAGTGCTCTTTCGGCACAGGACTTAATAGTATTAAGTCAGGCAGATGGTGGTTACCATGGTTACCAGAGTGAGGCCAGATGGCAGATGGAAACTCCATACCCCTAATTCACTGAAAATTACCAAATGACAAGTAAATGTGACAGCCCCTTCACTCTGATCTATGGGATCTGAGGCCCACCCCAGGCACAGACCCAGGGAATAAAGATATTCGTGGGGCCACATGGAAGCAACTCAGAACTGGTTTTCATGATCTCATTACTGACAGGCGTCAGGCCTCCCCGGGGTTCAGCCCTTCTTCCGCACCAGCCTTTGTGTCATCCACCACAGAACCGGGCACTGTTTGCCTGTCACTCTCTGTCCTGAAGTGCTAGTGTGGCCTCTGCCCTTGTGTCCAGATAAAGCATGAAGGTTTGGACAGGGGATGTTTCCTAGCCCAGGCAGCAGCTCATTCTGTGCTGCCCTAAAGCCATCTTTTATTCACAAGACACAGCGGGAGCGTTTTTTAACAATGCCTCTGGGGATCCCGGTTGAAGGAAAACAGACTGTGAGTCAGAGCAGGGCTGTTCTGCTTCAATATTCATGATAAAATCACCCCTCCTGACTCCTTGGGTACCCAAGCACCTAGATTTCATGGAATGAGGCCTCGGGAAGTATTTATTATGTTGTTCACAGTGTGTGAAGGGCCCTTATACATGCCTCTGAGGAGCCTGGGGAAGCAGTTTTCAGGCTTAAATTCTGCCCTTTCCTCCTATGCCCTGAAACGCCCCAAACTGCCACATAATGAGAGTGATCCTTTGATCCGCACACATGTATGGAAGACTCACATATGAATAATTCTTACTGTTGGAAATTGCTTTTGCATCCTTTTTTTTTTTTTTTTTTTTTTTTGAGACAGGGTCTCACTGTATCTCCCAGGTGGAATACAATGGCTTGATCAGAGCCCACTGTGATCCTGGGCTCAAGGAATCCTCCTGCCTCAGCCTCCCAAGTAGCTGGGACTATAGGCACATGCCATCATGCCCAGCTAATTTTTAGAATTTTTTGTAGAGACAGGATCTTACTGTGTTTCCCAGGCTGTTCTTGAACTCCTGGCCTCAAGCACTCCTCCCACCTCAGCCTCCCAAAGTGGTGAAATTACAGACATGAGATACCATCCCTGGGCTGCACCCATCTTTTTACATGATTTTTACAAGTGTCCTGGGGAGGTCTCCTTCCCATTTGATAGAAGGGAAAGCTGAGGCACATGGAAGGAAATTCCCTGGAGCCACCTGGCTGGTCCCAGCTGTGAAAGGGCTCCAGTGTAGGTTTGCCTGGCTGTTTTGTTTTGTTTTGTTTTGAGACAGAGTCTCACTCTGTCACCCAGGCTGGAGTGCAGTGGTGTGATCTTGGCTCACTGCAAGCTCCACCTCCTGGGTTCACGCCATTCTCCTGTCTCAGCCTCCTGAGTAGCTGGGACTACAGGCACCCGCCACCACGCCTGGCTAATTTTGTTTTTTGTACTTTTAGTAGAGACGGGGTTTCACTGTGTTAGTCAGGATGGTCTCGATCTCCTACCTCGTGATCTGCCCGCCTCGGCCTCCCAAAGTGCTGGGATTACAGGCATGCACCACCATGCCTGGCCTGCCTCGCTATTTTCAGATGGGCGCTGCACAGCTAGCCGCTAGCAACCTGATCAGTAAGGTGCTGTGCACCCGCCAGCCTTGAATCTTGGGGGTTTCTCAGTCTGGGTCCACCTTCCTGTTTTTCCCAAGGTTTGTCACTTGTCCCTCTATTTAGCACTGGGCTATAGCTCCTGAGAGAAGCCTTGAAGGATGGGGAGAGAATCCCAATGCTAGCAAGGGGGAGGCACAGCATGAACTGAGGCTCAGAGGTGGGAGCCCTTTGGTGGGTGTGCAAGTGGGCCCATAGGGCCGAGGCCTGGTAGGATGGTTGGGAAAGGAGATGACACCCCAGAGTAGTTTTGGGTAGGCCATTGCAAGCCTTGGGTGCAAGGCCAAAGGGGGAAACTTCATTCTGCACTTTGGGAGGCTGAGGTGGAAGGATTGCTTGAGGCCAGGAGTTCAAGGATAGCCTGGGCAACACAGCAAGATCCCATCTCTACAAAAAATTCTAAAAACTAGCTGGACATGATGGCATGTGCCTGTAGTCCCAGCTACTTGGGAGGCTGAGGCAGGAGGATTTCTTGAGCCCAGGAGTTCGAGGCTACAGTGAGCTATGATCATGCCACTGTACTCCGCCTAGGAGATAGAGTAAGACCCTGTCTAAAAAAAAGAAGAAGAAGGAGGAGGAGGAGGGGGAGGAGGAGGAGGAGGAGAAGGAAGAAGAAGGATGCAAAAGCAATTTCCAACAGTAAGAATTATTGATATGTGGGTCTTCGATACATTCTGAATTATTGGTTCAGCTTCTCACTGGTAAGGTGGTATGGCCTTAGTATTATGATGATGATTATTGCTCTCATTACTTTAAAGACTGGATAGTTCAGTGTGTGCACCCTATTTGTTAGCATTGGGAGAGGGTTGGGGTCCTACGGACAGCAAGTTAATGTCATGTTTCAAATGATAAATTAGATAGGAACAGGGTCCCGGCCAGCACCCGCCAGGGCATTGAGCCCTGGCAGCTTCGGTGAGCTCCTGAGACCCTGAATCTTAGAAAATTCACCTTGGTTGAAATTCTAGCTCCACTTAGAAACCTAGGTCTGTGCCAGTGTGTGTTACCAGGTAACCAGGAGAGGCAGCGCATGCCACTTCGTGAGAGGGACAAAGAAGGGGGTTTGTGCTCAAAACCCTTTCATGCTGAGGGAGGAGATCTGAGGCAGAGGCTGCAGGGAGCAGGATTAAGCTGTTTCTTGTTCCACATCATAACGTGACTATTAGCATAAATTATCAGGGCTGTTCAGTGTGTTGATTATTAAAATCTTTGGTTATGTGCTTTTTAATACAAGCAGATGGGGTCCTGGGGGATGACTTGATATCCTTTCTTTCCCTAGCACCATTAACTTTAAAGAAATCTCAGAGGGATTTGGGAAGAGTTTTTCATTCCAGCCATCAATGATCGATATAATTGACGAGGCAGGGGGACAAATCACCACACACTATAATAATAATATTGATCCCTTTCATTTGTACAGATCCACACAGTTAACAACACAGTCACATCCATTTTCTCCCTTCACCCCAAGGATGCGAGGCTGCGGTCA
The DNA here is from genome assembly GCF_028858775.2 of Pan troglodytes. Taxonomy (NCBI): domain Eukaryota; kingdom Metazoa; phylum Chordata; class Mammalia; order Primates; family Hominidae; genus Pan; species Pan troglodytes. The sequence continues at coordinate 77,573,006 of NC_072409.2, forward strand.
TTATCTTCATTTGCAGATAAAAAGGAAATGATTAGCAACTTGCCCAAGCTCAAGTGGTTGGCAGCCAGACCCCTGGGCATTTGAGTCTCCCTCTGGTACTGTTTTTGCTCACCCCACAGTACTGCCTCCTGTGACCATGTGCATCTGGGCGACTGTCTTACCTGCTGGTTAGCCCTTGGATGGTTGGATTTGTGCAATTCTAGGGCTATTGCTGGCACAAGCAGAAGGAAACAAGTATCAGCAAGGAAGAGCTATAGGGGGATGAAGCTTCCACATTCACAGACTGGGCTAGCTAGAAGCCATCCTCCCTCCTGCAAGCCACATCATTCTTGTGAAAGGCAGGCAGAAAGGAAAGCCCTGGTTCCTCTGGCAGTGTGGCGGCTCTGGCAACAGTAAGAGTATGTGCTTGGCTCCCCAGAGTGAGGGCTGTAGTCATGGTCCCTGGTGCCTCTCACCCAAGGCCAGAGGAGGCTCTCATGCATGCAGGGAGCTTTAGAGGAGACGCCTAAGGACAGCACACCCTGGCTGAGTCCTCAAGTCCCTCTGCAGAGGTCTTTTACAGTTTGTAAGGGGTCTTGCAATTGTTCCTCACAACAGCCTTTGGGGAGTGGGCTGGGAAGGGAATAGATTCCTGTGCCCATTTTAAAGAAGAAGACACTGAGGCCAAGACTGGGACATGGCAGAGAAAGGATTTGAACCTGGACTCTTCCACCCCTGCCTGCCACGCTGTCCTTCCTGCCTGTGGTGGCAGCCATGATGTTGAGCACTCCAGTGCCATGCTGGAATGAGCCCTTGGGGATAGTAGGGACTAGAAATGTCCTGCTGGTGTCAAGGACACATTGCTCATGTTATGGGTTATCTTCACAAGAGCTGTTCCCTGGGGGTGATGTTTGGGGTGTTTCATTGTTGTATAGAAAACAGCTAACACGGCAGGCCTGCGACCATATCTCAGAAAGGCCTGCTGGCAAGGTTGGCCCTGGGCTGGTATCTGGGGACTTAGATTTCAGGGGGGTTCCACTCTTCTCAGAATTGATGAGAGTGGCTCACTGTGCCTGAACTGTACAAACAATGTGGTTTATGCTGAACCCCTGCTTTCCTTCTCGGAGTGTGGAATTTGGGTATTCAGTTAGGCAGAGAGTGCCTCTGTGGCCAGCTCCCAGTAAAAACCCTGGGCGCCAAGTCCCTCTTGAGCTTCTCTGGTAGACAGCATTTCACATGCTTGTGACTCCATGGGGAGGGCTCTTGGCATCTTGGGCCTGCTTCCCCAACCCTGACTTTTTCCCTTGGCTGATTTTGCCAGATGGGAAAATCCTTTCACTGTAATAAATCACAGCCTGAGTACCACTAAATGCTGAGTCCTGTGAGTCCTCCTAGTCCTCCTAGGAAATCATTGAACCAGAGAGTTGTCTTGGGGATCCCCCAACACAATCCCTAAGCAACTCATCTCTTATTCTGGATCGGAGACCACACAGATAACAAATGTTCCACTTTAGAAACCAGTGTGGGAGTGAATGGAATCATGGTGCCTGGGTTTGAGTCCCTGTTCCTCTGGGCACTTTACCTTTCTGAGTCTTGGTTTTCTCATCTGTGAAATGGGGATGGAAGCAGCTACCTCACAGGGCTGCCATGAGGATTAAAGGGTGGTGTACATGGAAGGGTCCTCTAGGGAAAAGGCAGGATGGTGTTAGCACAGTGGTTCAGAAGAGCTTGGGATCTGGAGCCACATCACTGGGCTCGTAGCCTCCTCACTACACCCTTTAATGCTCGGTAACCCAGGGTAGCGCCACCATCTGGCAGCTGGTGAGATTGCTGGAGAGATAAACAAGTTAATACCTGTAGGCAGAGGAGTGCTTAGCACACAGCGAGCGCTGTGCTAGCTGATAGCATAATAACAGTGTTATTATTATTGATCTTAAAGAGCTACTATGGATAAAAATATTTTAAATTTAAAATCAGATATGTTAAAATTAAAAACAGGGCTGGGAATACAGTGACTCATGCCTGTATTCCCAGAGCTTTGGAAGGCCAAGATGGGAGGATTGTTAGAGGCCAGGAGTTTAAGACCAGCCTGAGCAACATAGCAAGACCCATCTCTACAAAAAAAAAAAAATTTTTTTAATTATCTGGGCGTGGTAGTGCATGCCTGTAGTCCCAGCTACTCAAGAGGCTGAGGCAGGAGGATTGCTTGAGCCCTGGAGTTCAAGACTACAGTGAGCTATGATTGTGCCACTTCATTCCAGTCTGAGGATAACATGAGACTCTGCCTCAAAAAAAAAAAAAAATTAGAACCGGATTATTATGGCATGAGCAACATGAAATTTTTTGAGGTCACAGAACAACTGTTCTGTATCTTGGCTATAGTGGTAATTACATGACTGTATCCATTTGTCAAAACCTAGAACTGCACACCAGAAGGAACGAATTGTGCTTTGTGTAAATTTAAAAATAAATAAATACAAATTTAAATGTCCCTTTAATGTGCTTTGATGTCCCTTTAAAAAGCAGGGCTTCTTTTGTAAAGGAATTTGTATTTTTTGCCACAAAATCAGTTACAAAGTCAGTATTTCCAAGACAGTCTTTCTTAATTGTAGTTGTTAGAGAGACAGACTGAAACATGAGGAGAGAGAGATGAATTGTGATTTACTGGTTTACTCATTTAGGCCTGAAAGGGATTGATGAAATCACATTTAAAATGTATGACTTTACATGAACAAAAGTAAACCAGGCTGATTGAGAGTCCCCTTGGTATCCAGGTCTTTCTGACTGTCACCACAGCGAGCCACTGGAGCACTGGTTTGGGCTCCCCTGGAGGCGGCATCCCAGCGCTTGTGTGGTTGGGGAGGCGCTGGCGGGACAATGTGAATAAATTCGACTGTCTTTGTCATCACAGATGGGGCTCCTGCCGGAGAGCTCAGTGTTGTGGCTCTCTGTGGCTGTCAGGCAACGTTAGACATCTAGGATCTTGGTTCCCGGGGCTTTGGCTACATTCAGGCACATGGGTTGGGCACCACCCTTCAGAGGGCCCTCAGATGGGTACAGCTGAAAGAGTGGGCGGATCAGATAGAGGGGGAGGAAAGCAGCCTGGGATGGGGAGGGCAGTCTGTATTCAACTCACTGGTGGGCTGCTGGGACACCCAGGGGCTATGGGGCTCCAGAGGGCAGCCCCAGGATCAACAGGTGGGAGTTACAGGCTTTAGCTCTAGGTGAGGATGCACCTTCTTACCAGTGGAGCCCTCCAAAGACAGAATGGCCTGGCTCCGTAGGTGGTGAGTTCTCCATCCCTGAAGGCATGCAAATGGAGGCTGTGCGAGCATGTCATACGTGGTCAGGCACAGAATCACAGAGAATCAGGATGCTAAAGAGCCTCTCTAGTTTGAGACTGTGGCTCTAAGGCGATTTTCCAGAGATTTTTTGGCACTGGCTTGACAGGGTCTGCTTCCCAGTCTGTCTGGAGGGGCCAAACTAGTCTCCTTTCTGCACCCTGATCCTCCTGAGCATTGGGGTGTGATGCGACGCTGTCCGTCACCTCCTTCCTCCTGCCTTCTGTCTCCTCCCTTTGCTCTCCTTTTGTATTGCAGCCTTATCCAGGTGCAGTCTTGTGGAGAACAACAGGGCTGTCCTTGAGTCACCAGGCAAAGCCCTAGGAGTTCTAGACTCTGCAGTTTGATGGCTTGGAAATGAACATGTTTGTTCCTTGATTTCTCATGTGTTTGTTCATCCAGTCATCCTTTTGCTCCTGGCCCTCACTTGCATATCACATTAACTTACACTTTTCACTCATTCCATGGTTAGATCAGCCTGACCGCCCTAGGAAGCAGGGGTGTGATCCCCACCTTATAGATGACAGCTGGGTGGGAGCATTCCCTGGCCAGGCCTCTACACTGCACGTTGCCCAACACACTGTGGTGCTGGATGCCAGGGTGGCTGAGTTGCTGTCCAATGCAGGTGAGAGCAGGTAGAAACGTCTGGCCTTCATTATTCCAGCCCAGTGTGAGCAGAGCAGATGTCAGGCATGGGGAGGAAGGCAGAGTGTGGAGTAGGAGTTTGAAACATCTAACACTGGGTCCTGTCCAGGGAGCCCATACCCTCCCTCTCCTCTCCGTCATGTTCTGGCAGTCTAGAACCACATTTCCCTGATTCCCTGATTTGCCCAGGCTTGGGTCGGCTTCTGGGGATGGGGAGGCAGAGGGAGTGGGGGAGCCCTGGGGAGTCTTTACTCTGTGCATGCAAATGGGCATCTTGAATGGACCGCAGGGGGTTGAGCTCCAGGGTGTGTGCAGCTGTTCTTCCTGGCATTCTTCTTCCTAACACCCTCCACCTGGAAGGAGAAAAGCCCATCTGTTAGAAGACTCTGCCGTTGGTGGCGTGACACCAGCCCCTGTAGGAGTCGGCTGCCGTTTTTCCTGGTTGAGCTATAGCAGATGGCAGCCGGAGCCTGGAACGGACCCTGGGAGGGAGCACTGAGGCCCAAGCTCTGCCACAGATGGTGCTGGGGGAATTTGGAAAGTCGCCCTTCCCCTCTGGACCCCTGCTTCCCCATTGGTAAAACAATCATTGGATCAGGAGATCGGTCGGCAGCTTTCCAGGTCTGAGGAAATCTCTCTTTTAGGATTCCTGCCCTAGCGTGACGTGCCGCTCCCCTCATGTCAGGACATCACAGCGGGCTCTCCGCGGCAGGGGAATTTAGAGGTGGGTTGCTTGGAACCCTGCAGGGTAAAGGCTGCGTCTCCTTGTCTCCTCCTCCTAGCTCCTGTGGTCGTCGTTCCTCCCCGAAGTGTTCACAACGTCACCGGGGCGCAGGTGGGCCTGTCCTGTGAAGTGAGGGCTGTGCCTACCCCAGTCATCACGTGGAGAAAGGTATTTCTGTCCAAGAACTCATGCATCTCGTGTGTGTGTGTGTGTGTGTGTGTGTGTGTGTGTGAGAGAGAGAGAGAAAGAGGGAGAAACAGATGTGAGTGGTAAAAATGTTTTTCTTTTAAGTGTGTTTATATATATATGCCTTTATAGGTGGGCCAGAGGATGAAGAAAAGATATCATCTGTACCACTCCTCTGCCTCGAAACTTCTACCCCAAACCTCTCCCCTTGGAAGGGGACATTGCAACCCTTCCTGTGCCACTTACACCCTTGGCCACTTAGGGACCCAGAAAGCTGTGCTTTTACCCAGTCTGCTTCAGCTGCAGTGGCCGTGTGTGTGTGTATCCTGCTTCACTTCGGGGCTGTGTTTCAGACAGACCTGGCTGGTGGCAGAAGACTCAGTCCTATTCCAAAACCAATTCTTCTAAAGACCAGTTTTTGAGAGACCGGCAAGGATCACAGTGAATGTTGTCCCCTTAATGTCAATAGCCCTGAGACAGGCGTTGAAATTCTGAATCTTTCTGTGGGATGGTGGTGATGTTCGGGTCTTTGCTGTCTGGCAGAGCGTGCTGTCTATATGTACAAGTAGGTTTAAAAAATGACTGATGTCATTTGCATAGGCATGAGCAGTGCTAGGGTTTCCGTTTTTGAGTCAGTGGGAGGAGGAGGAAGGAGGAGGGCAAGGAAGCCTATGGGATGGTCTTTATCCAGAATTGCTTTTTCTAAGCCCCCTCCTGGCATTCCTGTCCCCTGTAGGTCACGAAGTCCCCTGAGGGCACCCAAGCACTGGAGGAGCTGCCTGGGGACCATGTCAATATAGCTGTCCAAGTGCGAGGGGGCCCTTCTGACCATGAGGCCACGGCCTGGATTTTGGTGAGTGTTTAGGATTATTGGATATTATTGACTGACCATTACAAACCATCCTTTATATTTCTACAACACATTACATGTTTCAAAGCTGTTCTTACCCATTTCTCACTGGCCCCTCCAGTAACTGTGAGGCAGGCAGGGCAGGTTTCAGATCTGCTGGGAACATACGTGTTCTGCTGCCAGGGGCAGAGTGATGGCCCCACAGTGATGTCCACCACGTCCTCACCCCCAGAACCGTACGATGTTACATGGCAAGGTGGTGGGAGGGAGGTTGTGGTTGCTAAACAGCTGAGATAAGGAGATTTAAGATAAGGAGATTAGCCTGGATTATCCGGGTGGGCCAATTTAAAGGTGGGTCTTTAAGTGTGGAAGAGGGAAACAGAAGAGTCAGAGGCAGACTGAAGTGATTCGATGTGAGGAGGACTTGACCCACCATTTCTGGCTGTGATGATGTTGGAAAGGGCCACAGCCAAGGAGTGCCAGCATCCACTAGGAACTGGAGAAGGCAAGAAAATGAGTCTCCTGAGAGCCTTCAGAAAGAATGCAGCCCTGCCGGCACCTTGATTTTAGCCCCCTTTGGGCTTCTGACCTCCAAAACTGTAGAAAAGAAATGTGTTTGTTTGAAGGCACTCAGCTTGTGGCGATTTGTTACAGCAGCCCAAGGAACTAGTACACCTGCCTAAGGTCACCCGCTGGTAAAGGCAGAAGGTGGCACATTCGAGTCCTCCTCCAGAGCTCTTTCCTGCCACTCGCAGCACTTTTACCAAGATGAAGAATGCCACATGTTTGAAAGAGTGATGGAATGAGGAGATAGGGGTCCATGTTGGGTCGTCACTGTACCTTTCTGAGCCTCCATTTCCACTGTTGTTGAAAGAGGGCTTCAAACTGAAAGACCTCTGAGGGCCTTTGTGGCCCTGGCAGTCTGTGATTTACCTGTGAGTCTCCTGTAAAAAGAAGACCATAATGCTCACCCTTCCCCCACGACTGGCATGAGTTTAAAACGAGCTGATGTGCGTACACCAGCGTGTGGTCCGTAGGATGATTTGTAATTGATGGAAGCGGTTGGTTGTAACAAGAGAAAGCAAAAAAGACGCGAGCTGGTTATGGACCTGGCTGTGAACATCCTTGGGGTGCTCCCTAAGGACAACCTCCTCATTCCACCCACAGCTCTGGGAGGCTTGGTGACTCTTCTCCACCCAGCTGAGAGATTGGGAATGCAATTGGCTGTGTGGTTTTTTTCAAATCAAGCACATTCCTCTATTTTCTTAGGAGAAAAGACAGGGAAAAGAGGTTATCTCTGGTGGTATTTTGTAGAGGCTGCCCCTATAGGGAATACTTTGTGGATCATTCTTTGGTCAGTAGATTTTTGTTCTTCTTTTAACTTGAGGTATTTTCCAAATAACCTATACCTTGCACCTTTAATACAAAAGACCAGGTAGCTCACAGTAAAAGGCAGGTATGTGGAGGAATCATTCAGATGAGAGCCACAATAGGGAGCGTGCCTTTCAAGAGGGTCCCTGGGAAGGAAATTTACCTGCGTGCTCCTTGGCAGCCAAGGCAAGGAGAGAAATAGAGCAAGTTTTACCTTATTCTGAAAAGGAGGAAGTGTGCAGACTTATCATTAAGAACTAACTAAGGAAGTCATTTTGCTGTTCCTTATATAACTGTATAAACTTGCCTGTTGTATTTCTAGATCAACCCCCTGCGAAAGGAGGATGAGGGTGTGTACCAGTGCCATGCAGCCAACATGGTGGGAGAGGCTGAGTCCCACAGCACAGTGACGGTTCTAGATCTGAGTAAATACAGGAGCTTCCACTTCCCAGCTCCCGATGACCGCATGTGATGGAGAAATGTACATGTTCTAAGTCATTTTCAGTATTTTACACCCATGTTATGAGATATTTGAGGTGGCTTATAAGACCTGTAAAAAAAAGAAGAAAAATACGTAAATGGAGGAAACCAGGGAAAGAGCAAAAGAAGAGTAGGGACATACTTAGATGAGCAGTAGAATCCCTGGTATATTCTGCACACATCTCCCTCTGAGCTTCTTAGCATGCAAAGACAAGAGCTGTGAACATGATGTGTGTCCATGAGATGAAAAGACCAGTTGTGTTTTGGGGCTGGAGGGAATATTTCCTCTGTATTCTTCTAGAAAGAGCACTGAGAGAGGTAGCAGACAGTGTCATTGTGACAGCATCCATGTGAAAATGTTCCCACAAAGAAGATGCCTGAGCTTCCCTTGTGTGTTCCTGGAGCTCTTCCTTGTTCAGGACACCTGAGCTTCCTTCCTGGGGCTCAGGCCTTGCTTTCCTGTCCTCAGCACTGTGTGCTGCTTTGCAACACATCTCCTTGTGGGTAGGGGCAGAGAGAATCTCTGCATCCCCTCTGGCCAGGGCCTCCTAGTCTGTAGTCACACAGGTGACAGCTGGGGTTGCATCTGTTCCTTGCCTACAGGTGAACTGGGAATTCGGGAAAGGGATCACTTTATAAGCCAGCTTTTGCTCATAAAAATCCCAAAATCTTGCTGGTTCACAGCCACAGAGTTGATCACTTGCTCATGTTCCATGTTATAGCTGTGAGCTGGCTGTGGCCCTGCCCCATGTGTCCCCTCATTCAGGACCCAGCTGGAGGAACAGCTCCAGTGTGGAACATGTCCGTTCTGTGGCCAAGCTGCACACACCATTGCATTTAAAGTTTCTGCTCGGATGTGATGTATGCCCTGCCCATTTACAGACCAATCTTTTTTTTTTTTGAGACAGAGTCTCACTCTGTCACCCAGGCTGGAGTGCAGTGGTGCGATCTCGGCTCACTGCAAGCTCTGCCTCCTGGGTTCACGCCACTCTCCTGCCTCAGCCTCCCGAGTAGCTGGGACTACAGGCACCCGCCACCACACCTGGCTAATTTTTTTGTATTTTTAGTAGAGACGGGGTTTCACCGTGTTAGCCAGGATGGTCTTGATCTCCCGACTTCATGATCCGCCCGCCTTGGCCTCCCAAAGTACTGGGATTACAGGCGTGAGCCACTATGCCTGGCCTGCATGATCCTCTTACAGGAATGGGGGAGCAGTGGTGAACAGGCACCATTACCAAGGCTGATCAACAGGTGCTTAATAGAACAGGAAAAATTAGAAACAAGTCTGATAGGGTTTCTCAAAAGCAGGGGGATTTTGCCATGGTTTTAGTTATATTATTCTTTCAGCCACTACTGTTGCACACCTTCTGTGTGCAAGGCCTTACTTCTGGTCTGTAGGGGATCACAGAAAAACAAAAAGTGGACATAATTATAATACAAGGAGTGCGATGTAAGGGAATGGGAGGAGATATTAAGGCATGAGAAGCAGCTTAGAACTGGGGAAAATGAAGGAAGAATCATCGAGGAGGTGGCATGAGGGTTGAAGGATGGGTGTACGTGAGTAGTTAGAGGCCCTAGAAATGGGGAGAAAAATATGAAAATGTAAAACTGTGAAATAGGAATTCAACAAAGAGTTAGGAGATTGGGTCTTAAAATTGTCTTCCTGATGATATGTGACTTGTTTTATATAGATATGTTTCCAGTTTTAAATATATATATCTATAATTTTCAAATACACGTATATTTTGAGGCAGAAATGATTCTGGGTTGTGAATACATCAAAAGGATACCACGAAAAATTGTGGAATTTTAAGAGCATCACTGCTGCCTAGGTCGTGAGTTCCTTCTGTGACACACAGTATTGCCAGCTCTGGCTTACATACCTCCAGGGATACAGAGCTCACTACCACTGAGAGCCATCTGTGGATTTTCCAGTGGTTGAAAAGATCTTATTAAGCTGGAGTCTGCTGCTCTGAAACGTCCACCTTTTGGTCTTAAAAGTACTTCTTGGGACTCCACAGGGCCCTTCACTCTCCACTGGCCCCATTTCCTGCTGGGGAGAGATTCGAAGTGAAGGATCATTTCCCCCACCTTCCATGTAACACATAGTTGATTGTAATGGAGCAGGCTTACGTTCTCTAATTCTTTTTCTCCTTTTCTTCCTAGGGTCTTAGAAACATTGATCATGGGATGATGGAAAAGTCAAATAACGGATCTTTGTGCTTCATGAAGAGTTGGAAAACCTGTGTGTGTAGATGACCCCTTTTGTGTGTTTTTAAAAATTAGATGCAAACTAGATTTGTATGCAGATATAGTTTTTAGCAGGGCAAACAGTGAGAAACGGATTTGCATGTGGCTTTTTTATAATTTTGAAATGAATTGTTCCATGAGAAGTCTTTTTGTAATTACTCTCTTCCAGGGAGATCACAGAATGGCATGTTTGCAATTTCTAAAGGGCTCGTATCAGCTGTGACTCTTTACCTCATTTGTCTATGACCTATTAGTGGTGCTCTGTGACTTAGTGTGTGTTGTAGAAGGAGGGATGAGGGTCCCAGCTGTCCTCTGCCTGACTGTAACTTGCTGTGTGACCTGAACAGGTCCCTTCCCCTCTCTGGGCCCTGGTCCCTTCATCTGTGAGTATGGCATTTTAACTGGATGTTATCAATGTCCCTTTTAGCCCTGCCATCCTAGAGTAAGATGGCCTTTTGGGAAAATAACAGGAAGTGTGGTCTTAGTGTTCTTTCTAAAATGGTATTCCCTCAGAAACAAATTCCATTGCTTTACCCCAGCGTGTGGACAGCTGGCTGTAGCTCTTCTATTCCTAACTTTTTCCCTTTTAAGGAGATTTAGTTTTAGGTGGGATGCTTTACCAGACTCAGGAGCGCCTTGGCTGGGTCTTTGGAGACCAGAGCATCCATTTGTTAGCCTAGCATTCTCTTTTTTAAAATTTTATTTTGAGACAGGGTCTCGCTCTATCACCCAGGCTGGAGTGCAGTGGCGTGATCATGGCTCACTGCAACCTCCACTTTCTGGGCTCAAGTGATCCTTCCACCTCAGCCTCCTGAGTAGCTGGGACCACAGGCATGCCCCACCACACCCAGCTATTTTTTTTTTTTTTTTTTGTAGAGACAGGGTCTCCCTATGTTGCCGCCCAGGCTGGTCTCAAATTCCTATGCTCAAGTGATCCTCCTGCCTTGGCCTCCCAAAGTGCTGGGATTATAGGCATCAGCCACTGTGCTTGGCCTAGCCTAGCATTCTCTAAACAGGTGGTTAGAAGCGGTGGATACCAGGCTTCTGACCATCAAATTGTAAAAAAAGGGGTCAGGTGTTATCTCCAGACTGTGGAATTAGATTGTAGTAGAATATATTTTACCTACAAACATTTTGACCTCACCCAAGAGTAAGGCTCTCTTTTTTTTTCTTTTTTAATGAAAAAAGAAAGGAGAATATTTGCTATCTTATCTTAAAAAAATAGATCCTTAGGTGATTACAATTTTAAAATAAGAATTGAGATCCCTTACTATGCACAGTCCTTTAAGTTCATAAAGCTTGATCCCAACTCTGGGAGATGGGGCAGGACAGGTGTTAATGTCCCTGCCTTTAGCAGATGAAGAAACCAGGCTCTGAGAGGAGAGGCTACTTGCCCAAGGCCTGAAGGCCTCTGAAAGAGGAGCAGAGCTCAGGGCACCTGGCCCTCCTTGGTCCCCTCTCTACTCCATGGTGCTGCTACTCAGGGTCATCTCAAAACTATGTAAAGGCAGATGTTGCCAATCCACAGGCTTCAGGGACTCTTATCAAGACTAATCCCAACTTTTAAGGCACACTTTCATACCGCTCACATTGTCCATTACATTTTGGAGTCCTTGTTGGAAGTGAACTTTCCGCCTGTAAGCCTGCCATTCCATATCTAAAATATTGGGATGGCATCACCTTCTGTACTATGCAGCAGAAGGAGACTGGCCTGGGATTCTGGAAACATGAGATCCATTTGCATATTAATCCCCGGCTCGCTGTGTGACCCTGAGCAAGTCTCCTTCACTTTCTGTGCCTCAGTGTCCTTATTTGAGTAAAAAGGGAATAAAACTAGATGAGTGGTTTTCAAACTTTAAAACACTGGAAGCTCTCTTTGAAAACAAAAGATGAGAATTGAAATGGATGGCACTGGAAGCTGTTCTTGTCTACTGGGGTTTGGAGCTGCCAGGGGACCTGCTCACATCCACTCCTCACTCAGCACCTCCCGCCCCTCCCTTCTCCACGCACTGTGACTGACTTCCATGTGTGAGGGCCTGCAGTTAATTCTCCTGTGTCTTGAATGGTTGGGAGATGATTTGGTCAGACCCTTAGTGAAATGATGTGGGAAGGAACAGGAATGCTGTGGCTCTGAAGAAGGTAGTAGAACATCCCACACCTGCTAATAAGCACATTTTGCAAACTCAGTTGACTCACCTCAGATTTGCCTAGTGAAAACTGAAGGGCTGGATGTAGACCCAGAGAGCAGGGTGGACAGAGCCCATGCTGGAAGTACTGAGCATCAAGACTGTATGGGGCTGGCTTTAGCATCATCATTCTGTGCAAAGACAAATAAATAATTAATGTCACACTGTCTGAAATTTTCACCAAAACCAAAAAGGCGCATTAACATGATTGTTCCAACCTCATGGTTTTTCAAGTGTGAGCGCCCAGAGACCTCTTCAGAGGCTAAGAGAGCATGCGCTGCCACAGCTGTTAGCATTTGGAGACATAATTACAATGCCCCCACTCCCCGCACCAAACCTGGGTTTTTCTACTGTTTTTGTAGATGTCATGATGTCACGACCTCTGCACCCTGAAAGAAATAAATGTTTTTAAGGACAGTCTTTGTGGTGTCTTTGTTGTAGGAATGCTGTATAGGTGGGTGCAGGTCCCACTGGTATTCCTTTATCATCCCTCATGCATCCTGTCCTTCCTTCTGCATGCCCACTTCAGCTACTTAGTCTAGACCCTCCTTACCTCTCACGCCTGGGTTACGATCACAGCCCCACCGTTCACCTTGCCCGAAATTTTTAACCAGCCCTAATCATCTTACACTACTGCCCTTGACTATGTGTGTCCTGCCGTGTAAGCATTCTAGTACTTAATTCACTTGCTGAGATAGTGCTCTGTCCCCTCCCACACACAGAGTAGCATTCTCCAGGTGCCAGACAGGTACAAGATGCCGAAAATCATATGTTTGGAATCATCTGGATTCCTCCCATATGAAAGTAGGTAGAATCAGGTCCTGAACTCAGACTCCAGTGGAGACATGGGTGGGATGAGGTCACCATCCCTGGCAGCATATGGTGTCTGCTTTGTGGTTAGAGCAGAGGGAGATCAAGGAAGACTTCCCAGAAGAGGAGGCAGGCATTTGAACTGGCAGGAGTGGGTGTGGGGGATTCCAGGCTAAGGAAACAGCATGCAAAAAGGAGTCAGGTTAGAAAAATGCAGTGTAGTTTGTGAACAGGGAGGAATGGCCAGTTGCTGCTGCTCAGAGCTATGGTGGTGGGTGGGTAGTAGTTTGGGGCAACACCCCTCAATGCAGACAGAGGAGGTTGAACTTGTTGCCGTAAGCAGTGGACAGACTGAATCTCTGCCTCTGTTGTCAGCTGGGCTTGAGGAAGACAATTCCACAGCCCATGTTCAATCCCAAATGTATCTGCTTTCCCCCTTAAACACAAATAAGACTAGTTTTTAGTTAAGGTGGATTTTTTTTTCCTTTCAGGTTTTATGGTGAAATTAATTCCAACATCTTTAAAAACACTGTCCTGCCCTCTCCTCCAGGGATGGATGGTGCAGGAGAAATGAATAAGAACGGCAGATCCAGCGACAGTAAAAGTCTCCGCTAATGAATTTTCTCCTTCCCAGCCTTTACCAGGGCTTCTTGAACATTAAATCAGACAATGATTATTCCATGATATTTTAATTAATTAAGGGAAAGCCAAGTGCTCTGGTGTCTCAGTTTAATGAATTCAGAACGTGGAAGCCCAGTGCCCAGGGCTGAGTTGGACACCAACACTTGCCCACGCTCTGGCTCTCTGGGGCTGACCGCTCTCCTGGAACGTGAACTCGTTTACGGCCAGGGCTCCTTTTCAGTTCAGCCTCGATTGCATCCAGCAGTGAGAAGTGCGTGGGTCCAAGGAGGCAGACTTCCCTGTGTTGACTTTCACTGTGGCTGTCTCTTCCTCATGCCTACATGTCCCCTCCTATATTAGAGAACGGTTGATTCTCGAGGGAAGAGTACAAATCCTGAGTACTAGGGAGTGGGGGAACAGTCTCCCCTCTTTTCTCCATGCATAAACCCACCCATCACACATTTGCAGAGCTCCTCCAGTGCACCAGGCATCGCCAGGTAGCAAAGGGTCTACAATTGCCCACAGACCTCGGAGTCTCAGCTCCGGCACAGAAGGCTGCTTGTGGTGCCAGGTGGCATGCCCCGTCTCTCTGCTGTTGAAGGTGTATGCAGCTCTTGCTTGGGTGGAAAGGGCACTAGCTTTAGAGTTGGAAGACCCAGAACTAAGGTCAAGCCTTGTCAGAGATTGCAAGGCTGGGTCACTTTCATCAACTCTTAGAGTTTCCATTTCCTCTTCAATCCAGGAAGGGTGGCATCCCTGCCCTGGCCTGTTGCTCTGAGAGCCCCATGTGTGAATGGCCATGCACTGTCTGTTCTGCACAGATCTTGGAGGGCTGTGTGCCGGTGGGAGAGGGCTGGGAGATAAATCAAACATGCTCAGAGTATGTGAGACATAGTCTAGCAGGACAAAAACATTAGACCCGTTTCAACCAATGAGAGCTGCCTCAGTACAAGACTAAATGAAGGGTGCCCAGAGACCTCTTCAGAGGCTAAGAGAGCATGTGCTGCCACAGCTGTTAGCGCAAAAGGTTAGCTCAAAGGGTGAGATTGCTTAAATGAGAAGTTCAGAGGAACTGTCCTGGAGGGGGTGGCCCTTAAGTAGGGCTCCAAGAAAAAGGAACAGTGTGAGCACAGCTGGATGGGAGGCAGCAAATGACCCACGAGAGCATTAAACTCAAAAAACATCCTTGTGAGAAGCAGTCTCCTGTTGGCATATCTCCATGGACGTGCCATGGGCGGCAGAGCTGGGGCGAGCTGCCAGCAAAACCGAGGGTCTTCCACAGTGTTGAACTGTCCTGTCACAGACTATACTTCCCGTCTCCTCTTGCACCTAGGCTGGGTCATGTAGCTAGTGAAATGTGAGTAGAGGCGATGTGTTCCATGCAGAGCCCAGGGCTCTCAAAAAGTCACTGTGCCTTTTCTGCACTTTCTTCCCCATTTACCAGCTGACACGGAGATCTCTGAGGCCCCAGACAGGGGTTTTCACTTGGATCCCTGGACCCCTTGGGATTCTATAGGTAGATTCACAGATTCTGTGAACTCCTTGAAAGTGTGCAAACTGTGTGCATGTGCGTGTACATCCTTTTCATGGTGAAAAGGTCTATTGCTTTGATTAGCTTTTCAAAGGAACGCAAAACATAAAAATGGTTAAGAACAGGCCAGGTGCGGTGGCTCATGCCCGTAATCCCAGCACTTTGGGAGGCTGAGGCCGGCAGATCACCTGAGGTCAGGAGTTCGAGACCAGCCTGGCCAACATGGTGAAACTGTGTCTCTACTAAAAATACAAAAATTAGTCGGGCATGGTGGTAGGCACCTGTAATCCCAGCTACTCGGGAGGCTGAGGCAGGGAGAATTGCTTGAACCCAGGAAGCAGAGGTTGCAGTGAACCAAGATCGCGCCACTGTACTCCAGCCTGGGCAACAGAGCAAAGGCTCCGTCTCAAAAAAAAAAAAAAAAAAAAAAAGGTTAAGAACTGTTGTACATGGTGGAACCACAAGACGAAAGGAACCTGTGTCCCTGAATCTCCATGTGGAAGGAAAATACCAATTTGCCAGGTACCTGCATTAGACTGTTACATAAGCAAAACTAAATAGTCGTCGTATTGAACCCTCAAATTTGGGGGGTTATTCGTTGTGGCGGCTAACATTATGCCAGTACACATGGGAAGAACGCTTGGCTGGGAGCAACTTGTCCAAGTTGCTCTGTCCACATTTCTGGCTAAGTGAGGTGGGATGCACCAGAGGCTCTCAAAGGGCCTCATACCAGGACTTCTTGCTTTCCCTTGAGGGTCTTCCTAACTCCAGGACTAATGTACAGATCATTGGCGCTTGGGAGGATTAAGTGACACTCTCAACCCAGGTTTTCTGGCTTCTGTGCCCAACTCCACCACCTGCTCTTACCAAGGTCTACAGGGAGTCCTGGTGGCTGCAGCCAGGGACAGTGCTCAGTGCTCCTCCTACTTGACCTCTTGGGAGCCTCAGGCTTTGCTGGGGGCTCCCTCCCCCGGAAAGTACCCCGCCTTCCTTGGCTTCTTGCCTCATCTCTCCTGGGTCTTCCTCCTGCTCCTCCTCATTCTCTGTTCACTCCTTGTTGGCATTCTTAAGGTCAAATGATTTTGCTCCCCTTACAAACTGTTCTCAACATAGCGGCCCCAGTGATCCTTTTAAAACAAGTCATATCATGTTGCCGCTGTGCTCAAAAGCCTCTGGTGGCTCCTTCCTCAGAGTAAAGGCCCCGTCAGTCCATCCACACGGTGACCTCCAAACACCAGCCCTCTGCCCCCCTCAGGCTGTGACTTCTCTGTCCTATTTCCCCACCTGGCTTGCTCCATGCCAGCCACCTGGCCTTCTCCTGTGTTCCTGGAGCCTCCAGGCATGCTCCAGTCTCTTGGTGAGACGACCTCTGAGCACCTTACTGAAAATTACAATGTCTACTCCATCCCACCCACTTCCCTATTCCCTTCCCAGCACTGTTGTTCTCTATAATACCCTTCACCTCCTGACAGACTAACGATTTCACCTGTTTTGCATATGGTCTGCCTCTTCTGTCAGAAAGGATGTTCAGGATTTTATTTTTTTTAGTTTCCTGCTGTATCCTCTGCCCCCAGAATAGTTCCTAGCACATAGACAACATTCCATAAAATGTGTTAAACAAAGGAATACATAAGTAAGAGTCCCACCGTGTCCCTAAACGTGCAACCTCCAGGGTGGTTGCAGTGGCTGGCACTACCCCCCACGTGGTTACTGCAGCCAGAAACATGAGGTTACCCAACTTTCTCTCCTCTCTTGTGCCAAGTTGTCCATCTGTCATCATGCCCTGAAGCCTGCCTTCTGGCTGTCCAGACTCTGCCCCCACCCCACACCCTGGTGCGCCAGCATCACTTTGGGCGCAAGCAACAATGTCCTGAGAGGTGCTGACTCCAGGTGAACTCCCTCAATCTATCCTCCACATTGAAGCAGAGCCAGCTTCAGAAACCGAATGTGATCCTATCACTTTCCTTTAAAAGCCCTCGGGGGCAGCCAGACATGGTGGCTCACACCTGTAATCTCAGCACTTTGGGTGGCTGAGGCAGGAGGATTGCTTGAGGCCAGGAGTTCAAGACCAGCCTGGGCTACACAGCGAGATGTCCCCCATCTCTACAAAATGTTAAAAAATTAACCCAGCATGGTGGCACACACCTGTAGTCCCAGTTACTTGGGAGGCTCAGGTGGGAGGATCGCTTGAGCCCAGGAGTTTGAAGTTGTAGTGAGCTATGATCGAGCAACTGTGCTCCAGCCTGTGTGGCAGAGGGAGACCCTGCTTAAAAAACAAAAGCAAAACCAAAAAGCACCCTCCCATTGCTAGACCAAGTGTGAGCTTTCTGAAAGGATGCACGAGCCCTTTCACAGTCCAGCCCCTGCCTGCCCCCTGCCCCCATGCTTTTCCTCCCTGCCTCTTTCCTCCTCATGGAAAAACTTGCCCTTCCTCCAACCCTCCATATTTCTCAGACTCCAGGAGCATCCTTCCCTTATCCCTCTGGTCCCCTGCTAGTCATTTAGCAGGACCCCATGCCCACTCCCACTGGGCCTGTGCCTGAACTGAGCTGGGAGCCCTGGGAGGCAGCGGTGTCTGGCAGAGTCAGAGGACCTGAGCTTGAGCCTGGCTCCACTCACTGCTGAACACCTCCCGGGCTCGATGTCTATCAAGTGCAGAAGAATAATACTGAGGGCCCTGATGGCAGTTAGAAAGTGAAACCCTGTCTCTACTAAAACTACAAAAATTAGCCGGACGTGGTGGTGTGTGCTTGTAATCCCAGCTACTCAGGAGGCACTCAGGAGGCACCCAGGAGGCAGAGGTTGCAGTGAGCCAAGATTGCGCCACTGCACTCCAGCCTGGTAGACAGAGCGAGACTCCATCTCGAAATTAAAAAAAAGAAAGAAGCATGAAGGGAGGTGGCCCACCGTGTGTGCTTGATACAGAGGCTTGCTTTCCGCTCATGATCTCACGGCCTCTGTGCTTCTCACTGCACTGTCCACCCGGCTCTGTAATTGTCTCCCCTGCCCAGCTGTGAGCTCCTGCGGGGAAGGGACTGTCTTACTCAATTCTCTTTCCCCCAACAATAGGCCTAGAGCAGGACCATCGCCCCCACTAACCCCTTTGTTTTTTCTTAAACCAGTTACTTGTGTGAATTAATGAATCAGGTGGCCACCAGAGGTCAGCCTCACACCCAGAATGGAGCCAACCCAAATGAAAGTTCCTAAATGGCTCCGGGTCTGAGGAGAACCGGTGGGACTGAGCAGCAGCTCTGATGCATCCAGCACAGTGGCTGGCTTGGGTGTGTAGGGCTTGCTGGGCTTTGCCGTGGGTTCTCCAGGCTTGGAGGGTTGGTTCCATGTGCTTGCCAGTATGCCCCGCTCTCTGGTCCCTCGTGCATGCTCATGGGGAACTGATTCCAGAAGAGTTCCCTATTAAACCTCTCCACTTCCTTTCCCTCACCTGAAAAAAGTGGGGCGGTAACTCCACTATTCCACTACCTGCTTTATAGGATGGTTGTGAGGCTTCCATAGCATGGCAAGGTGCCTGGCATAGTGTTTATGGAGTAAGATCTTGGTGAAAGTTTGCTAAGTGGATGGAAGCCCCAGAATTGCAACATCTCCCAAGTGTGAGTCTGGTGGGCAGTGTCTGGCCTGAATGAGGACACCCAGTTAAACCTCCCTGCTCACAAGTCTGTGCATTCAGCACAGTGGTAAAATGAGTGGAGGGGACTGGGCTTGGTGGCTCACGCCTGTAATCCCAGCACTTTGGGAGGCCAAGGTGGGCAGATCGTTTGAACTCAGGACTTCAAGACCAGCCTGGGCTATGAGGCAAAACCCTGTCTCTCCAAAAAATACACAAATCAGCCAGGCATCATGACATATGCCTGTAGTCCCAGCTACTCAGGAGGCTGAGGTGTGAGGATTGCTTGAGCCCCATGATCGTGCCACTGCATCCACCCTGGACAACAGAATGAGACCCTATCTCAATGAATAAATAAATAAATAAATAAATAAATAAAAATTTTAAAAGAATTTAAAAATGGGTGGAGGAGCCGTGATGGCTGAGCTTATTAACAATCTGACCTACAGGCTCCTCACTCTCAGAATTTCAGGGCTCAGAACAAGGGACCATGAAGATTGTCTTTTCCAATCCCATTCCATACTGGAACACTGTCTACAGAGCTCCTCTTTGGTTAAGGAGTACTGAAACTTAAATAAGGAATGGATTTGTTAAAATATTGTGATGTTGCACATTAATCATTAGAGACACCCACCCGCCCACTTCCACGTCCCAGTGCGTTTATGAGAAACTTTCGCTGCTGTGCAACAGAGGTGCCAACAGCCTCCCAGAGAAATCCGTAGAAGGTGCACTATGGGGGAGTGTCAGGGTCACCTTAGCTGTAGACAAATAGTGTAGAAAGGAGGTCCTAGGAAGGGAGGTGAGGGAACCAAACAGACTCTGAACCCTCAAGCAGCAGTTTCCAGCCAAACCCAAGTTATGTTAATAAACAAAATCATCATGTTGCCTAGGTAAGACAATAGGATGTTTAAGAGTTGACTCGGGCCAGGCTTGGTGGCTCATGCCTGTAATTCCAGCACTTTGGGAGGCCGTGGCAGGAGGGTTGCTTGAGACCAGGAGTTTGAGACCAGCCTGGGAAACATGGTGAAAACTCATCTCTATAAAAAATACCAAAAAAAAAAAATTAGCCAGACATGGTGGTGAATGCCTGTAGTCCCAACTACTTGGGAGGCTCAGGTGGGAGGATTGCTTGAGCCTGGGAAGCAGAGATGAGTGGGGTGTGCATTTACAGGAATGGGGGGACTTGAACGTAAGGTGGCTTGTAAGCAGCATGGTCTAGAAAGATGGACCGAGAGAGGGAGGCTCAGCATTCTGCTTCTGTATTGTGGCCTGGCTGGCTTGGATTTGCCTTCACTCCCATCAGTTGGGGAATGAATGTAGCAAGACTAACAATATACATTGTGAACTCTGAGGTTTGAAACTCTGGAAATCCCCAGCATGTCAAGGTGGCCCCCATGCTAGGCTTGGCTTGAAGGGTGGGTATGGTTTGGAAGGGGTGGGGGGCTGTGGAAACGAGTCCAACAAGATGGGCCCATTCTGAGCAGGAACCAGAGTTTTTCTCTATGGGTCTTACAGTTGCACTTTGTCACCCATCCAAGAGAAAACAAAAACAGAAACATTGGGGAGGGGACTTTTGCACCTGACTGGGGGTTGACTAGACCACCTGGGTCCCTTCCATCCCCCACACTCTATAAAATGTTCAGCAGCAGGACAATATGGAGACAAAATGGATTTGCTCACAGAATGTATACGTGTATTTTTTAACGGAGTTAATTCATGGCTGGGTGTTGTGGCTCACACCTGTAATCCCAGCACTTTGGGAGGCCGAGGCGGGTGGATCACCTGAGGTCAGGAGTTCAAGATCAGCCTGGCCAAAATGGTGAAACCTCATCTCTACTAAAAATACAAAAATTAGCCAGGTGTGATGGCGTGTACCTATAATCCCAGCTACTCAGAAGGCTGAGACAGGAGAATCGCTTGAATCTGGGAGGCGGAGGTTGCAGTGAGACGAGATCACACCACTGCACTCCAGCCTGGGTGACAGAGTGAGACTCCATGTCAAAAAAAAAAAAAAAAAAAAAAAAAAGAAAAGAAAAAAAGAAAGAAATTAATTCATATACCATAATTAAACAATTCCATAGTTTTTAGTATTTTTACCAAATCGTGCAACCATTACTATTGTTCAACTCCAGAACATTTTCAAAACCTCCCAAAAACAAATCCCATGCCCACTAACAGTTACTCCTCTATCCCCTGGCAACCACTAATCTATGTTCCATCTCCATGGATTTGCCTAGTATGTATATTTCATATAAATGGAATCATACAGTCTGTAGCCTTGTACATCTCTCTGGCTTGTTTCACTGAGAAGGATGTTTTCAGGGTTCACTGATGTCACAGCGTGTGTCAGTACTTCATTCCTTTTTATGGCTGAGTAATCCAAGGAATATTCCATGGAAACATTTTATTAATCCACTCATCAGTTGATGGACATTTGGGATGTTTGGGCTTACTTTACAGGTGTAATCATGTAAGCATATTCTTTGCCTATTCCTTCCCACAAATTAAGGAAAATCAGTAGCAAAATGAAGGGCAAGCAACTAAAACAGCCAGCAACTGGCACACAGACAAGGAAAAGCACCTCTGGTTTTTAGGTTAAGCCAATGAAGAGTGGGGCCGAGATTTGGTATCCACGTAGTTCAAAACCCCTAACACTTTCCAAGCTTGCGTTCTGAGTTGAGTCGATCCACTAAACCATCAAGTGCACCCATGGGAAAGTCCTTGGATCAGCAGGAAGAGCTACAAATTACAGATCACTGGTTTTTAATCTGTCTTCCAGAGACTCCTAAGATTTCATGGAAGCAACTCATGGGCCACCAAGGGGGCTGTGGTTGGGGGTTAGATAGGTAGAACTCTGAGCCTGGTCCCCATCTCTGATTTAAATAGAACAGCCTTGATTGAATTGCTTTATTTGTGGGGTTTCTTCTAAGAGTTAATTTGGAACAAAGAAAGGGTGTTCTTGGCTTTAAAACAGTTTGGCAAGCATTGGTCAAGGTGGTTGTGGAATTGCTGGACTGTGACTGGGCCTCCCTGACAGCTGCTCTTACGAGTTCTTCTGAGGAACCTTGATGGTGACCGTCTTTACCTCTGTGTAGGCCTTAAGCCCATCCTCACCCAGCTCCCTCCCGTTTCCAGATTCCTTAAACCCTCCAAATGGCGTGTGGCAGGTGACGATGTTGTAGGTGTTTACCCACACGGTCCCGGCCTGGAGTGCCTGGGTGAAGTACATGGCCTTGTCCAGATCCCGGGTGAACACAGCCGCAGCCAGGCCATACCTGGTGTTGTTGGCCCTCTCAATCACCTCCTCAATCTTCTTGAACTTGAACAGGGGCTGCACAGGCCCAAAGATCTCCTCTTTGGCAATTCTCATGTCATCCTGCACGCCACCAAAGACAGTAGGCTTGATGAAGAAACCACGCTCCCCGAAACGCTCTCCGCCACAGAGGAGTTTTGCGCCCTCCTTCTGGCCAAGCTGGATGTAGCCTAGGACTCGTTCAAACTGCTCCTTGTCCACCTGAGGCCCCTGCTGGGTGTCCAGCTCAAAGGGGTTACCCACTTTCCTCTGCTTTGCTTTCTCCACGGTTCTCTCGAGAAACTCATTGTAGATGGATTCTTCCACGAAGGTCCGGGAGCCAGCACAGCAGCACTGGCCCATGTTGAAGAACAGGGCTTCGTGGCACTGCTCCACGGCATGCTCCATGTCAGCATCGGCCAGCACGATGCTGGGGCTCTTACCACCCAGCTCCAGGGTGACTCTCTTGAGGTTGGAATCGCCAGCTGCTTTCTGGATCAGGTGGCCCACCTCGGTGGAACCAGTGAAGGCAACTTTGTCAACATCCATGTGCTGGGCGATGGCCGCACCTGCTGTTGGGCCATAGCCCGTGATGATGTTCACCACCCCAGGGGGAAAGCCTGCCTCCTTGATGAGGGAGGCCAAATACAGGGCAGAGAGGGGGGTCTGCTCTGCCACCTTCATAACCACAGTGTTGCCTGTGGCGAGTGCCGGGGCAAGTTTCCAACCCTGCATGACCAAGGGGAAGTTCCACGGGATGATCTGGCCACAGACACCAACGGGCTCATGTCGGGTGAAGCAGAAATGCTGGCCATCCATGGGGATGGTCTTGCCATGCCACTTGTCAGCCCAGCCAGCAAAGTACCGATACACCTTGATGACCTCATCCAAGTCCAAGGCGTAAGACTCTTGGAAAGGCTTCCCATTGTCCAAGGTCTCCAGTGAGGCCAAGTAGACTCGATCCCGCTCCACTAGGTCTGCCAGGCGGTTCAGCAGTCGGCCCCGCTCAGAGGCATCCATCCGGCGCCATGGGGACCCCAGGCGGAAGGCTTCCCGGGCTGCTTTCACGGCCCGATCCACATCAGCCCGGTCACCTTCAGCCACGTGCCCGATGACCTCCCCGGTGGTAGGGTTGACCGTCGGGAAGGTCTTCTTGCTGACTGCATCTTGCCATTCATTGTTGATGAACAGCTGGTTGTAGGGGATGTCTGGGTTCAGAATGGGGCTTGGGAGGGCTGCTACCGAGGAGTAGCGGGCAGTCCTGCCCTGGAGGCTAAGCAGCCGGGGTGCCAGGAAGCGCAGCATGCTGACACTCTGGAGAGGGACAAAAGAAACCAGGGTGAACAGGTGGGAGAAGGCAGGTGGCGGTACCCAAGGGCCCACCAGCTCAAACATTTCAAGATTCCAGCATAAAGGACTGTCACCTCTAAAAACACAGACTGTAAGAGCTGTGAGGGCCCTGATGAACTCTCTGGGCCAACTCCATCACGTCCCGCCTATCCTCAGCTCACTCCCTCACCTCTGCTGGGTCTCAAAAGCCACTGTCTCAGCAATGCCTTCCCTGACCACCCTTTAAAAAATTGCAACCCTTCCCACCCCAACACTCTCTATCCCCCCTACCCTGCTTTACTCCTTCTCTATCTCACATCCCAAATACTATCTTTACAGGCTTATATGTTTGTCTGTCTCCCCCAAATAAAATGCAAGCTCCATGAGCACAGGAACTTATTTTTCTGTTCCATTCACTGTTATGTCCCCGAGCCTAGAGGTATGCCTGCTACAGAGCAGCGGCTCAACACACAGTACTGAATGATACACTGAGAAAACACTGAAATTGCCACAAAGGCTGTCTAAGAATTGACCTAAGACTTGAGTAGAAATCAAAGGGACTTGGAGATGGTTGTTCTCTGAGAGGGACTTGCTTCATTTCACCTCTGTGCCTCAGTTCCCCCATATGTGAAATGCCTCATGGGGTTATGTTGAATGATGTCTTGCATATAAAAACCCTGGCAAGCTCCACTCAGGACATCAGAACTGGCCGTGCCTCAGAAATTGACCTAGCCCAGCATCCCCCAACCACAGGTCTCAGCATCCCTTTTCAGCTTTCCCAGAGGTGCAGCAAGTCAGGAGGCAGCTGAGAAGAAAAGCTACAACTCTGAAGAGTGTAGACTTCGTTAAAACAACTACTGTTATAAAACTTAAACGGCATATAATACATATTAAATGAAAATTAAACAGAGTGCAATGTTCCCAGATTAGTTGAAGCAGTTATTCTTCAGTCAGAATTTGAATCTCTCTGCCTTTGATGTCTCATGAGTCTTGCTCCACCCAGCAGTAAAATGGAATTGCACCTGCCTGTCCCTTCACCCCCAGCCTCTCACCCTCCACCCCTGGGCAGGGAGAGGAACAAAAAACTCAATCAGGAAAGCAAGGCTCCATGTGGGTCCCCGGCCCCATAAAAATCAATGTGATGGGCGTGGTGGCTTACGCTGGTAACGCTTTGGTAGGCCGAAGTGGAAGGACTGCTTGAGGCCAGGAGTTTGAGACCAGCCTGAGCACATAGCAAGAACCGTGTCTCTACAAAAAAACAAAAATAAATTTGCCGAGCATAGTGGTGCATGCCTGTAGTTCTAGCTGCTTGGGAGGCTGAGGTGGGGGGCAATCACCTGAGCCCAGGAGGTTGAGGCTGCAGTGAGCCATGATTGTGCCACTGCACTCCAGCCTGGGTAACAGAGCAAGACTGTATCTAAAAAAAATAATAATAATCAATGCTGACCAAGAAAGTTTCCCTTCCCCTTGCGGGTGTTAGGAATAATGCTCAAAATCCTAAGGAAATTGAACACTCGAACACAGGATTCTTAGCAAAGCAATTTTACTTCTGCGCAGAGGGATGCCTCCTTGGCCAGTTGCCATGAGAGCACACCTGAACAAAGGGGCACGAGAGCCTTTATTCCTGAGGCAAGTCCTGCCCCTGTACCCTTTCCCCATTGGCTGGGGTCAGGTCGTACAATCTAAACTAATCCCGGTTGGCTAAACATTTGATTTATTTTAGATAGAGTGGGCACGTAAAAGAAAGTGGAGAGAAAGGGGAAAGGGTGTCTGTAATGAGCTAGAAAGTTAGTCTTCTTTCCAAATAAGCAAAGGAATGTGAGCTGGTACTGATAACGCTTGGTACTGTGGCATGCCTGGGCATCTAACAAAGGCAAAAAGGAAAAAAATGAAAAAAAAAAAGGGGGGGATACTAAGAATTAAAGAATAAAAGATTGATCAGATTATTTGAAGAGAAACCTCATCATATCCCACAGGGGGAAGCTGAGTCAGCAGATCTGCCAGGGGTGCCCAGGGTTCCATTTAGCTCAGGACTTTGCCATATGCTGGGACACAGCCCCCTTGCCACCAACAGGCCTGGCTCTGAGGGTGAGGAGAACAAAAGGAGGTAGGGGAAAGGGGAGTCACCAATCCATGGGGTAAGGATTGGAGGGGTGAAGCAGTCAGGAGAGGTGGTCATCGGCCAAGGCTGGCAAACCTTTGCAGCCACACCAAGGCCGTTCCTACTCTTGGGGCCTATATGGGGTTCTTGCTGGGGCCTCCACTTGCCGATAGGAAGATCACAGCTCACAGAGCATCATGCTTTACAGTTTGCAGGCCGTCTTCTCACGGGAAATTTGCCAAGCCTCTCTGCAGTCCCTGGGTGGTCAGGGTTGATGATGACCCCCATTCTGGAAGAAGGCTGGGCATCAGAGAGGTTCAGGGACTCACCGAGGACACACAGCAAGAAAGTATAGGAGCCTCACCCCAGATTTCCACAAACCTAGCTTTGCATATCCTCCTGAATACGGGCAATTTTTTACAGTTCACCCACAGCGGGAAGGACCGGACCTTCTCTATCCGCGGGAACTGCAGCGGCGCCCACCTCACCCCTTCTGCGGGGGAAAGGGCGCAACCTTTGGGCTTGTCCAAGCCTCTGGGCTATGGTCAGGGGCCCCCTGTTGAAGTGGGCCGAGTGGGCAGGAGTGTTGAGGTCGAGCTAACGTGGTAAGGTCTGGGGGCGTCTGTGTCCTCGGGGCTCCTGTAGCGTCACCCAGAGGCGGGGGATGGGATTAGGGGACGTGGAGAGAGTCCTACAGTGCAACGGCGGAAAGGCCAGCCCCCAGATGCGGACGCAGCGGCCCAGAGAGGAAAGCCCCCACGCGGAGCCAGGAGCTGCGGCTTCCCGAGGGAGCCGAGGGGAGACCAGCGTTAGTTACCTGCAGCAGGCTCGGGCTCCGGTTCAGGATCACGCTAGGGTTCTGGTTCCGGCCCTCCCAGCTCTGTCCAGATGGCCGCCCAGGGCTGGCCGCAGGTCCCGCCTCCGCGCAGCCCGGGGCTCAGCGGCCAATGAGGCTCCGCCTGCGCCTAGGGCGCTGCCTACGTCCTGTCGCCGGCCAAGGCCGCTCCTCCCTCGCCCAGCCCGGTCTTTCCCGGTCCCCGCCCCTCTACCCCCGGCAGCCCGCACCGCTTCAGCGCTCCCTCCCTCGGGTCTCCGCAAGCCCAGTGTCCACGTTGCTCAGATCTAGGGTCCTAAGGCACTGGTTTGGGAGCGGAAACAGAGATACCCAGAGAGGGGCAGGGGCTTCCCCAGGTCACACAGCAAAGTTTTCGGAGACCGAACCCCAACTACACTTTGCATTTCTCCCCGCTGCAAGACGCTGCTTAATCGACTGCCATCCTTGAGACTCCCCTTAACCCCTTCTCTGCCTCGCCTCTCCCTCACTTTTTTGGTCCAGGATTCACTAATTTCTGTCCTCCACTTTCACTGCTCCTTTCTTCAGTTCCTTCAAGAAGATTTTATATTTGGGCATTTTTCAAAGTACATTTTTGTCCTAAGGACAAAAAGAATGTATGCACAGTGTAGAAAGCTTGGAAAACACAGGAAAGGATGAAAAAAGAAGAAAAATATCACCTGTAATCTCTTCACCTACGGTAGCCATTATTACGGTGTTCGTCCTGCTAGTATTGTTTCCTCTGCATCTTTCAAAATTATTTTAATAAACATAAAATCATATAGTAACCTCTGTTGTGCTACTTTAAAAAAAATTTTAAAACTTAGCGCTGTATTTTGAAGTTTTCTCCTATCACTAATTACAGATGACATCATCCTCTCCAAGGTGGCATAGAATTCTGTTGTAGGGGTAAACTGTTGGACATTTAATTGTCTCCATTTTGTTGCTATAAAGGTTGCCAAGATGGACCACTGAACATGCATCTCACTCGCTCCACCCTCGCTGCACCTTCCTTCTGGCTAGGGAGGTCCAAAAGCTAACCGCCATGTTTCCCAGCCTCATTTGCAGTTAGAGTTCTGGATGTGGACTAGGTGCTGCCAATTAGTAGTACTCTGCCGGATGTGGAAGGCGGGCACGCATTGGAGGGTATTGTCCTGCCCCTGTAGGGTGGCACTAGCAGGATAGCAGAAATGGGAGATGTTCTGCGGCAGCATTCCTTGTCCCTTCTCCAGCTTCCTGGCTGTGGACTGGCCGCTGTGGCTATAGCCACTCCTTGACCTGGCTTCCTGCTCTTTGAATGGAGGCTGCAGGAGGGTGTCTGAAGTAGCCTCAGACAGGCACCAGGCTGGTGGGCCATGTCCATATTGTCCTGAGAGTTGGTCCTGGTCTGGCTAAGGCTTGCTTCTGCCTCCGGCACTTGCAGCAGGTCTGTAAGCACCCAGTTCCTTGTATTAAATCCCTGCCTCTCCACTGATCTAGGGTGCTCACATGCAACTGCTTGGACCTAATTCACTTAGTTCTTTCCTTAAGCTACATCTCTATGGAATCTTTTGCTACCATATCATCCTTAGGATGTTCACAGCCCTTGCTGCAAAAGTTAGCCATCCATGAAGGCACTATGATTGGCATCTTATCACCTTGATGCCCATGCTTTCCTCGGGTTTCTCCAGCAATGGCATCAGCCCCTTGCCAAGGCCCTCCTGCCTCCCCCACAGCACGTGGACAGCCTAGCTCCCCTTGGGCACTTGGCATAGCACTCCAGGACTGATTGACTTAATGATTAACTGACCAATCCTTAAGAGGCCTCATTGATAGAGGGAATGAGTTTATGGCAAAATGAGTATCAGTCCTCATGTCAGAGTGCATTGGAAACTGCGGCAGGTCTGAGAGGCCAGCTGCAGACAGGAAGTGGCCCCCACGCGGCAAGGTTGGAGGCTGTGCCCTTTGAGGAGCAGCTGAAGGAACTGGGATGTTCACCCTTTAGAACTTGAAAGACAAGGCTGTGCCGTCCAAATCTCTGAAGGGCAAAACCAGATAGGATCTGTGGGGTCCTAGAAGGCAGAGCCAGACCAGTGAAGAATACAGAAGAATAACTCCCAGAAAAAGCAGAACTGGCTAAGGCTGGGAGGGGCTCCCTTGAAAGGCAGTGGGCCTCCCATCACTGGAGGAGTACAGGGAAGGACAGATAACCATGTGGCAAAATCCTAGTTCAGATAAGAACTAGACAAGGGGCTCCCAAACTTAGCTATACATCAGAATTGAGTGGGGAGCTTAGTTTTTTTTGTTTGTTTGTGTTTTTGTTTTTGTTTTTTAACAATCTCCTGGACCTTGCCTTCAGAGAGTCTAAATTATTAGATGTAGGTTGGAGCCCAGAAGTTTTTGTTAAGTTTCTCATATGCTTCCTTTTTTGTTTTGTTTTGTTTTGTTTTGTTTTGAGATGGAGTCTTACTCTGTCACCCAGGCTGGAGTACAACAGTGCCATCTCGGCTCACTGCCGCCTCCGCCTCCCCAATTCAGGTGAGTCTCCTGCCTCAGACTCCTGAGTAGCTGGGACTACAGGAGCGTGCCACCATGCCAGCTAATTTTTGTATTTTTAGTAGAGACAGGGTTTCACTATGTTGACCAGGCTGGTCTCAAACTCCTGACCTCAAGTGATCCGCCCTGCTCAGCCTCCCAAAGTGCGGGGATTACAGGCATGAGCCACTGCGCCTGGCCAAGTTTCTCATATGCTTCTGATATATAACCATATTTGGGAAGCACTGGCCTAAGTGGTTTCTGAGGAGTCTTTGACTCCGTCATGGTTATTTCCAGAAAGTGACTTTGCCTGCAAATGTGTTATGTCTAGATTCTATCCAGCATGCCCACCTTTGACACTTTCTAAGCTGTGACTGGCATCAGAACTCACCAAAGTGGTCCTGTTGCAAGGTATTTACCCCTCCTCAAAAAAAAAAAAAAGAACCTTCCACAGTGCTTGACATTTATGGTTTGGAGAGAAGAATGAATGTGCAGTAGCTGAAGGTAAAATGCACAAATTATTTTTGCAGAGGGTTGACTATTTTCCAGGAATGTGATGGATTCAGCTTTTTAATTAACAAAAAAAGATCCAGGCCCTTTGTAAGGATATTGGACCTGGAGCCTGTGTGGATTGAAGGGGAAAGGGTGAGATAACACAAGCCACAGTCAGGTCAGTGTCGTCCAGGGATGTGTTTACACTGGGCTGGTGGGAGAAGAGAAGCAATTTCTATCCTTCAGCGTTGTAGAGCCTTATATGTCTAGGAAGTTACTGAAGAAGAATCCAGCTCTGAGAATGACGTACAGATCAGCTAGATTCCAAACAAAAGGACTGAAAGCTGCACTGAGTGTTTCTTCTACACTGAGCATAATCATTTTCTGTATTTGAACGGAAGAGGCAAGACTAGGTCAAGACACTGAGGCATTTGCAGGAAATGGAAATTTAAAAATAAAGATACATTTAAAAATCAAACCAATATATACTTTTTTCTTTTTTCCTAAGTGATCCTCTAAATGAAGCTTACTCTCTGTGAACATGAGCAAGTCTGAATGTTGTTGAACATAACCAACCCCTGAGTATTTGCCACAAACTCTGTTCTCCTCCCTCTCTGTCTTCCTTCCCCTTCACCTCATTTTTATGGTTGAAGAAACTGAGACCCAAAAAGGAAAAGGGACTTGCCCAAGGTCCCTTTGGAAGGGATTAGGGGATTAGTATCCAAGTGCAGACTAGAAGCCAAGCTCTTGCACAATCACACAAATAACACTGGCCTGGAAGCAAAGCATGCAGCTGGTGCGTGGGCATCTGCAGAGGTGGATTTCTACCCAAGGCTTTGAAGGCCCTCCTAAGGAGTGCTCCGTTCATGACTGTGGACTGCAGAGAACACTGGTAGTAGCCTCCCTATAATCCTAGCACTTCCAGATTTCTTGACAATAGCTTAGTGCCCTTCACTTCCCAGCCTCCCAACACTTGTGTTAATATTAATCTCTTCCTACTCAAAACACCTAGAGTGGCTTCCATTTTCTTGACTACACCTTAACTGACAGCATCATTGAGACTAAGGAAGACCCAACTGAGAGGAGGAGGAGGTTGGGGGCCGGTGGGGCAGGGAGAGAAGACTGTTGCAGTGCTTACGTGTGGCAATAGCACCTGTAAAGCACAGTTAGAGTTCACCCTAGCAGAGCAAAAGGCTCAGCTTTTACTACGCTGCCCTGGCTGTGGCTCCCCTCCTCATGTTAAGGTCAAGGAGAAAAGCCACATGCAACTGAACTAAACAGTAATTGAAGGCAGAGCCACGTGCAGCCTTGGGAGCTCCTTCTTGTTGGAGAGATGAGGAGGAGTTTGGACAGAGGTCAAGGGAGGAACGTGGGTGGTAAATGGAAGGGAAATACCAACACCACCCTGGGGCCTGAGAGAGAGCCTGGGCTTCACACCTGCCTGTCTCTTCTCCCACTGACAAGGTGACAAGCAGCACAAAATAAATTAATGCTGCCTTAACTGTCCTAGTGAGAAAGAAGCTCCAGACTAGACACCACAAACTGGTAGCCCAAGTCTCAAGCCAGCATACATGTTGTATTTGGCCCCAGCAGAGTTGTGGGGTTTTTTTCCCGTTTTATGCTTTCTAATGCTTAAACATTGAGATATTTGACATTAAAATGTATGTTTCTATTTTTTCTTGAAACATTGGAAGACTTAGTACTATCAGGCCTGCACATGGATATGGAACAGTGGCTCAACTAGAGATGCACGTAGTAGCTGCCCCCTTTAGGCAGGGCTTTCATTTTCCAGTTTGCCACAGGCCTCACCACTCCCTATTGCTTCACCTTATGTACACTGATTGTGGTAGGCAGAATAATGGCCCCTAAAGACGCCGATGTCCTAACACCTGGTACCTATGAAGACATTACCTTACATGGCACAAGGGGATATTGTAGTTAATGATCTGGAGGTGGAAGATTATTCTAGATTGTATAGCTAGGGCCTAATGTAATCACAAGGGTCCTTATTGAAGGGAAACATGAGTCAGAGAAAGAGATGTGGGGATGGAAGCAGAGGTCAGGTGATGCTGTCACAAGACAACAAATGCAAGCAGTTGGAGAAGGCAAGGGACGGGCTTCTCCCCCAGTGTCTCTAGAAGAAACTCGTCCCTGCCAACACCTTGATTTTAGTCCAAGGAGACACTTTGAGTTTCTGACCTCCACCACACTCGGCTAATTTTAAAATTTTTCTTAGAGATAGGGTCTCACCATATTACCCAGGCTGGTCTCAAACTCCTGGGCTCAATGAATCCTCCCGACTCAGACTCCCAAAGTGTTGGGATTACAGGCATCAGTCACTATGCCCAGCCTGATACACTTAATAAAGATTAGCACCAAGCTCTGTGGAAACAGAAGAGGCAGCCCTGAGTTCCTCCCCAGACTTCTTGGGAGAAGATGACCTTTCAGCCGAGCCTGTATCAGTTAGAGTTAGATTGGATGCATATGATGAAACAGTGGTTCTCAACTATGCCTGTGGATCAGCACCACCTGGGAGAGTCTTTGGAAACACCTGAGCAACACTCCACATTGCTAGGGGTCCCTGGGTGTTGTTCTGGGTTATCTGGTTTTGTTATTGTTTTGTTTTGTGTTTAAGCTCTTCCATTGATTCCATTGTGGAGCCAGTTTTGAGAACTACTGACATCAGAGAAAACCCAAAATAAAAGTGGCTTAAACAAGAGAAGTGTACTTTTCTCTCACTTAAAAGAAGTCTAGAGACAGCTGTCCAGGTCTGGGGTAGGAGCTCTGCTCCATCTTCATCCCAGGAACAGAGGATTCCATTAAAGGGTCTTGAGGGAGAAGGAAGGGCGGTTGACACGATCCAGTTTGCAATTTGAAATGATCATTCTGGTTATAGTGTTTTATAGTGTGTGTCTCCTCCAGTTTCCAAGGAGGAAATAAGATTCCAAGTTATGTTACCAAGAACAGCAGGTGTTCATAATTACTTAAGCTGGCAGCTGCTGGCACAAAGGGGTTCATTATAACGTCTATTATTGTGTATATTTAAAATTTCTGGTAATAAAAAGTTAAAAAAAAAGATTATGTTACCAAGTCAATAGCAAGTGTCCTCTGGGCTCAAACACTATGTAATGAATCTGTTCTTTTGTGACCTCATGATTGGGCCCGAGGGGTCCATGTCTTTCTCAAAATCCACGGTTAATTATTGAACAGCAATCGCCAAACCTAGTAGAGTTGGTGCAAAGGGCACTGGCAGGCTATCAGAGCCTGGGTGCTGGTTCCAGCCTTTCTGTGTGACCTTGAGCCACCACCTCCCTCTGGGCCTCAGTCATCGCCACTGTAAAAAGAGGGGTATAGGAGGAGGAGGACACAAGGGCCTCTAGGAGACTGAAGCCCCAGAAAGTTGTAGTAAAGCTGTTACATAATGTTCATTTGTTCATTGGCAGCAGAGTCCTTGGGCCGCAAATGTTGGAGCCTAAATGCATGCTATTTGTTAAACCCAGTCAATTGACTTTCCCATCCTGTTATGGCTGGTTATGGGCCACTATAAGGCAATGGTTGAAGTACAAAGTATTGGCAGAGACCCAGTGTATCTTCATACACTTGCTGATGGAGCGAGCCTGAAATGCTGCCCTACCATCAATGACAGCAGGGCAGACCTGCCAAGGAGGGCGCAAAGGCTATTTGGATCCACAGGGCTGATGCCTAGGTGACCAGAGTATGGGAGCCGCAGTGAGCGCTGATTATCCTTGCTTTCCACTTTGCCTCTCTGTCTCTAGCTAGTTCTTTCTGATTCAAAGACAGTTTCCCCAGCACAGTCCCTTGTCAGGCCCAGCAGTGTCCACATCAGCAAGCATCTGCCACTCATCATTCCTTCTTTCACTCAGCTCCTGTTACTGCTGACCCACCTATGCCAGGCCCTGCAGTGTGGAGACAAATAAGACATCATACCTGTCCTCTGGCAACTCACAGACTGGGGAAGCAGACAGACATGGAGACTGGCATGTTTCCCTCACACAGTGTGAGAAAGAGAACCCAGAGAGTGATGCCAAGAGAGCAGAGAAACAGGAAATGGGACAAAACAACTAAACAAAGCCTGGGAAGGTCAGGGGAGGCTTCTTGGAGGAGGTGATGCTTGACCTGATTCTTGAAAGCTGAATCAAGGGGAGAAACAGCATTTCTGGAAGACAGAGCTGCATGTGCCAAAGGTCAGAAATGAGAGGGAGCCCTGTGGCTTTGGGTGCAGTAAGAACCTCCTCCTGGCTGGTGCCTGGGCTGTGATGGGATAAGTGGGGGCCATTGAGAGCCAAGTCTGGAGCCATAGATCATGCCAAGATCATGAAAGGCCTGAAGTGCCTTGCTAAGGAGTTTGGATGTATCCTGAGGAGGCACAGAAGTGACACAGGATGCTTCTCAGTCACTTTGCCAGCTGGGACCTCTGGTCAGCAATGTCCCCCTTGCCTGGGCCTCTCTGGGTCCCAGGCCTGCCGCTAGAGACACCCTACCCACTTGTCCCACCTGTGTTATAGCTTGTACCTGTGTTCAGCAGTTCTTGAGCTCTTGTCTCACATCCAAGAAGAATGAGGACACGCTGACAGTAGAAGGATGAGGATGGGCAGAGAAGAATTTTATTGAACAATAGAACAGCTGTCAGCAGAGAAGGGATGTGGGAATTGGTCCCCCAGCCCTGCAGCTGGGTGGTTTCTCTCCTCAGTGTGGCTGGGTCTGGGGCTTTTTATGGACTCAGAATGGGGAATGCATGCTAATTGGTTGTGAGCATGCAAAAAAGGTTAAAGCGAAGACGCCACCCAAAGGAGGGCACGACAGTGTAGAAAACCAATTAGAAAAGGGTAGGCTAGTGTAAAATAGGTGAAGGGTATGATCAGTCAGAGGAAAGTGTGCCAAATGGGAAGACAGGTTCTCAGTCCGGTCCAAGGATCTAACTTGTAGCTTGGCTTTTAGGCTTTGAACTGTCTTTGGCTTGGAGGTGGGATTTCACTGGGGACCACTCCTATCTGCCTAGGCATTTGGCTGCCTCCTGTCAGTATCAGAGGGATTTAAGGCATAAGGGTGACTTGGTTAGATGAGAACCACTTGATTTCCTCAGATCCTATGGCAGTGAGTGAGGAGTAAGTTCAGCTCTGAGTAACAGAGACTCGTATAAAAATGGCTTACATAAGATGGGAGTTGATTTCTCTAAAAAAGTAAAAGAAGCCCAGAGGGAAGCAGGTGAGGGAGGTGGCTCAATGATGCTCAAGGAGGTGGACCCCTTCCAATTCCCACTGGTCACCCCTAGCAGGGGAAACTGTCTTCATGATCCCAAATGGCAGCCACCACATCTACATTCTAGGGATCAGAAGGCGGGTGGGAATGAAGAAGACAAAAGGGCAAAGTGTGCATGCCTCTGGCTTTAGAGGAAGGCTCCCCAAAGCTAACCCCCAAACAACTCCATTTATATCCCATTGGCCAGAACTTACCTACATGGTACAACTATCTGCAAGGCATGCTGGGAAATAGAGTCTTATGGTGGTCAGAATATTGGGGCTTTCATTTCTGTGGCTTGGTGGGAAGACAGACACTGGGGGCTAACTAGGAGGTTCTGTCACAGACCCCTCCAACTCTGCTATGAGGAAAAGATTACTGGCTCTGGTTGACAGATAAGGACACTGAGGTTCAGAAAGAGAAAATTACTCACTGGTAAGTGGTGCATCTGCAATTGCAAAGCTTGGCTTGGAATTCCACACTCATAAAAGCACTAGGCAAGCTAGTGGAGGTGACTGACTTTGCACTGTCTCCCCTCTCCAAATCTGATAATCTGATTCTAAAGGTCCCACCATAGGTGTGCCTCAGTGAGTCGTCAAGGAAGAGCAACCCCTGCCTCCCCAATTCAAGCAATTCTCCTGCCTCAGACTCCTGAGTAGCTGGGACTACAGGCGCATGCCACCACTCCCGGCTAATTTTTGTATTTTTAGTAGAGACGGGGTTTCACCATGTTGACCAGGCTGGTCTCAAATTCCTGACCTCAAGTGATTCACCCCGATCAGCCTCCCAAAGTGCTGGAATTACAGGCATGAGCCACTGCACCTGGCCAAGTTTCTCATATGCTTCTGATATATAACCATATTTGGGAAGCACTGGCCTAAGTGGTTTCTGAGGAGTCTTTGACTCCGTCATGGTTATTTCCAGAAAGTGACTTCGCCTGCAAATGTGTTGTGTCTAGATTCTATCCAGCATGACTACCTTGACACTTTCTAAGCTGTGACTGGCATCAGAACTCACCAAAGTGGTCCTGTTGCAAGGTATTTACCCCCTCAAAAATAAAAAGTAATAAAAAGAAAACCTTCCACAGTGCTTGACATTTATGGTTTGGAGAGAAGAACGAACGTGCAGTAGCTGAAGGTAAAATGCACAGATTATTTTTGCAGAGGGTTGACTATTTTCCAGGAATGTGATGGATTGGAATGCCACACTCTTAAAAGCACTAGGCAAGCTAGTGGAGGTGACTGACTTTGCACTGTCTCCCCTCTCCAAATCTGATTCTAAAGGTCCCACCATAGGTGTACCTCAGTAAGTCATCAAGGAAGAGCAGCCCTTTCTTTTTTATTTTTGAGACAGAGTGTTGCTCTGTCACCCAGGCTGGAGTGAAGTGGCACCATCTCGGTTCACTGTGGCCTCCGCCTCCTGGGTTCAAGTGTTCTCGTGACTCAGCCTCCCAAGTAGCTGGGATTACACATGCATGCCACCATGCCCAGCTAATTTTTGTATTTTTAGTAGAGACGGGGTTTTGCCATGTTGGCCAGGCTGGTTTCAAACTCCTGACCTCAAATGATCTGCCCGCCTCAGCCTCCCGAAGTGCGTGAGCCACTGCGCCCTGCCTGAGCAGCTTTTTCCTGAGAGGATTCCAGGATGGTTGTTCCCACCCCTGGCCTTATAGAATCAGGAACAGATCAGGGGAAAGGGGGTCCTTAGAATTTCTGGTCCAACATCACCATTGTACAGATGAGGAGACTGAGGTCCAGAGAAGGGAAAGACTTCTGTAGATCCCACAGGGAGTGAGTGGGAAGGTCTGGATAGGGTCCAAAGTGAGAGCCCACATATACTCCAGTCTTAGTTATGGCTCACCTGGTGCTACATGTGGGGTTTGGACAACCTTTTCAGCTAGACTGAAGCCTCATTAAGGCCTCTGCTACGGGTTGGTGAAAGAAATTGCCCCAGTGTTGGAATAACAAAGATGCTTCCCGTTGTCTATCTGTTCACATGGAGTACGGGCCATGGAATACTCCTTCCCTGGAACAGAGAGACAACGTGTGTGAGGACGAGGATAGACCCACAAAGGAGAGAGGGCACAAGGTGCTGTGGGCAAAGCCCCCAGCTGGGGACTGGACCCCAGGCTGTCTGACTCACCATGTGCCCTCTGGGCCCAATTATCCTCATGGTGAAGGGATTGCACTAGATTACAGACTAAGCCAGGTGCAAGGGAGCTGCTTACCGGGCCCCTACCCTCTGGTGGCCCCTGAGGAAGCTCCAAGGGGCCCTGTGGCTCCAGGCTTTCCTATATCTGCCCCTGGGCTGATGCCTGGACATGGTCATGAGGAACAGGAAGGAAAGTGATCAGGAGCAGGAGCCAGAGAGTGTGGCCTCCACCCCATCACGAAGGGTCCTTCACAGGAGGACGGTTGGGCTGGGTCTGCCCTCCCAGGCCCAACTTCTTGGGCCAGAAATACCTGTTAGAAATTAAGGTAGAAGCAGACAGATCAGGGCTCACCGGCTCAGAAATGGCTCCACTCCCAGCTGCACTCCTGTTCAGTGAATCCAGGCAGGCTGGATTCTGCTGTTAAAGGATGGGAGAAGCTCCTCAAGAAGCCTCTCTCTAGGCTAAGAAGGGCTGGAGCCTGTGCAGGGGCCCCAGCCCAGGCCCAGGGGTGAGATTCGATATACTGAGGAATGGAGCATCGGCACAAAGCCTGGCTGTAATTCTTCTGTGCCCACCCTAACCCTAACCCTTGTGATCTGGTTGGCCATGGTGAGTCATGCGGAAGTTCAGGGGGTCCCAGGCCAAGGGCTGTGAAGACAGAGTGGAGGTAGCACCTAGGGGCTCAGATAGCGGCTGCTTACAAACTGGTAGGTGAGCATTTTGTATTAAAGTACCCATATGGCTGTACTAGGGCTTTTCCACAGAAAACGAGTCTTATATTATCATTTATGACTGAGCCAGAGGGGTTCATCCCTGTGATGGGAAGAATATGAATTAACAGCCTTGTGACTCTGTACAGAAGAAGAGCCTGAACCCCAAGGAGGGTCAGGGCCCGTCCCAGGCCAGGCAGGGAGACTGGCAGGGCAGGGCAGGGCGGGGTGGAGTTGAACCCCAGGCTGTGCATCTGTGGCATTTGAGGTGCAATTACTGCCTGCTGGGGACAGATCAATGCCTCTAATAGACATGTTTATT
Organism: Pan troglodytes; assembly: GCF_028858775.2. Taxonomy (NCBI): domain Eukaryota; kingdom Metazoa; phylum Chordata; class Mammalia; order Primates; family Hominidae; genus Pan; species Pan troglodytes. Next base: position 77,610,605 of record NC_072409.2, read on the forward strand.
TAGGGAATGAAAGGCTCTTTCAATCTTACAGAGGAGGAGTCATGAGGCAGCTGAACAACCCTCCAGCTGACCAAGGCTGGCATCTCAGATCGCATTCCACCTGTCCCATGATGGGATGAAGAAACTGGTGCACTGAACGGGGCTGTTTATTCACCAAACAATGTTTGCAAAGCTGCTGAATCATTATCTTCTTCTTATCACTGTTCTCTCCTTCACAGAGCATGGGGCTCCCTAGTGTGCAGGCTTCAGGCCTTGCAAAACCTGGATCCTCCCTGCTTGTTTTCCTGATTGCTGCTCTTTGGAGGCCCCTGAGTTCCATTCCCAAAGCTCTCCTGAGCAACAAAACCATTTCTTCCTCCGGCCAAAGACCACCCCTGGAGAGCACAGGAGAGGAAAAGCAATTATTTTCGAAAACTCAAAGGCCTCCTCTTCAAGAAGCCCTGGAGTCCATAGTAAACAAAGTTCCCCATCTTATCTGTGAGAAACCTGAAGGAGGATTTTAAAATTCTGGTCTGCCTGTCAGAGCAGAATACGTGTAAATAGGCAATTTCCTGCAACCTTAAGGCACGCTGGGAGGCAGACACTTACCAAGGTGACATTGGCCCAGGCGCCTGTTCTGTGCTTTGAATGTGGCACTAGAATCCCTAAACCAAGCCCGAGGGATGCAGAGTTCTGATTAGATCCTGTCTTGTGTCTCCCTAAGGTGTGAAATGCTTGGTTTTAGTGCACCTGAAAAGGTCACTGAGTAAGTGATCTACTGAATCTTTCTATTCATAAGAGGGGATATAGCAGGAGGCACTGAAAGATGATCCAGGTACAGGTGGGGATACTGAGGCCCAAGAGGGAAAAGGACCACTGCACATCCACAGGGAGTCAGTCGTGAGTCACAGTAATGAATTGGTGGTTTACTATGTCCTAATCACTTTACAGGGATTACCTTATTTGAGGCTCATCACACCCACGTGGGGTAACCTAACACTGATTTCTATTTTAGAGGAGGAAACAGATTTAGAGAGGTAGGGGTGGTGCTTGGTGCTGGCTACATATTAGAATCATCTGGGGCCTTATATTAATAAGTACTGATTCTGGTCTGATTCTTGAAGGTCCATTAAAAACAAGATTAAAATAAAAAGTACTGGTGCCTAAGCCCCTCTCCTGAGGCCAACTTGAATTCTCAGGGTAGGCCCTAGCCATGGGTATAATTTGAAGTGCTCCAGGTGATTCTAATATGTAGCCAGCGTTGAGACGATGGGGTTGCAGAATTTGCTCAAGGTTACATGGCCAGTGAGTGGTGGATTCTACCCCGGGAGGTCTGACTCCACTAGGCCTCACCTGAGCATGCTGGAAATTAGTGCAACTCATTACCCTGCAAAAAGTATCTGCTCCCCTTAACATCATCTTCTGTGAGCCTGAAACCTCTAGTACATGCAGCTCTGGGACCACAGGTGTGCTTTCTTTCCTGCTCTAAACTCTCCTGATGGTACCAAATGGATATGATGCAGGGTATTCCTTTACTATTGTTGCTGTAACAATTGCTACAAATTTCCAGTTCAAAACACACACGTCCAAGGAAAGGTGCAGTGGCTCACACCTGCAATCCCAGCACTTTGGGAGGTGGAGGCAGGTAGATCACTTGGGGCCAGAAGTTTGAGACCAGCCAGGCCAACATGGTGAAACCTCATCTCTACTAAAAATACAAAAATTAGCCAGGCGTGGTGGTGCACGCCTGTAGTCCCAGCTACTCAGGAGGCTGAGTCAGGAGAATTGCCTGAACCCGGGAGGCAGAAGTTGCAGTGAGCCAAGATCGAGCGACTGCACTCCAGCCTAGGCAACAGAGTGATACTCTTGACTCAAAAACAAAAACCAAAAACCAACCCCTCCCCCCCCCCCAACCAATCTCTTGCAGTTCTAGAAGTCAGAAGTGTGAAATCAGTTTCACTGGGCCAAATTCAAGGCATCAGCAGGGCCCTGCTCCTTCCTGAGGCTCCAGGAGAAAAGACATTTCTTTGCCTTTCTCAGTTTCTAAAGCTGTTTTTCTTGGATTCCTTATTTCATAGCTCCTTCCCCTCTCGTCTTGCTAGTGTTACATTGTCACCTCCTTCTTCTGTGTCAAATTTCCCCCTCCCTTTTCTCCCCACCCCGCTTCCTTCTCTCTCTCCCATCTCTTCTCCTACTTTGTGAGGACACAGCAAGAAAGGGAGAAGGCAGTCATCTGAAAACGAGGAGGACAGCCCTCACCAGAAACTGACACTGTTGGACCTGAATGTCTCCATTCAGGTTCCACATAACCATCTGTGGTCTAACTGAAGGCCATCGGGCCAAAAACACGTTGGTTGATATCAGTTTGGTCTAAATAAAAATTTTTTTTAAAGAATGTTGTAGCCAGCCTCCAAATGGTTCCCAGTTGAACCCTGCCTCCTGGTATTCCCACCTGCCTGCATTGTGGGGTTCCCTCCCACACTGTATCAGGGATGGTCTGTGTGACCAACAGCATATGTTAGATGTAGCGGTGGTGTGCCCGGAATTGGTGGGTTCTTGGTCTCACTGACTTCAAGAATGAAGCCGTGGATCCTCGCGGTGAGTGTTAGTTTTTAAAAGCGGCGTGTCCGGAGTTTGTTCCTTCTGACGTTCGGATGTGTTCGGAATTTCTTCCTTTTGGTGGGTTCGTGGTCTCGCTGGATCAAGAGTGAAGCTGCAGACCTTCGCAGTGAGTGTTACAGCTTTTAAGGCAGCGCCTCTGGAGTTATTCATTCCTCCTGCTGGGTTCGTGGTCTCACTGGCTTCAGGAGTGAAGCTACAGACTTTTGCGGTGAGTGTTACAGCTCATAAAGGCAGTGTGGACCCAGAGTGAGTAACAGCAAGACGTATTGCAAAAAGCAAAAGAACAAGGAACCCACACCACGGAAGAAAACCCGAGCCAGTTGCCACTGTGGGCCGGGGCAGCCTGGTTTTATTCTCTTATCTGGCCCCACCCACATCCTGCTGATTGGTCCATTTTACAGAGAGCCGATTGGTCCATTTTACAGAAAGCTGCTTGGTCCGTTTTGACAGGGTGCTGATTGGTGCCGTTACAATCTCTGAGCTAGACACAAAAGTTCTCCACCTCCCCACTAGATTAGCTAGATACAGAGTGTCCACACGAAGGTTCTCCAAGTCCCCACCAGAGTAGCTAGATACAGAGTGTCAATTGGTGCATTCACAAACCCTGAGCTAGACACAGGGTGCTGATTGGTGTGTTTACAAACCTTGAGCTAGATACAGAGTGCTGATTGGTGTATTTACAATCCCTTAGCTAGACATAAAGGTTCTCCAAGTCCCCACCAGACTCAGGAGCCCAGTTGGCTTCACCCAGTGGATCCCATACTGGTGCCGCAGGTGGAGCTGCCTGCCAGTCCCAGCCGTGCGCCCGCACTCCTCAGCCCTTGGGTGGTGGATGGGACTGGGCGCTGTGGAGCAGGGGGCGTTGCTCGTCAGGGAGGCTCCGGCTGCGCAGGAGCCCATGGAGGGGTGGAGGAGGCTCACGCATGGTGGGCTGCAGGTCCACCGCCCTGCCCCGAGGGGAGGCAGCTAAGGCCAGGCGAGAAGTCGAGCGCAGCTGCTGGCCCAGGTGCTAAGCCCCTCACTGCCCGGGGCTTGCGGGCCACGGGGCCTCCGAGTGCGGGGCCCGCCGAGCCCACGCCCACCCGGAACTCCCGCTGGCCCGCAAGCGCAGCACGCAGCCCCGGTTCTCACCCGCGCCTCTTCCTCCACACCTCCCCCCAAGCTGAGGGAGCCAGCTCTGGCCCTGGCCAGCCCAGAAGGAGGCTCCCACGGTGCAGCGGCGGGCTGAAGGGCTCCTCAAGGGCGGCCAGAGTGGGCGCCAAGGCCGAGGAGGCGCCCAGAGCGAGTGAGGGCTGTGAGGGCTGCCAGCAGGCTGTCACCTCTCAGTGGTATGTCATATCCAAGATTAGATGATGAAAGACTGAGGCCCATCTTGGGCTTTTTTCTCTGATCTCTCACTCCGGGAAGCAAGCTGCCATGTGAGTCTGGAGAGGCCCACCTGGCCAGGAACGGAGGCCTCCCTCCAGGCTGCCAGCATCCCCTTGCGTGCACTTGGAAGTGGGTCCTCCAGGCCAGGCAAAGCTTCGGGAGGCTGCAGCCCTGGCTGACAGCTTGATCCAAATCCCACGAGAGACCCTGAGCCAGAACCAGCCAGCTAAGCCACTCCTGGATCCTGATGCTCAGAAATTGTTGTTTAAAGTTGCTAAGTTGGGGACAATCTATTAGGCAGCAATAGGTAGCTATTACAAGAGATACTTTCAGTCTCTTTTCTAGTATTGGTAATTTTTAGTCCCTCCAATGGGGCACTTTGCCAACTTTTCAGTAACTCAGAGCACTTTTTTCCACTTTCCGGAAGTGTGCGGAGATTCATTTTCTCTTTTAAAAATGTTCAGCTTATTTTCAGCCACTGATCTCTGCATTCCCATGTTCTAATATTAAACAAGGCCAAAAGAGGATGACTTAGAATGAACTGATGTCTGAAAATGAAGAATTTGCTGGGGCAAGTGATGTGGCTTATCATTGGGCTTCACTGACATTGAGGGTGAGGTGCAGAAGGGACCATGAGGACCCTCTGGGCCAGCAGTACTCAGAGGGTGGTCAGAGATCGCCTCTCAAAATCATGAGGACTTGAGGCTCACCTCAGACATGCCCACTTGGAATCCAGAGGGGTGGATCTTGGAGTCTGCCTCCTTGACGAGGGGCCCCGGGGATTTTCCCCGGTACCCTGAGCCTGACCCTGACCCTGACCCCGACCCCTGCTGCAGGCCCACTCTCCTCTGTTGTTGAAAGGAAGTCTTATCCGCTCAGGCTGCCATAACAACATACCACACACTAGAGAGCTTAAATAACAGAGTCCACAGCTTAAATTTATTTTCTTGCAATTCTAGAGGCTGCAAGTCCAAGATCGAGGTCCAACAGTGTCAGTTTCTGGTGAGGGCTGTCTTCCTCGTTTCCAGATGACTGCCTTCTCCCCTTCTTGCTGTGTCCTCACAAGGTAGGAGAAGGGGTGGTAGAGAGAGAGAGAGAGAGAGAGAAGGAGGGGGATGGGGAGAAAAGAGAGATGGAGCCGCCATCTCATGCATATACATGAGATCCTACGGTTTGGCATATTTTTCACATGAAAAGCAGGATGGTGAACTGTGTATTCAAAAGAACATTGAATTTCAAGCTTAAAGACCTGGGGTCTCATCTCACTTCTCCACTTAATCTTTTGTGATCCTAACATTTAAAAACCTAATTTTTCTGAGGCTCAATTTCCTGGTCTGTAAATTAGGGATAACAATACTCAACTCTCAGAGTCATGATAAGGACTAAAAGAATGAGAGCCATGGAAGGTGACCAGCACACTCAAGGACATAGACAGGCCCCCATCTGTATTGGTTGAGGATAGAGGATGGAGGAGAGAGAATCAGCCCTAGCCTGGGAGCAGTGGGAGCAAAGGCCTGGGGTAGGAAGTGCACGGTAGGGGCGGGGGACTGGGCAGAAGGCGGCGGCTAGAGCTTAGAGCGTGTGAGGGGTCAGCAGCTGTGGGCAGGGTCTGCAGGGACTTCGAGGGAGTGATGGGCTCTGCTGTTTATTTGCACACCCACTCGGCTCCCACCCAGATCTGTCCCCCAGACCCCCGACCCTATGCCCAGAGCACTTGTCCTCCTTGCTCTGAGGGGCGCTTGACTGCCTTGGACCCCCTTCCTGTCTCTCCATTTCTCTGCAAGAAAGTGGACCCCTCCTTTGTCTCTTTCCCATCTCTTCTTTGCTGTATGCTAAGGTTAAGCTGGACCAGAACAATCCAGAGACCAATGAGGATGTGAATGGCCAGCCAGAGAGCTGATATCTGTTAAGGCTTTGTCACCCTGTGGCCTTAGCCGTGTTGCTTCTCCTCTCTTGGTGTCAGCTGTTTATTTGCAAAGCCGGGGCTGGACTCGATGAACAGCGCTCAGTCAAAGGCCTTTTGTAGTTGAAATATTCCAGAGGATGCTGTCACTTGGAAATACATTCTCTCAGGTGAGTGAGTAATAAATGCAACTTAAGAGGCAGACAAAATATATTCCAGCAGCAAGCCCAAGGGGGTGGGTAAGGAAAAGGTCTCTGAGGGTGAAAAGGATATGGACTTCTGGGCTGGGAAACCTCCAAGTTCCCATCTCTTTGTGAGAGTCTGTGAGTCTGTTACATTTCAAGTCAGCTTCAGAAAGCACTTTCTAACTAGCAAAATGGTCCCATGATGGAAGGCACCACTTGGGGAGAGAATGAGCCCCCTGTCACCAGCGTGTGCAAACAGAAGCCAGACAAACCATTGGCAAGGACACTGTAGGATGGAGGTTGTAAACGGAAATGTGTTCAAAGGCCAGGAATATATTTTGAGAGAGAGAGAAGAGAGGCCACATTCACATAACTTTGATTACTGTATATCGTTAAAATTGTTCTATTTTATTACTAGCTATTGTTGTTAATCTTTTACTGTGCCTAATTTATAAATTAAACTTTATTTTAGGTATTTACATATAGGGAAAACCATAAGCTATGTTGAGTTCGGTACTATTGAGGTTTCAGGCATCCACTAGGGGTCTTGGAATGTATTAACACTTTCATCCTACCTGTTCCTAAATCGGGATTATTTTGTAATCTGATGATTACATGTTTATAGTAATTAGCATGTAATTTTATAGTAAATAACGTGTTTATAGTAATTCTCAGATCATTGGATCTGACAGGCAAATTTCTTTTTAAAGCTTGATGTTAAATATATTTTAAAGCGATCATAATTTATCGAATTTTTTTGAAAAAGAACAATGGGGAGGATAAGGGGGACTACTATAGATATAAACAACAGAATATTATTCAGCCTTTAAAAAGAGGGCACTCCTGCCATTTGTGACAGCACGTATGGACCTGGGGCACATTATGCTAAGCGAAATAAGTCAGGGAGATGATTCTTATTTGTGAATGTAAAGAGCAGCCCTCTGCGTGTTTAATATACAAGCCCACTTCATCTGCTTTGGTGGATTCTGCATCACTGAGCCATAAGTATGTCAGTGGTTGGTTGTCAAGAGCAGACGATGTTGATGACAACTGGGCAGGTAGCATCTCCAGTGTGGAATGCTGAACAAAGGGATGATTCACATCCCAGGTGGGACAGAGCAGGACAGTACAAGATTTCATCACGCAGTTTAAAACTTATGAATTGTTTATTTTTGGAATTTTCTATTTAATACTTTCGTACTATGGTTGACTGCAGGGTAACTGAAACTGTAAAAAGTGAAAACGTGGATAAGGGGGCACTGTTGTACCAAAGTTGCTTTATCCATCTAGCCATCACACAGAAAGACAGATCAATACTGCATGATCTCACTCATATGTGGAATCTTAAAAAGGTGAACTCACAGAAACAGAAACTAGAAGGGTGGTTATACCAGCGGTGAGGGGTAGGGGAAATGGGGCAATGTTGGCCGAAAGGTACAAACTTGCAGATGAACACGTTCTGGAGACCTAATGTACAGCATGGCTATTATTAACTATACAGTGAATAATATAGGAATGATTCCTTTGTTCAGCATTCCACACTGTAGATGCTATCTGTCCACAAGTCATCGACATCATCTGCAACTATAGTTAATAACTATAACTATATAGTCAACAACTGTAGTTCATAATCACTAATAACTACTAATTAATAACTATACAGTTAATAAAATTAGCCATGCCTGGCTAATTTTCATCCTTGTTACTGTACAGAATTCCTTAGTGTGACTATACCACAATTAATTCATCCACTCCTGTTGCTGGCCATTTAGGATGTTTCCAGTTTCAGTCTGTTACAAATCATGCTGCCATAAACATTTTTGAACGTCTTTTGATGGCTGTGTGTACGCATTTCTGTTGGGTGCATACCTAGGAGTGGAATTGCTGGGTCACCAGGCACGCATGTGTTCTGCTTATAGTAGAAAATGTCAATCAGCTTTTCAAAGGGGATGTATCCATTTATACCCTGATAGCTGTGGATGAGTTGGATATTCCAAATTTCCCTGTATTTAAATATTAACCACAAATTTTTAAACACCCTTTGCAGGCCAAATAAAATACAGATTTTATCTGTAGCTGCCTGTTTTCAATCTCTCGAGTGGAGAGAATTCAAATGGCAGAGCAGCTGAGAATTAGACAAGAGCGTTTCCAGCATCTCTTTTTGCTGGAGAGCTCAAAATTGGCTCCAGCAAATGGTTCAAGTCTTTTTGATTCCTCCACTCCCACCCAATACTCGCCCCCAAAGCTTGTAAAACAGGCTTCCCCCTCCCTACTTACCTCCCTAGACCGCCGTGAAGATTTACTAATAAATGTCTGCACATCAGCCAGTGAAGAGAAGCAGGGCTGTAAGTAGACAATAATCATGATACTAATCAGCATCACATCCAAGGGCGTGACTCCATTAAGCCAGCCCTTGCCCCACCACTGACCCCCCTCCATTCAGCTGCTCACGCCACTATTCTGTAAGCAATTTTCAGGCATCTGCTCTGGGCTGGGCCCTCAGTTATAGGCTGGAGACCCAAAGGAGGGCCTGGAAGAGTTCCTGGACTCACCCTCCATGGTACGAAGGAGGAAACTGAGACCCAGGAACAGAAAGGAATCTGCCCAGGTCACAGCACCCTTCAGGCATAGCTAGAGGCTGAAGCCCCTAACTCTAGCTCAGGCTTCTTTCTGTACCTGTGAGGTCCCAGACATTCTCAAAAGGACCCCCCATTTCCCCTGGCACTGCCTCCCTGCCACTCCCTGTGCCCCCCACTGCCTCTAGTCCCCACCAGTTCCTCTCTTTGCAGCTGCCTTGATGAGAAAGGGATTCTCCCACCCCCTCCCAATTTCCCAGTCCTTTTCTTTCTCCTCAAATCTGTCAGGCTGGCAACCCTATCTGGGTCTCACCGTGCCCACCCTGCCTCTCTGTTTCTGCACTGAGGTCCTCCTGGGTGGAGACTCTTCTGAGGTTCTGGTGTCAGACAGAGCTGGAACTGAATCCTGACCCTGCCTCTCTAACTAGATGTATAACCTTGGGCATGCCAAGGTTAACTTAACCTCTCTGTGCCTCAGTTCTTATATCTGTGAAATGGGGATATCAACAGTACTTATCTCCTAAGGTAGGTATGAAGAATAAATAACATAAAGTGTTTGGAAACCATTAACCTCAAGGCCAGACAGGAGTTTTGAGACCCGGAGCGATGAAGGCACCAGTCTGTGGTCACATAGCATGTCTGTGGAAGAGGCAGGAACTGATCCAGGTCTCCTGGGTCCCAGGTCTAGGCTCCATGCACCACCTTTGAGGGATTTCTGCTGGGCTGCGCAGACCAGTTGGATAGAAGTTTTAAGTCAGGCAGTAATGAGACTAAGCACCAAGAAAGAAGCCCATTTCCAGCCCTGACAAAATGCTGTTCTCCTTAATGGGAGCCAACCATATACTAGGTGTACACATGCTTTATAGTCATGAACTCTCGTCTTTGCTACAAAGGAGGCAACCACTTTACAGAAGAGAATATTGAGGCTCAGAGAAGTCCACAAGCCCAGTAAGTAGTGGAGCAGAGTGAGAACACAGGTAGGGCATGTGACTTTGCAAGACACTAGGCTGCCACCTGCTGTGAGATTAGGTTGTTCACCTCTGCATAAACCAGTCCTCAGATAATTGCATGGGTGCTGGAGTCTGAAGTGGGTATTGAGATCTCCTTTATTAGAACAGGCAATTGCATCTAGGATAGCCCCTGGGTTCTTACAGAATGACCTTTTCGGAAAACCTCTAGCTTCCCTTCCACTCTCTGGCCCCACCACCTTCACCTTTGCCTTTACCTTCACTGTCAGCAGGGGACTTCAGAGAGACGCACTTGCTGTGGTGTTCGGAATCATATTCTTTTTTTTTTTTTTTTTTTTTTTTTTTTTGCGAGGGAGTGGGGAAGGTCTTTCTCCATTGCCCAGGCTGGCCTCAAACTCCTGGGCTCAAGCAGTCCTCCTGCCTCAGCCTCCCAAATAGGTGGGGAAATCACATTTCCTGTTGCTGAATCCAGATCGCACTCTGCCTGTTTTCCTCACTGGCTTCTGGGCATTTCCCTTCCTGCTCTTGAGCTCAGTTTCCTCATCTGTACACTGACTCAGTGGATCCTTCAAAGCAACCTTGACTCCCAGGCAGCCACACTTTCCCCAACATTTCTACCTGCTCCAGGCAGGTGAGACTCAGCTGGAGGCCAGAAGGAAAGCAATGGATTAGAATGATTCACACCAGGGAGTGAATGGCTGATGCCTCCCTACCACTCCCCTCCTTCCTTATCTTAGCCTTAAAATAAAAAACAAACACACACAAACAAAAACACCAGGGCAGTATCCTGGTGGCATCTTATGTGGACTGAAGAAGAGATGGGAACTAATGAGGAAGACAGGTGAATGTGGGAACAGAAACCTCCACAGCTTGAGGCCAAACCTCAGGCTCTGGAATCAGACAGAGCTGAGCTCAAATCAGTTCTGCCACTGACCAGAATTGTGGCCTTGGCAAGTTCTTACCCTCTCTGAGTCTCAGTTTCCACATCTGTAGAAGAGAATAACAACCCCTGCCTCTGTGACTTGTAATGACTTTTGAGCAAGATAACACACATGCAGTGCCCAGCACCGAGCTGCGCTCCTGATGGGTGCAAGGAGGTGTGGAGTCTCCTTCCTTCTTTCCTTGTATCCCACCACAGGATGTAGGCTTCCTCCCACCTCTACCTCCGGATCTGGGTGTGTGGGCCATGAGTAGGGTGGTCTGACCCTGCCATCCAGGATGGGAGTGTGGCAGGTGACCTCCCTCCCAGAAGCCCCTCACCCTACATTCTCTGGCTGGGTGCAGATTTCGGAAGCTGAGGATTGGCTGTGGGACAGGCCTGGCTCCAGACTACGGGGTGCCAGCCGGGGTGGCAGCAGGAAGCAGCTTGCCTCGAGGCAAGTTTGGCTCAGCCCACTGCTTTGTTTAGCTTCATACACTCAACTCCTCGCTTCTATTTGAAAACCTGAGTCTGATGGGATGGCCTGGCAGCTGGTGAGAAATGTGGGGAGCTGCATCTGGGCAGTGGGAGGCCTGACTGCATGTATGTGACAGCCTGGCCCTCTCTCTGCCTGGGATGGCATTCATTCATTCACTCATTCAGCCATCAAATATCTACTAGGTGCCTGCCATCTCCCAGGCTCTGTGATAAATGCTGGGATCCAGCTGCTGGGCAAGACTGACATGGCCCCTGCTCTCCAGGATCTGGGTGTGTTGGCCGGGAAAGGGCCATTACTCACAGGAAGCACAAGCTGGTGTAAAGTGGTCAGTGCTCTCAGGGGTGGGCATATACTATCATTAAGGTGTGTAATGGGCATTAACCAGGTGGAAGGGACAGTGACTTTGTTCCGGCCAATCCAATCATCCAACAATGACTTATATCTATTCCGTGCTGGACCCTGTACTAAGCCCTTGATCGAATTGTCACTCTACTCACCAGAAGCTCCTTGAGGGCTGTGCTAAGGAGTAGTTATTCTCCCCTGGACCTTCCCTGCAAGACCCCAGCTTGATTGTGCAGAAGGGACTCAGATACTGGAACTGGAATTAAAAGCCATGCAGAAAAGCAGAGAATCCTTCTTGGCTGAATAGGGATTTCATGGAGGATCCCAGATTATCACCGGCGTTACTTGGAATGCTGGGGAAATGAGAGACTCAGGATCAAGTCCTGATTCTGCTACTCACAGGCTGTGTGACCTCAGGCAAGCCCTTTCCCTCTCTTGTCTTTAATTTCCCCTCTTATACAAGAAAGGGGTTGAAGCAGGTCAGCTCCAGAGTCCAGGTCACAGAGCTCAGGACAAGGTCTAGTACAGAACAGGGGCCTGGGAATGCCTATGTCATTTGTCACAAGGGGCCAGATGCAGCCAGGTTTGGGGATGGGACAAGCAGCACTAATTGGTGTCATTAACACTTTCATCCTACCTGTTCCTAAATTGGGATTATTTTGTAATCTGATGATTACATGTTTATAGTAATTAGCATGTAATTTTATAGTAAATAGTGTGTTTATAGTAATTATCAGATCATTGGGTCTGACAGGCAAATTTCTTTTTAAAGTTTGATGTTAAATATATTTTAAAGTGATCATAATTTATTGATTTTTTTAAAAAGAACAATGATAATATGGCGATAGGTTCTGGGACACATGAGATAGGATTCTAGATCAAAAAGGAAGCAGAGATTTGCTTCCAAAGAATAGAATGTAGAAAAGGAAATAGCAGCTTCACCATGGAGAAGCCTGGCAGACTCCACTTTACCCAGGTGATCCAGGTGAGCCTCCCCAGTGATGTCATGTGGCTATCATGTATCCATTGGTATGATGTAGCCAGAGGGCACTTCATCTCGGTTGAGTGTTTTCCATAAACCTTAACCTGTCTAAGCATGAGAAGAACGTTAGACAAACCCAGATTGGGGACATTCTACAAGATCCCCAGTCAGTCCTCCTTAGAACTGTCAAAGTCATGGAAAACCAGGAAAGACTGAGAAACTATCCCAGACCAGAGGGGACCATGGAGACTCATGACAACTAAATACAATATATGCTGGATGGGATACCAGTGCAAAAAGAGGACACTAATGGGAAGACTGGTGAAATCTAAGTAAAGTCTAGACTTTACATATTAGTAATGTACCAATATCAAATGTCTTTGTTTTGATGTGTATAGCATGATAATGTACAATGTTAACAATAGAGGAAACTGGATAAGGGGTACATGGAAATTCTCGGTACTATATATGTAAATTTCTTGTAAATCTGAAATTATTCCAAAGTAAAATGTTTAATTTTTTAAAAAAAGAAACAGAAAAACATTTGGATACCAAAATTAATAAAGTCATTTGGCAAAAATGGGAGAAGAATGATTAATAAACAAAGTACCTTACTTCTTAGAAAATGCCATAGAAAAACTCATTTCATCCTAGTTGATGGGGTTAAGATTTTTAGTAGTTATAAAATTACTGAGAAAAAATTTTGAAACTAAACCAAAATATGAGGATTTGTGTAAGATGTTGTCTTATAACCTCCATGCCTTGGCTTGGTGTTAAAATCAGAGCTGCAGAAGGTGCAGGAAAACAAGGGTCACTAACTCTGGAAGGGTTCCTAAAAGCTTTTTAGAAGATGGGGCATTTTGAATAGGGTCTTGAAGGATATATAGGAGTTACCAAGCTAACTAGAAAAGGTAAGAATAGGAATCCCTGCAATTATATTTAATAATATTTATTGGTTACCTGCTAATTGCCAAGCACTAGACTAGGCCCTGGGACTTTAGCTATAAATTAAACCGAGAAATAGTATCTGCCTTCATGGTGGTTTTTTTTTTCTTATTACTTTCTACAACAGAAATTACACTGTGGTAATGATGCTGTGTATTTGTATGTTTGGTAGGTATCCTAGGACTATCAATCACTGGACCTGCCCACCCACTGTGCCCACTCTGACTTCTAAGGGACGACACTACTCCACATTCAGCCTCTGCTGCCCAGGCCTCCGTGTTCTTGCTCCAGGCTGGCTTTACAGGTATGAGACCTCTGCAGTTGTACAGGCACTTGATTTTTATGCTCTACTCTGGCTGTCTTGAAATTCCTCGTAATTTGGCCAGGCATGGTGGCTCACAAATGTAATCCCAGCACTTCGGGAGGCCAAGGTCGGCGGATCACCGGAGGTCAGGAGTTTGAGACCATCCTGGCCAATGTGGTGAAACCCCGTCTCTACTAAAAACACAAAAATTAACCAGGCATGGTGGCGCACGCCTGTAGTCCCAGTTACTTGAGAGGCTGAAGCAGGAGAATCACTTGAACCCAGAAGGCGGAGGTTGCAGTGAGCTGAGATCATGCCACTACATTCCAGCCTGGGCAACAGAGTGAGACCTGGTCTCAAAAGAAAAAAAAAAAAATTCTTGATAATTTTACCCTTCAGCTTGCTTTGTAGTGAAGTCTGATAGTACAATGGAGCCTGCACGTGAGCAGAGGATATATGCCAGGTAGTAAGGCATGCATGTGTGGGCTCAGGTCTGCAGGGACAGTGGACACTGTGCAGATCAAGCAGTTGGCCTTGCCACCTGAAGTGCATACACACTACACTTGGGGTGTCCAGGGTGTGGTAGGACCCTGAGGGGTGGCCAGGCCCAGGACCTGGGCTCATATTGGTGGCAGTGGTGGCAGGAGTCAGGCCCCAGGAGAGAGGAGATGTGGCTACACTGCAAACAAACCACCCTTGATGGCGACTGAGCTCTTTGCCCTGCAGCAATATCATCAAGCCAGGTGCCTAGGAGAGACTGATGAGCTGCTTCCTTTCCAAGGGTGACCACCAGCAGGAGAATGTGCTGTTGAGTGACTAACGTTATTTTCAGTTGTGTCCATTGAAAAATGGGGTTAAAAGTATAAATTTTGATGACCTAAAAAATGAATTTGTAGAAAAATGAGCCAAAGAAAGCTTAGAATCAATCAAGATATTACTAAAGTATTATTGAAGGATATAGAAAAGAAGAAATAAGCAACTCCATAGACTCAAAACCTCAAAAACTACTACTATTTGGGTGTATTCTCTCTAGATTTTGCTGTGCATATTTTGACACAATTTGAATAACATATATTCCATCAAGTGAATATACCATATTTGCTTTCCTTGACATTTATGTGGTTTCCAATTTTTTATATTAAGACTTTGCTTTACATCCTTGTGCATAATTGTACTTTTAAATAAACTGTTTCATTTCAAAAAAGCATAAAGTTTTTCATGAATTTCAAGTAATTTTTAAACCCAGAATCTCTGTTCTTTTTTCTCTATGGTCTTCTTAGGTGAGCCATTCACTCATGTATTTGGTTATTTCAGTACTGACTTCTCCTTAACTTTATAATAATCAAATTTAATAGCTTAGATGAAATGGACAAATCCTTTGGAAGATGCAAACTACCAAAGCTTCACTCAGGAAGAAATAGATAACAACAATAACCCTATATCTATTAAACAAATTGAATTTAAGATTGAAAAGCTTCCAACAAAGGGAACTCCAGACTCAGATGGCTTTACTGGTGAATTCTAATACCAAGTCATTTGAGGAAGAAATAATGCCAATTCTACACAAACTCTTACAGAAAATAGAAGAGGAGGAAACACTTCTCATTTTATAAGGCCGACATTTCCCTGATACCAAAAGCAGACAAAGACTCTCCAAAAAAGGAGAAAACTACAGTCTAAAATTCTTTATGAATATAGATGCAAAAATCCTCAACAAAATATTATCAAAGCAAATTCAGCCGTGAACACAAAGAATAATTCATAATTGCCACATTGGGAAATAAACTAAATGTCTTTCAACTGGTGAATAAATAAGCAAACGGTGGTGCATTTATGCAATGGAATACTGCTCAGCAATAAAAAGGAAGACTCAAAAGGCTTCATACTGTAGTCAGCTATTTATATGACATTCTGGAAAAGGCAAAATTATAGGATCAGAAAATAGATGATTGATTGCCAGGATGGGGAGAAGGATGTCGATGGAGGCACAAGCATAAGGGAATTTTTTGAGGTGATAGAATGGCTCTGTATCTTGATTGATGTAGTGGTCACATGACTGTATGTGTCAAAACTCACAGAACTGTATACCAAAAAGCATACATTGTATTATATGTAAATTATATGTAAATACAACATGCAAATAATACCTCATTTTAGTATATGTAAAGAATACCTTAATTTAAAAAAGAATTAAAAGGCCATCTATGCTTCCATTTATGATGTCCTGGAAAAGATAAAACTAAAGGGACATAAAATAGACCAGGATTGTAGGAGTTGGGGTGGAAAGAGGGGTCTGATTACAAAGAGGCAGGAAGCAGTGCTTGGGGTGATGGAAATATGCTATGTCTTGATTATGGTGGTGGTTACAAGGCTGTATGTGTTTCATAGATCTGTATACCTCAAGCTGGTGAATTTTAGTATATGTAAAACCTTAATACATCTAACTTTAAAAAGTCTTATGCCCTGGATCTCACATGACTGCTTGGTTTATCTATGGCAGCAATCCTTAAAAGGACATATGTATACATTTTTCTCAAGGCATTTATTTATGTCAAATTATCATCAAATGCCCTGCCTCCAGATCTCAGTTTTCTAATCGGTAAAATGGGGATTTGGCCCTTGTTACCATGTCTTTTAATGGAGAAGGGCATGTATATTAGGCTGTTCTCTCATTGCTATAAAAACAATACTTGAGACTGGGTAATTTATAAAGAAAAGAGGTTTAATTGGCTCACAGTTCTGCAGGCTGTATGGGCATGGCCCCAGCTCTGCTCGGCTTCTGGTGAGGATCTTAGGAAGCTTACAATCATGGCGGAAGGAGAAGCAGAAGCAGGTGTCTCACATGGTGACAACGGGAGCAAGGTTGGGGGAAGTGCCACACACTTCTAAAAAACCAGATCTCGGTTTTTTAGATCTGGCACAGTGGCTCACCCCTGTAATCCCAGCACTTTGGATGCCGAGGTGGGTGGATCACTTGAGGTCAGGAGTTTGAGACCAGCCTGGCCAACATGGTGAAAACCCGTCTCTACTAAAAATACAAAAATTAGCCGGGAGTGGTGGCCCCTGCCTGTAATCCCAGCTACTTGGAAGGTTGAGACAGGAGAATCGCTTGAACCTGGGAGGTGCCCATTGTATTGAGCCGAGATCAAGCCACTGCACTCCAGCCTGGGCGACAGAGCGAGAGTCTGTCTCAAAAACAAAAACAAAAAAACAGATCTTAAGAGAACTCCTCATCTCGAGGACAGCACCAAGCCAGGAGGGATCCGTTCTCACGACCCAAACACCTCCTACCAGGCCCCACCTCCAACAATGGGGATTACATTTCAACAGGAGATCTGGGCGGGGACAAATATCCAAACCATGTCATCATGGTTTTGAAGTTTGACAATCCTAAATTCAAAATCTGTCTCCATGACTTCCCAGCTGTGTGCCTTGGCACCTTAGGTCACCTTACCAAGCCCCAGTTACCCCATAGGAAAGCTGCGAGGACCAAATGGCAGAGTGCATAGTCAGGTGCAATGACAGGCACCGAGTAAACCTGCCATA
Source organism: Pan troglodytes (assembly GCF_028858775.2). NCBI lineage: Eukaryota > Metazoa > Chordata > Mammalia > Primates > Hominidae > Pan > Pan troglodytes. The sequence goes on from NC_072409.2 coordinate 77,627,743, forward strand.
AGTGGCACCAGTGTCTCAAGTCCTGCTAGTCCCAATGCATACAGAACTGTACAGAGAGACACAGAACTCTGGGATGGGCACCTGTGGTGGGCCAAATAATGAGCCCCAGACATCCACATCTTTATCCCCAGGACCTGGGAATGTTGCCTTGCGTGGCAAATGAGACTTTGCAGATGGGATTAAGGACTTGAGATGAGGAGATTATCTGGCTTATCCAGGTGGACCAAATGGAATTACAAGGATCCTTATAAGGGAAAGAGGGAGTTAGGAGAGACAGAGGCAGAGAAGGGGATGTGCAAACAGAAGCAGAGGTTGGAGTGACGTGGGTCCACCAGCCAAGGAATGCAGATCGCCTTGCTGGAGAGGCAGCGAGATGGAGCTTCCCTTGGAGCCTCCAGAGGGTGCCAGCCCTGGTGACCCATTGACACTTCTGACCTCCACAAAGCCACCGAGTTTGTGGCACTATGTTACAACAGCCACAGGAAATCAACACAGCGTTTCGGGTGAAGGGATCCTATTTCCCAGACCAGTGGGACTTGGTGTGGTGCATGAAGGGCATAGCTCTGAATGTGAATTCCATGTTCTTGGAACTGGGCCCGACTGGGGCAATAGAGAATGCAGGGCCCCAGCAAACATGGAAGCTCTGAGTACAGTTGCTCCTGACCATGGTCTAATGTGTGTCGTCCACCTCCTCCCTCCTGGCTCACAGACCCACCCAGTGATCCTGCCTCTGTCCTCTCACCCCCACACCATGAAGCAGCTGCCGGTAGGCTGGACCTCCATAGGGAAAACTGTTAAGTGTGTGTCCACTCCAGAAGCATGACCCTCCCCAGTTTTCTCAAGGACCGTCCTGAAAACTTCACCCTGCGTGTGATGACAAACCAGTATTGAATTTGGAAGCGATTCAGATCCTGCCTTTTTTTGGCTTTGTTTTTTTTGAAGGTGCTTTCCACTGATGTCCACTGGAGGGTGCTGTGTACGTGTTTATAGGAGGCTCTGAACGCAGAACTCAGCATCCGCGTGGCATGCAAACACTGAAGTAGAGAAACACGGACAAAGACATATCTCCACACGTGTGCCTATGTTCAGACATATGGATGCACACAGACTCACAAATCATCACACACATAGCACTCACACATATGCGGATAGATGTGTATATCTATATACAGTCATACGTCACTTAATACGGACGCGTTCTGAGAAAGGCGTCATTAGGCAATTTCCTCTTTGTGCGAACATCATAGAGTGAACTTACACAAACCTAGATGGCAGAGCCTACTACTAACTGAGGCTGTACGGAATAGCCTATTGCTCCCAGGCTACAGACCTGTACAGCAGGTACTGCGCTGAACACTGTAGGCAACTGGAACACAATGGTAAGTATTTGTGTATCTAAGCATAGCTAAACATAAAAAAGGTACAGTGAAAATACCATATTATAATTTGGGCCACTATCGCATATGTGGTCCGTCATTGATGGAAACTTCATTATGTGATACATGACTATGGAGGTACATAAACACCAGCAAGTACGCACGCAAACATGTACTCATGAACACGGTCACGGTGCCATAAAATACACACACAGAGGTGCACGAAGCACATATCCACATACACGGTAGATATGTTCAGATACACACATACAGGTTTACATAGGTTCATCTACACACACATACACACACACACACGCACACAGACCATTAATCCATACATGCATGTAGCCGATTATCATTGGCAGACAAACAGCCACGTGCAGAGTGTCATGAATACACATTCTGACATGCAGACTGAAGCATAAAAACATAGACATGCATCCGTGGCTAAACATCAACACGTGTGCACATACGTGTACTCCCTAGGCTGGGCCTTTGCTACTTCACTTGTTCAAAAAATGCAATCCCTTGAGGGATGATTAACACTGTGGTGTTTTCTAAAGAAAACAATGGAAATGTCAACTTCATCATCCCTATGGAACTGTTTTATTTGTTAAATGTTAGTGAAAGGCATTTCTAATAATGTACTGAGTCTTTTAAGAGAAAAATAGTAGCCCTGCTCTGACAAAGCAGAAAACCCAAACCATAGTTTCGCAAACACCTAATTAACACATGGAAGGCTCAGAGCTACTCTAAAAGACATTCTGTTTTTTTTTTTAAAGTGGAGAAATTTCAGATTCAGATAAAACCAAAAAATTATGTGAAGTTGAAGAATTGTTAGGTCCAAACAAGTCCTTCCTTCTCAGAAAGGGTGATGATAAAGAAACATGGAGACTTTGCAAATGATTATCAGATGGCCAGGCCTGGAAATTTGCCTTTGATAAGACAAAGACATTAAAATAAAGGAAAACATGAAAGGAGAGAGAGAGAAAAGGGCCTATGAAAACAGTTGACTCTATAATAACATTGCAGAGCTGAGAAAAGTCAGCTGTCAGAAATGCATTCCGCTTGGCAGCCAAGCCCTGCCATGAACTGCGAGTGGAGCACACTCCAGCAGAGGATCCAGGGGGTGTGAGCAGCTTTGCATGGACACACGCTGTTTATTGCTCGCCTCTCTTCACAGGATCCTCAGAAGGCAGGGGAGGATGCTCAGGGTCTGGGCAGGACACCCAGGTCCAAGTCCCATTTCTGCCACCCCCATAGCGGCTCCCTGCTCATCCCTGGGTCTCGGTCTCCCTAGGTATACAGTGAAGAAGTTGCCTTCTCTAATCGCTAAAGTTCCTTCCTGCTCTGACACTATCATTACCAGCTCCCTGCACCTCTGACACCCCACTGCATCTGGTGACCGGAATCACTGCAAGTGGCTCTGTTTGTGCATTTAACAAAGTGCTGGTTCCAGCCCATCAGCTCAATACCAGGAAACAATAGCTCAGGAATAGATAAAAGGCATTCATCAGGCAGCCAGGCCCAATTATCATGTCACGCTGAATGAATGTATTTTAAAATCTTTTCTGACAAGAAAATGTTCCATGTAGGTACCTTCAAATTAGCTGGAAAATCCAGAAAATTTGCTATTAGGCCTTCTTTGAAGAACCTTTATTCCCCCCCACTGTTCCAGAGGAATTCCTTGGATATTATTAATTCCTTCCAAGAGTGTGACCTTGTGCCTCCTGCTGGGACTGAGACACTTTTCCTGTCTGCTCAACTCCACGGGAGCCATTGCAGATGACACACACATGGCCCGAATGGGAGATCACCTGTCCATCAATTTCAAGTGTCTGATGGGCGCTAGTGGAAATTCTATTCAGTTTTGCTCCACCAGCATTTGCTGAGCATCTGTTGTGTGTCTATGAGCCCTGCAATAAGAGCTGAGTCCACCCAGCTCTTGCCCCTGAAGGGAGACTCCACTAAAGGGGGCATGCTTACAAACAGATCAGTGTCAGGGGGAGGTCATGTACCAGAGCTGAAAGCCAGACAGACTTCATTTTGAAGCCTGATACTGGCTGTGTAACTTTGGGCAGGGGACTTCACCTCTCTGAGTCTCACTTTCCTCACCTCCAGAATGGGGGAGAGACACATAACTCTGGGGGTTGTTGTGAGGAGGGACAGTTTCAGGGGAGGCAGGCCATCCCTCCCTTTGACCCACATTGTGGTCAAGGCCTGGCACCCCAGCCTTGTCCCTGGCTCCCTGGGCTGAAGGGTTGTTTCTGACCTCTTCTCCACTCACAACACACAGCAATCTTTCTGCGGCTTTATCTTCAGCTTCATGGTGCAGATGGCTCCATGTGGCTGTGGCCTGGGAGAAGAGATTTCTTTGGCATGGTGAGAAATTGTGTCAAATGTAGAGCTACCTGGAACTCGTGGCTCTGGTGTGGAGATCTGAAAAGGCAACAGCAAGCACTTGGTGGAAAAGAGACTGACTCAGGGTATTAATTCCCAAGTGAATACAGAACAATCTGCTTGCATCTTCATGTGACTGTGGGTTTGTGCAGGAGCAGTTGCTAACTACGGGAGATTTCTCATCAACCCACAGAATTCCAGGGCTGGAGGGGGATCTTAGAGGCCAGCTAGTTCTTGTTTTACAAGTGGGGAAACAAGTCCAGAGAGGGGAAGGGGCCTGCTCAGCAGCACACAGTGAGCCATGAACAAGTTGGGCCTGGATCCCAGATGTCCTGTGCCCTTGGCCTCTGTTCCTCTTTTGATCCTGCTGTGCCGCAGATCACCACCTAGAGGACTGGGATTGGGCTCCTCTTTCCAGCCTTCCTCCTGGCCCCAGTCCCCTTGGTTCTGCCCTGCCCGAGCCTATAGACTCTTCTTGTTCTCAGCCGTCGGACATCTCAGGTTCTTCAGTGCCTTAGTGTGGAGTTCCTGCCTCCACCAGCCCTGGGGACCCCCAGGCCTCAGGAGAAGTCCACACATTCCCACTGGCACCTCTTCAGTGGGATTACTCCCAACTAGTCAAAGTTGGGCTTTGCGGATGACAGAACCACAGAGTGAAGATTTGACTCTAAGTTAGCCCTCCATGAAAGGGGGAGCAATTACACCAAGAACAGATAAGTGGTTCATGCCTGCCATCCCAGTGCTTCACGAAGCCGAGGCAGGAGGATGGTGTGAGGCCGGGTGTTTGAGACAGCCTGGGCAATACAGTGAGATTCCATCTCTACAAACAAATTTTTAAAAATTAGCTACTCAGGAGGCTGAGGCAGGAGACTTACGTAAGCCTAGGAGGTTGAGGCTGCAGCAAGCAGTGATCGCACCACTGCACTCTGGCCTGGGTGACAAAGCGAGATCCTGTTTCCAAAAAAAAAGCACATCCTCACTGTGGCTCTCCCTCCATCCTGCCTCCCTCCCATGCACCTCACATCTCTGGACTGTACTCCCTCGGCTGTGTTGACTCTGCTTTCTGGAGGACGTAGCAGGGACACTTTGTTCTCCCCGCATCAGAAAGGTTATCCTGAATCATTCATCTCACACCATTGTACCCCCAGATCACAGAGGCGTTGTGATCCAGAGGAGGGCTCAGGGTCCCAGCCAGGCAGATCTGAATGCTGGCCCCATCCCCGGCTGGCTCTGTAGACTGAGGAGGTTGCAGAGGTGGATACTGGGGGGCAGCTTGCTCAGCACCCTTCTGCACTGCTGGTTGGAGAGGCTGGAGAGCTGACCTTGTATTTTCTGTGTTCTCCCCACTCTCATGCAGCTAGGGCCCTGGGGCATCAAGTAGACACACTCCTGTGAGGTCTGCAAAATGCAAGTGAGTCAGGGGTCACCTTCCTTTGTGTCTCCTTGGCTGTTCCCAGCAGTGGGCAAGGCTGAGGTTTTCCTGTGGCAATGACCCAGTGTCTGTTACCCACATCCCTGGAGCACAGTGGCAGAATAGTCTGAGTGCTTCCTCTGCACATTCCTGGTCAGAGTGAAATGAACAAAGTCCTATCTGGAGAAAGTACCAGGCAACACATGCTCAGTTAGTAACTAGGAGGATGCAGATAGATGTTTTCCTCTTCCTAAGGAACCGCAGCTGAACTGACCCTATGACTAGGGTGACTGCAAAAGTAAACACGAGCCACTTATCCCTTTTTTTTAAGAGACGGAGTCTTGCTGTGTTGCCCAGCCTGGAGTGCAGTGATACAATCATAAGCTCACTGCAGCCTCGACCTCCTGGGCTCATGTAATTCTCCTGCCCCGCCTCCCAAGAAGCTGGGACTACCAGGACGTGCCACCATGCTTGGTTAATTTTTAAATTTTTTGTAGAGATGAGATCTCACCATGTTGAACTCCTGAGCTCAAGCCATCCTCCTGCCTTGGCCTCCCAAAGTGCTTGGATTGAAGGCGTGAGCCACCACGCCCAGCTGATGCTTTAAAAATCTTAACTAAACCTGAACCTGCTTCCTCTGAGCCTCGTGCTTCACTCTTTATGAAGTGCTTTCTCACGCATGACCTCATGTGCCCCTCTGTTCAGCTGGGAGGTAGCAAGGGTGGGGAAGGATCACCATTCCCATTTCCAGAAGAGGCAGCATCAAGCAGGACCAGTGGAAGGTGCTGGGGTCAAGGTGTCAGGCTGAGCTGAGTATCAGCTGCATGAGGACCTGGGAAGGGGTGCTAGGGCCAACAATCCCAGCACCCAGGTGTGGACTAAAGAGTCATCCAGACTAAGATACCCCTCATGTGCCTTTTACTACTTCTCTGCTTCCATAGAAACCTGGAGACTTGGGGATCATCTGTGGGGAGGTTCTAGCTTCCCTCCCACCTTCATAACCACACAGGGCCTGGGGACCAGCTTCATGTCAACAAGCCAGACAGTGGAATCTTCACTGCCAGTGCTGTCCGGTGAGGTGGGGTGGGCTCTCTTTGATCTGGGTTCACATGAGTGCGGGAGGAAGAGAAACAAGGCTGGCAAGGCGGGTTGCAGTGAAAGGCCTTGATGACAAATAAAGCAGCTTCATATGACCTTGCAGGAGCGGGGAAGAGAAGAGTTTAAAACCTTCCGACCTCTAGGTAAGCTGCATGTTGGGAGGGGCACAGATGAGATGAAATCCATCCATCAAACAACCACTCAGTGAGCAGCAAGTCCAGATGGGGCCTGTGCCAGGGTGGGCCAGCACACAACAAGTGGGAGACCAGGAGAAGTCTCTAAAGCAGAAGGAAGAGACCAGTACCCAGGCTCTGGGCCAGGCACAGGCTGTTCACAGCTGGATGTCTCCACCTCAGACTGTATCTTTCGAGGCAACACCTTCAGAGGCAGCCCCAGAGGTCCACAGCTGTCAGCTTCCTCCTGTCTCTCTTGTAAACACAGATGTTTTATTACCTTGTCAAAGGAACGCTCTTACAGCTTGCCTTGGGGAAAACAGAAATTCAGCCCCTTCAGCCTCCTGAAAAACTGCCATTGTGAGGTCTCTGACTTGAACACAAAACTGCCGCCTTCTCTTCTTTGAAAGCAGAGGAGGGCCTCCCCTCTTAGGCCTCAGTTCCTTTAGATGGGAAAGGTAGGAGTTGGATAAGAAGAACCTCTTCCTTACAGTTTACCAGGTCATCTCCCCACTGGACTGGGGCCTGACGGCCTGGGCTGTGTCTCCCAGAGCACCTGCCAAGGTGTAGGCTCTCAAGACACGTTTGTGAATGAATGAATGAATGAATGAATGAATACATACATACCCGAGAGTGCCTTTTTGCTGTGTTGTCTTGGGATTTCAAAGCAGCCTGTGAAACACAACTCGAGTTGCCCTCCACCCACTGGAGGTGAAATTTGGTGGCTGCTCCAGGGTTTCAGGTTCTTCTTGCCACCAGGTTTAGGGTTGGCCATGAACTTCCCGTGAGTTATTTCAGATCAGGGACAGAGAGGGCTGGGGCTGCTCCCAAAGGACACATATTTCTCAAGGACAATTGAATCCCTCAATTCACACGACAGCTGCTGTCTGGTTTGATGCCCACTTCCCATCACATTCTAAATAATGATCCAGAAACCCCTGTTCCTGGGACCCAGTGAAGAATGACTGCTGAGGGCAAAGGGCAGCCTCAACTTAGCCTCTTGATGGCTGCCTCAGAAAGACAGCTGGGATGCAGGAGAAAGAACTAGACATTGGGCTGGGTGGATGTGGATCTGTCTGACCCACCCCTGTAACTTTGGGATGCAGGCAAGTTCCTGGACCTCTCTGTGACTCAGTTTCCTCTTCTGTAAGACAGGAGGATTAATATGGATCCTGGGAACTGTAGGCTCAGAGTGCAAGAAGTGCTTGGTTAAGCTGGGTTCCTGTCCCTGGTTCCAGCTCCCTCCAGTCACTGAGGGACCTTGGCAGAGTCCCTGAGCATCTGCAGAGCAGACCTCATCATATCCACCTCACGGAGCTGCAGTGAGGGTTAAATGAGATGATTTACATAAAAAGATTTGTAAACTGAGAAGTTTGTGCAACTCAATGGGCCTAATACTGTATTTTTAAAATATCTTCAAACAAGATGACTACATGTTCTACTAAATCGAAAATGTGTTGGCCTGGCTCTGGAGGTGATTTGAGTCCAGACCTGTGAGTTAAGTCACTTTCTCTCAATAAGTCAATGGCTGGAGCGTAGGGCATGTAGTGATAGTGGGAATTTGGGACAGTGGTGATTAGGGTGATAGGAGCTGATGCTAGAAAAACGGTGAATTAAGACAAACAGTTTTAGGCTTTATCCAGTAGGCAATGTGAAACATGGCAAGTCTTTCAGTGGGAGCAAGAAATGATCAGAGCTGGCAAATAGAACATTCTAGTGGCCTGCATGGAGGATGGATTGGGGAGGGTGAAACTGGGGCCAGGGCAACTGATGCACAGTTATCCTGAGGTCCAGGAGAGGGATGGCAAGGCTGAAACAAGGTCTGTGTGACTCCGAGGTCCAGGCCTCACTCGTTAATTGAATATAGGATGGGAGACTTTTTACTAAGTGCAATGCTGAGGATAAGAGTATTAACCTTTTGTAGGAGGGGTTAAATGTCATGAGCAGGAGACAAGCATTGGTTGAGCATTGCTTCACCCCAGCCTCCCAGAAGGCCCCTCTCTGGCTTGGTAATGATTTCTTTGAAGTTATTAAACATGAACAGATTTGTACTTTGCTCTACTTGTTTGAGTGAATGTTTTTATTTAGGCCTTTATTTTTAAGGCCACTTTCTTCCATTTAAGGGGGCCAATGGCTTCCATCATAGAAATAGCACTTTCTCCCCATAAGAAATGAAAATCCTGCAGGCCCTGGGTGGATGACTGGGTCTCTTTGTGGGGTGGTTTGAGCAAGTGAGCAGCAGGATAATGTCCGTGGGGCCAAGGCTGACCCCAGCCTCACTTTTGTCAACATATTCCCCCTGGTGTCCTCAATCCTGGCTCTCTGACGACTGGAGTCAATATCTACTTTAATGTGTTTTGGTCTCATTAACATGGACTGGATTAACCAGCCCGCATGGGCTTTTCAATTAGGAAGATAAATTTCTGACAGTGTTTACAAAGGGATTAGATACCTGCTTAGCATGTGACAGGCCTTGCCTTCTCTTCCTCCCTCCTTCTCCCCCTCCCTCCCTCCATCTCTTCCTCTCTTTTCTCCTTTGCTCTCTCCCTCATTCCCTCCCTCCCTCCCCTTCCTTCTTCCTCTCCCTCTTTCTTCCCTGTGTTCCATGAATGAATGGGCTTACTCTGTTTCCCTTTTAGGGATTGCTATGGTTTGGATCTGTGTCCCCACCAAATCTCATGTTGAATTTTCATCCCTAATGTTGGAGGTGAGCCTGGTGGGAGGTGATTGGGTCATTAAGTTGGATTTTTTGTGATGGCTTTTCTGTCCCTCAGTCCCAAAGGTCATCTCAGAGCAGCAGCAGCAGCAGCAGCAGCAGCAGCAGCAGCAGACAAGCTTTGAGGGGCCCCCAAAAGCAGGCCTAGCACCATCCCCTTGGTGCTGTTCTCACGATAGTGAGTGAGTTCTCCTGAGATATCTGTTCATTTAAAAGCGTGTGGCACCTCTACCCTGTCTCTTGCTGGCTTCTACTCCCACCATGTGACGTGCCTGCTCCCCCTGTGCCTTCTGCCATGATTGTAAGTTTCCTGAGGCCTTCCCTGAAGCTGAGCAGATGCCAGCATCCTGCATCCTGTATAGCCTGAAGAACTGTGAGCCAATGAAACCTCTTTTCTTTATAAAATACCCTGTCTCACGTATTTCTTTATAGCAATGCAAGAATGGCCTAATACAGGGATATTTGGCTAGATGGGCTGGTATGAGTAGACATGTGATTAATATCATTTAACCATCCTAGGTGACATCAGTCCAGCTGCCCAGCTCTACTCCAGCCTTTGCTTGCACACCTCCAGCCCCTGAAAGCTCACTACCTCAGGGGCCAGCCCATGTCACTGACCACAAGAAGGCTCTTCCCTGAGCTGAGCTGCCAGCTGCCCCCCAAAAGAGTTCCATCTCATGTGCTAGGCCTGCTTTCTGGGACCTCTCAAAGCTTGTCTGCTGCTGCTGCTGCTGCTCTGAGATGACCTGTGGGACTGAGAGACAGAAATCTCATGCCTCCCGGGGGTCTCCCTCTGTGCTGGACAGCGCATCCCTCTCAATGTCTCATCCTTTGCAAGGAGGCACCATTTGCATCATACAGTCACACATGTGTATAGTTTCCATCATGCTATAAATAGCCTTTTGTGCTCCTTTTTTAAATTAAAAATACATTGTAAACATTATTCCACATGGTATGCCTAATCCTCAAAACACAACTACCCTTTTAAGCACTTCAGAGTATTCTGTGTGGAACCTCATGGATGGCTTCCCCATCTTCCACTGACGGATGCATACCTCGCTTTTCAAATGTTTTCACGGCATCTTTGTTGATTTGGCATTTTCCTCCTGTTGAATAATCTCCTCAGGAGAAATTCACATTAGTGAGATGCCTGGGTCATTTATCTTGATTTGACTTTTGGTACATATTATTAGATCGCCTTGCAAAAAGTCTGCTACAGGATAAGTTGTACCTCCCCAGCGGAGTGTATCACTTCAGCTAGAAACTCATTTTAATATATATATTTTTTTATTTTGTGGGAATAAAGCCATCTCGAGGTTGTTTTAATTTGATATCTTTCACTGAGGATTAAAGAAAAGCAAAGCAAAAGGGGGGGGGGAAGACATTTTTCTTTGTGTTGGATTGTTATTTGTCTTTCTCCGGTGAGAATTGTCTGTTTGAACCCTTTGCTCATTTACATATTGGGGTATTGATGTTTTGCTTACAAATTCCAATGAGCTCTTGAATTAAACCTTAGTCTGTCCTCAGACTAAGGTTTCTCCCTAGAACTTTCACTTTTATTTTAATCATGTTGCTCTTTCTGTTTTCTGCCTGGGGGAGCCCACCATTTAGGACTAGAAGACAAGCTTGGGCACTGATTGCCCAGCTCCTACAACTGGCACCACCGAGGTCCCAAAGAAGAATATTAATAAAATCGCTGTACTGGATGCTCTGGGTATATCTCTTCTACTCCTCAAAGTAACCCTGACAGGACATTGTGCCTATGTTACAGATGTGGAAACAGGCTCAGAGGGGTGACACGTGTGCTGCAGGTCTCACGGCAGGCACACTAGAGGTGGTGCAGGTAAGCATTGTCTCTGGGTTTGTTACCCTTTTCCACAATACCAGCAGCCTGCGGAGGAGTAAGAAAACATCTGCTGCCAACATCTCCAGGTTTGTGACTTCAAACTCCCCTGGCAGAGGAGGGAATTACCATATTTGGGGACAATTTACATCAAATTACCATGCACCAGCCAACAGCTGCCGCCTGGAGCGGGAGGCTGGCTGCACAGAGCCATCACATTTATACACATGATAATGAAAACCCGCACGCGGGCCTCCACGTTCTCCCATAAATATGGTCATTATGATCTTGTTGGCATTGCTTGTTGAATTCCATCTTGCAAATTGTTTCCTGGTTGCCTAGGGGAGCTGACTTGGGCCCTTCTCAGTCTCCTTTCCTCTAGACATGACAGTGTTTGGGGTTTGCCCACTGTCCTCAGACCATCCTCTGGCACAATTCTCAGGACAGCCTCCACCCCATGCTATGAGCAGTCAGCAAGTTCCCACTGTGTGCACCATGCGTGGGACTGATTGCAGAGAGCCGCAGAGCTGAGAGGGCTCTCAGGGCAGCTGACAGGCCCACTCCTGCATTTTACAGACTGACAGGATACAGGACAGGAGTGGGGTCAAAGTCCAAGATTAAAAAGGACCCTTTGCATACCCTCCCTGTGCTGAACCCTGGAAGGGTAGCACACAAACCTCCCCAGGGCACTCAGGGCTTAGGCAGGCCATGGCTCAAAGTCCCCATTGTAAATAATAGAAATCTTTCTCAGCTAGCTGGAGGACAGGGAGTGGCAGTGAGGAGATTTGTTATAAGGAATTTCATGAAATCCAGGGGCTAAATTGGGCCACATCTCCAGAAGGACTAGAAACAGGAAGTGGAAAGCCAATAGGAAAGCAAGGCACCCTCTTCAGCTCTTGTCTGCTTCCCTCTGCACAGGGACTCCGATCTCCTGTCTTTGAATGAACATCCCCTGTTCCTCCCTCTACGTGGTAGAACATGGACACCCCAAGTGTCATGTTTCTATGTGACAAGTCCAGCCATCCACAGGGTGGCTGTCTCCGGCGTCCCAATTCTAAATTACCAAAGAACTGAAGAATGGGCTCTAACGGGCTCAGCTTGGGTCAGGTGCTTACTTCTGGTGCCATCACCTGTAGCCAAGAGGGTCAGCTCAGCTTCTAACACATGGCAGCTGACAGCCCATCCTTGTGGGCAGGACTGCAAGATTACAAGGAAAGGGAGCTGAGAAGATAACCAAATTGGCTTCTGCCATACCTTCAGCCTAGTACTATTTTTGAGACATGGTCTCTCTATGTTGCCTAGGCTGGTCTTGAACTCCTGGGCTCAAGGATCCTCCTTTCTTGGCCTCCCAAAGTGCTGGGACTACAGGCATGTATTGGTTCATTCTCACGCTGCTAACAAAGACATATCCAAAACTGGGTAATTATAAAGGAAAGAGGTTTAATTGACTCACAGTTCAGCATGGCTGGGGAGGTCTCTGGAAACTTACGATCATGGCAGAAGGGGAAGCAAACATATTCTTCTTCACATGGCAGCAGGAAGGAGAATGAGTGCTGAGCAAAGGGGGAAAAGCCTCTTATAATACTATCAGATCTCTTGAGAACTCACTCACTATCATGAGAACAGCAGCATGGGGGTAACTGCCCCCATGATTCAATTACCTCCCACCAGGTCCCTCCAACAATATGTGGGGATTATGAGAACTACAATTCAAAATGAGATTTGCATGGGGACACAGCCAAACTATATGAAGGCATGAGCCACCACACCTGGCCTAGCACTTTTTTAATAATTAAAAAATTTCCTGAGATAACTGTAGAATCACATGCAGTTGTAAGACAGAATGCAGAGAGAACTCTTATGCACTTTGCCAAGTTTCCCCTCAATGGTGACATTTTGCAAGACCATAGTATAATATCACAATCAGAATATTGATATTGATACAAGCCACACATCTCATTCAGATTTCACCAGTTTTACTTGTACTCAATTGTGTGTGTGTGTTAAGTTTTACACAATCTTATCCCCTGGGTAGATCTTTGTATGGGATACAACCACACCACAGTCAAGATATTGAACGGTTCCAACACCACCAGGATTCCTTGTGTAGCCCTTTGTGGTAAGCTGAATAATGCAACTACCACTGTCCCCCAAGATATACACATCCTAATCCCTGGAATCTGTGAATGTTATAGGGACTTTGCAGATGTACTTAAGTTAAGGATCTTCAAAGGGGGAGATGATGCTGCTGGATTATCCAGGTAGGCCTTAAAAGTAATCACAGGGGTTCTTGTGAGAGGGAGGCAAGAAGGTCAAAGCAGGAAGTAGGAAATGTGATGATGGATGCAAGAGGCTAAGGTGATGCAAGGAAGAGGTCATGAGTCAAAGAATGCAGACGGCCTCATGAAGCTGAAAAAGGCAAAACACAGGTTTCCCCCTGGAGTCTTCAGTGGGACTGCGGCCCTGCCAACACCTTGACTTTAGCCCAGTGAAACTAATTTTGGACTTCTGATCTCCAGAACTGAGAGAGAATACATTTGTGTTGCTTTAAGGCACTAAGTTTGTGGTCATTTATTACAGAAGAAATTAGAAATTAATATACCCTTTTATGAAGAATTCAGCAAAGTTTTTGGATACAAAATCAATGTATACAAATCAGTAGCTCTTCTATACACCAACAATGACCAAGCTGAGAATCAAATCAAGAACTCAACTCCTTTTACAATAGCTGCAAAAATAAAATAAAATACTTAGGAACATACCTAACCAAGGAGGTGAAAGACCTCTGCAAGAAAAACTGCAAAACACTGCTGAAAGAAATCACAGATGAAACAAATGGAAACACATTCCATGCCCATGGATAGGTAGAATCAATATTGTGAAAATGACCATACTGCCAAAAGCAGTCTACAAATGCAACACAATTCCCATCAAAATACCACCATCATTCTTCACAGAATTAGAAAAAAAAATCCTGAAATTCATATGGATGAAAAAAGAGCCCACATAGCCAAAGCAAGACCAAGCAAAAAAGAACAAATCTGGAAGCATCACATTACCTGATTTCAAACTATACTATAAGGCCATATTCACCAAAACAGCATGGTACTGGCATAAAAATAGGCACATAGACCAATGGAACAGAATATAGAACTCAGAAATAAACCCCAATACTTAACAGCCAACTGATCTTTGACAAAGCAAACGAAAACATAAAGTGGGGAAAGGACACCCTATTCAACAAATGGTACTGGGATTGGCAAGCCACATGTTGGAGAATGAAACTGGATCCTCATCTCTCACCTTATACAAAAATCAACTCAAGATGGATCAAGGACTTAAAGACCTAAAACTATAAAAATTCTGGAAGACAACATTGGAAAAACCCTTCTAGACATTGGCTTCGGTAAGGATTTCATGACCAAGAACTCCAAAGCAAATGCAATAAAAACAAAGGTAAACAGCTGGGACTTCATTAAACTAAAGCACTTTTGCATGGCAAAGGGAACAGTCAGCAGTGTAAACAGACAACCCACAGAGTGGGAGAAAATCTTCACAATCTATTCATCTGACAAAGGACTAATATCTGGGATCTACAACAAACTCAAACAAATTAGCAAGAAAAAAACAAATGATCCCATCAAAAAGTGGGCTAAGGACATGAATAGACAATTCTCAAAAGAGGTTATACAAATGGCCAACAAACATATGAACAAAATGCTTAACATCACTAATGATCAGGGAAATGCAAATCAAAACCACAATGTGATATCACCTTACTCCCTCAAGAATGGCCATAATAAAAAATAATAGATGTTGGCGTGGATACAGTGAATAGAGAACACTTCTACACTGCTGGTGGGAATGTAAACTACAACCACTATGGAAAACAGTATGGAGATTCCTTAAAGAACGAAAAGGAGAACTACCATTTGAGTTAACAATCCAACTGCTGGGTATCTACCCAGAGGGAAAGAAGTCATTATATGAAAAAGATACTTGCACATGCATGGTTGTAACAGCACAATTCACAATTGCAAAACATAGAACCAACCTAAATGCCCATCAATCAATGAATGGATAAACTGTTGTATTATACACACACACACATACACACACATATATATATATTCCATCATAAATACTACTCAGCTGTAAAAGGGAATAAATTAATGGCATTCACAGTGACCTGGATGAGATTGGAGACTATTATTCTGAGTGAAGTAGCTCAGGAATGGAAAACCAAACACTGTATGTTCTCAGTCATATGTGAGAGTTAATCTATGAGAAAGCAAAGGCATAAGAAAGACACAGTGGACTTTGGGGACTCAGAGAGAAAGGGTGGGAAGGTGGTGAGGGTAAAAGACCACAAATTGGATGCAGTGTATACTGCTTGGGTGATGGATCCACCAAAATCTCACAAATCACCACCAAAGAACTTATTCATGTAACCGAACACCACCTGTTTCCCAATAACCTATGGAAATAAAAAATTAATAAAAAAGAAATTAATATACCCTTTTATGACTGCACCCACCTCCATCCCAGCACCTGCCCTCCCCAGCAACCACTAATGTGTCTTCAATATCTAAAATTTTACCATTTCATAAATGTTATATAAATGGAATCATACATATGTAACATTTTGGAATTTGCTAGAGAGGGCCAAGAAGGGCCTCTGGAGCTCCAGAGAGAGAGAGAGATTGGGTTGGAGATGCAGGTTCAGAGGTGATGGTGTCCCATGGCTACAAGGTGGCTGAGATTACCCAGGCAGAGAAGGAGGAGGGACAGCAGGTGGGGCTGTCAACATTTAGGGGATGAATAGAGAAGGAAGATCCTGGGAAGGACACCGAGAAGGATCAGTTGGAAAGGGGGGTCATCACAGGACTGACTGGTAGGGCTCAATGCTTGGTGGCCA
Source organism: Pan troglodytes (assembly GCF_028858775.2). NCBI lineage: Eukaryota > Metazoa > Chordata > Mammalia > Primates > Hominidae > Pan > Pan troglodytes. Next base: position 77,643,678 of record NC_072409.2, read on the forward strand.
TGACATTTACTAGGGAGGACAGGGCATTCCTGACAATGCTGCCTTCTATGGGGTACATCCTGTGTGCTTGGCCCTGCTCTGTGCCCCGCTCAGTTCTTACCTCACCACCTGTGAGATAGGTTTTTCATTTTGTATTGTTTTGTTTTGTTTTTGAGACGGTCTCACTCTCTCAGCCAGGATGGAGTATAGTGGCGTGATCAGAGCTCACTGCAGCCTTGACCTCCTGGGCTTAAGCAATCCTCTTGCCTCAACCTCCCATGTAGCTGGGACCACAGGCACGTGACGGCATGCTTGGCTAATTTTAAAAAATTTTTTGTAGAGACAAGGTCTCATTATGTTGCCCAGGCTGGTCTTGAATTCCTGAGCTCAAGCAATCCTCTCCTCTATCTTGGCCTCTCAGGGTGCTGGGATTACAGGTGTGAGCCACTGCATCTGGCTGAGATAGGTATTATTACATCAATTTAGGTGAGAAGACCGGGGCTCTGAGTGGTGAAGGGACCTGCCAAGGACACCTGGCTGGTAAGTGGCAGAGATGGGAATGGAACCTGGGCTGTCTCTCTGGGCTCTGGTGATTGTGTGTTAAACTCTTCTGAGTCAGAGAGAGTGGGGGCAAAAGAATAGGAGTTGGAATGAATTGGCTTGGACAAGTGCATGGGCTGGGGTGCTGAGGAAGAGGAGGGCGTGGATCTGAGCCACAGCCTGCTGGCATCTGTGGAGAGGACAGCACCGGGGTGGGAGGAGGGGGAAAGGGGAATGTAGGGCATTGTTGAAAGAGGAGCTAGTCCAGAGGAAGAGGCTGCAGACTAAGGACAGACAGACAAGAAGACTGGAAGAGTAGGAGCCAGAACCCAAGGGGCCGAAGGGCCAGCCCTGCACCTGGTGAAGGATGCACTTACACAAGAGGGCCCCTTATGGGGCTCCCTCCCTTTTCCTAGGTCTCCCCTTAAAAGAGGGGAACTGGCTCCTCCCAAGGCTCCTTTGCCCCTTCTCTGAGCTATCCACACCCCCCTTGTTGCCTGGTGAGGAGCAGCAGGGGATTCTAAACAAAGACATCAGGGAACTGGAACAAGAATGGATCATAACCATCCCAGCGCCTGCCAAGTCCCCCACCCCTCACACACACACCCCTGGGCTCCCGCAAACACTCCCTGGCTCAGGCCCAGCGCGGGGCCTTCTGGTGAGAACCCCTCCCTGGGAGTGCAGCCTTCTGGGCCGCTTTCTTCTCAGTAGGACTGAGCTGTCAGGCGCCTCCCAGAGATTTCAAGACGGCTCCCCTCCCCCAAGGGATGCCTTTGTCTTTGTCTCCATAGAAGAGGCAGCAGCAGGGGGTGGGGTTTGGAAGAGGGGAAACGAGACAGGGTCCTTGCACCCAGAAAGCCTAATTGGGGTGAAGGGTGGCCAGACACGGATGCTTTTTGTGTGGGTCATAGGAGCTCAGAGGACTGACAGGTCCCTGCCTTCTGGAAGGTAGTCAGAGAGGACTTCATGGAGGAGATGGCCTTTGGGCTGTCCTGGAAGGACAGTAGATTAGATGGGCAGAGATGAGGAGGAAGAGTGTTTCCAAGTGAAGGGACCATATGACCCAAGGCTTGGAGGTGGGAGAGAACCAGGGGTACTGGAGGATAGGAGGTGGGCCCGTGTGAGTGGCCCTGAAGAGTATGGGTGGAGATGCTGGGGAAATGGGGAATAAGGCTAGAGAAGTCCCAGGCCAGCCAGATGGCAGAGGGCTTGATTGTCAGCTGAGGAGCATGAGCCTGGTTTCTCAGCCCATGGAGAGCACCGAAAGTTTTGATAAGGATAACGGCCCTGGTCCTTGGGGTGGAGAATAGAATGAGTAGGGTGAGGTGGAGGCAGGGAGAACAATGTGGAGGGGCTATGGCCTGGACAGGGCAGTGGCTGTTAGGGTGGGGAAAGATGCACATGTGAAAATCACCTTCAACAGAAGGAAAAGCTTACAGAACATGGACTGGGGGGAGGGGTGAGAGAGAACAGGTAGTCAGGGATGATCCTCAGACCACACAAGCAGGCCCTTGGAGGTGCAAGTGGGTCAGGTGGAGAGTGTGGTTGGGGCAGGGGTGGTAGTTTTCTGAGCACAAATGTCTGTGTCCCTTTGGGCATCTGTGGCTGGGAAGGAGGGCTTTGCTCCGGGTAGGATGCAGGTGAGAGGCTGCAAGCATGTTGTATGTGGCAGGGCTAGGTGCTGTACCGAGGCAGACCCAGGACCTGTCACAGGAGAGGTATCTCAGGGAAGAGAGCAGAAGGCAGTAGCGGGCAGGAGCAGGGGATGAGCAGCCACTTGCCGCCACATAGAATGAGTAAAAGGAGAGTTCGGGGGTTTTTTGCACTCAGCGGTGATTCTGAACTGGACCTTCCTTTCCATTATCCCATTATCAATGAGCACCTCCCACATGCCAGCTAGTGGCAGAACCATGGTGGCTTCCAGCCCCAGCCCCTATTTTTAAAGAAGTTTCCATCTGATGGGGGAGAGAATGGGTTCCAATATTAAGCTCACCATGCTCAGTGCCATGAGAGAGGGACAGAGGGACAGGTCAGGGAAGGAGCCCTCAAGGAGGTTTGCTCACAGGGACATGGGGAAAGGACAATTCCAGGAGAAACAGCCTGAGCAAAGGCCTGGAGACAGAAGTCCATCAGTGTAGACTGAGCCCAGGCGGATTTGGGAAGGGGAGAAGGGGAGACAGGAGATGGAGAGACAGAGGAAGCAGCTCTAGAAAGGCAGATTCAGGTGGATGCAGGTGACCTGGGTTCTGGCTGTGGATGGAAGCTGTAGTGCAGGCAGCAAGGAGGGAGAGTGGGGTAGGCAGAAGGGAAGGATGATGGAAGCTTTTCATAAAGGCAGAGGCAGGGTGGTTGCTGGGCCTGAGAGGTCAGCGGGCCCTGGCCGCCTGTCTCGCCAGGACCTCTCCATTTCCATTACTGCCTGGGTCCTGACTCCTTTATATTACATTTCTGGATCACCCACTCATAAATCCTCTTCCTGCCTGGGGCTGGGAGCCCTTGAACAGGCAGCAGCTTTGATTTAAAGGCAGGGCTGGCAGTAAAGGGGGAACAAAACTACCCAGAGAAGAACACAGGCAGCACAGGCTTCCCTGGGGGAGATAATGTAATTAAAGTGGGGCCGCCTCTCTCTTCCTGAGAGCTTCCTAGAGGATGGACGAGGGGAAGGTTGCCAACTGCTACATCGGTCCACTGGGCCAGCACATTCCCAGTTCCAGGAGGACAGGGCCAGACTCAGAGCTGCACACACTAGACTCCAGCTGAGCTCCCTGCTGTAGTCAGCAGACTTCTAAGATTGTCTCCAGTAATCCCCACCTGCTAGTAACCATGCCCTTGTTATGGTGGGAGTCTGGGGTGGACCTAGTGACTTGTTTCTAATGGATACAGACACATAGCAAATGAGATGGGTGCCACTTCCATGACTGGGCTATTAATACAAAAGACTGTGAATTCCTTCTTGCTAACAGTCTCTCTCTGTCTCCCCCTCCCCCTGCCTCTTGCCTTCTTGGTTTGCACACTTTGATCAAGCAAGCTGCCATGTTGGAGTGGTCCACATGACAAGGAACTGAGTGGGGGGTCTCTGGCCAATAGTTAGAGAGGAACTTAGGTCCTCAGTGCAACAACATTCAAAGAATTAAATCTCGTCAACAATCGCATGAATGAGATTGGAAGGAGATCCCTCCCCCAGGCATCATCAGATGAGACCACAGACCCTGGGCTGACACCTCCATTGCAGCCTCACAGAAGAGGCTGCATCTGTCATCAGATGACATAGAAGATACCGCTAAGTCATGCCTGATCCCAGGCCCACAGAGACTGGGAGAAAACAAATGTGTACTATTTTAAGCTGCCAAATTTTAGGGTAATATGTTACACAGCAATATATAACTCATACACCTGCTGATTTGAGCCAGTCAATTCCTTGCTCTGAATCCCAATGTTCCCATCTGAATAAATGGGCTAATAATACTCAGCCCAAGGGATTGATCAAAGATCAGAGCCAAAAGCAGATGGGAAAGAGCTCTGAGTGCTGTAAAATGTTGTGTACATGGGATGCATTTTTGTGAATATAACGATCTCAGTGAGGGGTTGGGGAGAACATGGTTCTTATCTTGACTTCTCAACTTATAGACTGAGAGGCCTTGTGTAAGTCAGTTAACCTCTCAGTCCTCAGCTTCCTCATCTGTAAAAGGGGTTTGTTGGGAAAACGAAAGGAGAATTCAGGTAAATCATGCAGCATGTGCCTGGCATATAGTAGGCACTCAGAAAAAAATCATGGCCCTTCTTGATTCACGTTGTTACTGTTGTGGTGATTCTGAATGAGATGAAGGGATGAGGACGGTGAATGCTGGTTCTTCCCACTGCACTGGCGCAAGAGCCTTGGCATCTGCAAGATCTCTGGACCACCAACCTGATCTCAGCCGAGTGTGCCTCTCTGGGGAAGCTGACAGCAGAGAGCAGATTGATCCTTCCCCAAGAATCACCCTATGCACGAGCTTGTTAAGGCTGCCTTACTAAGGAGCCACTGGCAGAGAAGCACCTGACATGGAGGACGCAGAAGCAGAGCTGGCCCCGTGGCCTGTTCTGCAATGGACTGGCTGCTGTTAATTCTGTGTTTCTGAGACCAGCCTCAGAGTGCTCTGGGGATGCCCTGGAAGTCTTTGATGGGAAAGTCAGGCTTTCTGAGCAGTGACAATGATGTTTCGGAACCAGGTCAGACAGCATGTGTTCTGAGTTGAGGATGCAGAGTGATGATGGGAGATGAAGGAGAGGAGGGGTCAGAAAGGACATCCTGGGGACAACATACACCTTGGTTAGCGATCACCATTCCTGGTCTCTGTTGGGTGTTGGATTCTGACTGAATGGCCTCTGGACCTCCTGTCACCTACTGGTGAAGGCCTCTCTGCCACCCTCCTGGGCCAAAGTCAGCCGGGTAAAGCAGAGCCATTGGCCCTGAGAGGCACAGTGACTTACTTGCACAGGGCCACTCAGCCAGCTGGTGGAGTAGGAAGCAGAGAGTGAGTCTGTCCAACCTCAAAGCCCATAAGAAAAATCAGCCTAGAGGAGCTGTGCTTTGAAGGCTGGACTCATTCCTGGTCGTCGAAAAGAGAGGATGAAATTGCAGAATTTGGCACATTTTAATCCTGAAGTTTTTTATTCAAAGGATGACCGTCCTGCAGCATCAGAGCCCAAGTGTGTCCTGTTCTGAACAATAGCAGAGACAATGACTATAAATAGCTGCCATGAAGGTAAAGAGTTAGGTTCCCATGGAGAGACAATGGCATAGGAGACGCAACTGGGGTGGGGGACAGGTGTCAGAAAAGTGTCCTCTGAAAAACCAACATTTGAGCTGAGACCTAAAGGCTGAGCAAGAATCAGCCAAGGGAAGGATAGAAAAAAGAGAGTCACAGGAAGAGGAAACCGTGTATGCAAAGGCCCTGAGGCAGGAAGCTGTGTGGTGTGTAAGTGATGGAAAGGAAGCAAGTCTCCCTGGAGCTCTGTGAACAACAGGACAATTGCTTGAGGCCAGAGGACCCCGAAGGCCTTGATAAGAAGTTTAGATTCGATTCTAAGTGATCCAATTCCCATTGTTAGTGGGCTAGACCTCAAGGAGTCTAGGGGTGGGAGTAAGGGAGTGATAGATGGATTTGGTTGGAGACATTGCCGTGTCCTGATATTAGTTAGAGGGGTAGTGTATCTGGCAGTTGATGAAGAGATGAATAAGATAAGGGAAACTCATTGGAAAGCACCTAATGCCTTCGAATGGGGTAGCCTCAGTACCCCTGGGCAGCTGGAGAGCTTCCTCCAGGCTTCGAAGGGCTGGACTATCAGAAGCCATGGTGCTTGTCCATGTGCTCTCCAGAGTTCGCCCTTGCTCTCCAAGGACATTTGGACATCTGGTCCAGGCCTGAGTCACCTTCTCTGCCAAGTGATCACATTGACAGGCTCTGCGGGCAGGAATCTGCTCTTTGCCTCTGTGGTAGTCAAAAGAATGCCTCGAGAGATATCTATGCCCTCATCTTCAGAATTGGTGAATATGTCAGGTTGCATGGCAAAAGTAAATTAAGGTTGCAGATGGAATTAAGGTTGCTAATCAGCTGACCTTTAAACAAGGGGGTTATCCTGGATTATCTGGGTGGGCCCAGTGGAATCACCAGGGTCCTTTAGATGTGGGAGAGGGAGGTGGAAGAGGAGGTTAGAGTGATGTGATCCATGGATCTGAGGAGGACCTGATCCATGATTGCTGGCTTTAAAATTGAAGGAAGAGGCCATGAGCCAAGGAATATAGACGGCCTCTGGAAGCTGGAAAAGACAAGATATGGAGTCTCTTCTAGAGCTTCCAGAATGGAGTCTTTTCTAGAGCTTCCAGAAGGGAATGCTGCCCTGCCAGCACCTTGACTTGAGCCCACTGAAACTCGTGTTGGATGTCTATCCTCTGGAAGTTTAAGATAATACATTTGTGTTGTTTAAGCCACTGACTTCGTGAAGTTTGTTCTAGCAGCAATAGGAAACTATAACAGTTGCCCTCCCCCACAAGGGCACCATCTCTCTGTGGGTGGGTGGTTTTTTCTCAAGCCCATAAAGTCACCTTTCCCCCAAACCCAGGCACAGTGGAAAGAGCACTGGACCTGAAGCCTGGAAACCTGGGCCTCAGTCTCTGCAGCTTTGTCAACTACCTGTGAGACCTTGGGCATCTCCCTCCGCTTCTCTGGTCTCAGTCTGCAAAGGGGCTAATACCCACCCCGTATGACACCTTGCAGGGGGACAGCATTCTGCAAGCCATAATGTGGTGCACATGTGGAAAGGATATTCATGGTGCAGGGGGGTGACATGCTTTAAATGTTTGTCCCCTCCAAACATTTCATGTTGAAATGTGACCTCCAATGTTGGAGGTGGTACCTGGTAGGGAAGGTGTTTGGGTCACAGGGGTGGAGCCCTCATGAATGGCTTGCTGATGAGTGAGTTCTCAGTTCTCACTCAGTTTAGTGAGATCTGATTGTTTAAAAGAGTGTGGCACCTCCCCACTCTCTCTCTTGCTCCTGCTCCCACCATGTGATATGCCTGCTCCCCGTTTGCCTTCCATCATAATTGGAAATTTCCCGAGGCTCCCACTACACTTCCTGTATAGTCTGCAAAACCGTGAGCCAATTAAACCTCTTTTCTTTATAAATTGCCCAGTCTCAGTTGTTCCTTTATAGTGATGCAAAAACAGACTAACACAGGGAAGAAGTTCATAGTGCTCGAAGACCAGATATTTAAATGAGAGAAAAGACACAGGCATGAGGAAAGATAACATAAAGTGGAAAAGCTACAGGGAGATGTGACTGTTGGGCCCCCATTCAAGACTAGAGCTGGGCAGCACTGAATGTGTACAGGGGACGGCGAGCCCCAGGACACACAGCTAGTGAAGCTCATGAGGCTGGAAAGGCAGGCGAGAGCCTGGCCTCACAGGGCCTCGAGTGCCAGTGTATTAGTCTGCCAATAAGGATATACCCAAGACTGGGTAATTGATAAAGAAAAAGAGTTTTAATGATCTCACAGTTCTGCATGGCTGGGGAGACCTCACAATCATGGCGGAAGATGGAGGAACATTGGCACCTCTTACATGGTGGCAGAGGAGAGCGTGTGCGGGGGAACTGCCCTTTATAAACCCATCAGATCTCCTGAGACTTATTCACTATCATGAGAACAGCACAGGAAAACTGTCCCCCATGATTCCATTACCTCCCACCAGGTCCCTCCCATGACACATGGGGATTATGGGAGCTATAATTCAAGATGAGATTTGGGTGGGGACAAAGCCAAACCATATCAGCCAGACAGAGCCACCCAGCCTTTATCCTGAAGACAGATTCTGGGGAGCCCTAGTGGAGACCCAGTAACTTATTGGAAGGCCATGCCAGGGGGATGGGGCGCAAGGAGCACCTAGGAGACTAATATAAGAATCTTAGCTCAGTGTGGGAGGGAGGGTCCTCAGATAGGTGTGAATGCTCAGTTCACTCACTCATGACTCTGCCCTTGCCAGCTGGGAGCCCTTGAGCAAATCACTTACCATCTATAATCTCAGTCTTTCTCCTGTTCAGTGGGGCTTGGTGGTGGTGCTAACTCCATTATAGAGTTGTGGGGCTCACCCCGGAAAACACACCCAACACCCTTGATATGGACCCCCTTGTGCTGCCCAAACCTCCATGCTCCCCTCTCACTATCCAATGACTTCCACCCCATCGGGTGGACATGTTGGGTCCCTTCATTGTCCTTCCATCCACACCCGTGGCCCCCCTGCAAAAGCAACTTCTCTTTCCTGTTGTCTCTCTATCCTTTCCCAGCAAGGGCTTCTGATGTGTGCTCCGAGTATCCCCACATTCTTCAAAAGATGTGTTTGGAAACAAGAAATTGCTAGAGAGATGATTCAGTCCTTGGCCTCAGCTTGTGTCTGGACATAAGCAGGCCCATCTGTGGAGGCCGCACTGCCAAATTCTGTCACTCTTGCTCCATATGGTCTGTGCCCCCCTCTATCTCCCTCCCAGAAGCTGCAGTCTGTGCCTGTCTCTCACTCTGCTTTGGTTGCTACATGGAAAATTCAGCAAGGGATGTCTTGGCTCTAGTGAGCGGGCGTCTCTGCTCCTCTCCTGCCTTGCCTGGGACCACTATGGGGGCAAATATTGGGGGTGGGGGGTTCTGGGCTCCTTTGGAACCTCTTCCTTCTTGTCCACATAGGGCCACACTGTGGAGTCCTAGAGCTGAGAGGAACAGAGGGAGGCTGTCAGCTCCTGCCTTGGAAGTAGAGGTCTCTCTGGCAGAAAGTAACTTCCTGAAATGGTAGCTCTGTCGTTCACGGGTCCAGTTCCCTTGTCCTAAACAGTGATGTCAGACAGCCTCTTTCAACCACAGCCTTGCTGGCAGGAAGCTGGACTTGGCACTAAAAGACCTCAATTCATATCAAGCTGTGTGACCTTGTGTTATTGGTTAACCTCTCTGAGTCATCTTGTGACAGTTGTGAACTGCGAGTGGTTATTCATGCCTTGTTCACCTCCTAGGTTGGTTGTTGGGGTCTAATAAGATGCCCATTGTGAAAGAGCTTGGTAAGCAGTAGGGGAGCAAATCTCGAAGTGTGGTCCCTGGGCCATCAGCCACAGCATTACCTAGGAATTCAGGAATAATGTAGACCTGCTGATCCTGAAGCTCTGGGGGTGGAGCCCAGCAATGTGGATTTCCACAGGCTTTCTGGTGACTTCAATGCCCACTAAAGCTTGAGAAGCTCTGGGAAGATGAGCATATGGATGAGACCATCCCCATCTCCTCATCAGTATTGGCTCAGAGAGTCACCTTAAGTGTGCCGGGGCCTGTGCCACGTTTGGCTGTATAAATATTTCATTGCAAACAGTCTAAGGTTTAAAGATCTGTGTGATTTCATCTGGGCAAATCCATTTCAAAATAAATTCATGATGTTTATGGGCAGAGAGAAAAAGCAACTTCCCAGGGAGATTTAAACCCAGGATGGCAAACTCAAAGCCTTCGGGAGCTAAGCAGGTGATGTGAATGTGGGAAGAGGTTGGGGTAGGACAGGGAGAGGCAGAGTCTGGCTGTGCTGCAGAGCTCAGCCCTTACCTAATGGCATTAAAAAATAACAAAAGCCCTGAGCTGGCCAAACAAAACACATATGTTCGACAGATCTGGTTCAAGGTCTGCCAGTTTTTAACTGGTACAAATGCTGAGGGGTGGCGAGGAGAAAAGAGATTTGGTCTCAACAAAGCTATGCATTGGCCACAGACTTAGTTGCCGTGGAAAATAGTGTTTGGCATGCAGTTATAATTCCCAGGTTCCGCCTGGGTTAACAATGGCATGATTTCATTAATTTGCTTGTTTATTGATTCCACACAAACTCTTTTCTAGGGCCCATGCTAGGTTCTGTGGCCCCAAAGCTGAATTAGACACTTTCTCTCGAGGGACTGGACATGTCTGTGGATGCCTCCTGTCCATCGTTTTACAGCATTCTGTGGAGTGCTACTTGACGAGCTACTGGGTATTCCACGGGGAAAGTGGTCCAGGGTTAGCTAAGCATGGAAAGCGCCTAGTTAAACAAAGTTACTTCACTGCAGGACTTCTCAGAGCCGTTACTATGCTGATGTGTATTACACAGTAAATGACCTCAAAGTGTCTGGGCCTCTCTGGGGTTCCTGATGGGCCTGTATGTCCTGACCTGTAATGGGGCTGGTGAGTAGATGTGGGATTCCCTAGAGGTATGGCAGGGCCAGGGACCTGCTGCGCTTAGGCTTGGAGGGGTCTTCTTCCCCTGGGACCTTCAGGATCTGCAGTGAGACACTGAGGGGACAGTCCTCAAGGGGTGGATTTCACTTTCTGTGGCAGTAAGAGAGCTCAAAGGGTTTAATGCAGAGGTCCCCTGGTTCCATTTGCATTTGAGAAATATGACTGTGCTGGGGACGGGGAGGAGGGATCCACATCGGAGAATGGAGAACTGTCAGTGTCCCGTGCAACAGGAATGCTGAAACCTACTCCCATGCCAGTTTCTGTTTCTGGATTTTATTACCAAGAAAGGGTGAGAAAGCAATTTCTGTATTCAAACAGGGCTTGATCTCTTTCCTACAGCACATAAGCCACTGATCCACCAAGGAGCTTGAGGAAGCCTCAGACAGAAGGCCTTAGTTACGTTAACTGCTGCTTTTACAACCGAGGCTGGCTCTGACTTCTATGAATAAAATTTAGAAGTTCAGGACAGATCTGAAAACCAATCTCTCCCTTTTTCTCTTCTCAACTCTCCCCACTCATTGTCTGAGGCTGGCACGCGTGCTCTTTTCTTTCTCTCTCCCCACCCCCTTTCTTGCTATCCTGCTGGCTCTCTCTCCCTCTGCAATCTATGAAGTCAGTCCAGTTTGGGACTCGATATCTCTTTGTTCTGGAAATCCCCACAGCAAAAGGAGAATGAATTGCCCTTGGTCCAGGATAATCTTTTGCCGAATTAAGATGGAAGCACATTCATGAAAAACCACAACACAAAACAAAACAAAACAAAATCCCAACTTCCCTGAAAATATAATTCACAGAGATCATGTCCAAGAATAACTTCTTGAACTAATCAAAACTGATTCCAAAATTGCCTCCGAAGTATCTCTGATGGCTACGTTAAGTTCAGTTTCAGATACAGGGGTCTTACGTCCACAGTGGAAAGGGTGAGAAAGTCTCACTTTCTTGATAAACCAAGTCATATTTAAGAAAGGCCTGGGAATATGAAAGTTTACTTTGGAAGAATCAGAAAAAGCTGGACGCAAGGCAGGGGCAGCATTTTAAAATGTCTATGTGAATCCCCCACAGCGCGTGCCGCACCATTGATGTATTCACGCAGAGTTCTCGTTCATTTAATCTTCCTCATTACCTATGTTCTGTGGTCCAGGGAAGTCAAGCACTTTCCCGAGGCCACACAGGCAAGAAAGGACAGCTCTGGAGTGAAATGCTGGTGTACCAGGTTTAGGCCAGTCCATGCTGTGTCTGGGATGGATCTCGAAGGGTCTGTGCATCCGGGGGATAGCAGGAGAGAGAGGTTTTCGATTTGCTGGAGCAGCAGGAGGCGCCTGCTGGCCTGTCTCTGTGACAGAAGGGAACGGGACTCTCCCCACAGACGGGCCTTGGGGATTTCTCCCCCTCACTCTGTCCTCAGTCCCTCCCTTTGGCAGCCCTGGGTCTGTCAGTTTGCAGGGGATACACCAGCCAGCAATCCCAAGTCATGCTCCCAGGCCAGGAAAAACGTAACAGGAAACCTCCTCCCGGTCTACGGGACAGGTTCCCCAGACTTCAGCAGACCCACGGGAATCTGCTTGCGCGGATCTGTAGTACGCAATGACAGCCTGCTCGGCCATAAGATTCAAGGCTCACATTTCTCAGGTGACTGGAGGGGGTTCTAACTCATGGGGGACTCTGGCTTCCATCTGGCCAAGACAACAAAGAGCATCTCTTCCCATGTTGATGTGGCTGCCTCTTGCTTTGAGTCTCATCCTGTGTTTGGTCTGTATGCGAAAGGCAGGTTTGAGCCTGCAGGAACAGCAAACAGGAATCCTTTCTCTTCTTCGGGGTTTAAACAATTCCCGATCCCACCCAAAAACAGACTTGGAGCTGTCCCTAACCTACCTACAACAGAGACAAAGGAAATAGATTGCCTTTGTATACATTAAAACATGGAGTCTAGAACAATGGAGGTCAAGGCTCCACCTTGGCCACAGCTAGGATGTCCTGATCCAAGTAAAACCAGCACCAAATGTGTCCTCATGGCTGGTGGGTAATTGTTTAAACAGGAGCCATGCTGCTAAAACACCTGCTCACCCAAGCAGTTTCCAAGGTCACAGCTACTATACTTTGGGATTATTTATCTAATCCCACCTTTCCCAAAGCATCTTTCCCTATAGGATGTTAGTAGGTGTTGTATGGGGAGAAAGGTTTCTACAGTAAAATAAAGTTGGGGGAATAGCTGTATTCAAGAAAATTAATTAGGTTTAACTTAAAGGCTTTTCAGAGCCTTTAATATGCTAATGTGCTTTATGCATCTCTAATGGGGGAGTAGGCAGTATCCTCCCCCCACCCCGCCCCAAATTGTTGACCATAAATCCGTTTTTTCTCCAGAACACCTCAGGGGACAAGGGCTTCGTGAAGTACATTGTTGGAAAGTAGTTCTTATTTTATACCCTGGCTATACTTTTCTCAGGATTGGTACTAACCACAGAATGGAAAAGGAGGACATCAGAGAATGAGGCTGAAGAGAGCATGGTGGCTGGACACCTCCAGACAGCTGAGAGGTTCCTAATGGCCAGGGCAGGAAGGGAGACGCTGGGCCACCCTCACAGCTATTGTTTTGTGTTTCTTGAGATGTTTTCACCCCAGCTCCTTCTTCTGCCCCTAACCTGCGCTGTATATCACTTAATATTAGATTTGGTTGCAAATAGAGCCTCCATAATAGTGGCTAAACCAAGATAAAGGTATATTTTTCTCTCACATAAAAGTGTGCAGAGGAGGCAGTTCAAGACAAGTAAGGAAAAGACATAGTATCAGGGACTCAGACTCTTTCTGTCTTGTTCTTCTGCCACATGTAGCTTCCATCCCCAAAGCCACTTCACAGTACAGGAGGGCTGCTGAGTTCTAGCCATTGCATCCACATTTCTAGCAATAGAAAGGAGGAGAAGGAGGATAAAAGAGCAATCTCTCCCTTTTACGGGCTTCCAGAAATACTTCTGAACTCTTCCACTTACATCTCATTGATCAGAACTTGAACACGTGACCACACCTATTTGCAAGGGAGGCCGGGAAATGTATTAACTGAGCAGCAATATGACCAGCCCAAAAATGGAGGTTTCAGCTAGAAGGGGAAAATGGATATTGGGAGACAATTGGCACTCTGCTACACATCAAAATTATTTCCATGGCTAAAGGAAATAAACCATTGGTTTGGGCCCAGAACCAATCTCAGTTCATCCCCAGGCTGTTTCAGTTTGAAGCTGGAGAAGAAGATTCTTTTTCTTCTATGGTTACTAAGCTGAAGAGGGTCTGAAGGGTTTGGAGCCATGCTTCTCAGCATGCAGAGAAAGCTTGTGTAGATGGAGAGAGCAAAGGCAATATGCAGAGAGACACAAAGGTGAGAGACTAGGGGAAAGAGAATGGAAGAGGGATTGATTGATTAATTGATTCCCAGTTCCAGTCATTCCTAAGGCCAGGCTCACCCCTGCCCTCTTCTGGTCATATGAGCCAATAAATCCCCTTTTGACCTAACACTATTTCAACTTGGGTTTCCATCACTTTCTGTAAAAGAGCCCTGGCTGCCAATGTTATCTTTTCTTCCGAGAGCAGGGACCACATGGATCCCTATTTTAGCAAAGAGAGTGTTTTCCTAGAATTAAATTGCAGAGGGAATTTATTACTTGATCTCATGTTGAAGGACATGGAATGACATAATTATACTCTTGCATGTCTGTGTAGGTCTTTACAGTTAAATCCATTAGCTCACCTGAGTGTCACAATCTCTCTGAGATATAGGTTTTTCCCTCCCATTGTGTAGACGTGGAACTGAAGCTCAGTGGGATAATCTGGTCTCTCTACATGGCTGCTCAGCAATGGCATCACTCATTGTTCCAGCAGCGTTTTGTGTGCAACCTCTATAAAGATGAAGGCAGTGTGACTCCATCATAATTTGGAGGAGAATGCATTTTATATGGTGGGTGAGCTTAAGAAAGCTTGGTCCAGGTGCTTTAATACAGGGACAGGCCTCAATGTGGAGGATGACCATTAGACCATTAAATATCAATGGTTTGCCTCAAGGCTCAGGCAGGTGTGTTTTGCAATTGATTCACAACTCACACTTGGAAGCCTTTGCAACAAGATTCTCTAAAAAGGGCCTGTTGTGCAGGCCTTCAGTGTGGCCAGTTAAAGGGACAGTCCTCATTGTCAGCACCTGGTTGCAGGAAAAGTGTCTTTGGATTATGAGAATTTCAGAGTTGAGTCTGCATTCTCATCCAGAGAGAAGGGCACTTTCAGCTGAGGTGCCCATCTCTCTCACAGAAGAACTTCGGTCGTTTAGGAGCTTGCAGTTCTGCCTTATGTAGAATAAAAGAGACAACTTTAGTTTGGCACAGCTTTATAGCAAGAGTCATTGACTTTACCAGGGTTCCCCATTGTAAGCAAAATAAACTGTGTCTTTAGCAAACATTTTTTTTTTTAAATAATCTATTGGAAGGATAATTGTATTTACAGGATCAAGAGAAAGCTGGAGGAACAGGTTTGGAAATGAGCAGGAATCAAAGCAGTTGTAGGTCACGAAGCTGGGGTGGAAAATCACATTTCAGCCTGGTGGGGAATGATGGTCCCAACAACGGACATGATAACCACTTCCATGCACAGTTCTGAATGTGCTCCATATTTACCTCGCCCACTCCCATGAGTCAGACTCCCAGGCAGGGGACTTAATGGTTTGAGTGCTGTGGCTGCCAGAGGACAGGAAGCTGGGGATCTTCTCCCTTCACCTGTGTGGTAGAGGGGCAGACTTGGGTACCTCCCAAAGCAGTAGACCACTCTGTTTACCAATTACAGCTTTATTCATTTAAAAAGCGGTCCAGGTGGCTCCTAGAAGATGTTGGTTTTAAGATCTGAAAATAAAATGACAGAAGCCACTGTGTTCCCACTTTTACCCTCTCCTCCCAGTCCCTCAGAGCCAAATTCAGGGGGTTGGCAAGTGTCATGGGTCACCATGCGCATTCGCTTGTCCACACTGCCAACATACTTATTTTTCAGGACTGTGCACATCTGATCCTGCCTCTGGCCTTCACACACAGAACAAATGCTGTACCTGGTATTCAAGGCCTTCATTATCTGACTGCAAACCAGCTTTCCCCTCCTCCCGCACCTCAGCCCCCACCACCTGTTCTCCTACCATGGAATGATTTACATTCTTCAAACACACTCCTTGGAACATTTGGTTCTAGTCTTCTGTCTCCTCTTCCATCTGGGGAACGCCTGTACCATCCTCCCCCACCACTCCTGTGAGCTTTATTTTGACTCATTTCTTCATTATCTAGGATACTTACTGAGTGATATGGTTTGGATTTGTGTCCCTGCCCAAATCTCATGTCGAATTGTAATCTCCAGTGTTGGAGGAGGGGCCTGGTGGGAGGTGATTGGATCAAGGGGGTGGATTTCCCCCCTTATTGTTCTCGTGATAGTGAGTTAGTTCTCACAAAATCTGGTTGTTTAAAAGCATGTAGCTCCCCCACCCTTCTCTCTCTTGCTTCTGTCCCAGCCATGTAAGACATGCTTGCTTCCTCTTTGCTTTCCACCATGATTGTAAGTTTCCTGAGGCCTCCCCAGCCATGCTTCCTGTACAGCCTGCAGAATTCTGAGCCAATTAAACCTCTTTTCTTTATAAATTACCCAGTCTCAGGTATTTCTTTATAGCAGTGTGAGAACAGACTAATATAGTGAAGTAGACAGAATGATAGCCCCCAAAAGATGTCTACATTTGAATCCTTGGACCCTGAGAATATGTTACATGGTAAAAGGGGCTTTGCAGATGTTACTAAGGTTAAGGTTGTTAAGATAGTAAGATTACCCTGGATTATCCAGGTGGGTTCAATCTAATTGCATAAATCACATCAAAGTAGAGAAGCTCCTGGTTGTGATCACAGAAAGAGACGTAATTATAGAAGCAGGTCAGAGAGGGGGCAGCATGAGAAGGACTTGCCCTGCCATTGCCACCATTGGTGATGGAGGAAGGGGCCATGAATGAAGGAGCAGACAGCCTTGACAAGCTAGAAAAGGCCAGGAAATAGACTCTCCCCTCGAGCCTCCAGAAAGTAACCAGCCCTGCTGACACCTTGACTTTAGCCTAGTGAGAGACCCATGTCAGACTTCTGACCTATAGAACTAGAAGGTGATACATCTGTGTTGTTTTAAGCCACTGAGTTTGTGGCAATTCGTTACAGCAACAATAGAAAATGAATACTCCAGCAATTTGTTTTTTTTTCAAGGCTATGAAGAGTTATACTTTCTGAGGCTCTGGATATCTGAGAATGTCTCCCTGTTGCTATCCCCTATGAACAATAAATAATTCAGCTGACTTTATAAAGGGTTATTGGGTCATACTCTTTTAAACTAAAAATCTGCAAATGTTGTTTCATTGTTGTGCTGGAAAGGGCTAACACAGCAGGCCTGAGGCTATATCCTCAGAAAAACCTGCTGTCAAGGTTGGCCCTTGGCTGGTGTCTGGGAACTTGGATTTCGGGAGGGTTCCATCATTCCCAGAATGTATCAGAGCAGCTCACTGTGCTTAAACTGTACAAACAATATGCTTTATGCCAAACACCTGTTTTCCTTCTGGGATTCTGAAATTTTGGTGTGTGCCAGCCAGAGGGTGCCTTAGCGACCAGACCCCAGTAGTACTTCAGGCACTGAATCTCTAGTGAGCATCCTGGTAGACAGCATTTCACGCATGTTGCCATTATTCGTTTGCTGTTGGAATTAAGGGTGCCCTGTGCAACTCCCCTGGGAGAGGTCTCTTGGGAGCTTGTGTCTGGTTTCCCCTTGACTTCGCCCCATGCACCTTTTTTCCTTTTGTTGATTTTGATTTGTATCTTTTCACGGTAATAAATGTACTCACAGCTATGTAATGCTGTGAGCAGTAGTACTCACAGCTATGTAATAGATGTACTACTACATGCTGGGCCCTGAGAGTTCTCCTAGCAAGCCATCAAACCTGGAGATTGTGTTGGAGACTCCTGACACAGATGTGTCATTGTAGCATTTAGTGCCATGGGGGAAAACTTTGATGCCTGTAACTCCACTCACCCCTTCATAGAAATCCTTTTCTTTTTTTTTTTTTTCCTTATCTGGATATTTATAATAATTTTTCTTTATCCTTGAAATTAAAATAAAATCACCAAAGTCAGTCTAGATGTGCATCTCTTTTCATTACTTTTCCCTGGTAGTCAATGATCATTTTTAATCTAAACATGCCAGTCTTTAGCTAGGGGAGGTTTTTATCTAGTGTAGCAGGTATCACTGTCAAAATTAAACTTCTTTTTTCTCCTCTAATTTAAAAGAGAAGTGGCACAGAGTCACCTTCATCACTCTTGGAATGCAGGGAAATTCTTTGTGCAAATAGCCTCTTCCCAAGACCACTGAGACAATTACAATGTATCATTGGGTGGGTGGGCACCAGGCCTTTGTGTCTGAGGGCAGGGAGGTCACCAGGAATTGGGTACCTGCTGAAACCCCTCCTGACCCTGGATTACAAGCCCTGGTTGTTTGTGCTGGTGAACACAGAAAGGACTGGAGTGGAAGGGCATGTGTGTCCAGTGCTAGGCATTAGCCACAACAGAGGACCCAGTCCCTTCCACGCCTTGGGGTGCTCACCAAGGCGGTCAGTCCCCGGCCCCAGCTATTGCAGCTTGACTCACTGCCCGCAGTGTTGCACAGTTATTGCGTGGGTCAGGGGCATGGCTGTTGCTGTATTCCAAAGATGACAATTGATAATTCCCGCTGGCCGCTGGGTGAATCAAGTGTCCCCTGTGTTTCTGAGATGACCCACCAAAGCCAGCTGCTACAGGTTAGTGCTGCCCTCACCTCACTGTCATAGCCAGGGATCACAACATTGCTGGGCAATATGTGAATTAGGGACTAGGAATTGAGCTCCTCATGCTGATAATGGACTGGCTCATATTAGAGCTGATTCCACTGGCGGAAAAGAGTACTCTGGAAATTCCTGTACGTGATTATTTCTTTAATGATTCTTCTTTTGTTTCTGTTACCTATTGTGTATAACAGACCACTCCCACAATTTAGTGGTTTAAAACAACCATTGGATTCATTATTGATTACAATTTTGTGTATTGGCAATCTGAAATGTTCTCCTGCTGTACTTTTTATCTCTAAACCTAAGTATCTTCTTAAAACATTTTCAATCGATCATGTATGAGCTGCAATTGTCTGGTGGCTTGACGAGCTAGAGGGTACAAGGTGGTCTCACTCACATGTCCAGCAGTTGGTGCTGGCTACTGGCTGGGTGTCTTGGTTGCCTTCCACATGGCCTCTCATCATCCAGCAGGCTAAACTGAGCTTCTTCACGGCATGGTTCTCAGGGTTCCAAGAATTAAAGTGGAAGCTCAGAAGTCACAAAAGACCGCCACTTCTGCATTCACTTGGTCAAAGCAAATCACAGGCCAGCCCAAATACGAGGAGATAGACTCTGTCTTTTGCTAGGACTGTTAGAGTTACATTGTGTGGACACAGCGGGGCATGACCCACTGGAGGTCATTTTAATAATCTACCACAGTTTCCTTCCAGCATTTCTACTACCTATAAAATTCTATTGGGGTAAAATAGAGCCCTGATCTTTTTCCCACCTGTCTGATCTTTTTACCCATCATTTAAGTCTCTCTTTATTTGTATTCACTGGGTTCTAGAAGAATATATCAAGCGTATGTTTTAATTTGCGAATTTGATTTTTTACAGTGTCCAATCTAACTTTCACTAACTCTGTTAGCTTTTTATTCATCAGTTATGCTTTTAATTTGAAAAGAAGCTTGTATGATTTCAGACAAATTCTTTTCATAGGTGCAATGTTTTCCTGAATGTAACTGAGAACGCAACTTAGAGTTTTATCAAAATTTCCCCCTATTTCTTGCCATAAGACTAATTGGAGACAGCCGTTTTCTCTCAGTTCCTCAAATATAGTCTCTTTCTTTTGAACCATTAAATCTTTTTATATCTGATAATTTTTCTCTATTTGCTCATCCTAACAAATGAGAAAGCTAGGTTTTGTTCAGAATTGGGGGCTGAAATGGGTTTATTTACAGAATGTGTGACTGTGTGGTTAAGTCTTTCAGTTCCAGATGAGCTAAGAAGGAAAACAATGGGATTTTATGTGTTTTTACCTTTCCAAGATAGAATTTCTACAGGATTAGACAGAAACAGTCAAAAGAAGCCACATGGCCAGAAATCTTTTCTGATTTGTTGCAGCAGCCAGAAGCAAATGCAGGCATCTCTAACCTGCACAGCTGCCCTCACTAGAGGCTAGTTGCAGGGGTGTATGATTTTTATTTGTGGAGATACCTAGACCCAGTGCAGGCCGAGGGGCTGCCATGGCCCACCACGCAAAGTCCTAGTGCCAGTCAACCTCCAGAGTCTGGAGGAAGATGGAGATTTTAACTCCTCTCCTTCCCTATACTCTTTCTCTCCTCCAGAACTTATCACTTTAAGTTTGAGGAAAGCACTGAGACACTTTTGGGGCCCTCGCTCCTCAGATGAGATTCGTTTTCATTACAATGATTTCCACTGCAGTTAGCCTTCCCCTCTTGCACAATGTCTCATATAAATGTCTCAAATTTCTGGCAAGTGCCACCCTTTGTTGGTATTCATCCCTGGTAGCGATTGTTCTCTACTTTGTATTCCTTTGGTCAGATTAGTGGGAATTTGGAAGATGAGGGGAGTTAAGATAGTTTAACCTTGGGCTAGATGACCACACTCTTCCACAGGAAATAAGGTCTGGATCCCAGACAACATGGAGGGTTAGAACCATAACTCCTTGTTTCCCGCCCAGTAAGCCTGGGACTCAAAGGGCCAAACTGTTAATGAAATGTGGACAATAAAAGATCCATTCACTTGTGTGTCTTGACCTGTGCCCTTAATTCCCACAAATAAAGCCCACAGATGAGCTTATAGTGCAAATTACAAAAAATAAAGAGTAACAACCTTCAATAACTGAGAATCAGGCAATATAACAAAAAGCAGAATTAGACAACTACCTCAGATAGTTGAAAATCTGATAGAGATTGTAAAATAAATACTTCATAATAATCAAAAACATTTGTAAAGGCCACGCACAGTGGCTCACACCTGTAATCTCAGCATTTTGGGAGGCCGAGGCAGGCGGATCACTTGAGGTCAGGAGTTTGAGACCAGCCTGGCCAATATAGTGAAACACCGCCTCTACTAAAAATACAAAAATTAGCTGGGCATGGCGGCACTTGCCTATAATCCCAGCTACTTGGGAGACTGAGGCACGAGAATCGTTTGAGCCTGGGAGGCAGTTAAGGTTCCAGTGAGCCAAGATCATGCCATTGCACTCCAGCCTGGGTGACAGAGACTCTGTCTCAAAAAAACAAAACAACAACAACAAAAGTGTAAAGGATACTGAAGACAAGTAAAACAAAACAATATGGGGGAGAAACAGGCAGATTTAGAAAGGAATCAAGTGGAACTTTTAGATGCTAAAATATAATCATTGGAATTAAAAACTCAATGGACAGACAATTAGACACAACTAAGAGAATTAGTGAAGTGGAAGATAGCTTTGAGGCTACTACCCAGGATGCAGTACTGTGAACTAAAGAGACTGAAAATGTGAAACTGAAGTTGAGAAGGTGGAATGAGTACTCATTCTAGGAGGATAGAATAAGGAGCTCCAATATACATTTAATAGGTTTTTGTATGGTTAGAGCTGAAAGGAATTGGGAGAGGCACCATTAGAAGGGAAAATGGCTGAGAATATTTGATAATTGATGAGAGGCATGAAATCTCTAATGACTAAGGATATTCCCAAATTGATGAAAAGCAAGAATTTTCAGATTCTATAAGCACAAGTACCAAACAGGATTTTTTTTAATCCTAAACATATCAGACTGAAACTACAGAGGACCAAGACAAAGAGAAGATCTCAAAAGCAAAGCAACGAGACAGACTTATTAGAAATGACAGTGAGGCTGGGCATGGTGGCTGACGTCTATAATCTCAGGACTTTGGGAAGCTGAGGTGGGAAAATTGCTTGAGGCCAGGAGTTTGAGACCAGCCTGGCCAACATAGCAAGATGCTGTCTCTATATTAGAAAAAAAAGATGACTTCTCAACAATAATAGAAACCATAGACAATGAAAAATACTCTAGAATTATTTTTTAATTTAGCTGTTGCTAGCTTTATCCCCTCCAGCTTTATAAAAATATAATTGACAAATACAAATTATATATATTTGCAGCATGCAATGTTATATTTTGATATATTTTTACATTGTGAAATGAATAAATCAAGTGAATTAACATACTTATCACTTCATATTCAGATTATTTTGTACTACTGTCTTAGCAATTTTCAAGTATATAATACACTGTTAGTAAATATAGTCACACTGCTGTAGAATAGACCTCCTGAACTTATTCATCCTAACTGAAATGTTCTGTGTTTTCATCAACATCTCCGCATTCCCCCACCCGTATCCCTGGACACTTGTAACCATTATTCTGCTCTCTGCGTCTATGAGTTCAACTTGTTGCAGATGCCACATGTAAGTGAGATCACGTGGTATTTGTCTTTCTGTGCCTGGCTTATTTCACTTAACACAAAGTCCACCAGGTCCATCCATGTCATCACAAATGATAGGATTTTTTTCTTTTTAAAGGCTGAATAGTATTCTGTTGTGTATATATACCACATCTTCTTTATCCATTGATGGACACTTAGGTTGATTCCATATTTTGGCTATTGTGAATAATGCTGCAATGAACATGAAAGTGCAGATGCCTCTTCAGCATACTGATTTCATTTCCTTTGGCTGTAGACCCAGAAGTGGGGTTGCTGGGTCATGTGGTGGTTCTATTTTTAATTTTTTTAGGAACCTCCATACCGTTTTTCATAATGGCTGTACTAATTTACATTCCTACCAACAGCATACAAGGGTCTCCTTTTCTCCATATCCGTGCCAACACTTTTTTTTTTTTGTCTTTTTTATAATGGGCTTTCTAACTGGAACAAGGTAATATCTCATTGTGGTTTTAATTTTCATTTCCCTGATGATTAGTAGTATTGAGCATTTTTTCATATACCTGTTGGCCATTTGTATGTCTTCTTTTGAGAGATGTTTCAGGTCCTCTGTCCATTTTTTAGTTGCATTGTTTTCTTGCTATTGAGTTGTTTCTCTTTCTCTTTAGTGTGTCTACTAGTTTTTTTCCTTGATGGTTATTATGAGGCTTACATAAAGCTGCTATAGTTATAACAGTTTATTTTAAGTTTATAACAACTTATCTTTGACTGCTCACAAAATCTTTACACTTTAAATTCTCCTCCCTCCCAAATTTTATGCTATTGATGTCACAATTTATGTTTTATGTATTGTATGTCATTAATAAATTATTATAGCTATAGCTATTTTTAATACTTTTGTCTTTTAACTTTTACACTAGAGTTAAAAATTATTTATGCACCTTTATTACAGTATTAGAGTATTCTGAATTTGAGTATATTCTTACCTTTACAGAGTTTTATACTTTTATATATGTTCATGTTGTTAGTTAGCATCCTTTTGTTTGAACCTGAATTCTCTTTAGCACTTACTATAAGGCAGGGCTAGTGGTAATGAACCCCCAGAACTTTTGTTTGTTTGAGATAACTGTAGACTGCTATAACCCACCCATTCATTAAAAACAAAAACAAAACTCTAAAACTAATTGGACTGTAAGAGGGGTTGAAAAAGTCATTTTCAGACAAATACCAAGAGAGTTTATGACCAGTTGACCCTTTCTGCAAGAATTATGCTAGGATATGTTTTAGGTAAAAGAAATTCAAGACCAGGAAGGAGTAGTAGAATGAAAGAAGCTATGTCAGGAAAGAAATAGTAAATATGTTATTAAATCTAAACATGCATTGAATGTATAAACTACTAATTATTATCTGAAGGATATAAAAATAAGGTGCCTTTAGCAAAAACTTGGAACCAACCAAAATGCCCATCAATGATAGACTGGATAAAGAAAATGTGGCACATATACATGGAAAACTATGCAGCCATAAAAAAGAATGAGTTCACATCCTTTGCAGGGACATGGATGAAGCTAGAAACCATTATTCTCAGCAAACTAATGCAGGAACAGAAAACCAAACACCTCATGTTTTCACTCATAAATGGGAGTTGAACAATGAGCACACATGGACACATGGAGGGGAACATCACACACCGGGGGTGGGGGGCTAGGGGAAGGAGAGCATTAGGATAAACACTTAATGCATGTGGGGCTTAAAACCTAGATGATGGGTTGATGGGTGCAGCAGACCACCATGGCACGTGTGTACCTATGTAACAAACCTGCACGTTCTGCACATGTATCACAGAACTTAAAGTAAAATAAATAAAAAAAATTAGGTGCCTTTTACTTAAGGCACCTAAAATATCTGATAACAATGAGACAGGAGGAGTGTACCAACATCCAAGGTGTTCTGACATCCTTGAATTGTTTGGGAAGAAGGTATAGATAGTGATAAACTTGATATTATCCAATATACACATTGAAAAATCAAAGATAACCAATACAAATGGAAACAGTATGTTTCATCTCTTAATGAGAGGAGAGGAAATATGTAATAAAAGAAGATTCTATCACACTGACAGAAGGCAAAAGTAAGGCATGGTGAAAATATAAAGCATTAAATAAGATGATAGAAATAAATGCAAATATATTGGTAGTAACAATATAAGCAAATAAACCAAAATTTCTGATGACAGAATACAGGTTCTCAGATGGTCATTTTAATAAAAAGTCCTATGCTATATGTATTCTAGGAAAATATTGACCAAAAGAAAGATGGTCTGTTTTCCTTTGGCCTGGGAAAATAGACCAAAGTCTCTGATGACAGAACAGAGATTCTCAGATAGATGTTTTTATTAAAAGTCCTATGCTATGTATTCTAGGAAAATATTGACCAAAAGAAAGGTGGTATAGATATTTAGACAAAATTGATGTTAGCGTCAAACACATTATTAGGAATAATGGTGATCATTACATAATGAAAAAAGAAACAGTGGATAAGACATACATAAAGTCTCAAATTATACAGAAACCTAAGGCAGGGACAAGTTGGGTGAATTGAAGAGACAGAAAGATGGCCAGTGTGGCTGTAAACTGCCCCATCTGGGGCATCTTCTCTTCTCACATGTACCTCTCTGAGTGTCATCTCTCCCTATCTTGATCTCAGTAATCACCTACAAGCGAAGGACTTTTTCTAGACTTCAGATGTGTATGACCAGCTGTTTGCTGACCATTTCCCCCAAGGCCTCCAGGCGCCCCCTACCCAATATGTATAACCTCATCCCCACCTCCTCCTCCGCACATCTACTCTTCTTCCTGTGTTCCCCTAATCTGCATGAGGCTGTCAAAATCCATTCATCACCCAAGCTAGAGAACTGGGAGTCTTCACGTGGACCAGAGTCCGATGTTCACAGGTCTCTGCATGGCAAATTGACATGGCAAGCCACATGGCACTTGGGAAGGGGCTTCGGGGACAGGAATCAGCAAAAGGAGTTAGATCATATTCTTTTAAATTTTTCTAATGACAAATAATTCAAACAGAAAAAGTGTGTATAATAAATGTTCAAAGCCATTTCAGATCCCAGTTCCTCAAAGACAATCACTATAATAGGGTAGTGATAGGTCCTTTCAGAACTTTTAAATGTATAGGCATTTATAGGTATATGTATACTTATGTTTTGATTCTTCTGCACAATTGTGAATCTATTATATAAAAAGCCAGTCCTTGCTTTTTTTCACTGAATATATTTTTATATTTTTCATATCAATTTCTGACATGTGTATATTACATTTTATGCCTATATCTTAATTCATTTTATGAATCTATATGTTTCAAGTTATATATATATAAAAGTCTCAAATTATATATATGTATATAAAATATTCAAATTTCCCACTTGTACAAACGGCTGCAGTGAACAAACTTGGACATGTATCTTTGTGCAGTTGAATGAAGAAATCTGCAGAATAAATTACTAGAACTGAAATGCCTGGGTCAGTGGAGATTCACATTGTAATCTTTGATGGATTCTGCCAAATTGCCTTTAAAACTTTCTCCTAATTTACCCACTCCCCGACTGGGTATACATTTCCCTACCATGTTACCAACATTAAGCTTTATCAATATATAAAAGTGTTTTGCCAATCTGATAGGTAAAAATATATTTTTGTCATTTATTTATTTATTTTTATTTTTTATTTTTGAGATGGAGTCACTCTGTTGCCCAGGCTGCAGTGGCTCACTGCAACCTCCACCTCCCAGGTTCAAGTGATTCTCCTGCCTCAGCCTCCCAAGTAGCTGGGATTACAGATGCCCACCACCACGCCTAGCTAATTTTAAATATATTTTTAGTAGAAACGAGATTTCATCATGTTTGCCAGGCTGGTCTTAAACTGCTGACCTCAAATGATCCACCTGCCTCGGCCTCCCAAAGTGTTGGGATTACAGGTGTGAGCCAGTGTGCCCGGCTTACTTTTGTCATTTTAATCTGTACTTCTTTGAGCACTGTCTTTCTTTTAAGTGAATTTCTAGGCCAAGTCTCCTGCACATTTACTATTAGGTTGTTTTTCTTTTTTATTGAGTCATAGAAAGCTCTTTATACATGAACACTATTAACCTTTTGTATGTAATAAATGTTGAAAATGTTTTCCCTCAATTTGTCATTTGTACTTTAGTTTTATTTGTAATGTCTTTTGCCTCACAGACATTTCAAATATTTATGTAGTTAAACCTTGTCATTTATTATTTCCAGATTTATTTTTACTTTACCACCTTGTTTTTTAATGACCAGTTAATGATTTTACTCTCTAGTTAATCATGAGTTACTTGGGGGCATAGGCTGCCTCTTACTCACATCTGTAGATCTTTCTCAAGAAATCATTCACCCTAGAGCCCTGGCTATGATAAGTGCTCCGTAAATAAGCACATGTTTAAATTTTATTGAATCGACAGAGTTCAGTGTGCTGTAAAATAAGCAAACATAGAAAATGTAATTCCAAGATTGAAGTTGAGGGAAAAGCTCCAAGGTGTTTTGGCATACAAAGCAAAATGCATGGTGAATTAAAACTGTAATTTCAATCGATATATGGAGTAAGATCAGGGTTAAATTCAGCTGGCAATAGAAAATTATTAAAAAGATCACAAGAAATGTGTTCTATATTGGTTTCACTTTAAAAGCAGTTTTTGTCCCTGAATTATCTGCTTTCAGAATCAGAGTTTAATATGGAAGAGTCATAGTTTAATATAAAAAGTCACAGTTTAATATAAAAAGTCAAAATTTAATATAAAAATAACAAAGTGGGGAGTTCAGATGGTAATCTGGATCTCATGTAAACCACATGCCCGGTGACTGGGGCCACTTTAACTACCCTGTGTCTGCTCTTTGCTGGTGACAGTCTACACTGATTGCAGAACACATGGGGAAGAGGAAAGACAGGCTCTTAAGTACGAGAACTGCACACCTCAAGCTATAAAATGCTGCTGTTGTTTACATTCTTAATGCTGCTCATCGAAACTTGGAAGGCATGTGATGTTGGGGAAATCCCTGGGCCTCATTTTGGCCGTTTTAAAAACAAAGCGGGTTCACTGCATGATCTCGGCAGTTCGTCCTGAAACTGAGGTCCTTGGAGCGTACGAGACTCTTCCTGTGAAATGATTTCCAGGGCCCTGCCTTTGTGGAATTCCCCTGTGATTCCATCTGAGGTGTGAAGGCAAACCCATCACAGTTGTTACCAGCTGTTCTGTGAGGCTGCGCCGGGAGTCCCCGAGAGCATCAACACCGATGTCTGTATAAGTTAAATTAAATTCCAGGGTCTGGTGTGAAGCTGGAACAGGCCTTGATGTTTTTATCTATCTGCTGCTGAATTCCTCTGGGGCCTATCGCCTCAGCTGAGAGCACACGAGGGAAAGGGAATGGAGTGGAAGGGACAGTCTTCTCTCTTTTATTTATGTAGGTTAATAATCATTTTATTATATAAATTATACCCTGGTCACTTCCTAAAAGGACTCAAGATAATTCATGAATTCACTTGAATTATGGTACTCTATCCCTGCCCTATGCCAGACCCAATGCTGGAGGCTTGGGGAAAGAGAAACACATGAAAAAATCTAATACTGTGTCTTACATGGTATTAGAGAGGCCTTGGGGTGTACAGGGTTATGGGGACACATGGAAAGAAAAAGCAATCCTGATGGTCCAGAGGTGGGCATGGAGGGGAAGAGAGAGGGAAAGGGGATGTCAATTTCTTGAGTACCTTTTAGGAAGGAATATGTCATCATGACCAAGGGCACAGGATTTGGCGACAGGTAAGACTGGGTTCAACTTATTTAAACCTCAGTTTTCTCATCAGCAAAATGGAGTAATAATAGAATTTCCTTTATTGGGTTGTTAGGCAGATTAAGTGAAAAAGGCATATAAAGCACTTAGCCGTGCTCAGTGTCCAGCACATGGCAAGCATACCATATGTGGTCACTGCCTTTATTATTATTCTGCTTATCAGTCAGTCAGATGGGCTTACTATGGAAGACTGCATTGTACTTGGTTTACAGATGAGGAAACAAAGGCTCAGAGAGCTTATATAATTTGCCCAAGGCCACTCAGCTTGAAAATGGCAGAAGCAAAATTCCAATGAACTTCAAAGCCCATTTTCCTCCCACTGCTGTGCTGTGATGCTGCTGAAGGAAGGTTCCCAAAAGACCTGATATTTGAGTTGGGTGTTAAGGAATGAATAGAGGTTGCTTTGTGGGCCTTAGAGAAAAGGAAATGCCCTACAACCCTCCAGCCTCAAAGAGATGGATTTGGCCAACAACCTGAATGAGCTCAGAAGTGGATTCTTCCCTCAGAGACTCCAGAATGGAGTGCAGCCTGGCTGACACCTTGAGTTCAGCAGACCTGAGCAGAGGACACGGTCATCCCATGCTCAGGCTTCTGACCTACAGAACCGCGAACAAGCAAATGGGTATTGTTTTAGGCTGATAAATGTATGGTCACTGGTTATGCAGCAATAGAGAATGAATACAATGATTCAAATATAAATATAAAAAGAACATGTGTCAAACACTTCATTTAACTCAGTAAATGAGGGGATCCATCAGCTGTTACAACTCACTCAAAGGAGAATTCACAGAACTGCACAAGTAGGCAATCAAGAATGTTGAAATAGATACAAATGTCATCAATATCCCCAGAGCAATAAGCAATTGCATCTCCAGTGGGTAAAATTCATTTGTGCTTTTTTTTTTTTTTTTTTTTTTTTTTTTTTTTTTTTTTTAAGACGGAGTCTTACTCTGTTGCCTAGGCTGGAGTGCAGTGGCGCAATCTTGGCTCACTGCAACCTCTGCCTCCCGGGTTCAAGCGATTCTCCTGCCTCAGCCTCCCACGTAGCTGGGACTATAGGCCCCTGCCACCACGCCCGGCTAATTTTTTTGTATTTTTAGTAGAGATGGGCTTTCACCATATTGGCCAGGCTGGTCTCAAACTCCTGCCCTTGTGATCCGCCCGCCTTAGCTTCCCAAAGTGCTGGGATTACAGGTGTGAGCCACCGCACACGGCCAATTCATTTGTACTTCTATGGACTGGAATTATTTGCATTGCTATCAGTTGTCTACAACATATAAAATTGTAAGACAGCTTGAAAACAGTGAAAGGAGCAGATAATCCAAAAGGATGCTTTAGAAGAACATCTAGTGATCATGTTTTGCCCATTTTAAAGTCTTTCCCAATTTTTCCTGATGAGTGGCATGGAAATACCGCTTCAAGATAGGCCACAGCCACACACATTCCTCCACAACCTATTGTCGCCACTCAATCCTGCCACAGAGAAATTGTGAATTGACTACAGGCTGGGATTCCATGAGGCCAAGTGCGGCAGGGGCTCAGCCCAGCCTTGACAATTTACAAGCCCTGGAACATCCATTATCTGGCTCATTATTTTGTCTTTTCACAAGATTCCTGTGGGTAAGGCAGAACCAGTAACAACTATCCCCATTATGTTTCCAAGGAAACTGAGGGTCAGAGAGGAGGAGGACATGTTCAGGGTCACTCAGGGAGTCAACGACAGAACTTGGATATGACCTCCCTTTCCATCAGGGCTTACCATCTTCACTGCCCCCTGCCTCCTTATCCTCTGACAGGTTAATTTCTGTCCCTCAGCCCCTTTCCTCCTGCCTGGTGGACCATCCTTCCTGCAGCCACATTGCAGGGCGGGGAACCTGGGCACTGGCTATGGCCTTGCCTGTCCCTTGTCCAGTCTGCAGGCAGCAATCTTGCTTTGCAAAGCTGGCCTGATCCAGTGCCCCTGCCCCTACCAGACCCTCTCCCATTGTGCACTGAACACATTCATGCCTGTGTTCCCTTCCCTTGCTCCAGCAGCCCGACAGCCCCCAGAACAATGCCCAGACATGACTTACCCAGACCTGCTGTGCCAGGGCCACCTGCTCTGCCTCCCAGGCTCTCCACCCTGGCCACTTGCCTCTGTTGGTTTCCCATTGGCACGGGGTTGGGAAGTCATCTGTGAGACCAGGCATGCCGGTCTGCTGGAGACTCTTCCCAAACTGTCCTCCTGACCCCATGCCAAGCACTGGTGCAGGACAAGCCATTGGTGCCAGGCTGAGCAGCTGGGCGGCAAGCTGGCCACCTGCTCAGCTCACAAAGTATAAAGTTTACTTTGTGTTGACATTTTTTAATTTGTAAACTTTTAATTTTAATCTTTAATTTAATAGAGACAAGGTCTTGCCATGTTGCCCAGGCTGGTCTCAACCTCCTTTTCTCAAGTGATCTGCCCACCTCAGCCTCCCAAAGTGCTAGGATTACAGGTGTGAGCCACAGCGCCTGGCCTGCATTGACTTTTGAATCCTGGAGCTGAGACTGTCAGAGCTGACAGGTTTTGAAAAGAGCCTTACACTATTCCGATGGGGTCACGGAAGTCCAGAGAGGAGTAGGGACCTGCTCGTTGACTGGCAGCCTGGTGGTTGGCACTGGACCTGCCAGGTCAGGCGGGGGTTTAGTACTGACCCATCCTCACCATCTGCTCCTTGGAGGCCCCTGTGGGTGCAGATCACAGGGAAATAGGGTGCAGATTGATCAGGACATTTTGATTTGCTAAAGAAACAGAATGGCCAGGGAATCTGAGTGCTGGAATCGAGTGTCAGCTCAGGTGCGTAATATCAGTATTTCAGTCTCCCCATGCCTCATCCCTTTCCCTGTGCCTGTATCTTAGGCTCCAGTCCTATACGGGAGACACATGCTATCTCCTAGACACAGGATGCTCTTCAATACCACTAAGCCTTCCACTGTGTGGCTCCTGCTGCCTGCACTGCCCTTTTCTGATGCCTACTTGTTTTAAGGTTCTGGCAAAACTCCTGCATGGACCTCTGAGCGTTTCCTTCTGGCTGCACTCCGGCTGCTGCCAGTGGAACTGACCTGCCTCAGCAGCCCCTTACCCTTCTCGACAGATTCACAGCACCTGGGATACTTGCTGCCTCCTTTTATTCACGTGTCCCTAGAGCCTTTAGTTTGCAAGCCTCTTGGAGTGGTGACCAGGCATACCTCCATATCTGCACACCTGGATGAGGTCTGGCACACACTCAGTCCCGGAATCCAGTTTCAGCTCAGTTGTCTGACATCAGGATCTAGTTTCCTCACTCCTCATCCTCTTGCCTAAATGTGTGTTTGCT
Source organism: Pan troglodytes (assembly GCF_028858775.2). Lineage (NCBI taxonomy): Eukaryota > Metazoa > Chordata > Mammalia > Primates > Hominidae > Pan > Pan troglodytes. Next base: position 77,674,704 of record NC_072409.2, read on the forward strand.
ACAAGTCTGCTGAATGTGGGCTATACTTAGAATACAAAAAGGGACAAATATTTTCAGTGATAGTTACGAAGGCTTTAGAAAGCATCAAATGTATGTGATTATGGAGAACGATATGGAAATAATATAACCAAACCCTTAGAAATTTACCTTGGCTAAAAATATAATAGAGAAATGATCTTAAAGGCAATTTAACGAGTTACTGATCTTAACTAAATGGAATGTCTTTTTCACATATTTTAAAATACATCCTATTTATTAAAATTGTAACAACTTTTTAAAAGGTCCAGATGTCTTGAACAATCCTTGAGCATGAATATTTTTGAAATGCATTAAACTTTTTTTTTCATCCAATCTGTGGGATGGAAAAAGAACACTTTTTTTTTTTTTTTAAATAAAGGGAGAAAGGAAAGAAGGAAGGAGAAGAGAAAGAAAGGAAGAGAGAGAAAAGTTTGGAGGGAGGGAAGGAAAATGGAGAAGGAAGGAAGAGATGGGAAGGGAAGGAAAGGGAAGGGAGAGAACAAAAGAAGGAAGGGAAAGAGGGAGGAAAAGGTTGTCACAATACCCCTTCGGTTTCCTTCATTGTGCTGGTCATACGATGCCATTGGGGTAAATGATGCCACCTCTCTGGGTCTTGGCTCCTTCATCAAAAGCTAGAGTTGGGTGCTGTCGTGAGGGAATGCTGGGAGGGCAGATGATCATTGCATTATTTATATTTCAATTACCTTGGGCCCAGTCTTTGGCTACTGACATTTGAAGCCAAATCTCTTCCTCATTCCAAGCCTCAGTTTCCAAAATGAGGGAGTTGGACCAGATGAGATGAAGGTCACTTTCTGCTTCCACAATCTGTGAACCAGCCTCTGGAAGGCTGCTTGTAAAAAAGCAAAAAGTGCTGCAATAAACATATGTATGCATGTGTCTTTATAGTAGAATGATTTATAATCCTGGATAAAGAAAATGCGGCACATATATACCATGGAATACTATGCAGCCATAAAAAAGAATGAGTTCAGGTCCTTTGCAGGGACACGGATGAAGCTGGAAACCATCATCCTCAGCAAACTAACACAGGAACAGAAAACCAAACACCACATGTTCTCACTCATAAGTGGGAGTTGAACAACGAGAACACATGGATACCGGGAGGGGAACATCACACATCGGGGTCTGTTGGGGGGTAGAGAGCAAGGGGAGGGAGAGCATTAGGACAAATACCTAATGCATATGGGGCTTAAAACCTAGATGATGGGTTGGTAGGTGCAGCAAACCACCATGGCACGTGTATACCTATGTAACAAACCTGCACGTTCAGCACATGTATCCCAGAACTTAAAGTAAAATAAAACTAAAAAAGAAGAAGAAAAAAGATGATGTCAGAGCCAGGAAAGTTCCAGTGCCCAGGTTTGAAAGGAGACATCTCCCTCTTTCTCACGGTTTCCCCACTGTGTAGAGCCAGACAATTCATCCAGCTGCCGGGGACCTCCAATGAGTCCCTCCACATTTCAGATCCTTTTGTCCTTTGTGCCTGGAAGTCGGTCAGCTCACTCTGACCTTCTGCCTGTCCCTCATCTGTCAGAGCAGCTGTTGGAAAGTGAAGCAGTTGGATCTAGACAACAGGGGAAGAGTTGTTTGCTTTAGTGCTGAGGAACGAAGAAACCCACACAGCTCCTTTTGTGGGTTGTATTAAAATGCATCTGCAGGCGTTATTATTCCTAATTATAAGTAGCTTAATAATGTCTCTGAAGCAGAGGGTATATGGAGATGGCCAGGAGTCTTGAATTCGTGTTGTAGCTCAGCTGGAAAAGGGAAGGATGCTTTGGCATAAATATGTGGATGTTCAAATTGATGGCTCAGGGGTCCAGGGTTTACAGAGCCAAGCTTTGGGAATGGTTGTGGGTGGCACCCACTTTCACTGTGTCCATGGCTGAGTCACACCCTTGGCCTTTCCACAGGGCGTCTGCTCAGCAACACCTTCCCTGTCCTGGGCATTCAGTTCGTTTTGTGAGGCAGTTTTTTATTTTTATTAAAAATTTTTTTTTTTGCAACAGAGTCTCTCTCACTGTTGCAACACTGTCACTCTCTCATGCAGTGGCACAATCTTGGCTCACTGCAGCCTCCACCTCCCAGGTTCAAGTGATTCTCCTGCCTCAGCCTCCCAAGTAGCTGGGATTACAGGCATGCACCACCACGCCCAGCTATTTTTTGTATTTTTAATAGAGATGGGGTTTCACCAGATTGGCAAGGCTGGTCTCAAACTCCTGACCTCCAGTGATCTGCCTGCCTCAGCCTCTCAGAGTGCCGAGATTACAGGTGTGAGCCACTGCACCTGGCCTTGTTAGGCAGTCTAGACAGAGCATAATAAGTGGCACTGTGACAAGCAGAGGGACATTGAACAAAGCCATGCTAAGGGGAGACATCACAAGACCAGCTCGGTGTGTAAATGCAAGCAGGACTCAGTGAGTTTTCTATTTGTGTCCAGGAGGTGAGGGGACCAAATGCCTCAGAGGCTGGCATTTGAGACCCATAACCTCTCCGGTGGCAGATGGGACACTGAGGCTTGAGCTGTGACCTTCCTGGGTTCCCACAGCTGGGCAGAGCAAAGTGAGGTAGAAGCCCAGGGTTCGGCCTGGCCCATTCCTCTCCGTTTTCCACCATGGGGCCTCCCAGGGTTTCCTCTTCAAGCCTCAAGGCAGGCCAGGGCTGGAAGTAGCACAGAGCTGATGAAGGGGAGGCAGTGCCATGCTGTCTGCAGAAGTCTAGAACCTTGGGCCATTAAGGAGGTGCTAAGGCATAAAGAGACTCCTTGAGCCAAGAAATAGACCAAGAAGATGCTTGCCATGGGTAGGGGGATTCCACGTATCTAGGGTCAGATGTACATTTGATGTGATTTCTGCAGTTCACCGTTTGGCAAATGCTGACATTAGTGAGGCACACAGGGCCCAACAGAAAACGGAGCCGTGACCTGGGGGGCGGGGAGCTGGGTGTGTGGTGTGGTTCTCTCTCTGCCTCCCAGCCCCTGCTGGTTCAGTGCTGAGCACCTATGATTGATGCCAGGTGCTACACAAGTGGCTTTCATCTGCTTCACTCACTCTGTCCTGTGCTGTGTGCTTCCTGCTCCCTGGGAACCCCAAGACTGAGTTGGGATAGAAGTGACAGGGAGGGGACTCCTGGAGAAAGCCCCCAAGGTGCTGTGGGCAGAAGCAGGGTCCTTCTTACTCTCTGAGTGTCCGTGTTGACAGTGCTGAGCAAAGTGCAGTGGGTGGTATGAGGCCAGGCTGCCCTTTGTACACCCACCAATAGCGTCAGCAGGGAAGTCAACATGCTACCATGAGAGCTGTTGAGACCAGAATGCAAAGATGCACGAGGAATAGAATGAGTGCAGAACTGCGAGACATCACGAGTAGGCAGGAGAGCAGCCCTCTGCCCAGCCCACTCTAGGGGTCCAGCCCTCTGATGGAGCCGCCAGCTGTGACTCTGGCTCTCTCGTGATGGACCCTCTCCTGAAGCCGCATCCCACAGACAGCTTGGCCACTCCCTTGCTCCTTTCCCAGGGGTGGTGAGCAGCCCAGAGTCCTGCCCAGCGCTGCAAAGGAAGAAGAAACCTCAGCCAATGGAAGCCGAGGGGAGCTGCCAGGAGCTGTCCTGAAGGGAACTGAGCAGAGGGTGCTGGCTGAGCCACTCTGGAGGGGGCTGCTGGAGTCTCCCAGAAGCTAAGGCTGCTCACAGGAGCCAGGGACTCTCATATTTGCCCTGTCGGTGCTGTTGAGCAGAAGAGGAAGACAGGGATGTATCAGAGGGCTCCAGAACCTGCCGTGGGAGCCCAGGCTGGCCATGTGAGGAAAGCTTCTGGTGGGCATGAGTCTCATTTTGAAGCTGGTCTCTGGAATCCAAGCTTCTGGAGGGTCCCAGGTGCAGGATCCCCTGAAAAGCCCCAGGGTCCTGGTGGGAGCCTGGCTGCACCCACCATTCTGTTGTATAATTGGGAGCAATGGAGGCAAAGAGGATGCCATGACTCACCAGGAATCCACAGGGGCAGAGCCGATCAAGGAAATCCCATGGATCCGGAGACACGGAGAAACATGTGTCTCTATGTGGTGAGCCACGGCATGGAGGCCTCAGCTAGGCAGGGGCAGCACCCAAGCTGGAGCTGGGAGGGAGGGGACACACTTGAGTGAATCAGTTCCTTAAAATAAATCTCTCTCCCCCTACACACACACACACACACACACACACACACTGACTCTGTTTCTCAGGAGAATCCTGACTAACACACATAGTGAAGAGGCAACCAAAGGTGGCAGAGTGGAAGCTACTATGGAATTTTGGAAGAAGAGATAGCAGACAATGACATGTAAATTCCCCACCTCCACCCCAGATGCAAAAATCCTAAGCAGCACAGCTCTCCCTGGCTCTCTGGGGGATTGGTTCCAGGACCTGCTCACAAATCCCAAAATTCACAGACACTCAAGCCCCTGATATCAAAAGGCATAGTATTTGCATATAACCTGTACACATCCTCCCCTATACTTTAAATCTTCTCTAGATTATTTTAAAAACCTAATACAATGTAAATGAGATGTAAATAGTTGTTATACGGTATTGTTTAGGGAATTATGACTGTATAAAAAAAAAGTCTGTATGTGTTCAGTATAGACACAACCATTCTTTGGATTCGGAGAGATGACTGTATTTAGCAAGAGACTGAATTTCTTATCAAAGGCAGTCTAGGGGTGTATCAAGCAGGTTCAACGCAGGGAACACAAATCCCACTGGCTCCTTAGGCAGGAAAGGATTTAACCAGGGCGTGGGTGCTTACCCAGTCATTGGGAGGGTTAAAGGACTTGGCTCCAGGAAGAACTCTCAAGACTGCACAAAACTGACCACTGGGGTTGCTAATGCCTCTGAGAACCCACTGGGGCTCTGCTTGAATACAAAAGCTAAAACTGCCACTGTTGCAGCTGCTGCTGCAAAAGGCTCTGGGTACCAGCAAGCTGGAAAATGGACAGGGAACCCTGCTGCAGGGAAACTGTGTTTCTGTGGCCTTGCTTGCTGGAAGAACAGCAAGCAGGGGTCAGGAAAGTGGGGCTTCTGCACTTCTGATTTGCAAAACTCATACGAGTGTACCCAATGGATGGTACTTACTTCCCATCCATGACTCTCACCACAGGGCATCTGGGAAATGTCATCTTAAGCTGCCCAGCCTCTCCAACCAGAAGGAGGGTGGACTGGAGCAATCCAGTTCACAGGACTGTCCAGGGAACTGGACTCTGGAGACTGTGGGGGCCTATAGGAGTGCATGCAAACAGGAAAGCGAGGCTCACACAGACAACAGCAATCAGCCACAGGGTGAGCAGCCATGCCTCAACCATGCCTGCCTTCCTAGATGCAGGGGATAAAAGAGCACAGCTGCTTGGAGCAAGAAAGGGTTTGTTGCTCTCCATGTGGAAGGTAGAGAGCATTTAGCAGGAGATGGGAATTTCGGTCCAAATGCAGTTGAGATCATATCTTGGCTTTGTTCCCCACAAACGCACAGTTATTTGTATTTCAGCATAAAATTCAAACTCCCAGAACCTGATTAACAAAGGCAGTGCACCACGCATTCCCCCAGAGGCCAGCCAGATGGAAAGCCCAACGGAATTCCACTTTGAAGTGTTCTGTGTTATCTGACTCATTTGCAAAAGAAATGAGCTTTATGGGATGTTCGAATGTTTCCAGACATAACCAGTTGCCCCCAAGCAAGAATGAAGTTATACTCTCTCCTTCACCTTGTGCACATGCAGGCGGGCACGGATGTACACAGCACAGTTAGAATCAAAATATGCCTCCCTTGCCAGGCTCCCCAGGGGGCTGGCAGAAGAGGGAATAAAAATAAAAATGCCTTGGATGAAGTGATGATGGATTTGTTTCTCCCCCACTTTGACAGTGGAATCAGAACAACTGTATGGCTAGTCTAACAAATAGCACATGCCTTTGTCATTAGGAAAATGCAAAATAGGTGTCTAGGTATGGTCAGTCATACAGCCTCTAAAGCTCTGTGGTATCAGGAAAAGCACAGACAGATTTGGGTTCAAATCTCAGCCCTGCTGATTCCCAGCCATATGACCCTAGAAAAGTAGCTTCTGCTCTCTGAGCCTCAGTTTCTTTTTCTGTAAAATAAGCATTAAAAAATATTGATCTCATGCTGTGGTTATGAGAAGAGCGTGAAAGGGCCTTGGAAACCACAAAGGGCTGTGCGTACCTCAAAATTCCTCCCTCTACACACCTAGTGATCCTGCCACCCCTAGGCCACTCCTTTCCCTGAATCCAGTGAGCAATTTCCCACCCCTGTGCCTTTGATCATGCTGTTCCCTCTGTTTAGAAGCCTTCTCCTGCCTATTTCCCCACATCCTTGCCAACATCTGCTGTTATCTTTTTTTTCAGTGGGGGTGCTGGAGTGGACATTCCCCATGCCAATTCAGAAGGTGGAAATGGTGTAGAGGCTTGGCTGTGTTCACTTCTCAGTAACTCAGCATCTCAAGGAACCTGGAACATTAGAATTAAAAGGGTCTGCAGGGACCATCCAGTCCAACCACTCTTTAATGGGATAGGAAAATGGAAGCAGAGAGGGGCCAAGGTGTATGCCCACCTGTGCCAGGCACATCAGCCGGGTGGGTTGAGGGGCCCTGCAACACCTAGGCCATGTGACAGTGCCTTGTTGGCCAAATTTCTGGGTCTTTTCTGTTTTTCCCCATTGTATTTGTCAGGGTTCCCCAGAGAAACAGAAACAAGGAGAAATATCTAATCTATGTCTATCGTCTATCATCTATCGATCTATCTATCTATCTATCTATCTAATCTATCATATATCTATCTAATGAGAGAGAGAGAGAAAGACAGACTGAGTTATTGTAAGAAATTTGCTCATGGAATTATGGAGACTAGCAGGTCTAAAATCTGCAAAGCCAATGTCCTGTCCTATTTTGAAGGCCCTTAGGCAGGAGACTTTTCTCTTATTTGGATCAGCCTTTGTTTCTGGCCTTTGATTCTAGCCTTCAACTGATGGGATGAAGTCTAGCCCATTATGGAGGACAATCTGCTTTACTCATTTTACTAAGTTAAATGTTCATCTCATCCAAACCCCACCCCTGACCTTACAGAAACACCCAGAATAATGTAGAACCAACTATCTGGCCCAGCCAAGCTGACACATACAATTAACCATCACATGAAGGTTGAAATGAAAGTTGAAAACCCTCAGGACTTAAGTAAGCAGGAGTGTGTCTATGAGATGCATATTTAAAACACAAAGAACAGGTACACAAAGGTGATAGGTGTGGTTTGGACATTTTAAAAAATTCAAGTATTTCTAAATGACATTTCCAGTTTTAAATGGCAATTGATAGTACCCTCCTCCACCCCAACTACAAATTTTCACTAATGGAACCATGAAGCCACAGCATTGCTTGCAGGCATACAGATGACTCAGGTGGACAGAAAACTTTCTGCTTAAATCTGAGAGGACACTCCACTAATGATAAGACAGGTGAAGAAGATTGAAATACCTTCTGGTGTTCACCTCCTGAAACACAGAATTACTTAAAGCAGATAGGAGGCTCCTGCATACCTCCTCCACCATCTGACCCTGGACAAACCTAGAGTCAAGACCAGTGAGGGCACCTTCAGTGTCCACCTTCAGCCCCTAAATACCATCTTCCTACTTAATCCATGCCCAGGATCTCAAGGAAAATAGCTGTATAAATCTCAGGGGAGTTTAAAACAACAATGACAGGCCATTCGCACCTGCCAGATTGGGGGGAAAGCCTGGCAACACTAAACACTGGGAAGGAGATGACTGGGAGGCAGGTTCACTAACAACTAGCCCCAAGGGAGGCCTCCCACTGCATGGAGGGCAGCAGAGACCATCACTGCACCAACCACCAGGAACAGGAGTCCAAGCACTCCTCCCACTGCATCTTGGACTGCAGTGTTACCAACACCTGAGTCCGGTGAAACAGAACACACTCACGTGCAACAAGTTTATTACTTACAGGTAGGCAGCAAGGGACAAGAGAAACCTAGGATTCATTGTAAGCTGGTACCCCAAGGCTCAAGATAACTGCATGGGGTAGATAGGGTCTTGCCTGCACATTTCCCACTTGGCATAAAACCTGAGAGACCCCGAAAGGCAGCCCACTCTGGGTTATAGACCTCAGGGGCAACAGGACTCACTGGGCAAAGCTTTGATGGACATCCTGCTTCCAGGGGAGAGAGGAACAGAGCCCGGACTGTCCTAGGCAGTTCCTCCCTAACTCAAGATGTTACACTCCCTAGGAGGGATAGGAACAAGGCCCAGGCTGCTCCTGGCCTCCTCTCTATCTCAGGATATTGCATTCCCAGCATATTCTACAGTTATACTTGAGAATTACAAGCAAAAAGAGGAAGGAATTGCATTGGTCCAAGGCGACCCAGAGAACAGTCCTGCAATGACCTCACTTTAACTTTCACACCTCAAAGGATCATGGTAAATTTTGCATCATCTTCCATGACTTCTCAACCATATTCGACACCACTGAACATTCCCTTTTCTAAAGACTTTCTTCCCTTGACCTCCAGGAAGACATGCTCTCCAGTAGCTCCCCACCTTGCTGGATGTCACTTCTCAGTCTTTTCTGGCCCCTCCTCTGTCCTCCACGTGTTACTACAGACACATGTCATTTCATTATGCTTCACTTTATTGCACTTCACAAATATTGCTTTTTAAAAAAAAAACAGACTGAAGGTTTGTGGCAACCCTGTGTCTAGCGAGTCTATTGGCACTATTTTTCAAGCAACATGTGCTCACTTTGTGTCTCCATGGTACATGATGGCATTTCTAGCAAAATTTCAAATATTTTCATTATTAATATATCTGTAATTGTGATCTGTGATTAGTGATTTTTGATGTTTTTATTGTAATTGTTTTGGGACACCACAAACTGCACCTATATAAGATGGCAAACTTAATTGATGAATTTTGTGTGTTGACTGTGTGTGACTGTTTTGACTGCTCCACTCACTCTCTCTCCCTCTCTTCAGGCCTCCCTATTCCCTGAGACACAACCATATTGAAGTTAGGTCAATTAATAACCCTATAATGGCCTCTAAATGTTCAAGTGAAAGGAAGAATTGAATGAACATCTCTCTTTTGAAATCAAAAGCTAGTAATGATCAAGCTTAGTGAGGAAGGCATGTCGAAAGCTGACATCAGTCAAAAGCTAGAGCTCTTGTGCCAACACCCAGGTTGTGAATGCAAAGGAAAAGTTCTTGAAGGGAAATGAGAAGTGCTACTCCAGTGAACACATGAATAATAAGGAGTAAAAAAGCCTTATTGCTGATAAGGAGAACGCTTGAGTGGTCTGGATAGAAGATCAAACCAGCCACAAGATTTCCTGAAGCCAAAGCCTAATCCAGGACAAGGCCTTAACTCTCTTCAACTCTATGAAGGCTGAGAAAGGGGAGAAAATTACAGAAGAAAAATTGTAAGCTAGCAGAAGTTGGCACATAAGGTTGACTGAAAGAAGTGATCTCCATAACATAAAAATGCAAGTTGAAACAGCAAGTGCTGACATGGAAGCTGCAGAGAGTTATCCAGGAGGTCTAACTAAGATCATTGATGAAGGTGGCAATGCTATACAACAGATTTTCAGTGCAGATGAAACAGCCTTATACTGGAAGAAGATCCCATCTAACACTTTCATAGCCACAGAGGAGAAGTCAATGCCTGGCTTCAAAGCTTCAGAGGACAAGCTGACTCTCTCATTAGAGGCTAATACAGCTGGTTACTTTAAGTTGAAGCCACTGCTCATTTGCCATTCTGAAAATCCTAGGGCCCTTGAGAATCATGCTGAATCTATTCTGTCTATGCTCTTTAAATGGAAGAACAAGGCCTAGATAACAACATATCTGTTTACAGCATGGTTTACTATTTTAAGTTCACGGTTGAGACCTACTCCTCAAGAAAAGATTCCTTTCAAAATATTACTGCTCCTTGACTCTGCACCTGGTCACCCAAGAGCTCTGATGGAGATATACAAGAAAATGAATGTTGTTTTCATGCCTAACCCAACATCCATTCTGCAGCTCATGGATCAAGGAGTAATTTTGAATTTCAATTCTTGTTATTTAAGAAATATCTTTCACAAGGCTATAGATGCCATAGATAGTGATTCTTCTGATGGATCTGGGCAAAGTGAATTGAAACCTTCTGAAAAGGATTCATCATCTAGATGCCAATAAGGACACTCATGGGCCGGGCGCGGTGGCTCACGCCTGTAACCCCAACACTTTGGGAGGCTGAGGCGGGTGGATCATGAGGTCAGGAGATGGAGACCTTCCTGGCTAACACGATGAAACCCCGTCTCTACCAAAAATACAAAAAATTAGCCAGGCATGGTGGTGGGCTCCTGTAGTCTCAGCTACACAGGAGGCTGAGGCAGGGGAATGGTGTGAACCCGGGAGGCGGAGCATGCAGTGAGCCAAGATCGTGCCGCTGCACTCCAGCCCTGCACTCCAGCCTGGGTGACAGAGCAAGACTCTGACTCAAAAAAAAAAAAAAAAAAAAAAAAAAAAAGAACACTCATGATTAATGGGAGGAGGTGAAAATAACATTGACAAGAGTTTGGAAGAAGTTGATTCCCACCCTCAGGGATGACTTTGAGGAGTTTAAAAATTCAGTGGAGGAAGTAACTATACATGTGGTGGAAATAGAAAGAAAACTACATTAGAAGTGAAGCCTGAAGATATGACTAACTGTTGTAACCTCAAGATAAAACTTGAGTAGATGATTTGCTTCTTACAGATGAGCAAAGAAAGTGATTTCTTGAGATGAAATCTACTCCTGGTGAAGGTGCTATGAACATTGTTCAAATGACAACAAAGGATTTAGAATAGTACATAAAAGTAGTTGATAAAGCAGCAACAGGATTTGAGAAGACTGACTCAAATTTGGGATGAAGTTAAACTGTGATTAAACGCTATCAGAGGCCGAGCATGGTGGCTCATGCCTGTAATTCCAGCACTTTGGGAGGCCGAGGTGGGTGGATCACCTGAGGTCAGGAGTTCAAGACCAGCCTGGCTAACATGGCGAAACCCCATCTCTATTAAAAGTACAAAAATTAGCCTGACATGGTGGTGTGCGCCTGTAATCCCAGCTACTTGAGAGGCTGAGACAGGAGAATCACTTGAACCCGGGAGGCGGAGGTTGCGGTGAGCTGAGATTGTGCCATTGCACTCCAGCCTGGGCGACAGAGTGAGACTCCATCTAAAAATAAAATAAAATAAAATAAAATAAAATGCCGTCAGCATTGATGCTATAGGGAAATCTTTTGTGAAGGAAAAATTCATTGATGCAGCAAACTTCTTTTTTTTTTTTTTTTGAGACAGAGATTCACTCCGTCACCCAAGCTGAAGTGCAGTGGCATGATCTCAGCTCACTGTAACCTCCACCTCCTGGGTTCAAGCGATTCTCCTGCCTCAGCCTCCCAAGTAACTAGAATTGCAGGTGCATGCCACAATGCCCAGTTACTTTTTGTATTTTTAGTAGAGACATGGTTTCACCATGTTGGCCAGGCTGGTCTCGAACTCCTGACCTCAGGTGATCCGCCTGCCTCGGACTTCCAAAGTGTTGGGATTACAGGTGTGAGCCAACATGCCCAGCCCATTGTTGTCCAATTTTAAGAAATTGCCACAGCCACCCCAATCTTCAGTAACCACCACCCCCATGAGTCAGCAGCCATCAAAATCAAGGCAGAAGCCTCCACCAGCAAAAAGATTACAACTCATTGAAGGCTCAGATGATCCTTATCATTTTTTGGTAATAAAGTATATTTTAATTAAGGTAAGGACATTTTTTAGACATACTCTAGTGCACACTTACTAGACTATAGTATACTGTAAACATAACTTTCATATGTACTGGGAGACCAGAATATTTGTGTAACTCACTTTATTGCAATATTTGCTTTATTGTGCTAGTCTGGAACCAAACCTGCAATGTCTAAGGTCTGTCTGTATTGATGATATGTCCCAGGTCTCAGTCCTCAGATGCTTTCTTTTTCACTATACACACTTAGATGACCTCCTTAGTCTCATGGCTTTAATACTATCTAGCTACTAACAATTACCAACTTTACATGACATCCATACCTAAACTTTTTCCTTAGAACCAGGCTTGGATTTTCAACTGCCAACTCAACATCTCTACTTGGTTATCTAAGTGTATCCAACTCAGCCTCAGCTCAGGCTGCTGTAACAAAATAACATGGACTGAGTGGCTTAAGCCACAGAAATTTATTTGTCATAGCTCTGGGCACTGGAATGGTCAGGCTCTGTTGAGGGCTCTCTTCTTGGCTTGCAGACTGCCCCCTTCTCACTGTGTCCAAAAGTGGTGGGGAGAAGGAGAGAAAAAGCTCTCTAGCAGCTCTTTTGAGATGGGCGCTAAAACCATCATGAGGGCTTCACCCTCATAACTTCTTCTAAACCTAATTACCTTCTTAAAACCCCACCTCTAAATATCATCACATTGGCAGTTAGGGCTTCAACATGTGAAGGGGCAGGGGAGTAGGACACAATTCCGTCCATAGCACTATGAGTTATCTCAAACGTCTGATGTCCAAAGCTGACCTCCTGGTCATCCCCCAAACCATGCTACACAGTCCTCCCTCTCTCAGTAAATGACAGCTGCATCTTGGACTCAACCTTGGACTCAACTTGGACTCCTGACAGCAAATCCTCTTGGCTCTTCATTCAATATATATCCAGATCCAATCTCTTCTCACCACCTTCATTACTACCACTCAAGTCCAGGCGACTACCTTCTTTTTCCTGGAATATCATTATATAGTCTCTAATCTAGTGTTCCCTCTCCTACCCTAGTCTGCCTACAGCCTGTTATCCATAGACACTGAGAGTGAGGCTTTTAAAACATAAGGCAGAGCATTGCATGATTTTGCTCAAAATCCTCCATGGCTGTCACTTCACTGAGAGTAAACGTCAAGGTCTCTATAATCACCAAGAAGGCCCACCATGACTGGCTCCCTGACACCTCTCTAACCTTATCTCCTATCTCTCTCCCCGTCACTCACTCTACTCTGATCACACTGGTGTCTTGGCTATTCTTTCAGGCCTCCAGGCACCCCATGTCAGGGCCTTCGCTCCCGCAGGCCCCCAGATATCCACATGGCCCCTGCCTCAACTCCTTTGGTTTTTGCTCAACGTCACTTCTCCAAGAGGCCCAGACCACCCCATCTCAGCCCCTTAGCACTCCTTATTTTCCTTACTTGGGCTTATTTTTCTTCACAGCATTTCTCACTTTTGAATATACTATTTATTTATCATGTTCATTGTCTGTCCCCCTCCAACCCCAACCCCACTGACATTGTCAGGAAGAATTTCAACAAGGATTGGAAAACAGGCAAGCAAAAGAAAGATCGAGCAGCAGCCAGGATTTTCACCACAGTCCCTACCATTGAACCCTGGATGTGCCACCTGCACAGCTGGCATCTGGCCTTGGCTGCTGCTGTTGGCTCTGCTGGCCCTGGAAACTCAGTGTTGCGACAGTATATGGCCAGAAGCGGAATTTTCAAGACCCCCTACTTCTTTATATCAATAGGCCCTGACCAAAGCAGCTGCACTGACGGCTGAGCCTAGGCCCTAGCAACAAGAGAAGTGAGGAAAGCAGGTATTAGGTACAATAAATGCCCATCAGAAAGGGAGTTCAATAATAAGCAGTCAAAAAAAGGATAAATGTCTACTATATTGGGGTATATTGGGCCATTAATAAAGGACCCCAAAAGTCCTAAAAAGTAGGGATTGTCGTAAGATTACTTTACCATAATGTAATAAAACATAGCTGTTTTGTTAAACAGACCAAGTTCAATAGGCTATAAGTAGAAAATAGGCTTATTCTTTCCCCTGCTGTTCTGTATAGTTTATTACTTCCTCAATCCCTGGACGAAATTTTAGGTGTGTCTCATAACTTTTCCAGTCATCATTGGATAACACAAATAATTCATCAGTCATTTTCAATGTGTGCTAGGAAAAGACATATGAAACTTCTAAATACTCCTAATTTATAACTTTTCATATCAATGGAGCAAAAGTCCTATTTAAGCTCACTTGAAAGAGCAGGTTACAAAGAGAAACATAACTTTGTTTTAGAGGGTCATATAGAGCTTTTTAAAAATCCGCTTTGCTGAGAAATAATAATTTACATACAATAAAATTTAGCAATTTTATTTCTACAATCTAGTTTCACTGAAATTTTTTTGAGATAATTGTAATTAAATTACGATTATCACTGAAAAATTTCACTGAAATTTTTTTGAGATAATTGTAAAAGTTGTCTGACACATGCAGTTGTAAGAAATATTACAGAGAGACCCTATATACCCTTAACCAGTTTTCCCCTAGTTGTAGCACTAATGATACACTAATGTAACACTAATGATTGTGATAATACAACATCATAACCTGGATATTGACATTGATAACACTCCACTGATCTTGTGTAGTTTTCCCTGATACTCACTTGTATGTGTATATTTAGTTCTGTACAATGTCATCACATGTGTAGGTTGGTGTATTTATACCATAGTCAAGATACTGAAGAGTTCTATCGCTACAAGGACCCCTCATGCTGTCCTTTTATAACTACACCCATACTCCCCGCAGCATACACACACTGAGTTTTCAGAAATGTACACAGTTATATAATCATCTTCACAACTTTAATAAAAACATTTCTAACCCAGAAAGTTCCCTTACACCCTTTGCAATCAATTTACTCTCTCTCATTCTGCACCCTAGGCAACCACTGATCTGCCTTCTATAACTGTAGTTTTACCTTTTCTAGAATTTCATGTAAATTTAGTCAACAAAATGCTTTTGAGATTTACTCACGTTGTTGCAAGTATCAGTAGTTCATTCCTTTTATTGCTGAATAATAAAAAGAATGGATATATCACATCTTACGTATCTCTTCATCAGTTCACAGATGTTTAGCTTATTTTTAATTCTTTGTTATTATGAACAAAGCTATAAATATTCAAGTCCTCTTGTGAACATGATTTCATTTCTCTTGGCCCAGTAGTATGATTGCTGTATGGTAAGCATATGTTTCATTGTGGATAGTTTCTAAGGCTATAGCTTCAAGTTCACTGATTTTTCCTTCTTCAGAATCTAATCTCATATTACTACCATCTGTGTGTATGTGTTTCATTTCAGATATTATATTTTTCACTTCAAGAAATTCCATTTGGAGCTTAAATTTTACAAACTTCCATTTCACTCTTCATCCTGGTCATTTTCCTCTACCTTCTTGAACCTGTGAGTCATAATAGCTGTTTTAATGTTCTTGTCTTCTAATTCTATAATTTCTATTATTTATTGTGTTTGTTTCTACTAATTAGTTTTCCATCCGGTTGCAACCCACATTTTCCTATTTCTGTGCTTGCTGCCCAAGGGAGCACTTCGGTGCTGGATATTGCAAATTTTACCTTGCTGGTTGCTGAATTTTATTATATTCCTTTAAATACCATTGGACTTTGTTCTGGAGCATGAATCAATTGTATCCTTTTGAGGGTGACAGAGCAGCTTTTAGGGTAGGGTTAATTTGGCCTCACTAATAAGGCTGAGAATCCTACTCAGTATCCCGCGTGTTAGGAGGTCTTACCACTTTAGCTGGGGAGAACATGAAAAATTCTCAGCTCTGTGTGAGCTCCAGGAACTATTCTGGAGACTCCTTGGCTGGAAACAGACATATTTGTTTAGGATTTTAAAACACAACATTAAATGCAGAAACTGTAAAGTAAAAGAGTGATACATTTGACAACATAAAAATCTAAAACCTCTTCCTTGGGTTTCCTCTAGAATTCACTTTACTTCAGCTGTTGTTTCTAATTGATTTGAGGCCAGTTGGTAGAAGGAGAATACCAGTGGGTGCTGAGGAGGCCCAGGGCCTGGGTCTGGGGCCAGGTCTGCCTCTCACTGTGTGACCAGAGGGTAGTCGTCCCCTCTGGAATTCAGTCTTCTGACCTGGAAAACAGGGGACTGCATAAGCTGTTCCCAGAAGTACTTCCAGTCCTGATATAGCCCACCCACCAACCAGGTAGTATCCATTTCTTGCTCATCTCTTTGCCTCTGTGATATCCAACTCTCAGGGACTCCACTCCACCCCAAAGCAGCCTTCTTAGTCCTTTTTCCCTTTTTAAATATAATTTAGTTTTTATTTGATTTATGGACTCAGTCCCAGTCACTAAACTTCATTCAGCTCGGACGGCTTATTGATTTTCAATAACAGTGGAGCAGAAAAATAAAGAGATGACAGCAGCACTTGGCTGCAGACCCAGGGCCGGCCATGGGAGGCAGGAATTAATCATCTCAGGGGTGATCACTCAGGCTGTCCCTGGCAGGGCAGCAACTCAGGGAGCTCAGCCAGCCTGGGACAGCGCAGCAAGCCACGCAATTATCGTCTGCTTGTGACAACATGAGCTCACCAGACTGTCCCATCTGGGTTCTAATCCCAGCATTACTGGAGGTAAGTATTTGCTCACCTCTAGAGACAAGGAGCTAGAGGGAAGCTGCACTATTTGGATCGACAGGGAGGAGGAGATGGCCATGTACAAAAGTGCCAACATTAAGTAAGTAAATGCAAAGACAAACTGGTGATAAAAGATGAAAGGGATGTCGAGGTCCTGGCTATGTATGTTGATTTCAGCATGGCTTCTCCTGGCTGCCTGCAGCAGCTAAAAACAGTAAGACTGATCTATGGCTTCCCTAAAGAAGTGCACCAAGCTTTCTTTGGCCTCTCAGGTTCCAATTTGGCGTGGCCAGATCCTGACTGTGTGACTTTGGGCTGGTCACCTTATTGCTCTAATGTTTTACTACAAATGCATTTAAGGAGATGTCAAGGGGATTTTCAAAAGGAATTAATGCACTTCAGTATGGCTTCTCCTGGCTGCCTGCAGCAGGTAGAAACAGCAAGACTGATCTATGACTTCCCTAAAGAAGTGCACCAAGCTTTCTTTGGCCTCTAGACCTTTGCATGTGCTGTTCTCTGGATGATAATCCAGCCCTCCCTTTGCCTGGCCAACTCTTGCTTCTCCTTCAGGTCTCAGCTTACTTTTTGCCTCCTCTGGGAAGCCTTTCCTGATTCCCCCGCCCCACACTACCTCTGGCTAGGTACCCCTACCCTGTGCTCTCGCAGGTTCCTATGCTGACCGTGTTATGACATTCATCACACTGCATTACAACAGTTACATCAACAGTGTAATAGCTCATTGTTACAGCAATAACAATGGTCTGTTTTCTTAACTGCTGCCCCTTCTTAACTCACACTCTGCCAGGGCAGGGACTGTGCCTACTTTGTTCACTCAGCGTGTGGTATATAAGAGGTAGTCGACAAATATTTGCTGAATAGATGATAGTTGAAAAGAATGATTTTCAACATTATTCGGTGATTAAAAAAATACTTATGGAGCACCAGCTCCACACCTCCTGTAAGTAGGTATTGAAGTCATTAATTCCCTTTTAAAATCCCCTTGACATCTCTTTAAATGTATGTGTAATAAAACACCAGAGCAATAAGGTGACCAGCCCAAAGTCACACAGCCGGGATCCAGCCAGGCCAAATTGGAAACTGAGTCTGCAAATTCCTAATCCCAGTTCTGCCTCTTTCCTACCAGTGGAACTTGGCTGGTCTCTTCTATCCCAAAGACCCCACAGTTTTCTTTTCTTCATGACGAGAGGGTCATGCCAGATCAGTTCTTGACCTTTGAGAATTGATGAAAGCAATGAACTGTAACCCCTTTGCGTGTGCTGGAAATGCACACATGCACAGAAACGTTTACACATAATTTCATGGGTTCACAGACCCCATAAAACCCAGCCACAGATTAAGAGGCCCTAAACTCACCAAAGGCCTTGCCAGCTCTCATAGTCTCTGGATGGTTTATGTTTCACCCACTGACACCGGTTTTATGAAGTGGCAAAATTTTTTCCACTCATTTTTCAAAGTCTCAGCCTCACCTCCTCTCCCCAGCCCAGTTGGCAGCAGTTTCTCCCTGCAGTGAAACCCTATTAGCCCCCAGACCCCAGAGCCCTGCCAGAATGTGGCTGTCACACTGAGTCCCAGTCCTGATTTATTCTCCATGGTGTCTCTCTGGATGAGAAGTTATGCATAACAGCAGGACTCAGCCCCTGATAGAAGAAATGGCCAAGTTCAATCCTTAACAAATAAAACCACTGCCGTTCAGTAATTCCCAGGGTTGATGAAAAATGTGATTTCCTTGCCACAGCAAATGTGGAAGGCGGGAGATGTAAAGATGCTCCCACTTTGGTCTATGGAAGAAACCGTAACAACATGAATCAGTGAGATAGATAACCTTCTCCTCTATTCATTATCTGGGCAGGCCAGAGCTAATGTGTTTGTTTTTTAAATCCTCTGTTGTCAGCCACCCTTCCCCCTCAAGGATGCCTGCACTTTTCTGAAACCCACGAGGAGCATTGCAGCAAAGAAATAGAACTTTCAGTTTCTGGAGATTATACTGATTCTCCAGGATCTTAAAGGTTAGGCTGAGAATTTTATCCTGTGGGTCAGTGAGTTTTATCTAGGGGCATCTAGGTGCAGACCCCTGATGAAGCAGCTGCTTAGGGTGTTAGAACCAGGGTCTCATGCTAGAAAGATCATTCTGGCTCTGGATGGGAGCCCATCAGAGGGGCCAAGAGGGATAGGGGTGCAGGCAGGTAGGGGGCTGTGGGAGAAGCCTGATGCAGTCAGGGGAGAGGGTTGAGAAGTCTAGGGAGATGTCTTCTCTTGTTCCCTATTGTTTCCACAATGGGGATGGCAGTGTGCTCACTAAAACTAGATGCAGATAAGACACTGCCCCTCTGCAGGTAGGAGCGTCCAAGGAGATGTAAGGGGAAGCAGTTGGGCGGAGCTTCTTGGAAGACGCTTTAGAAGAGGCTTCTAAACCAGTGGTGTCTTTTTGCCCTTCTCCATGTCTTTTTTCTTCCTGTCTAGAATGCAGATGAGATGGCCAGTGCTACAGCTGCCTTCTTGCAACCACAAGCGAAAGGCTAAGAGAACCAGAGACTTCAGCTCGGACATGCTTAAGCTGCTGAGTCAATGAAAGACACTGCCTGCTTCTAGACTCATTATGTGAGAAAAATCCCTGCAGGGCATCAAGTGGAGAAGTTACGTAGGTAGGTGGATTCATACATCTGGCACTCTGGAGAGTCATCACATGGGGTTAATGGAAGACACGAGGGTGGGCAAGATGGTGCAGGGAGTGGATAGATTAGATAGATAGATAGATAGATAGATAGATAGATAGATAGATAGATGATAGATGATAAATAGATGAATAGATAGATGTTGATTGATCGATGATAGACGAATGGATAGACAGGTGATAGAGATGAATGAATGAATAAATGAATAGATAGATAATAAATGAATGGGTAGGTAAATAATAGATAGACATAGATAATATAGATGGATGATAGCTGATATAGATACTAGATGATGGATGAACGGATAGATTATATAGACAGACAGATAATGGATGGATGGATGAATATATGATAGATGATATTGATAGATGATAGAAGATATTGATAGAGGATAAATGATAGAGAAAGTGAGAGAGAGAGAGGATAGATAGAAAAGAAGATGGTCCTGGAGAACACCAATCTTCAAGGAATAGGCTGAGGAAAACGTGTCTGCAGAGATAAAACAGCCAGAAAAAGAGAGTACATTTGGATACTGTGGAGTCCCAGGAGCAAGGGAGGATATGGACTCTGTTAGTGGTGAGTGGTCAACAGTACAAATGACAGAGAGGGCCAGAGGCTGACACCAGAGAAAGGGACTTGGCAGTGATCCCAACAAGGACTAAAGGGAGAGCCCTGATAATTCCACCCTGAAATGTCAGTGCTGGTCTGTCCAAGGGTTCTACTGTACCCTCCAGGCCCTCTCTATGTGGGGCTGTGGGCACAGGATGGTGGCTACCAGAAGTCCACATAGAGAACAAGAAAATGGAGAGGGAATACTTCCTTACCCCACTGCCTCGACTGGGATCTTTTCGGACATAGTTACTGTGATATGCTTCTCCCTGTTTCCAGCCTATGTTCAGATGTGCTTGTTGACCTTGTTAGATTTGATTCTTCTTTGCTCAGAGGGTGTGTGGCTTGGGTGTTCAACACCAGCTCTGTCCCAATGCTCTGTGGGGCTTTAGGCAACTGGCTCAGCAAGTTGAAGGCAGAGCTCAGGCCTTCTGATTCCAAATTCTTCAGACCACCAAACCCACGCGTGGAATATTTCCTAAGTCTGGGTTTTAACGAGCACATCGAAATTGGCATGCCGCCGACAGTTTGCTGGCTTGGAGAGGGAACCAGGATATTTTTTGCAAATTGGGTACTCTATCATGTAGAAAAACTTCTTTTCAGGAGGTAAAACATCTGGAGTTACATAGCATGAAAGGAGACTAAAAGGCCAGGTTACATACTCAACACACAGCTCTCTGGGTTTTAATGATGCTCAAAGATTTGAAATGTTCAGCAAATCTGTTTGTTGCTGCTCTGACTTTCGATGTTTCCCTGGGGAGATGCTGCTGGTTTTTTCTGTCTCGTTTAACCCAGTAGGATTCCTGGGGATGGATGCATCTTCTGAAGCTTGGAAAAAACTCTCCAGGAAAGCTCCAGATCTCAGCATTGAAGTCACAAAAAAATGCTTCTAAAAATAGAGAAAACCTGGCAAGGACAAGGGCCTTGGCCTACTCAACCCAGCCACACAGGCAGCCTTTTTCTTGATACCAAGCCTGAAGTTGTCTGGAAAGAGCAGCCCAGATTGGAGAGTATTTGGGACTTCTGCTCAAGGGCATAACTGCAGTCAAGAAATCTAGCAATGAGTGAAAGACTGAAAAAAGAACAGAAATATGGTAAAGGGGAATATTGCAAAGCTCTGAATGCTTGGGTAGGATTTGACCAGAGACTTACAAAGGACTGGTCCCCACTCTTACAGTCAGGAAGTCCAACTCCAGTTCCAACTTGCCACTGACTCTCTGGATGTTTAGCAAGTCTCTCTCCCTCTCTGGGCTTCAGTTTTCCCATCTATAAAATAGGGATGGTAAATCCCAAAGCCCTATCTGCTTCCAGAATTGCTGGATGATAATAGATTTGAAAGCTGTACAGATGTGAGACATTGCACATATAAAATAACCCAATTCTCCAGTGAAGAGTGCCAGCTAAGCCCATCCAGACAGCCCGAGGGGCTCTATGGGCAGCTGTGGAAGAAGGCTCTTCCATGTAGAAACATGTGTGTTCCTCTGGAAATGACCCTCCTTATTGGACCCATTTAAGCGAGTGTTCACAATGATTCTGGTGGGTTATTCCTCAGTGTCTGAAGTTCAGCTGGGAATTGGCCTTGTCCCCCATCTAATCACCAAAGGGTTGAGCCTCAGAAGTCTAAGGTAGACACCTACCTTTCTTCAGCTCCAGGGGGTACAGTTGATGCTTGTGTTTGGTGTGATTAAATACAACAAAATGAGAAAGGAGACTTGGCAGGCTTGTGTTCAGAGTTAGAGAAATTGACTTTGTCTTCAGAGTCTCTCAGCCAAGTAGTCTTAGGAGCTTCTGTGTGCAGGGGACAAACCCATTTCATGTGTTTAAGAAACATCTTGCATGTTGGGAACTTCTGAACCTTGTATGTGAGTGTATGCACATGTGTGCATGTTGAGTGTGCATATGTGGGTGTGCATGCATTACATATCTATATGTTCATGCAGGATGTATGTATATGTGCATGGGCTATGTAGGGGTATAGTGCACATGTGTGCATGTGTGTGCATTTGTATGTATGCACGTCCATGCACGTGTATGAACATGCATGTTTGTGTGTGCATGTGTGTGTCCACATGTGTTTCTGTGGGCCTGTGTGCAGGCATGTATGTTTATGTGTGTGCATGTGTATATACTCGCCCTCTCTCCTGAGCAGGGAGGCTTGCTCAGTTGCATTGTGCCAGAGGGTGATTTAATAAGCCCTGGGTCTCCTTGTCCAACATGATGAGCTATGGAAAGGGCAAAGCCTTTCCAAACCTGAAAGACAGATGAGTTCATTTTCAGGTTTTGCCATGAATCGGTGGTCCCTGGAATGGCTAATGACTCAGAGGCAGCATTTGCTCCCAGCAGAGCCAGAGCAGCTGTGGGATTACTGGATGAGGGGTGATTTAGGATAGTTATTTAGGAACATCTACCATTTTCCAATAATGGTTGAGAAATTGCCTCTCCTGAGAAGAGAAATTTCAAGAGGGCGTGGAACAGCAATGGGGAGGATAGAGAAAATGCAGACTCCTCTAGTCTGAGCAGCACAGCTGCAGGCGTCCAGAAAGCCTGGTGTCCCAGAGCCCTCTAGGCAGATTGGCTCCATCGATTGCCTGGCAGCCCTCCCCCTGCACCCCGATCTGTGCACATGCTCATCTCGCAGAACCTCCCCCCGGGGCACCCCCCAACATCTATCTGATGAAATTAGTATTTGAAATACAATAAAGTGATTAGTTCACTTGACTGTGACAAACATATTTAATCTTGGCCGATCAATAGTGTCAGAAAACCAGCACCATTAGTTAAATTATTCTCTGGACTCAGAAAAACAAACAGCCTAATTGAAGAAGTCAAACTCCCAAGGCCTTCATTTCAGCCCAGACACTTCCTACCTTGTGCTTTTGGCAGGCTCTGATTTGAACATTTGCCATACTCACTTTCTGTGCAGCCATCACCCCTGGGACCCTCCCTGGGTCTCCGTTTCCCCAGCTGTCAGTATAGTGCAGAGATTAAGAGGAGAGACTCTGGTGTTCAACCAATTCAAATCAGCTTTACTCACTGGCTGACTGTGGGCAAGTGACTCAACTTCTCTATGCCTCAGTTTCTTCATCTATAAAATGGGGATGTCGATTCTAGTGTCTGGTTCCTTGGGAGGTACAGGGAAAGAGGCCTGGCCTGGGTTCTTTTTGGGCCACAGTTTGACCACTTTGACCCCTTCCCTCTCTCAGGCTCCCCATCTATAAATAAGGAAGTGAGATGGAGCATTGTAAAGGCTCCTGCAGCCCTGATGTTCCATGAGCCTCTGAGCCAAATGTCCTTGTTGACGTGCATGGGAGTTACTACAAGTGAGCTGGGGTAGGAAGGCTAAGTGATCTCAATAACCCAATGGAGGTCTCTTTTTTGTTTTGTTTTGTTTTGTTTTGAGATAGAGTCTTGCTCTGTCACCCAGACTGCAGTGCAGTGGTGAGATCTTGGCTCACTGCAACCTCCATCTCCCAGGCTCAAGCAATTCCCATGCCTCAGCCTCCTAAGTAGCTGGGATTACAGGCATGCGCCACCATGCCCAGCTAATTTTGTATTTTTAGTAGAGATGGGGTTTCTCTATGTTGGCCAGACTGGTCTTGAACTCCTGACCTCGAGTGATCTGCCCACCTCACCTCCCAAAGTGCTGGGATTACAGGCGTGAGCCACCACCCCCGGCACAGAGGTTGTCTTTGAGGCAACATAACTGGTGGTTTTGGACTTAGCAGGGTAAAAAGGTAGTGCTAGTAACACAGGGAACCATGCCTTCTGGCTATGAAATAAAATCAATTCCACTTCATCTCAGCCCATGAAGCCCCAAAGGCCTGATACCCACAATGGGTCTGTTGGTGCCGGAGAAAGGAAGTGCCTCCCTCGCTCCTTTGTCCAGCATTTGCTAGGCGTCGTCTGTGTCTGACCTTGTACTGGGAGTAGAGGCACAGGGAAGGGCCAACCATTGCCCTCCAGGGTCTCACAGACTCATGAAGAACCAACTCTAATATGAGGCTGTGTTAGTTTCCTGTGCCTGCTGCAACAAATTATCACCAACTTAGTGACGGAAAACAACACAAATGTATTATCTTACAGTTCTGTGGGTCAGAAGTGCAATGTGGGTCTCAGTAGGCTAAAGTCAAGGTGTCAGCAGGGCTGTGGCCCTTTCTGGAGGCTGTATGGAGGAATTCATATACTTGCCTTTCCAGCTTCCAGAGGCTGCCCACATCCCTTGGCTGGTGGCCCCACATCACTCCAATTCCACTCCACTTCCACTTCTAACATCATATCCCCTTCTCTGCCTCTCATACTCCTGCCTCCCTTTTATAAGGACCTTTGTGAGTAATTGGGCCCATCCAGATAATTCACGATAATCATCCCATCACAATTTTCTGAACTTAATGACATCTGCAGAATCCCTTTTGCCATGTAAGGCAATATATTCCCAGGTCTCTGGGATTAGGACATGGGCATCTTAGGGAAGTGGCATTATTCTACCTACTACAGACACCACATTCCCAAAGCTGGGGGGGAAAAAAAAACACAGGGATTCACTTTCCTCAATAAGGTGCCACCGGAAATGGTCTCTGAAGCATGAGTAGGATTCAGGCTTTTGGAAAAAGGAGGAGAACACTCCAGACAACAGGAACAGTAGGAGCAAAGGCCTGGTGGTTCCAGGGGGCATAGTATGTTTGGAGAACATCATATCTGGAAATAAGCAGCTGAAACAGCAGAGAGGCAGAGGCCAGGACACTGAAGGCCTTGTATGCTATGCTTTGGGGATGGGAAACCACAGAGGGGTTTCAAATGGAGCAGTTAGATCAGACCTGAATTTCATGAAGGTTATTCTGGCTATAAGATAGGGGATTGATAGGAGGGGGTAAGGTCAGAAACACCAATAAGAAGGCCGCTATGGAGGTCCCGATAAGAGGATGAAGCCTGAACTAAGTAATTAATTGGCAGGGACAGAATTATCGGAGGCAGGAAGTGTGGTACTCAGGACCTGGGATGATTGGATATGGGGTGTGAAAGAGAGGAGAAGGCTTGGACTACTTGCGGGTCTCTGGCTTGGGTGCGTGGCTGGAGAGCAGAGCCGGAGCCTGTAACTGAGAGAAGAGTCTTGTCTCTAAGTCCTTTCTTCAGGATGGCCACAGTCTCAGGCGCTGTAAGTGTGCCTGCATGCTTCCGTGCTTGTGTGCTTGTGTACTGCTGTCCCCGCCGTGACTGGGGCGAGGCCCGGCTGTCCTGCTCCAGGAATGGCTGCTGTTCCCCTGCAGAGCAGAACACTGATACTCAGGGGCCTCTGTCTGCTGGCATGCTGCCTGGGCTCCAGAAGCATTTCCACATGCTGTAGACCAGGGCCCACTCCTTCTCTGAGAGGGGCATGAGCCGTACTCTCTCCATGACTGATTGTTGTTTGAGGAAAATCCACCTGCTTCCAATTACTCTGCAGGTCAGGCTGATAAAATGTTGGACTGAAGGTAATTTCCAATGAAGAAAATGTGTTGGCTTGGAGTGTTATTTAAAGAGAACCATCCATTGCACAAACACCTCCTGAGAGGAACTCCATGGGGAAAGGGGCTTGAGCCCCTAGCCCTGGCTCCGGTTCCCCAGCCTGGGGGATTTCCCAGGCCCAATTGGAAAAGACTGCAGGAGTCACCTGAGCTCCATCCCTCCCTTCCATCCATTCCATTCAACAAGAAACAGCACCGTGGTGGTCAAGCCATAAGCTTTGGGATCTCATAGCCACAGTTTCTGAATCCCAGTTCTACCAGTGACTGCCCATCAACATTACCCTCATTGGAGTATCAGAGGAAAGCACTAAACCTTTGCCCTTTTGTACTTAGGACTTCTCCTGGACATTTCTTACCCTTCAAGTTTCCTCCTTAATAGGAATATATGTGGGGGATGGGGAAAGAGCAATTAACACCTTTCCAGTCCTTGAGTGACCGGCCTGCCCCCTGCCAATTACTGCATCAGGACCCACCTGCTCTTGAAAGGGCTGACCAATTATCAGAAATAAGTGTGAAAGCTAGTCTGCAGCCTGGAGCCTCATTACCTGCCTCTCCATCAGCCTAGAGGGGAGGGGGAGCCCCAGTCTCCACTCCCTGCAGTGGGAATGGGAGAATCAAGGAAAGATGATGAATTTTCTGAGAGCTCTTCCACCTTCAAGAAGGAAGGGGGCTCACTCTGCACTGCCATTATAATGAAGCAGAGGCTTGTGCATTTTTAAAAAATTATATATGCATGTTTCTGGAAAATAATGCATTTAGGTATTTGCCTATATTTCCTCTAACTGTATTCTCCCTCTCAGTTCCAAGTAAGAACCCAGCCTTTTCTCTCCTTGACTTGGGAGGAGACGTTTGCAGGCATCAGTGCATCAGTTACTTCTTGGCTTTTGCTTTACCAAAAGCCTGAGCTGCTTGAGGGTTCTGTGCAAGAGAGGAAGGGAGACAGAACTGGCCTGTGAGAGAGGAGATTCGCCATGGTTGGGAGCAGGACCCACTCCTCGGCAGTCCTCAGAGGGGAGTGGCTGGGTGTCCCCAAGGAGACTGGGTTCTGCCTCCACAGCATCCAGGCTCAGCAAAAATTCCTGGGCACCACAGATGGCACAGAGGCCTCAGGGCTGCTGGCAGTGACCACATGCAGGTCAGGAGGGGCAGCTGCCAGACAGAGGGCTGGGAGCCATTCTCCCCTTTCCCCTGCACCCTGTGGGCCTGGGGAGGATGAGATGCCTCTTTCAGTTTCTGAAATGACTGAGCTTGAGTGTGTACCCCCCTCCTGACAGGGGTAGGGGAGGGGATGGAGGCTGTGAGTTTAATTTAGAGAAAATAGAGTAACATGATTTGTCTTGCACATTCACGTTTTTAAAAGAAGATATAGGGTGTGAAGGTTAGCAGAAGAATAGGCCATTCCAGGACTCTGGTTTGGGTCACTGGAAGCCAATATGAAAATGACTAGAAAGAAATTCACTAAATGTTAACAGTAGTTTTCCCTGGGTAGAGGAATTATGGGTGATTGATATTCTGTTCTTTTGTACTTGATATTCTGTAAATTTTTTCTAACAGGACATTTTACTTCAGTAATAAGAAAAATAACCAGAATTTACGTACACCCCCACCGAACCACCTTCAGTGGCCACTCATTACCTGCAGGCTAAAATGGAAATCCCTTGGCATAGCTTTCAAGGGTTTTCCTGCTCCCTGAATCTACCCTCCATTTGTGCCATTGGGCCCTCCCTGTGCTCCACCTCCCCTTCCCATGCCTGGCCATTCATCCCTCAAGACTCAACTCTGAAATGCCCTCCCCCAAAGAAATGTCTCCTCCTTGCCCACTTCCAATGTGGCTCTTAGTACCCTGTGTTTTAATGCCTATGTCCAGCCACGTGTGTCCCCCCCAACCAGTCTGAGGAGGGCAGGGACCAAGTCTGATGCATTTCTCTTCCCAGTGTAGCTCAGGACTGGGCACACAGTCAGTGCCTATTGAATGTTTGCTGAGTGAATTGTAGAGGACCTGGGCTCTTTCCCTCCTCAAGCAGGGTGATGTGGGCAGTTTCCCCCAACACATGCCTGCAGGTGGCAAGATTTGAGTGGGGCCAGGCCAGGCCAGCTCATCTCTGGGTATTGTCTTGCCTGACAGCTGCCTGTGCTTGCTGATGGGCAGATAGGAAGGCGGAGCCCCATGAGTCAGGCTGCGCTGGTCTTCAAGCAGGTTATTCTTCAGAAATCGTCACTGCCATGCACCAAACCCCTGAGCAAGGCATGCAGTTCCAAGGCACTCAGCTTCCCATCTTCAGCTTTGACTTTCATTTGAACCCTCCCACACCTGGGGATCCTCCACACTAAGGAAGGTGAGGCTGGCAGTGGCAAGGGCCCACAATGCATGCCACACAGGCTCACTCAAAACAGCCTGGAAAGGAGACTCTCCCTTGCAGAGCGAGCCTCTTAACAGTTGCCCCACTCCTTATAGATCTCTCCTGGACATGGCCTCATTGGGAGACAATGCTCCACGGATTTCTCATGTTTCCACACATCTTACAAGTGGAGGCACTGATAGCTTTCTTTCCAGACTATCTTTTCATGGGTGTTTGTAGAGTGAACAGCCGCCCTGGAAGACAGAGATCATTTTTCCCTCCAAAGCAGAAGGCAGATTTATTTGCTGTCCTGTATAATAAAAATAATGTCTCACCTCTGAGGCAAAGATAGCTTTGCTTATAGGTCATAATGAAAGATTTGGATTTCCTAAACTTGGAGTTCCTAATTTTGACACACACCCACTACGCATACCACATCCACCAGGCTGCTCAGCATCATCCCCCCACGGGCCTTGGGGAGCAAGGAGAACTGATATAAATATGAAGCCCATGCTGCTTGCAACACCATGAGTAATAAAGTCTTTTGTCTCTGGCCCTGGAGTCTCATGTCTTCTGCCAGCATCCATGAAACTGTAGCAGGTGGCTGGTAGCTTGCAAGTGAGGAAAAATTTCAGGCCCTCCACAGCTCTTGATGGGAATAAATTCAAAGTAAAGATTGAATTTTATAAAATTAGGTTCCAAGTTTTTTGGAGTTTTATAAAACCAAGAATAGGTGTGCAATTTGTTGAACAGCTACTGGGATCCAGCCCCTTACATACATAATTTCACTGAATCCTCCCTATAGCCCTGTGATGTATGTGTGATAACACCCATTTTACAGATGAGGAAACTGATGCTCAGCTAGGTGAGGGGACTTGCCCAGGATGAACTGCATTAGAAGCCCAAGATATTCTCCCTTGGCTCTTGTGCCTCCCTCTCAGAAGATCCCAGCAATGCAGAGAGCTCTGAGCAGCCATGGGAAGCCCATTCTAGGAGGCAATGGGTGTTTCTATAGCAACCAGCTTCCCAAAAAGTCCACACCAATGCAACAAGCCTCAGCCCTAACTCTGAGGCCTCTAGGCTGCATTCTTGTGGGTCATCCTCAGAGAAGGATTCTGCTGGCCTGTAGAATTGATGCAGAGAACGCTAGGGGAGATTTCAATCTTGGCAACCATTGGCATTGAAAAGTGCTAGAAAGCATGTATCCTCTTGAAATGGTTATCCAACCCGTGGCCCACATGCAGCCCAGGGTGGCTTTGAATGCAGCCCAACCCAAATTCGTAAACTTTCTTAAAACATTGTAAGAATTTTTTGTGTTGTTTGTTTTGTTTTGTTTTGTATTTAGCGCATCAGCTATCGTGTTAGTGTATTTTTGTGTGGCCCAAGACAATTCTTCGTCTTTCAATATGGCCCAGGGAAGTCAAAAGATTGTACACCCCTAGATTAGACATGTCCGGAATACAGTCAAGCAGCAAATATGAATCAAAGACCTAGTATATGCCAGACATTGTTCTAGGTATTAGGCATACAGCAGTGAAGAGGACAGAAAATTTTTCTGCTCTTATAGTGCTTCATCTCAGAAAGGTAAATGCATAATTTAGTAAATGCTAGTGATAAGTGCTACCAGCAAAAACAAACAAAAATTAGCCTGGCATGGTGGCATGCACTTGTTGTTCCAGTTACTCCAGAGGCTGAAAGGTAGGAAGATTTGCTTGAGCCTGGGAGGTCCAGGTTACAGTGAGCCATGATCATGCCTCTGCACTCCAGCCTGGGCGACAGAACGAGACCCTCTCTCAAACAAAAAAAATAAAAATCACAAAAAACAAACAAGGTGAGGAGAATGAAGAAGGGTAATAGGGGAGGTCAAGGAAGATTTCTCTGAAGAGAAGACATTTGAGCTGTCATCTGATGGGCAGAAGAAGTAAGCCAGATACATATGCAGGGGAAGAGCCTTCCAGACACAGAGGACAGCAGGTGCAAAGGCCCTGGGGCAGGACGTGCTGGCCTGTTCAAGGAACACTGAGATGGCTGGGTGGCTGGAGGGGAGTAACCAGGGTGAGCCTGTTAGGAGATGAGGTTGGACTAGGAGATATAACAGGAAGATTCCTCCTACTGAGGCCAGACAGATCTGCATTTCTATCCTAAGACCTGCCACTTTTCGCCTGCAAATTTGGATGGCCTCACTTGCAATGTGTGGCCAGCGACACCTTCCCCAGTGAGATAATGTGTTTAAAACATGATGTCCTGGGCTTAGTAGTGGCTACTGTCATTATTATGTTTATTACTGTTTAATCTCAATGTCTTCTCCTCACTTTCCTCCCATTCCTGCACCACTAGAAATGGATGCTGTTGCTGCAGCAGCTTTGGGCCTATGAGCCAGGGTGCCAGTGGGGTGGAGGGTTGAGCCTTTACCAGTAATTACCGCTCCTGGGAAGCCCTCTTGGCTCAGCTCCACACTCAGCATGGGGAGGACGACAGCCACTTGTCAGAAGCCTCCCAGAGAGACCACCTGCAAATGAGAGCAGCCCCAACCGGGGAGCCGTGCTGAAGGGGGAAGGGCAGTGCGAGTCCCTTTGTCATTAGGCAGCCAGCGCTGGAGGGATCACTCCAGCTTAAATTAAGGATTTAATGAGATGAGGCCAAATTAGATGCAATTAAAAAGACACTTTAGAGCTGGCAGACGACCAAGAGAGGCAGTAATGACTTTTGTAGAAGGGAATCCCACAGGCTGGGGGTGCGGGGCTGGGGAGGGCTTGGTTTTCTACTCCTGGAAACATCCAGGGCTGGGGGATGGGAGGATAAAATAGACTCCCTCATTGTCAAGGCTGATGCCCATGGAGGCATGCACAGCCCTCCGATGTCTGCCCAGGCTTTCCACTTCCAAACTGGGATGTTTGGAGCCCCCAGGGATCCAAAGAAGGCCTTTAGTAACTTCACCAAGCATTGCCTAAATAGATATTCTTTATTTTAAATCTTGAAACAAAAATGCTGTGCAGGCTCCCAAATGCTAGTCCAGGGGGCCCCTGCCAACCTGCGCACTCGTGCTGATGTGCTGATGCAATTCTGCGTGGATCTCAAGACAGAGCTTCTCCGGCCCTGCCTGGGGCCTCCATGTGGATTCTGAGTGGATGCGCCATTGCCTGGGAAGGAGGCTTACGCTGCTTCCCTTGGGTAATTCAGGCCTGGACATGAACTTGCACATCACATTGTCCATGTGAGCCCACTGCAAGGTGACTTGCATGCTGCACTCACTTAACTTTCCAGCACAGCTAGAGACCTGCTCGACACCACAGAAGGGCTGGGCCAAAACCAAGGACTGGGGGCAATGCCCTAAGTCTTGATGTTATCATACTGGAAGAACCCTTCAGTGCTTACTGTAAGTGCTAGGCTCCACTAGTCTGACTTTTGTTCACTTAAATGGGCTCCGTTTAGCAATGTAAGGTCACACTGTTACCCTGTTTACAATACTAGATAATGCATTTAGGATAAAATTGAATCCTGAAGCTTAGACTTAACAGGCAAAACAGAACAAATTTGACTGTTCAGAAAGTTTCAGTGAAGAGCTGTCAGACACAGGCACTGAGGCATGAGATTTCCTCAAATGACAACCCTGAACATCCTTCCAGCTACATTTGAAAATTATTTTTTCTGCCAAACAATGAACATTTAAAGTAAGAAACCTACTCATCATCTCCCTCCAAATGTAATACTCACCATTTAAAAAATAAGAGCAAGACTTAGGTATTGTTAATAATTCAACCTTGAAACAAAATAATTGCCTATTGTTCCTCTTGAAGTTTCTGGATCCATTTAATTGGTGAATATTCTGAGATAGTAAGGTAAAGTGCTTTGAAAATATGTTACCATTTGCCACTACTTTTCAGGGTGGATCAGGATTTTAATAATATAGAAAAACCAAATAAAAATACTGAAATAAATTGGATATTGATGCTGACACTGAATTGCAACTATTATTTATAATGTCCAACTTCAAATTATTTGGGTTATTGAAATAGTCTCATTATTCTCATTGGTTGACTTTATAATCAGTAGTGCCTATAAATTTGAACTGAAACATAAATTTATAATAATGTCACTCTTGTCAGTTTTATGTAATGGATTTCTACCTATAAATGTGTTTGAATATTACTTATGAAATGATTGGAAACTGCTGACCTAGTCCAACCCAGTCATGGTACAATCGGGAAACAGACCCCAGAGAGGGATGGGGTCTTTTTCAAGGCCACAGAGACAGTCAGCGGCAGGATTGGACTTAGAGGCCGGATCCCTGACCTCCAGGCCAGGGCTTGGAACAAAATGGGCTGTAAAAAGGCCTTTGGGACTCTGCCCCAACTCTGGCACCTGCCTCTGCCTTGTGCAGCCCTCTTCTGTTTCAGTGGGACCCTTGTGCTCTCCCTCCCTCTCCCATCCATCTCTCTCCACACAGTGACCAAGTTCTTTCCTTCAAAATCCCCGGGCAGATCAGAATGCCAGTCTGAACCCCTTCTCCCTGGAGCCACCAAGTCACAAGGAAGAGCCTGATGCCCCCCTGTTGGGGGAAGGGATGTCTGAGCCAGAGGAGTGCCAGCCCCCAGCCCCACTTCTGCTCTGTGTGGTAAGTGCTTGAGCACACAGTGGTGTGACACCACACCACGTGCCTGGCTAGACTGACTGTGGACTAGGGAGATTGTGAGAATTTAGGGAATCCATCCATGTAAGGCACAGAGAAAGTAGTCAATGGCTGTTAGCCATTATGATCTGTTTTATAATAAAGGATTGATGTAAGCCATCATTTTTTAAAAGCATTTGGCTGCTAAGGAAGTAGAGCAAAAAAATGGCTTAGAAGATAAATGTAGGGCACTTACAGTTCTTTCTCTGCTCTGCCTTCAGCCTTATCCACCCTCCTTCCTATGCCCCATGTGCCAGTGCAGTGGTCTTCTCACTGCCCCCCAGAGTGTGTACCACTTTCTCAGGCCCCCATGCCTTTGCTCAAGCTGCTCCTTCTGCCTGGAAGACCTCTGCTGTCCTCCTGAGGCCTCTGTGTTATGCCCCCTCTTCCCAGAAGCCGTGGCAGGATCCCTCAGTAGCGGCAACTCCAGAATTTCCATAGGAGGGCTTAAGGTCAGTGCCATATTGAAAAGAGCAGGAAGCTTGGTCCTGGGAGACTTGTCTGGAAGCTGTGTTTGCACAACTCACTCACTGGGTTTGCTTAGATTGTGTGTTTATTTGGGTTGGCTTCGTGGGGCTGATGGAGATCACAGGGAACTCAGGCACCTCGCCGCCGCGTTAGAATGAAGCTCTGCTCCTTCTGTATGCACTCGGCGCGTGGCTTGCGCTGTTCTTGTGGCAGAGCTGGTGTTTGGTCCCTAGTGCTTCCTTGCCTGCCCTCTGCCCTCTGCTCAGCCTCTGCCCCCACCAGCCACAAGGCAAGACTAGTTCATAAGCCCCCTCAGAACAGTCACCAGCACCCAGATCCTCTGAACTCATGCCGCCAACTCCCCCGCTCATTTCACAGGAGGGAAAACTGAGACCAACTAACATTAAGGCCCGTGCTTCAGCTACAAAATAGGTGCTTGCAAACACCTTATGTTTGGAGCCAGGAGAAGGGATGTGCCATGGGATCAGAAGTCAATAACAGTTGGATTAATAAATCAAGCAGTAGATAGTGAAATAAAACAAAGTCCAGAACCTATTGAACTAATCAATAACACCTGATTGCCTGCTACAAGCTGAAAATACCAGCCACTGATTACCAAACCCTCAAGCCACTAGACAATTATCATTGTATGCACTGGCTTTCAAACTCTACCATGTATCCAGCACCTGGGGGCTACAGAATACCCAGAGTGCTGGGCTCCACCACCAGAGTTTCTGATCAGCACATCTGGAGAGGGGCTCAAGAATTTGCATTTCTAACAAGTTCCCAGGTGCTCGTGATACTGCTGGCCCCAGGGAACAGACTCTGAGAACCACTGATCCAATGTTTTATCTTCTCCAACCCTGAAGACTACTGGGTGGCCCAGGTGGCTGCTACAGTGGGACTTGGGATTTCACCTGTAAACCAGAAGTGTAATGATCTCCCCCCAGCCTCACATCCCCAGTGCCGATGGTCCCCACTTAAAACAGGTCGAGCCAGCCTTCCTTTCACTCCAGATCCTGGCCCTTACTGCATGATATTGAAATGGACCATTTAGCATCTTTCTCCCCCTAGTTTCTCCCCTGGCCTAGGCGTTCCTTTCAGGTGGGGACTGCCTCATTCATCTCAGGATTCCCACAGCCTGGAATAGGGCCTGAGACTGAGGTCTCATTGGACATTCCTTGAGATTTGCGGTCATTGAGGCTGGTAGAGGGGAAGGGATGTCCCCACACTCATGCCGGCGGTTAGTGATGGAGCTGGGCCAGAACTTGTCCCCTCCTCTGAGCCCAATCACCAGGTGACCCCAGGTGTGGCTTGTTCTTTGGTTATTTCTTCCTTTTCAGGCACTCTGAGAAGAGGTTTCCTAGCCATGCAGCTTCCTATCCACGTCTTTTGCTTTTCACTTTTCTCAGCTAGAATGGTGAAAGTAGGCACCCAACCCCCTCCCAGCCCCTCTTCTACCCACCCTCGCCTTAGGGAGCACAGCCAGACTTTCCCACTCCCCAGGCTTTGTACCTGCTCATTTTTCCTCCCAGGTTGAGCTCAACCATTCTTGACCAGGCAGTTTCTTCCACCTTAAAGCCCAGATCGAATGTCATCTTCCTGCTACCCCTAGACTATCTGATGCAGAAGCAGTTCCTCCTTTTCTGGGCACTGTCAGGCTTTTGCCCAAAATGTGTCCCCAGTACCTAGGACAGGGCCTGATGGGGATATGGGTCAGTGATTGTGGTGAAGCTATGGAAAGGACCCTGGAGATGAAGCGCAATTCCTCATCCCACAGGTAGATGGGAAGAGATGTACCCACACTTGTGCAGGTGGTCATCCAGATGCAGAGGGAGCTGCAGGAGTTCAGGCAGGAGTGACAGACAGACCCAGGAAGAAACCTGGGAAGAAGGGAGTCTCAGGGGGTTGGGCTTCCTCTTAACCTTATACGATCCAGTACCTGCCTGTGGTGACACTGGGAAGGTAGGAGGGAGCCCGCACCTACAGGGGCCACCTTCCCAGACTCTGGTACCCAGCCCATTGATCAGCCATTGTGATAAAGAAGTCCTCTAAACTGGGATGTCCCATCAGACCTGAGTTGTGAAGACTCTGATCAATTCACTCTTCCCTGCTTCCCTAATATAATCCAGACTCTCCAGCTTCTCTACCTCCCCACCTTGGCTGAGACCTCTCCCTTCTGGAAGCCCTCATGGACCTCCGCCTTCACTTCCTGAGGCTCTCAACACTTTCTGCCTCAGTTACTAATATAATGAGACAGAAATAATACAAGGTGGTCACAGGAGAACATTCCAGGCAGCAGTTACACACACACACACACACACACACACCCCTGTTGAAATAGCTGTATAACAAAAAGGAAACTGTTGAAATAGCTGCAGAAGCTTGGGCCAATAAGACCCTGAAAACCAGGATGTGGCCAAGCTGGTTAAGAACAACTCAACCCAACATGGTGCTGGATTTGACCTCAGTTTCACCAATGACCTCGTTATATGCTCATTAACATAATCACACACCCACCAGTGCCATAACAGTTCTGGAACACCCATATTTAGCGTAAAAATGGGTGGCACCACATTTCCAAAAAGTCCTCACCTTTTCCCAGAAATCTTCATGGATACTCCACCCGTTGGTTAAAGAAACCCATAAAGTTAGAAACCACAAACCCCCTTAAGTGACTCTCTCTGAACACACCCTCACTCCCCTTTCTTGAGTGTGTGCTTTTGCTTTGCAATAAATCTCTGTACTTTCACTATTTTCTGACTGAGCCTTGAATTCCTTCTCTTGACAGTGTCTGGAGGCCAGGGTCGTGAACCAAGGTTCTAGATCAGGCCTCACTTTCTTCATCTTTGGGATGAGGAGTTCGGCTTCATCTCCAGAGTCCTCTCCATAGCTTCACCACAATCACTGAGCCCTAATCAGGCCAGTCCCAGGTGCTAGGGACACAGAAGGAGTCCCTGTAACAAGATTCATGTGCAAGTGATTTATCAAGAAGGTGCCTCCCAGGGAAACCAGTAAGGGAGTGGAAGCAGGAGAGGGAGGGAAGAAGCCAAGCAAGGGAGTCCCACAGAGGGTAGCTTCGGGCCGACACACACAGCACTCTGCAGTGTAAGTTAAGCCTCAGGATGTCCTGTGCCAGGATCAGGGAGTGAGGCATCACAGTCCCACACCTGCCAGCCATTAGCTGAGGGAAAGTTTAATTCCCAGGTACTTCAGTCTGTCTGCGTTTACTGGAAAAGTTTCCAGTAGCCTGGGCAGGTGGCTGAAGGAGTCACAGGTGTGTAGCCCATTGAGAGCAAAACCACACAGCAGGCAGGGGAGTCCACAGAGCCAGCAAAAGACATGTGAGGGGTGTGGGTGGAGCCCCTACAGTGCCCATCTTTGAGACAAGCACCATCCCTGTGTTCAAGGAGCTCACAGAGGAGAAATGGGTATGCAAACAGGCTAATTCAGTTTCACCTGCGATCTTGGGTATTACTTGTCCTCACCTTTCTGAAGATCACCTTTGCAAGATCACTTGCAAAACAGGAAGTTATAAACAGGAGATTGAAGTGTGTACTGCACTGGGAGGGAAGGAGGGAGGGGCTGAACTGGCATTATCAAACCTGATTTGCATCTCCCTCCCACTCCCTACCCCAAGTGCAGGCTGCCGTGGCAAAGACAGCCGAGATGGTTAGGACACCTCAGGAATCACAGGGCCCTGGCTCCCCACAGACTACTTGCAAGGCCAGGATATCAAAAGGGACTGATCTTTCCAGGGATGCGGGCATGTTTTCATAATTCTGACAACCTCCTTTCATCCTCCATCTCTGACATCGACAGAGACATTAATCAAGTCATTTCCTGTGCAAATCCACACTCCCATCTTCAGTTCTCAGGGCCCAGGAGGTGAGGATGGGGGAGGAACAGGGGCTCAGGCCCTGAGAGGGCTGTCTCTGGGTGACAAAACTGAGACTCTGTGAAGAGGGGGCCCTGTCTTCCCAGCTGATGTTGGAATGCAAGCCTAATACTTGTGGGAAGTTCAGGCACTGCCATAGCCAACAAAAGGGGGTTGTTTCCAAGCCATGGTTCCCAAACTTTGTTCCTCCAAGCCCTCCATTGCAAGAAGGGACCATCAAGGTCACCAGGAGGGAAGGAACAAGAAACTCTGTCCCTGTACTTCAACACATGGCATTCCATGAGAGGCCACTGGAAAAGGCATTTGCAACTGGAAGAACCCCAGGTGCACTGATCTGGTGAAGCCACTCCTCTTAAGGCTGCGAAGCCTGGGAGGGGGCTTGGGGAGGAGGGAGGGAAGAGCTCCAGCAAGTTGAGATGGAGCCCGGCCTGGACCCACAGCTCCAGGTTCTTGGTTTATTCCCATCCCCTTATCCCTACCTCCAACAAAATCTGAAATTCAGTGTATGAGGCCTGAAAGGGACCCGAGAGGTGATTCCGTGCAAATTTCCTCCTTCCATCAGATGCCTGGGTGCTCTCACAGCATCAGTGACAAATCCAGCCTTAGCTTGGACACGCCCAGCGATTGCATGCTCACTGCTTCCTGTGTCCCTCCCTTCTGTCTTTGTATAGCTCTGTATAAAAGTCTTCCTCCATTGCTGCCAGAACTGCCCATGGCTCAACTTTCTCACTGTGCCTCTGGGGCTATGTGGAGAGGCTGTCTCTCTCTCTCATAGAATAGAGCCCTTTAGGTAGAAACAGTAGTAACTATAACCGTAATAGTACCCTACTCCTTAAAAAGAATTTCTATTAGCCCTCCCATTCAACTTCTACCTTAGGGACGCTTCATAGTAACAGCAAAGATGTTTCACTGCTTTGCTATTCACATAGTATTTTCACCTTCACTGTGCCTCATTTCTCACAAGAACCCCGTCCAATATGCACAGTAGGGATCCTATCTGTCCATTTGTCAGCAGTGGCCAACAGAAGGGCTGGGATTTGTCAAGATTCAGCACAGATGGACCCCAAAGTTCCCATTTTCCTGAGTCGAAGCATTGGATGCTGCACCCCCATGGCAACGGGGCCCTTGTTCTCTCATCTAGCAGGTGTCCCCGGTGCTTCCCTCAAGGGCCCATCCAACTTTGCAAGGCCCCTAATTGGGGTGACATTGAAACGTGTGTTTGGCTCCTGTGGTTGTGATATTTAAATCATCTCAGTCTCACATGGGAGGGTGGGGAGGTGGCTGCACGGCTCTGAGCCCCGGAAGAAACCCTGAGTCTGTGGGTATCCGTTCCCCCTCCTCAGCCTGGCTGCCTGCAGTCATGTGGGCCCTAATGGTTAAATTCCACATGGGGGTCTGACCTTCAGATGCAGGGCAGCTCTGGCGGGCAGAAAGCAGCTGAGTGCCACTTACTCATAATGCCAGCTGATTCATTTTTCATTCACTCGGCCAGTTGGTGGATGAATTAAGTGATGCAGCCGGAATTAGCAGCTACAGGCTTCACTTTGCCAGCATTAACATCTCCAGTTTTAAGCTCTTTTAGATAGACACGGTGAGGGAGAGGAGGAACACTGGGTTGGGACTTAAGGTGAACTGGGTTCAAATCCCAGTTCTGCTACAACAGTTTGGTTGTATTGCTTTGGGCAAGTCCCTTCCCTGTCCTGGGCTTCATTTTGCTGGTCTTTACCATGAAGGGATTTGCATCTGGAGATTTCAAAGGGGGACTTTTCAGGATGCCACTCTTCACAGTCTTGTTCATGAACCAGTTAGCTAAACGGCAAGGACAGACAAGAGGTTGCAAACTGATGGCCCACGGCTTGGATTTGTCCCATGGATGTGCTTTATTGAAGAAGCATACTGTTATGCAAGGGTATATTTTTATTTTGAAAGTGTTGGCCGGGCGTGGTGGCTCACGCCTGTTATCCTAGCACTTTGGAAAGCCAAGGAAGGTGAATCACTTGAGGTCAGGAGATCGAGACTAGCCTAGCCAACATGGGGAAACCCTGTCTCTATTAAAAATACAAAAATTAGTTGGGCATGGTGGTGGGCACTTGTTATCCCAACTGCTTGGGAGGCTGAGGCAGGAGAATCGCTTGAACTCGGGAGGCGGAGGTTGCAGTGAGCCGAGATTGCACTGCTTCACTCCAGCCTGGGCGACAGAGTGAGACTGTGTCTCAAAAAAAAAAAAAAAAAAAAGTGTTTGATGGGAAATGCACATTCCAGTTTGGCCCATTCCCCAACATCTCCTATTTTCCTACACCTGGCACCTTTTGGTCACTCATGTTACTCTATCGGGCATCTGATGACATTTGAGTTTGCAACCCCCAGGTCAGTGGAATCACTTTCTATATACAGAATAGTAAGAGTGAAGACAGCAATTCCCACATTTGTTTTATGGTTCCAGTTTAACCAAACCAGTTTCTATCCACTGAAGTGTTTGGCTTAATGCTAGGTCTCTACACAGTTTCACAACATCTCAATTTCCTTATTTTCTATCCACATAGGATTGTGGTAAGATTCATGTTGGTCATATACAGTGGGGATTAAATTTATTATTCTAAAAGCTGCTTGCCAGAGTCATTGCATTTTAGAGATGAACGCTAAATTCACCTTAGCGGACGATTGCTTTGTTTGGGAAAACACACTATTAGACCTTTGTTATCTAAAAGCAAGGCCCAGGACTTGGTTTTAAGGAGTGAGAGGCAGTGGTGGAGGTTGTGATGGATGGATAAGGACAGTAATGCTTCAAATAATATAGTGAGATTCAGCCTTACTTGGGTAGAGAGTTTATGAAGTTAACTGATTCCAGATTTCTTGAGAGCTCAAAAACAAGATTGGGGGGGAACTTGAGACACACGAAAGAGGACACAGGCAAAGGGTCTTGTCCCCAAGCAGGAGTGAACTTGAGCAGCATGGATCAAGGTGA
Source organism: Pan troglodytes (assembly GCF_028858775.2). Lineage (NCBI taxonomy): Eukaryota > Metazoa > Chordata > Mammalia > Primates > Hominidae > Pan > Pan troglodytes. Next base: position 77,714,398 of record NC_072409.2, read on the forward strand.
CTCCCCAACAGGGTACAGCTTCTTTGACTGTAATACTCATTTTTTAAACTAAAAATGTTGACAAATGTCAACACACTAGAACGGGAGTTGACAAACTATGGCCTGTGAACTCAGCCCACTGCCCATTTTTGTATGGCCTGAAAGCTAAGAATGATTTTTATATTTTTAAGCATTTAAAAAACTCAAAAGAAGAATATTTTGTAACATGTGAAAATGATGTAAATTCAAATGTCAGTGTCCATAAATAGAGTCTTATTGGAACACAGCCATACTCAATTGTTTATGTTTTGTCTGCAACTGCTTTCATACCATGACAGAATTGAGTAGTTGCAATAGAGACTGTGTGACTGCGTGTGGGGCTCCACAGGGTACAATCACTGGAGTAAGTGGGCATAGATCCCTTGGAGGAGAAATGGCGGAGTCATCACAGTATATACTTGCTGTGGTGTTTCGGAATCCTTTTCCCTAGGGACTAGCCTCCTCCTGGGTCAATGGACTCTGGATATGAAAACTGGCTCATGCCTATGAACCGAGTGAGTAAGCATGCCCTCTTACTAGGGGGCCATCCTTAGCCTCCTGCTCCTTTATTCATGTGTTCTTCCTACTGGAGATGTTAAGCAGCACCTTTGTGGGCTGCCCGTGTATTTTACTGCTAAGTACACTCTCTTAGTCAGCTTGGGCTGTGTATTCATCTTCAGAGAGACAGAACCTATAGGATATATGAAAAGGGATTTATTAGGGAGAATTGGCTCACATGATTACAGAGGTGAGAAAGTCCCTTAACGGGCCATCAGCAAGCTGGAGAACCAGAAATGCTGGTAGCATGGCTCAGGACAAGTCTAGAAGCCTCAGAACCAGGGAAGCCCATGATGCAGCCCCAGTTCGAGGCCAAAGGCCAGACAGTACCCTGGAGGATGCTGGTGCAAGTCCCAGAGTCTAAAAGCCAAAGAATCTGGAGTCTGATGTCCAGGGGCTGGAAGAGGAAAGAGAGCTCATTAGGTTTAAAGTCATGAGGATGGAGCCCCCATAATGGGATTGGTGCCTTTAGAAGAAGAGGAAGAGACCAGAGCTCACTGTCTTTCTGCCATGTAAGGATACATCAAGAATGCAGCCATCTGCAAGCCAGGAAGAGGGCCTTCTCCAGGAATAGAATCAGCCAGCACCTTGATCTTGGACTTCCCAGTCCAAGAGTCTCTCCAGAAGGGAGAGAGAGAGAATCCCTCTTCTTCTGCCTGAATGTCCAAGTCAGGCCCCCAGCTGACTAGAGAGTGTCCACCCATATTAAGGGTGGGTCTTCCTCTGTCAGTCCACTGCCTCACACTTCAGTCTCCTCTGGAAGCACCCTCACAGACACACCCAGAAACAATGCTTCACCAGCCATCTGGGTATCCGTCAATCCAGTCAAGTTGACACCTAAAATTAATCATAGGTTGCAATGACAAAATACCATCGATTGGGTGGCTTAAACAACAGACACTTACTTCTCACAGTTCTGGATGCTGGGAAGTCCAAGATCAAGGTGCTGGCTGATTCTATTCCTGGAGAAGGCCCTCTTGCTGGCTTGCAGATGGCTGCATTCTTGATGTATCCTTACATGGCAGAAAGACAGTGAGCTCTGGTCTCTTTCTCTTCTTCTAAAGGCACCAATCCCATTATGGGGGCTCCATCCGCATGACTTTGAACCTAATGAGCTCTCAAAGGTCTCAGCTCTCAACACCATCACACTGAGGGTTAGGGTTTCAACAAAAGAATATGGTAGGGGGAACACACATCCAGTCCATAATAGACCCTATGTTCTATTTACACCGCTACAACTTCCTGTGGTGGGAAGCTCCAGTCTGGCTGGTTGTTACCATATTGCCTGCATCACCACCCCACAAGTGCTACCACCTGGCCTCTCTATTACTTCAAGGCCTATGATGTTCATGGCTGTCTACAAACCCAGCTCTGTGACTGCCTGTCCTCCTGTCAACCCTGGTTGGCAGAGGACAGCCACCACTTAGGGGTGTGGATGCTCCAGTCACCAGAAAAAACCTGATGGTTTGGTGAATGTCAAGTCCTTGGGGCATCCCATGGAACATAATCTTCGGGTGGATCTTCCGGCCTCATGTAAGATATCCACTCCAGCATGCTCACCTCCCTGAGCCTCTGAACCCTCCTTCTACCACCTGCCAAGGTAACTCCAGCATCATCACCTTGCTCAGGTTGTCCATCAGCATTGCCAGTCTTCTTCTAAGAGCCACCCTAGCAATGAATTTGCCTCTAACCCTGGAGTCCTTGCTGGGGTGTTAAGTCTCAGTGTCCCAAAAAAGTGCCCCCAAGTCAACAAATTATCTCTTATTTAGTCACATGTTCCAGCCTCCTGGTCAAGCACCCCCAAAATCCAATCCCAGGGCTACTCTCCTGGCTTCTCATGCTACATGCTAGCTAATTCTCACACCTCCTTTGAGGTGTAATCTCTTTCCTCCCTTATCAGACTCAGCACATCCCAAGCCAAGTTCTAGGATTTAATCCTGGTTAGCAGCCTGACAAAGGGGGAGCAGCTCCTGAGGACAGGGCTCCTGCTTCCTTGAGGAGAGAGGGGTTGGTGTGGGGGGTGCAAGGTTTCTGCAGTGTCTTCCTACAAGGAGGAAATGCAAGCTCCTACTACAGAAAGGTGGGCCACCTCTGGAAATGCTGGCAGTTCAGGAGGGGTCTACAGACCCTGCAGATTCTTGCAGATGTCTCCCAGAGGTCCCCACTCATGTTTCAAGATTTTATGTTTCCCTAACCAGGACCTGCCTTAGCTTAATAGACCTGTCTTCCCTGGACATCTAAACATCTATGGCCCTCAGCAACTCTATCAAGTCCCGAGTCTGGTTTTATGGCAAAGGTAATGATTTCTTTGTGCTCTACCAAAGGGGCAGCTCAGGCTCTCACATTCAGCCTTTAACTGTTTGTTAAATGCCCTGAATTTCTCACTGTCCCTCTGCAGGGTGTCACACCTTTGTCAAACCCAGCCAAATCCACAGTTCTTGTTGGCCTTGTTCCCTCTATTCCTTCAAGTATGTGTACTATTGTACCATCCAGGTTGTTATTCTCCACTGGGACATTTTCCCAAGTCACCACTTGTGAAATTTTCAGCAGTTGGGCCACCACCTTGTGCCAAGGACTATCAATGTCCCACATTCCACGTGTCCCACTTGGGATGGAAGCCTCCTTAACACAGCCAGTCAGTGAGGAAGTGGGGCCCCAAAGCCCATCATTCTACTGCCTGCTCTCTGACACTCTACTTCTGCTAGGGTGGGGCCTCCAAGATGCGGGCACCAGGATAGGGTCCAACGTGCAAGAGATGTATTAGGAGAAACACCTGTGAAGGAGAAAGGGTGCTGGAGTAGGAGTAGGTGGGGAGAGCCTTCAGACAATGATGCAGGTCTGACACCTGTGGAAGGAGAATGGGAAGGAAAGATTGTCAGGAAGGAAGAGTATCAGATACCATGCAACTCGAGAAAGGTCTTGGCCAGGGAAAGTTACCAAAGACAGGTAGCCTGTTAGAGGAATTGTGTAGTAGGCAGGAAGGAGCCAGCACCTGTATCCCTCTGTGCTGAGTCTTTAGCTGGGAGCAGTCCTGGGAAGCATGGCCTTGGGGTGAATGCTATGATAGATTCAACTGTCAGTCAACTCCACCCTGTCACAGGCTCTCTTAAAGGGACCAACACGCCCACCACAATATCTCCATTGGTTTGTCCCACCTTTCATGCAACGTCATTAAAATTAATAGCTTACTGATGGCTGGGATCGGTGGCTCATGCCTGTAATCCCAGCATTCTGGGAGGCTGAGGTGGGTGGATCACCTGAGGTCAGGAGTTCAACACCAGCCTAGCTAACATAGTGAAACCCCATCTCTACTAAAGATACAAAAATTAGCTGGGCGTGGTGGTGGACGCCTGCAATCCTAGTTACCCAGGAGGCTGAGGCACGAGAATCACTTGAACCCGGGAGGCGGAGGTTACAGTGAGGAGAGATCACGCCACTGCACTCTAGCCTGGGGGATAGAGGGAGAACGTGTCACCTAAAAAAAAATCTCTATATAGATATATAGAGATATAGATATATAGAGATAAAATCTATCTCTATATATCTATATAGATAGATTTTACATATTTATATAGGGATATATATATATATGAGAGTGAGAGAGAGAGAGAGAGTTAGTTTACTGACCATCAAGCCAGGCAAAGAAAGGCATGGAGTCAGATAGAATCCAATCAGGTGTTATTTTAAATTTTGTTATAAGTGATATCCCTGTCAAAAAGAAAAAAATAGGGAATTCAATTTGGTATTGCACAAAGTGATAAGCTGGATGAAACTAGGTACAACACAATTGTTGAGGGGAGGGGTGTTGCAAACTCAAATTAGTTACATAATTTAGGTCATGGTATAACTTGAATCTAAGGGGCCTGAATTGAAAGTCCACCTGCTCTGGGCTTGGAACCCCCCGAAGTCACATTAAAAAGCGCTTGAGAGGAATCACCCAGGATGATTACGTTTTAGTCTTCAGTGCCAACCACTACCTCTGGCCACCAGTACCTGCAGCCTGTGAGATGGTACCAATAGCATGACCGTAATGACTGACCCAGAACCTCAGCTCACCCGAAATGAGGGTGCTGTAGCTGGGTTGGCAACCTCAGTTTTCTTGGGATAAGAAAGCAGTTCCCACAGTGAAAAGGTGTCTTTTTAACCCCTGGAAGGTATAAATTAAATACATAAATAATGAAGTCAATTAATAGTAATACATTTGTGTTAAACTTAGGAATGATCTGTATATACTTGATATTTATAGGTTTTGTGATGTGTAAGAGAATTTGGCATATCTGAGATTACACTGTAAATATGTAATTAAGTAACTGATTTTTGACTTGTGATTTTGCATTAAAAGTTGTAAGAGAATCTGATGAGTTTAGTAAATAGTGTTGGAATGTTTATGAGACTCTGAGATTCACCATATTTATGACTTTAATTTATTAAATTTACAAGAATAATTTTAAGTGCTTAGAAAGGTTTTGCTTGTTAGGCACCAAAGTGCCCCAAACAAAAACAGATGCATCACATGTATATATAAATGCACTTCAAAAGGCTTAAGGGGATTTAATAAAATGAGTTGTAAATGAGGCTGTTTCAGGGAATTTGGATTTACAGTTAGGATAATAAAATTCAAAATTAATCTTAAAGGCTTAGGGAAAAATAGGTTTTTATAGTTTGTTACTTTTTTCTGCACCCAAAAAGTAATAATTCTGAAGTCATCAAGAACTCCAGCTGACACTTGCTATATCTAAAAATGAATTCAGAATTGTTCCCTACCCTAGGAGCTAAACGTTGGCTCCTGAATGGTGAACAGCAGTACCACACGCACAGGGGTTCAGATGAGTCCCGGGGCACCCTTGCTTCTCCCTGTCCTCCTCTCCACATCTAAATAGCTCCCTGGCACTTACCCATCCTTCAGGCCTTTGGGCTCTGCCCTCCTCTCTCCCCTGCCCCTTGGGCTAGCATTACCGCTGCCCCAGGTTTCTCATCTGCCTCGCAGGAATCTCCCTGCCTCTGGTCTTCTCTCCTCTCACCTTTCTTTTCTTCCATTAGAAGATTTGCAAAGACACTGCTGAGTGGAGAAGGAAGCCCAGCCTGCGTGACTCTGGCTGACTTTGTGTATCTGCTGGCCATGACAGCCCCAGAAGTCTGTAGATGGTCCTCCCAGGTCTGAGTTGCAGCTTTTTGCCTGCAATGTCACTGTCTTCCTCACCAGCCCAGCCTGCTTTGTTGTTGTTCTTTGAACCTTTTTAAAAATTTTATTGATGCATAATAGATGTACATAGTCTGGGGGTATGTGCGATAATTTAACACATTTATATAATTTGTAAAGATCAAATCAGTGTACTTGGGATATGCATCACTTAAATATTTGTCTTTCCTTTATGTCAGAAACATTCAAATTATTCTCTTCTAGCTATTCTGAAGTGTACAACAGATTATTGTAAACTATAGACACCTTAATGGTCTAACACTAAGCCTTATTTCTCCTATCAAACTACATTTGTACACATTAATCAACCTCTCTTCATCTCCTCCTCCCCACTACTCTTCTCAACCTCTGGCAACCACCAATTTATTCTCTATCTTAATGAGATTCACTTTTTTAGCTCCCACATATGGGTGGGAATAGGCGATATTTGTCTTTCTGTACTTGGCTTATTTCACTTAACATAATGACCTCCCATTCCATTCATGTTACTGCAAATGACAGGATTGCATTCTTTTTTATGGCTGAATAATATTTCATTCTGTATATAAACCATGTTTTTTAATCCATTTATCCATTGATGGGCCCTTGGGTTGATTTCATATTTGGGCTATTGTGAATGGTGCTGCAATAAACATGGAAGTGCAGGTATCTTTTCAATATATTGATTTCCTTTCTTTTGGATATATAGCTTAGATTTTTTCTAAGGTCCTTAGGTTTTTCTAAGTATATAAGTATATATTTTACATTCCCAACAGTGGGAATGAAAAAAAAGCCATTTTATCTGAGGTGAGATGATATCTCATTGTGGTTTTGATTTGCATTTCTCTGATGACTAGTGATGTTAAGCATTTTTTCATATATCTGTTGGCCATTTGTATGTCTCTTTTGAGAAATATCTATTCAGATCTTTTATCCATTTTTAAATCATATTATTTGGGTTTGTGCTAATGAGTTGTGTGAGCACCTTACACAATCTGGTTATTAATCCTTTGTCAGATGAGTAGTTTGCAAATATTTTCTCTCATTCTGTGGGTTGTCTCTTCACTTTGTTGATTGTTTCCTTTGCTGTGCAGAAGCTTTTTAGCTTGAGGAAATCTCATTTGTCTAGTTTTGCTTTGGTTAGCTGTGCTGTTGAGGTCTTACAGGAAAAATTTAATGTCATGCAGCATTTCTCCAATATTTTCCTCTAGTAGTTTTATAGTTTTATGTGTTATTTTTAAGTATTTAATCAAATTTTTGATTTTTGTGTATGTGAGAGATAGGAGTCTAGTTTTTCGTTTTTGTTTTGTTTTTGTTTTTGTTTTTTTCTTGAGATGGGGTCTTGTTCTCTCACCCAGGCTGGAGTGCAGTGGCATGATCATGGCTCATTGCAGCCTCAAACTGCTGGGCTCAATTGATCCTCCCACTTCAGCCTCCTAAATAGCTGGGACTACAGGCGTGTGCCACCACACCTGGCCAATTTCTGTTTTTTTTTTTTTTTTGTAGAGTTGAAGCTTTGCCATGTTGCCCAGGCTGGTCTCAAACTCCCGGGCTCAAGATATCTGCCTGCATTGGTCTCCCAAAGTGCTGGGATTACAGGTGTGAGCCACTGCACCCAGACAAGTTTCATTCTTATGCATATAGTTATCCAGTTTTCCCAGCCTCATATATTGAAAAGATATTTATTGCATGTTCTTGACTGACAATGCATGGATTTATATCTGGGTGCTCTGATCTGTTCCATGTATGTATCTGTACCTATCTGTATAGCCAGTACCATGCTAATTTGGTTACTATAGCTTTGCAGTAAGTTTTTTGTTTGTTTTTGAGACAGAGTTGGGCTCTGTTGCCCAGGCTGGAGTACAGTGGTGTGATCTCGGCTCACTGCAACCTCCGCCTCCAGGGTTCAAGCAATTCTTCTGCCTCAGTCTCCCGAGTAACTGGGATTACAGGCACGCACCACCATGCCCGGCTAATTTTCGTATTTTTAGTAGAGACAGGGTTTTGCCATGTTGGCCAGACTGGTCTTGAACTCCTGACCTCAGGTGATCTGCCCACCTTGGCTTCCCAAAGTGCAGGGATTAAAGGCATGAGCCACCCTGCCCAGCCTGCAGTAAGTTTTGAAGTCAGGTAGTGTGAGGCCTCCACCTTTGTTCTTTTTGCTCAGAATTGTTTAGGCTATTCAGGGTCTTTTGAATTTCCATATAGATTTTAGGATTTTTTTTCCTATTTCTTGAAGAATGTCATTAGTATTTTGATAAGCATTGCATTGAATCTGTAAATTGCTTTGGGTAGTATTGCCATTTCAATACAGATTCTTCCAATCCATGAGCATGGAATATTTTTCCATTTTTTGGTGTCCTCTTCAATTTCTTTCATCAGTGTTTTATAGTTTTCCTTGTATAGATGTTTCAGTTCTTTGGCTAAATTGATTTCTTCGTATTTTATATTCTTTATAGCTATTGTAAACAGATTTCTCAATTTTTCTCAGATTATTCACTGTTGGCATATATAAATGCTACTGAATTTTGTATGCTGATTTTGTATCCTGCAACATTACTGAATTCATTTATCACTTCTAACAGTTTTTTTGGTGGAGTCCTTAGGTTTTTCTAAATATAAGATCCTGTTGTCTGAGAGCAAGGCTAATTTGACTTCTTCCTTTCCAATTGGGACGCCCTTTATTTCTTTCTCTTGCCTACTTGCTCTGGCCAGGACTTCCAGTATTACGTTGAATAAAAGTGGTAAAAAATAGGCATCTTTGTCTTGTTCCAGATCTCAGAGGAAAGGCCTTCAATTTTTCCCTGTTCAGAACAATGTTGGCTATGGATTTGTTATATATGACCTTTATTATTTTGAGGTATATTCCTTCCATTCCCAGTTTGATGAAGGTCTTTATCATAAATGGATGTTGAATTTTATCAAATGCCTTTCTGGCATCTATTGAAATAGTCATATGTTTTTCATTCTTAGTTCTTGGTTCTGTGAATGTCATGTATTATGTTTATTGATTTGTGTATGTTGAACCATCCTTGCATACCGGGGATAAATCCCACTTGATCATGGTTAATGATCTCTTTAATGTGTTGTAGAATTTGGTTTGGTAGTATTTTATTGAGAATTTTTGCATCTTGGTTCATCAGAAATATTGGCCTACAATTTTCTTTTCTTGCTGTATCCTTGTCTGGTTTTGATATCAGGGTAATGCTGGCCTCATAGATAGAATGAGTTTGGAAGTATTCCTCCTCTATTTTTTTGAAGAGTTTGAGTAGAATTGGCATTAATTCTTTGGCTTTGTTTATTTTTGTTTTTTAAGAGACAGTCTCACTCTGTCACCCAGGCTGGAGTGCAGTGGTGTAATCTTACCTCACTGAAGCCTTGAACTCCTGGGCTCAAGTGATCCTCCCATCTCAACCTCCTAAGTACCTAGAACTACAGGCATGCACCACCGCACCCAGCTAATTTAAAAAATTTATTGTAGAGAATCTGAATGATCTTTCCATCACTGAGAGTGGGGTGTTAAAGTCCCCTACTGTTATTGTATTGCAATCTATCTCTTGCTTTAGATTGCTTTTCATATTTGGGATCTCTGGTGTTGAGTGCCTATATATTTAAAATTGTTACATCTGCTTGAGAAACTGACCCCTTTATCATTATATAGTGACTTTCTTTGTCTCTTTTTACAATCTTTGACTGACTTGTAGTCTATTTATCTAACTATAGCTATAGCTACTTCTGCTTTTTTTTTTTTTTTTTTGGTTCCAGTTGTACGGACTCTTTTTTTACCCCTTCATTTTCAGTCTATCTTTACAGGTGGGTTTCTTGTAGGCAGCATATAGTTGGATCTCATTTCTGTCCATTCAGCCACTCTCTTCCTTTTAATTGGAGAATTGAGTTCCTTTATATTTAGTACTATTATTGACAACTAAGGACTCACTACTGTCATTCTGTTGCTTGTTTTCTGATTGTTTTGTAACTCCTCTCTTCCTTTCTTCATTTCTTACTGCCTTACTTTGTGGTTCAGTGATCTTCTCTGGCAGTATGTTTTAATTTGTTTTTGTTGGTTTTTTTGGAGACAGAGTCTTGCTCTGTCTCCTAGGCTGGAGTACAGTGGTGCAATCTCAACTCACTGCAACCCCTGCCTCCCAGGTCCAAGTGATTCTCCTGCCTCAGCCTCCCAAGTACCTGGGATTACAGGCACCTGCCACCACATCTGGCTAATTTTTGTATTTTTAGTACAGACAGGGTTTTGCCATGTTGGCCAGGCTGGTCTTGAACTCCTGAGCTCAGGTGATCCACCCACCTCGGCCTCCCAAAGTGCTGGGATCACAAGTGTGAGCCACCACGCTCAGCCTAATTTGTCGTTTTTTATTTTTAGTGAACTCACTATAGGGTTTGCATTGTGATTACCATGCAGTTTACAAAAAAAAACTTATAGATGTAACATTATTTTAAAGAGAAGATATCTTATTTTAGATCACATAGAATAGAAACAAAGAAAAAATGAAAATAAAAGTTTACATTGTAACTCCATCGCCTCCACATTTTGACTGTTAGTTGTTTCAATTTACATATTTTTATATTACCTGTCTCTTAACAGGTTGTTGTAGCTATTATTGTTTTTGACAGATTTATATTTTGGGTTTCATACTAGAGTTATAAGTGCATTTCATACCACAATTACAATATTAGAGTATTCTGCATTTGTGCATGTACTTAATTTTACCAGTGTGTTTTATACCTTCAAATATTTTAAATTTTGTTTTGTTTTTGCATATTAGTGTTTTTTTCTTTCAGATTGAATAACTCCCTTTAGCATTTCTTTCTTTCTTTTTTTTCCTTACAGTAGATATTATCCGAAAACCTTTAGCATTTCTTGTAAGATGAACCTGGTGGTGGTGAATTCTCTCAGCTTTTGTTTGTCTGGAAAAGTCTATCTCTCCTTCATTTTTGAAGAATAACTTTGCTTGATACAGTATTTTTTGATGGTAGTTTTTTCCTTTCAGCACTTTAAAAATGTCATGTCACTCCCTCCTGACCTATATGGTTTCCATTGAGAAGTCTCTTGCCAGAAAGACTTTATGTTTTACTTGCTTCTTTTCTCTTGCTATTTTTAGGATCTTCTCTTTGTCCTTGACATTTGAGAGTTTGGTTATGATATGCCTTGGAGTAACCTTGTTTGAATCAAATCTGTCTGGTGTTCTCCAGCCTTCCTGTACCTGGATGTTTATATCTTTCTCAAGTTTTGGAAAGTTTTCTGTTATTATTTCTTTAAATAAGCTTTCCACCTCTTGCTCTTTCTCAGCTCCATCTTGAACATCAATAATGCTTAGATTTGGTCTTTTGAGGTAATTTTCTATATCTTGTTTGCTTTTCATTATTTTTTTCTCCTCTGACTGTGTATTTTCAAATAGCCTGGTATCAAGCTTACTGATTCTTTCCTCTGCTTGATCTATTTTGCTGTTGGGAGCCTCTAATGAATTTTTCAATTCAGCAAATGTATTTCTCAGTTTTAAGATTTCTGTTTGATTATTTTGTTATTTCAATGTCTTTGTTGAATCTCTCTAATAAACTTCTAAATTGCTTTCCCGCATTACCTTGAAGATCCCTGAGTGTCCTTAAAACTGCTATTTTGAATTGTTGCTCAGAGAGCTCACACATCATTGTCTTGCTGGGGTCCATTACTGATTCCTTGCTTTGTCCATTTGGAGAGTTCATGGTTCTCTGTCTGCTGTTGGTTCTTGTGGATGTGTGTCTATGTCTTTGCATTGAGGGATTCGTTATTCATTTTAATCTCCATATAGCTTGTTTTGCTTTTATTGGATATATTTGCTTAGAGGTTCTTTATTGCTAAATCACTGTCTTCTTTTTGGCTCTAGATGGCATCTTAAGCCCACATTTGCTTTGGCTGTAGTAAATGATTGGAGCACTGCCCTTCCTAAATGGGGTATCTCAGCAGTGTGGGAAGCCTGGCTAGGGGTTTGTGCCCAGGGGACCTGTGGAATGGACCTCCTACAGCATAGTGCAAATGAACCACCACTCTGATTTAATGTCTCCTTTGGCAAAGTTACAAAGCAGAATTTCCAGAGATGAGGATGCTTGTCTCACCTCCCCACTTTCTGTCTGCCTGTCCTCAGGGATAGTTTAGTTCTCTCTTTGGTCACTTAGTGATGCTTCCCATGGTTTAGGCAGAGGTCTACTGCCAGGGAAACCAAGGTGGTGGGGAAGCTGGTTGTCCACCTCGATCTCACTTTTTCTACTGTAGAAATTGTGTGTTGGGGGAAATTTTTTCATGCTCTTGGTGCTGGGAAGAATGGGAGAAGGGGTTCACAATTGTGAAGCTCAATTTTTCTTACGTCTGCTTAGAGATTTTTCAATTCTCTGTGGCCCCAGGAACTGTTTCATCTTCATTCTTGAGTTCTGGGATATTACTGGTGATAATCTTGGCACTGTATATTTATTTTTGGTTTCCTATGTAGGGGGCAGTGAAGCTAGGTTGCTTCTACGCTGCCATTTTGGAACCAGAAGCCCAGCCTACTCTCTTATTGTTAGCCAGACTATGTGCATTAGGAAAGGTGAAGCCTCCTCCCTCTACTTGCTTGCTCTTTCTTTTTCCTTTTTTTTTGTTTGTTTGTTTGTTTGTTTGTTTTTGTTTTGACAGAGTCTCACTCTGTCACCCAGGCTGGAATGCAGTGATGCAATCTTGGCTCACTGCAATTTCTGCCTCCTGGGTTCAAGTGATTCTTGTGCCTCAGCCTCTCGAGTAGCTAGGAATTACAGGTGTGCCATCACACCCAGATAATATTTGTATTTTTAGTAGGGACAGGGCTTCACCATGTTGGCCAGGCTGGTCTCAAACTCCTGACCTCAAGTGATACACCTGCCTTGGCCTCCCAAAGTGCTGGGATTACAGGCATGAGCCACTGTGCCCATCCTGCCATCTGTTTCTTTTGCTGCAATTCTGAGTTAGGAATGGAAGCCCTGATGAGGGTGAGGGTGACAGTGGCCACCTTCTCTGAGCCCTCCCTTCTACTGATCACTTTTCTCTAAAGATCTCATCACCCTGACCTAATTCAGTCTCTGCCATTTCTGTATACCAAGGTAAAGATGGGCATTGACTGAAAGACAAGGAAGCAAGGGAAAATTCTACATTTTGTAACCAGAGAGCATGGGAGCAGGTGCCCAATTCCAGCTCCACCATGGACTTTCTGTGTAAGCCTGAGTAAATCCTTTCCCTGTCTGGGCCTGGTTTTCCCTGGCCCTTTATTAAGTAAACAAGACCTTTTCATCCAGCAAAGCCACTTCTAGGTCTTTGTCTGAGAAATATGCTCTTATATGTGCCCAGCAGACAAATAAGGCTTGCAGCCTTGCTAGCAACCATAAATAATGTCAATCTAAAATGTCAATCAATAGAAGAATATGTGAGTAAATTAGAGTACACACATAGACTATGTCAGTCAGGGTCTGATAAGGTTTGGCTGTGTCCTCACATAAATCTCATCTTGAACTCCCATGTGTTGTGGGAGGGACCCAGTGGGAGGTAATTGAATTATGGGGGCAGATTTTCCCATTCTGTTCTCAGGATGGTGAGTAAATCTCATGAGATCTGATGGTTATTATAAGGGGGAGTTTTCCTGCACAAGCTCTCTTTTTGCTTGCTGCCATCCACGTAAGACATGACTTGCTCCTCCTTGCCTTCCACCTTGATTGTGAGGCTTCCCCAGCCACATGGAACTGTAAGTCCAATTAAACCTCTTTCTTTTGTAAATTGCCCAGTCTTGGGTATGTCTTTATCAGCAACGTGAAAATGGACTAATACAGGGTCCAGTTAAGAAATACCATTAGGCCAGGCGTGGTGGCTCATGCCTGTAATCCCAGCATTTTGGGAGGCTGAGGCAGGTGGATCACCTGAGGTCAGGAGTTTGAGGCCAGCCTGGATGACATGGTGAAACCCCAGCTCTACTAAAAATACAAAAAATCGGCCTGGCGTGGTGGCTCACGCCTGTAATCCCAGCACTTTGGGAGGCCGAGGTGGGCGGATCACGAGGTCAGGAGAACGAGATCATCTTGGCTAACACAGTGAAACCCTGTCTCTACTAAAAATACAAAAGATTAGCCAGGCATCATGGTGGGCGCCTGTAGTCCCAGCTACTCGGGAGGCTGAGGCAGGAGAATGGCAAGAACCTGGAAGGTGGAGCTTGCAGTGAGCCAAGATTGTGCCACTGCACTCCAGCCTGGGCAACAGAGCAAGACTCCATCTCTAAATAAATAAATAAATAAATAAATAATAAATAAATAAAAATAAAAATGCAAAATATCAGCCAGGCATGGTGGCAGGTACCTGTAATCCCAGCTACTCTGGAGGCTGAGGCAGGAGAATTACTTGAACCTGGGAGGCAGAGGTTGCAATGAGCAGAGATCACACCACTACACTCCAGCCTGAGCAACAGGAGTGAAACTTCATCTAAAAAGAAAGAAAGAAAGAAAGAAAGAAAGAAAGAAAGAAAGAAAGAAAGAAAGAAAGAGAAAGAAAGAAAGAAAGAAAGAAAGAAAGAAAGAAAGAAAGAAAGAAAGAAAGACAATTAGCACCAGTTATCTTCCTCACAACATTCTGTTACAAAAATATTCAAACATACAGGAAAATTTTTAAAGTTATAAAGCAAACACCCATATACCCACCAAAATTAACATTTGGTCATATTTGCTTTATCATCTATCAATTGATCCATCTGTCTATCCATCTTATTTTTAAATGCATTTTAAAATAAGATACTAAAAAATATGTTTTGCCCAGAAACACTTCAACATGTATATCATTAACTAGAGTTCCATATGTATTTACAGATTTTTTAAGGTAAATTTTTATATTAATCAAATGCACAAATCTTAAGTCTACTATTCAAAGAGTTTTGCCAAGTTCATCCACTGATGTAATTCAAACCCTTCATCAAGAGATAGAAAATATTCTTCACGCCAGGAAGTCCACTCATGCTTTTTCCCATCCAATTCCCACTGCTCCCGCCTCCACCTGCAAACACTTTTCTGTTTTTTTTTTTTTTTTTTTCCTACCAGAACTTAATTGTATCTGTTCTAGGACATCATGTGAATTGAGACATACCATAAAAGGCCTCTTTCAGTCAGCCCAGTGTTTTTAAGATTCATACATGTGGATGTGCATATCACTAATTTTTGTCTTCTTTGCACAGAGTCGTATCCTGTTGTGTGGATATACCACAGTTTGTCCACTCTTCTGTTGATGGACACCTGGGATATTTCTAGCTTTTATCCATTGTGAACAAAGCTGCTATGGACTTTTGGTTTTTTAACAATTATTTTTGTGGTCATATGTTTTTATTTGTCTTGGGTAAATACCTCCCCTCCAGAGGATGCAGCGTTCGAGGCGCTGGATTTTGTTAATGTTTAGATTTATAAGAAGGATAAAGCACCGCCTACCTTCATGTCCTCTCCCATCCTTTGCCTCAGTGTAGATGTAAGCCAGCTGGTGCCATCTCCCTCCCTTCGTGAATTCTGTGTGGAGTCCTCTTCCTGGTTCATCCTTGTTATTGTGCCTTGCTCAGGACCACTCCAGGCCACTAGGTATGCTTCAGTACTTGTAACTCTTATAGGGCTGGGAATCTTTATCTCTTTCATTTCAGGAGTCCTGCTTCCTTGCAAATGCTCCTATCTCTCCCTCAGAAACCTCCAACCTCCCCACATCAGTTGATGGACATTGGCCTCTAGGCTGATTCGAAGCTCTAAGTGAGCTCTAATGTTCTACAAGCAGGTCTGATTACCCATGGTCACCAGCCTGAGTTCTTTCTGGGCCCATTCAGAGTGGCTGGGGAAGGAGCTGTGAAGCAAGGAGCAGACAGTTGGATTCCTATGACCTGGTCCAAAGATGCAGATTCAGAGCCAACTCCCTGGCCCACCAGACTTTAGCACCTCTTATCTCCCTTGGATGTCTGCACTCAGGCCTCATTGCCCACCTGTGGAGGGGCCACCATCTGCAGATGGGCGATGGGGCCTGATTGGGGAACATGAGCGCTCTCCAGCCTCAGTGAAGCTCAGCCTTCACCCAACTGTGTATCATACATAGCACCCCGGTTAAGAATGAGGACAGTGGACATAGACACCCTGGTTCCAGACCTGACTCTAGCTGTCTTCACGTGTCTCCTGTTGCTTCTGTTGTGATAAATTTCAAATATAATGCAAACTAGAGAGAGAGGAGCTGCTGCTGGCTCTGCTGAGTTCCTTCTCACCTTACACAACCTGAGCTTTATGACCTAGAGCAAGGTACTTCCCTCTGAGCCTCAGGTTTCTGTCTGTAAAGAGCCATACAAATGGCAGATAGTGGGGTGTTACAATTGACCTATGAGCTTGGGCAGGCCAGGTGAGCCCAGGTAAATGGAAGCCCCTACTACCATTTCATGTGGCCCCTCCCTCTTGAATTCATGCCCAGTCATTACCTCCATCACCCTCTTAATCCTCACCACAGCCTTGGGAGGGGGTGTGGCCGTACAGGAATTATTAACCCCTTTTACAGATGAGAAAATTGAGGGGTAAAGCAGAAAACTGGCCTGCCACATCCCCATGAGGGAGCCTGGGTTTCTGACTCTCTCTGTGCCTGTCCTTCTGTTTAACGTGTTAATTTATGGTGAACTCTCACATGTGGAGAGGAAGAGGGTAGAGCCTCGTGGCTAAAAGCCAGTTAGGAGCCAGCCCACCTGGGTTCCAATCCAGGCTCTGCAGCTACTAGGGCAAGTCACCTAACCTCTTTGTTCCTTGGTTTCTTTCTAAGTAAAATTAGTATTCCGAGAGTACTTACACTGTTAATAATAGCAACATTAGTATTATTATAATACATTGTGAGAATTAAATGAGTGAACACAGGTAAAACAGAATGACCTAGAACATAGTAGGTGCTATGGTTTAAGGGTGTCCCCCAAAATTCGTGTGTTGGAAATTTAATCCCCAACACAACAGTATTGGGAGGTGGGGCCTAATGGGAAGTGCTTAGGCCGTGAGGGCTCTGCCCTCATGAATGGATTAATCTGCTATAAAGAGGATTGTGGGAGTGAGCCCTCTCTCTTCTGTTCCTCCTCCATGTGAGGACATAGTGCTCCCCCCTCCAGAGGATGCAGCATTCAAGGCACCATCTTGGAAGCGGCTCTCTTGCTGAGAACGTGAGGCTGAATGAGGGATGCAGAACTGCATGAGGCCACTGGATACCTTCCCTCCAGTGGATGCAGGACTTGAGAGGAGGTGAGTCTGGCTGGTCTGGGTGATGCCTGCTTGGAGCTACCTTTGCCAGCAGCCACAGGAATGTGCATTTCCCAAACCCATTCCCAGTTGCCCTGACCCCTGGCAGAGTTAGGCAGGGGAGCCACATTTTCCCACAGCTCACAGTGCCTCTCCAGCGGTGGCTGCAGAAAGGCCTCTTTTTGTTTAGACTCTGTTTCCAAGGTCAGATCTCCTCAGCCAGCAAGGCTCTTCAGCTAATGATGTCCGTGGAGACAGAGGAGGCTGCTACACATAGCCTTGCCCAGGAGTCGCCCCAGGGAGAGCCATTTGCCAGGGGCAGTTTGGCCTGCAGTGGAGCAAGGTTGGTGAGCACATCCCCAGGGGCAGGAGGCCTGAAAGTCAGGGCTGAAGGAGCCTTTTCACGAGTATCCTGCAGCCGCCTCCTCCTTTTACTCAAGGAGGGGAGACAGGCCCAGAGACCTCTGTCACCAGGAGTCAGGGCAGAGCCAGGCCTGCAATGCAGGGCTGCTGCCTGCTCCATCCCCCTGGACAGTGGACCCCAAACTTGAGCAGGCATCAGCATCACCTGGAGGGCTTGGTTAATCACTGACCGAGGGGCCCCACCTCCAGGTTTTGATTCAGTAGGTCTGGCATGAGGCCTGGGGATTTGCCTTTTAACAAGTTCCCAGTGATGCCTATGCTGCTGGTCCAGGAACTGCACTTTGAAAATCATTATTTAGGAAGCTGCCTTGTGCCTAGAAAGGTGGGATGGAGCCCAAGAATGAGGTGCCGAGGAGGTAGAATAGCAACTGCTTTCTGGAAGGAAATGGAGGACAGAGTAAAAATAAACTTGAAGGTTCTAGGATGGGCAGGCTTCAGGGGGAGGCTGGGTGGAGGAGGAAGAGGTGGAGCCGGGGTCCATTCAGACTAGAGTGAGGCAAGGTGCCTGGAAAGCAAAACTTAAGAGACACTCACTCTCAGGTTTGTACAAGCACAAGGTCAGCAGCTGCAAGAACCTGAGAAGGACTGTCTCTTTAAATATTGTGGGCTGGGCATGGTAGTTCACACCTGTAATCCCAGGACTTTGGGAGGACAAGGCAGGTGGATCACGAGGTCAGGAAATGGAGACCATCCTGGCTAACACAGTGAAACCCTGTCTCTACTAAAAATACAAAAAAAATGAGCCAGGTGTGGCGGTGTGTGCCTGTAGTCCCACCTACTTGGGAGGCTGAGGCAGTAGAATGGCGTGAACCCGGGAGGCCGAGCTTGCAGTGAGCCGAGATTGCGCCACTGCACTCCCACCTGGGTGACAGAGCCAGACTCCGTCTCGAAAAAATAAATAAATAAATAAATAAATAAATAAATAAAATAAATAAAAATAAAATAAACACTGTGCGCTAGCACCTGACTTGCTTCATTCCAGTCCCAGCTCTGCCCCTGAGGTCCCCATGTGTCCGTCAGGCTGTCAGGTCAGCAGTGCACTCAGTGTTTTCATGAGTAGCGACCTTCTGTGGGGCTCTGCATTCCTGATGGAAAACTCTTCTTGGTTAGAAGCATGACATTTAAAAGCCTAGGCCAGGAGGAAGGTAGGTGCACATGTGTGAAAGTGAGAGAAAGAGAAGACCTGGAAAGAAGGCAGCCAAAGTGACATACAGCAGTGTGTAGACTCCCTGCTAATTAAAGTGTGCTTCTTGGAACAGTGGCATCAACACCACCAGGGGAGCTTTAAAAAATTCCAATGCCCAGGCCACACCCCAGAATCTACATTTTAGCAGGATTGCCAAGTGATGTAGGCACAGGAACACTGGGATCGCCTGGAGAGTTTTGTAAAATACTGATGCCTGGGCCGTGACCCAGAGATTCTGATATCATTGCTCTGGGTTTGGCGTGTGCTCCGGGGTTTTAAAAACTCCCACGTGTTCTCAGGTGCCACGTAGTCTGAGCATCATTGGTGTAGACAGCTTCAGAGGTCTTTAGAATTGGTGTTGGAGGCAATGTGACATAGTAGAACTCACACAGGATTTTAGTATTTGGAGTGCAAATTCCAATCTTGACTCTGCCACTAACTAGCTATGTTGGCCTTGGCCAGATCATTTTTCTCTCTCAATTTCCTCAACATTCAAATGGGAATATTAACAACCTCCCTGGACCAAAAAGTTAATTATGATTAATTATTAGAGTTCAAGGGAGTCTTGGGTAACATTTAGTCATGGATCCTCAATTTTACCCTTGAGAAAGCTTAAGACCTCTCTGGGTTTCAGTTTCTCCACTTGTAAAATTTAGAGATTGGACCACTAAGGACTGGTTATGGTTTAAATGTGTCTCCCAAAAGCGTATGTTGGAAACTTAATCCCCATTGCAAGTGTTGGGAGGTGAGGACTAAAGAGAGATGATTAGGGCATGAAGGTAAAGCAAATGTATTAATGCCATTATTGTGGGAGTGGGCTCCTTATAAAAGGACAGGTTCACCCCCCTCTTGCTCTCTCTCACCTTCACTTTGCCTTCTGCCATGGGATGACGCAGCAAAAAGGCCTTCTCCAGATGTGGCCCCTTGATCTTGGACTTCCCAGCCTCCAGAACCATGAGCCAAAATATCCGTTCATTATAACTTACCCAGTCTGTGGTATTATGTTACAGCAGCATAAAACAGAGTAAAAGAGGCCTTTCTCGAACCCACTGTGCATGTTTCTCCCCTTGTGCAATGGTTCCTTCTGGCAGCAATTCCTGCCCTATCTTTCTTAATCCAGTGCTTCCTGCCTTTCCACTCAAGAGTGGCTCCAGCACCCCTTCCTCCAGGGTTCCCTCTCCCTGCATCCTTCATCCTGGTCTAATTAAACTATAGGTTTACATCTCTTATAGGCTGAGTTTACATCTTTTAGGGAACCTTCCCTGACTCTCTCCTATCAGGCCCAGGTTAGAGGCACCCTATTCTCCCCAGCCTCTCTAGCCCTTTCTCTTGTCTGATCACCAAACAGATTATAAGAGCCCTGTGGGCACTCTCCATGTCTACATTGTATCTCCAGTAGGTATTCATCAATTAAGTGTCTGAGAGTGAAAGGAACGGCATTGGGAGTCTGTGATCAATTGATTTCACAATGAACTCTTGCTCAAAACTTGTAGCCTTTGCCATCTCGATTCAACTCAATGTGTAGAAGGTAACTGAAGCATGAGGAAGGTCTCATTAATTTCATTAATTTAGGTCTCTTCCCTCCTGACACTAACCTCAATTATCTAACTGCTGGAGGAACAGTTTTCTGGATGGTGAAAGAGCAACTGATTTATAAGCCTCGGTGGATCTCAGCCATAACCTCTGTTTAGAAAGCACTTTCCTATCTGCTGGCTGCGGCTGGAAAGATGGCAGGGCTGGAATGGTTATAATCCCACAACAACAGGAATTGCTTGAGGGCTGGCATTGTGTCTGTTTGGTTCACTGAAGTATCCTTGGCACATGGTAAGCACTCAGTAAATATTAATATCTGCTCAATAAGAAGCCTCATATCATACAGATGACAGAAAGAGAGACTTTGGAGGGCTGGGTGGCTCACCCAAGCCCACAAAGCTGGAGCTTCAGAACTGAGAAGTCCCAACTTCCTGTGCAAGGCCCCTTTCTACTCTCCAGGACATGCAGTATCTGACCTGGTGCAGAATTTATGCTCCAAAATGTACCAACTTTTTATGTCCCTTTCACTCACACCGCATCACTTCAAGGGCTGGAGTGATGGTACTCAATGCTGGTGCCTTGCAGAAGTCTTAGGACCACATTTTCCCACAGCCCAGCATCTTTGGCTTTGGCCCCCGTGGAGCCAATGTGCTGGTGTGATTGAGCGTGCCCAGTGACAGTTTGCTTTCTGGTTAGATTCCTAACTGCCCATCTCACTGTAAGCACAAAGCAAAAGGGTCCCCCCACCCCCTGCTCCAGCCCTCAGCTCAGCATCTGGCAGGGACACTTAGTGCTCAAAGAGAAGAGCAAAGAGAGGCTAAACGAAGCATTTTGCACTTTCTTCTAAGTCAGGCAGGGGCAGATGGTGGCTGTGACATGGCAATGGCAGGGGGATCAGTCAGCGTGAAAACCATCCCCTCCCTTATCCTCCAGCAGTAATTGATGGGAAACCATGACACCTGCCCAGAGAAGTCAACGGCCAGCTCCCGATCACATTTCCCAGTTTCTTTTAACACTTGCTGTTAACAGGACAGTTGGTGACCTATAGAGGATTTGGCTTTTAGTCTTAGCTCCACCACTAACTTACCAATTCAACCTGAGTAAGTCAGTCTATACTATCCAGGAAAAGCTGCCTTAAAGGAGTGGAAATGAATGACAGCAGTAGCGATTATTCGTATAGTACTTGATAATTTTTAAAGTACGTTCACATACATCATTTCATTTAGTCTTGAGAGCAAGCCTGTGTGCCCATTTTGCAGAGAAGCAAGTAGGAAAATGGGTTAAACACTTGCCCATGGTCAGTCGCACAAGCCTATGAGGCATGACAGGGACTTGAATCCATGTATTCTGACTAAAACTCTCATTTTTTCCTCTTTTTTTTTTTTTTTTTAAAATTTTCCTTTGGTCTTGTTCTGTCACCCAGGCTGGAGTGCAGTGGCACAATCACAGCTCACTGCAGCCTCAACCTCCTGGGCTCAATCAATCCTCTCATCTCAGCCTCCCAAGTAGCTGGGAGCTCAGGCATATGCCACCATGCCCAGCTAATTTTTGTAGAGACAGGGTTTCACCACATTGCCCAGGCTGGTCTCCAACTCCTGGGCTCAAGTGATCCACCTGCCTCAGAGTCACAAAGTGCTGGGATTACAGGCGTGAGCCACTGTACCCGGCCTCACTTTTTTCTCTTCGTTTCCAGTCAACTGACTTGGACAAACATTTCCTGATCATATACTGCATGCAAGGCATTGTGAACAAGACAACACATGAACAGGCCGTGGTTCCTGCCCTCTAGAAGCCCAGAGTCCAGTGGCAGGATCAGGCAGGCACATACTTTACCAGCAACCCTGTGGGGAAGGGACCAAGCAACAGAGGGTGGCCACAGCAGAAGTGTTACAGGACAGGGGTCCGGATCCAGACCCCAGGAGGGGGTTCTTGGATCTCCTACAAGAAAGAATTCAGGACGAGTCCGCAGTGCAAAGTGAAAGCAAGTTTATTAAGAAAGTAAAGGAATAAAAGAATGGCTACTCCATAGACAGAGCACCCCTGAGGGCTGCTGGATGCCCATTTTTATGGTTATTTCTTAATGATATGCTAAACAAGGGGTGGATTATTCATGCCTCCCCTTCTTAGACCATATAGGTCAACTTACTGAAGTTGCCACGGCATTCGTAAACTGTCATTGCGCTGATGGGAG
This sequence comes from Pan troglodytes, assembly GCF_028858775.2. Taxonomy (NCBI): domain Eukaryota; kingdom Metazoa; phylum Chordata; class Mammalia; order Primates; family Hominidae; genus Pan; species Pan troglodytes. Next base: position 77,736,745 of record NC_072409.2, read on the forward strand.
TGTAACAATGAGGATGACCAAAGGTCACTCTTGTCACCATTTTGGTTTTGGTGGGTTTTGGGCGGCTCCTTTACTGCAAACTGTTTTATCAGCAAGGTCTTTATGACCTGTATTTTGTGCTGACCTCCTATTTCATCCTGTGACTTAGAATGCCTTAACTGTCTGGGAATGCAGCCCAGTAGTGTTCAGCCTCATCTTACCCAGCTCCTATTTAAGATGGAGTTGCTCTGGTTCACAAGCCTCTGACAGAAGGTGTGGATGGCCCTATCAGTGTGGAGTGGGTATGGCTGCATGAAGGGGGTGATGTGTAACACTCCCTGGAAGGAGGAGTAGGGGCTCAGTAGGAAAGAGAGAGGGTGGAAGAGTCAGAGACATGTACTGTCAGACACTAGGAGTGTGCAGAGGGGACAGAGGGTTCCCAGTGTCCAAAGATACAGTAGGAGAGGAGGCTGGAAGTTTCACTGACCCAGAGCAGAAAGAGACCAAAGAATTCAAATTTCTTTCTGCATGTGGCTGGGAAATTGAAAGGCTTTAAACACTGTCACCTAGCTCAGATTTACTTTAAAAATTAGTTTTAAAATGATGTTCTTGCATATATTGTTTACAAACAGAAGCAAAGGGAAAAATAAAAGTTACCTTTAATCACCTTGTCCAAAGATAACCAATATTTTCTATGAATAGATATATTTTTCTAAAATGTCATCATACAGTTAATATTCCTTTGTAAACTTTTTTTATTATTTTGTGAACATCTTTCATGACATTAAATATCCTTCTTCAACCATGGTTCTAATTTTTGGAGACTCATAGACTCCTCTAAAGATCTGATGAGCACACACCCTCTCCCCAGAAAATGCACATTCCCAAATACACACCCGTCATGTCTGCCAGACAGAAATGCGGGCCCAGGGTTGCCATTTCTTTGGATTCTTCTAGAGAGCTGGAAATCCATTTCTCATGTTAAATCTTCTGATTTTTAAAGGTTGGCAACTAACTCAAAATATTAAAAAATAAAAGCAAAACAAAAACACTGTGGGGACCAAATAAACTTGTCGAAGGTCTCAGTCTCTTCTGGGGAAGCTGGTTTATAATCCCCGGCCAAGGCCAAGGTTGAAGGGATTTAGGGCTTATATAGTCAGATATGTTTCCAACCTCATCTCCCATGCCACACCTTCTCACAGAGCCGAAACGCTTTCCACAACTCCCACTCCCACACCTCTGCTCATGCAGATTTCACACATGAAATGCCCCCACTGTCCAAATCCCACCCAATCTTTGCAGGGCTTTACGACTCTGCTCCTTAGACACTTGCCATGCCTCTCTCTGTTCCTGGCCACTTGTCCCCTGCTAGACTGGGAACTCCTAGAAGCAGCACCATTTCATTCATCTCTTTGTACCCACCCTCCCCCATGCAGGACCCCCAAAGAGGCTGGAGTGGATGCTCAGGAAGCACTATCAGGGGTGTCAGACCCATCAGCATTTATCCTGGTGCAAGTGAATTCTTCCCTAAAGCAGACGGATGGATAATTACAGCCTGGCTTTAGCAATCTGCTATGCATTCACCCCTCAGGGTGTGTGAATTGCTGTGAAGTTCTTATGGGGGAAGGGGAGGAACAGAAAGTGACTCTAAAAGGAAGATTTAAAAGGAGGAGCAAAGGTAGAAAAGGTTTTGTAAAAATCTGGAGCCCTGCCTTTAAGCCATGGAGAAAAGAAGACAGAACCAGGCAGGTGCAATCAGGAGGCCCAGCCCTGCCCTGCCATGACTCTGGACAGGAGGCTTCCCCTCTCTGAACAGAAGGTGCATAGCCAGATCACCTCCTAGGGCCTCTCCTTTCCAAGATAATAAGATGCTGCACGGCAGTCAAGGGGATTTATGGTATCCCTGGTTAACCCAATCCAGAGGCTACAGGCACTGACTTCCAGTGGTCTCTCTCTCTGATGGGGCCTCTAGAAGGGAAAATGTTTAGCCAGGAGCTGTCCCACAGAGCCCATTAGCACAGCTGCCCCTGCTAACCCTAGAGGTGATTGCTTGGTGAGGTCCTGCAGGCCCCAAAATGTTTCCAGGCCAAGGGAGATCATGCTGCTGGGCAGACTCCAGAACCAGCTCAAAATTCCTCCTGTGGCATCGAGAAGCAGTGCTAAGATAGTTAGTACCTACAGGACCTTGAACAGGCCACAAAAACTCCCTGAGCCTCAGTTTCTCCATCTGTAAGATGTGAATGATAAATCCAGTTCTGCTTGACAGTTGAGATTTTGACATTAAAAAGTCCAGCACAGAGCCTGGCACATGGCAGATGCCTAAGAAATGTTAGGCCTCCTTGTCTGTTGGGCCTCAACTTGATAGGAACAAGTCAGACTTTGGACACAGCCCCAGGCAATTCTGCAGATACCAGGAACCCGGCTTTACCTTCAACAGAAAGACCCCAGCCTTGCCGTGATTCAGTCTTAGCGAAAAACATCCTAGCAGGACAAGCGGGCATAGGATGGTGACTGCAGTGGGGAGAATTGAATGCCAAAGGGAGAAGAGAAGCTGGATTGGGTGTGGAGTACATGAAACCCCTCACTGGATGTCCGAGATTGTTAGTCACAGTGACCCCAGCCAAGGGGCTGTCTTAATTATCTGGACCGAGCCTCAGACCCTGAGCAGGGCCCAGCTGGCACTTTCCAATGGCAAAGACTGGTGACCCCATGAGAAGGGACATTAGACAGAGTGAAGCTAGAACCCCCAGTTCACAAATGAGGAAACTGAGGCTTACAGTGGAGAGGTGAGCGCTCAGAGGCAGGGCTGGCACTCAAGTTTCCTGAGTCCTTCCTGGGCACCTGCTGCCTACCAGGAGAGGAAACCAGGAGGCAGGATAGGATAATGGCTTTGGGCACACAGACCCAAGAATTGAGAAAGAAGAAACCATTGCAAGTGTCAAGTCGAACATTGCACCCCCCTCCCCACCCCCACACCAGGCACTCTGCTCACCTGTGTCGTGCAATGTCTGCCTTCTAAAACCAGCCAGTTTAGCATCACGGGCTTTAGTCTTAAAAGTTAATCACTATGTTCCTGCCTACTTTTTTTAAGCTCTGGTTTATGTGTTCAACATGCATGCCTCATCTCAACCTCTGCTGCTTTACCCATGCACTGCTTGCTTCACTGCTGTACTCTTGAATCCTGCCTCAGTACCCAGGACATAGAAAAGTCTGCATAAATGCATGTTAGTAGAGGGACAAATTCATTCATTTATGAGCAGGTTCTGTGGCCAGGCCCTTTGCCAGGTGCTGGGGGCACAGAGATACATATGAGTGGCTCCCTCATCCTGGAGAGCAGCCTCCATGGCTTAGCTGCTGCCACATGTGGCTCCCTTGATTGGAGGCTCTCTGAGAGCTGATAGCCTACGTTACTCAGTTCTGTTCCCCATGGCACCGGTCTAGCTCAGAGCAGGGACTCAGAGGCCATGGGATTAGGGGAGCAGAGAAGCAGATGTTTCGACTCTGCCTTTTGACACCAAGAAATTTTTACCTTGAAGAAAAGTCAGTAAGCTAGAACTGCTGCAACCCTTTGATGTCTGTCTCCATCTCTCTCTGTATCTCTCCTTCTCTGTTTTTGTCACTCTCCTTTCCCCCTTCCCTTCCATCTTTCCTCCCTCTTAATGTCTGCCCTAGTTCATAAATTTGCTCACATTTTTTTCATGGGTTAACTTAGAAATAAAGACAAGCTCTTAGTCATTTACCCAACATGTGATCATAAGGACTGGTGGCAGTAGTCAGCATAAAATGTTGACAGGGGCTAGAAGTCCACAGGGTGGAAATTTTTATTGACTAAAAATTGACCAAAGCTTCAAATCTTCTTGACACTATGTTGATTGGCTCGATATGACCCAGGAAACTTGGGCTTGGTGGAAATAATGGCCATAAAAGAAAAAAAAATGACACTCTCATAAGTCAATTTTTAAAAAACAAACTGACTGGTAAACCAAGTCTTCATGGTGAAACAGTTTGATTGAAATAATTTTAGTAAGACCAAAATGGGAATGGGAAAACTTGAGAAGAAAACGAAACTGAAAAGTAATCAAATTAGTCAATTAACTTTATGGTGCTTGCTTTAAAAAATAATTTTTCCATAAGAATTAATCAGTGTTGATATAATTCTTATCAAACTGTTGATAGCAGCAGAGTCCAATCCCCAGGTTTGTGGTGCAGTGAGGGAGACATGGATGACTGGCCTTGTTTTACCTGCCTACCATCTCTTATTACTCACTGTGCACACGCAGATGCCTGTGATGGGCTGCCTGGTTCCTCCTGATTTGTAATCATCATTGTCTTACCAGTGATTTTTGTACTTCCAAACGAGTTGAGTTTTTACACTAATCACTGCCTCTTTAATCAATTAATGAGAATTAAAAGGTCATCTATCATTGGAAACTGCAACTGGAATCACCAAAGCACTACATTGGCCCACAGATGCTAAAGAATTGCATCCTACATGAATAATTGTACTTTGGCTTTAATGAGATTCTTATTAACATATGCATTATTAATTAGACCATTAATGCAGATGTCATTTTGAGTCACACCAGGATTCCCGATGGCTCACATGGTTATTAAACCTTGCTAATTTGCACAGTGAATTAATATTATATTAAAGGTTCTCTCCACTGTGTATACTAAGTTAAAATGCTTACTTTCAACGTCTCACCCACAGCATCCACGCATACTTGTTAGGGAAAGGAATAAGAGGGAAGGATTTCCATTGTAAGACCTGAGAGCTTTCTATCTTGCAAATAACTTTGGTGTCTGCAAGTAGATAGAGAAGGAGAAGCTTAGGGAGTGGAGAAGAGAGAGGAAATCCCTCCCCCACGCCCCACACCACAGAAGGGGCCTACTGTTCTTTAATTAGCAAGGTTTCCTAATGTGTCTAAAATAGAATATTTAAACTTTTTCTCACTATAAAGTATCATGTATTTATTGTAAATGATTTAGGAAATACGCATACACAAAAATGAGAATGTTTTCATTACCCATTCTTTCAGCACTCAGTAATTACCATTCTGAATATTCTCGTGTGATATTTTAGTCTACCTTCTCTATACTTAGACATCCTTTTACACAAACAAAATAATACTCTATGTACTGTTTTAGAACCTGCCTTTTTAACTTAATATTTCTTGGATACCTTTCCATATCATTTAATGTTCTTCTAGAGCATCAATTATCACATTACACATATCAATCTATGTGATTCTTTTCCATGGCTGTGGGTTGGTCAGCTTTGTGTGTCACACTGGCTAGGCTACAGTCCCCTAGTTATTCAGTCAAACACTAATTTAGATATAGCCATGAAAGCATTTTGTAGATGTGATTAAGGTCCATAATCAGTTGTCTGTAAGTAAGGGAGATTATCCTGGACAATCTGGGTGAGCCTGACTCGATCTATTGGAAAGCCTTAAGAGCAAACCTGAGGTCCTCTGAAGAAGAAGAAATCCTACCTGTGGACTGCAGCTTCAGATGATGCCCAAGAGTCCCAGCCTGCCTTTCCTGCTGGCTGCCTTACAGATTTTGAACTCTCCTAACCAGACCCCACGACTATGTGAGCCAATTCCTTGCAAGCAAGCAACAAGCAATAAATGAATATATAACCTACTGGTTCTGTTTCTCTGGTTGATCCCTGATGAATGCAGGCTGTGTAGGATTTTACTACATGGCCCTACTGTAATTTATTGAACCAATCCCCCATTGTTGGACATTGGGCTGGATTGTCTTGTTGTCACCTTGGCACCATCTCCTGTTTCAGGCTGGAATGATGCTTCCCAGTATGTTGTTTCCTGTGTGTTTCCAGGATGGGGATTACTGATGGGAGAAACCCACGCAAAATTTGGAAGGAAGAAGGAAAAGGGAAGCCACTGCTGTTGGGAGGGAATGCCAGTCAGGCACAGTGGCAGTGTCACTAGGCATGGCAGCTTCAACGGACACCAAAGCTTTGCCGACCACCCCGTGAACTCTCACCCCATGGATGCACTTTGGTGGCCAGATGCATGCAGTTCCTCAGACTTTCCCACAAGCTCGTCCCCACCAGCTGCACCTGGCTTCAGACAGAAGTGGTTACCAATGGTTTCTCCAATGCTTCAACATTCCCTTTCTAGAACCTCACTGTCACTACTACTCCCAGATTTGCATAAGCCCCAACTCCTGTGTTAAACCCTTTATTCCCATAATACCTATAATAGCTCTGTTTTCCTGAATGAAACCACTAGTTGTTCAGGGGAACTGGTCTTTAAGAATGGGAATGTGAAATTCTTTCACTACTATTAGAATTAAGGGCAGAAATGTCACCATTGCAAAATCATGGTAGTCCATGGCACAAAGTGGCAAAACATTTCCTTAAGTTATTACCTGTAGTCACCTGAAGTCAGGTACGTGGAGAAAAAGTCAGGTGACCGACTAGCTGCTGTAACAGAACAGTGGAAACAGCATGTAAGGACTGTAGGTTAGTTAGCTACTTCTGACTGTGATGATGAATTTGAAAAAAGAAAATGGTGACCTTGGGCTTAAAGTGACCAACTCAAGGCCAGGTAGGAAAAGACAAGGCTTTGATGACTGCCCTGAAATAATCCTTTGGTTCAAGGTCACAGAAATCATTGACCTGACCACATCCTCTAAACAGCAGGCCTGATACAACAATGGATTGGCCTTTGATAGACTCATTTATGGCACCTGCCAAGTGACAAACCTTTGCAGGGCTGAGGTAATGTCCTGTGGAATGGGGTATATGCTCTAACTCAGTGACCAATGTCTGCTACTGTTTCTCCCACAGCTAGCATTCATGGGTCCAGGAATCAATGGAAGGAAACAGAAGTAGTTCATACCACAACTACCCTTAATGAAGCACAAGCAACATTTTCATTTCTATCATTGTGGCTTTGAGCTCCCTGGTGCAGAAGTCTTGATTCCCAAAGGAAAGCCACTTCCATCAATGGACACAACCATAGTCCACTGAACTGGAAGCTCAGACTGCCCCCTGGCTACTCTGGGCCCCCCGTGCCATTTAACCAAGAGGCAAGGAAGGAGGTAGTGTGCTCACTGGAGTGATTAGTCCTGATTACCAAAGGGGAAGTAAGCTGCTACTACACGATGAGGACAAAGAGGAGTCTTTCTGGAACCCAGGAGATTTTTCTGGAATGCCTCTTAATACCCCCATGGCTTATGGTAAACGTTCATTAAAAATAACAGCATAGGCTGGGTGCGGTGGCTCACGCCTGTAATCCCAGCACTTTGGGAGGCCGAGGCGGGCGGATCACGAGGTCAGGAGATCGAGACCATCCTGGCTCACACGGTGAAACCCCATCTCTTCTAAAAACACAAAAAATTAGCCGGGTGTGGTGGCTGGGGCCTGTAATCCCAGCTACTCTGGAGGCCAAGGCAGGAGAATGGCGTGAACCCAGGAGGCGGAGCTTGCAGTGAGCCGAGATAGCGCCACTGCACTCCCGCCTGGGCGAAAGAGCGAAGACTCCGTCTCAAAAAATAAAAAATAAATAAAATAAATAACAGCATAGTCTAATGCCATAGGCTCTTCAGGAATGCAGATGTGAGTTTTCCACCAGGCAAGGAACCATAACCAGCCAAGGTGCTTACTAAGGGCAAAAAAGTTTAAGAAGGGAAGTGGAAGGAAGTATAGCATGAAATTTCAATGTTCCAAAAGCTAAGTATACAGTTTCCCCTGCTTTAATGGAGTCCTCATATTGTGAGATATTCAAAATAGCAAGTTCTCCTAGCTGAGGTTTCATAAATCTTCAAATGACAAAAAACCAGTTTGACCACAACTTTCCCAAGCCTTCTGTACTGAGTGAGGAAGTGTCCATCTTTACCCTGTTCAGGGCACACATCTCTGTCCTCAGAGGTCCAACTGCCGGTTCACATGGCATCAGAAGGCAAATGAGAAAAAGATGCCCCTTTCCCACATGAAGTTTCAAACGAGTTACATTATTAATTTTTTTTTTTTTTTTTGAGATGGAGTCTTGCTCTGTCGCCCAGGCTGGAGTGCAGTGGTGCAATTTCGGCTCACTGCAGCCACCGCCTTCTGGGTTCAAGTGATTCTCCTGCCTCAGCCTCCTAAGTAGCTGGGATTACAGGCATGCACCACCACGCCCGGCTGATTTTTGTATTTTTAGTAGAGACGGGGTTTCACCATGTTGGCCAGGCTGGTCTCGAACTCCTAACCTCAGGTGATCCACCTGCCTCAGCCTCCTAGAGTGATGGGATTACAGGCATGAGCCACCACACCCGGCCCATTATTTCTTAATAATCATTATTATAACAGTCATTTTGTATATGTAACAAAAAGAAAATTGTAGAACATAAAAGAACACTCGAAATTCATTGAGCTGTATACTTAAAATTTCTGTACCGTATGTACATTAAACCAAAATAAAGGATGTTAAATGAAATAGAAATTTTAAACTCACACTCACTGTAATTAGAACTAGAATATGATTGTTTTAAAATTGCTAAATATGTTGTACAGCACCCCTTTTATGCCCCACCTCACATCCTCTAGGCAACCTTTCCTACTCCAGCTGTTTTTGAGACAACCAGCTGTGTGCAAGTGTAACCTGAGAGCAGCTCACTCAGTCGCCCCTGTTCCCTCCTCAACCCTCTTGTTTTTGGCTTCTGGGGCCTTTCTGCTGTGGCCACATATGGCATTCTGACAAATGTGCAAACTTTGAAGTACAAGGGAGTTAACCTCTCACAGGTTGCCTTCGATCAAAGGGGGATTGGCACAGGTGCAGAAATATACCCTTCTTCTGCCCCATGGCAGATGGTTCTGGAAGGCATTCAACATGGCTCCTCACAGGGTCCCACCAGATGGAGCACAGGTGTTCAGGGTGGTGCCCAGCTGCATAGCTTGGATTGATTTTTTTTCTTTTTCACTTTTTACAGTTCACTGGGGGTCAGTTCCCACAAATAAACCACACACCCGCAAACCTTTGTTTTAGCCTCTGCTTTTCAGGGAAATCTAAGCTAAGACATGCATCTTGCTTTCATGAACACAAATTATAATCATTTTAACACTCACTTGCTCCAATATCTCATTTTCCCTAGAACTGGTTGCTAGATTTGACAGATTACAAACCTTAAGTAATTTAAAATACATTTTAATTTCAGGAAGCTATGTTCTCCATTGGCAACCAATATTGGCAAAGTTAAATATGTTCTGAGAGCCATAAAAGTGTTCAGAAATACATTTAGTAAATTATTGATGCAAGTGTATTGCTCAACATCAATGGGAGAGTTTAGAAAACAATTTAAGGTTTTAGCTCCTCACAAGTTGATGCCCTATCAACAGCATAGCAGCTAATTTCAATTGTAAATTTTCACATACAGTAGTCCAATTTCATCAAAATTCTTCAAATTATATGTCATTTAGAAGAATGAAAGACCACAATATTTTTCAGCATTACAAACCCTTCTTCTAAAAATAATATTCTATTCAAGTTCTATTTAAAAATATTATATACAACTTGATTTTGAAATTTTATATGGGTCATAATCATGCTGATTACAGAATTCACAGTTAAAATTGGTCTTCTGACTTTTTTTCTCATATTCTCTTCCTTAAAGAAGTTGGCATCAATGATCTCCAACTTGTTTAACATTAAGAATATATTTTCTTAAATATCATCATTTAATTTTTCTTTAAATAAGTTTTAATTCCTTCCATGCTTTCAAATGCATTTTGGTTCCTGTATCTTCTTACTTCTACTACTAATTTTACAGAAAACTGTCAAATTGGAACTAAGAAATGGAATTTAAACGTGGATATTTTTGAGAGTATGTCTCCGGACTGCATTCTACAATCTATATTTTTGTAAACTAGGTCTCTCAATTACAAAAGTTGTTCCTCCTTCAAAAGTAGAAATGAAACAATATGAATCAACACAGTTAGAACGAGGCATTATACTTCCATCTGCCAGAAAATTGTCATAAATGTGAATATAACCCATCTTGAAAGTGAAAAATATATCATAACAATATTTTCTAATTTTCAAAACAATGAAGTTGCTTGCAAAGCAAATGGTGCCCTGAGACATGACACCTTTGTGCAGTGTACAACTTGAACAGCTGCACATGAAAGCCCTGTGGGCAATGTATCTTCTTAGCATTTTAGGCCTCCCCCATAAACTGGCTCTAGCCTACATTTCCACTGTCCCACTTCACATGCCCTCTGCTCCAGCTTAAATAACCATTTTCTATACCAGGCCTTGCTCGTGCTGTGCTGTCTGCTTTGGATGCCATTCCTGCCCTTCGGCTGTGTAGTGACATCTTACCCAGTAAACAGCTCCCTCTCCCAAGCCTCCAGAACATTGTTTGCAAGTCATTCGGGCCCATGCTCCTGACCAGACTATGAACTCTCCAAAACAGGGAATAGATCTACAGATCTATTCCATCTCAGCTTTCTGGGAGTCAAGCCTAGCTCACAACAGGCTCAGAAAAGTGGGGTGAATTGAAGAATGACTAGGATCCAGGAAACTCTTTGAGGATCATGGCATTTCTTGGTGGTGGCACTGGCTGCTACTGGTATGATGACAGGGCTGATTCTCTGAGGACCCTTCACAGGGGACCCCTGTCCTGGGGAGTAGGGAGGCAGGGAACTATAAGGAATAAACTTGCTTCATCAACCTTCCCTGCAGCTGAGATCTTCTGCAGACCCAGGGCCTTTGGTAACTGCCTCAGCAATTTAGCATTTATTGAGCACCTACAGTGTGCTTGGCTCTGAGATAAGCCAGGCAGACTCTGCCCCAAGGAATTCACAATTTGATAAGGAAAACACATGTGGATTTGTGATGACAGCCCAGTGTGTTTGTGTCAAGTGCTTCGCTAAAGGGAAAGTGCGTTAGTCTCGGTTCCCAAGAGAAACAGAGAGAGAGAGAGAAACAGAGAGAAAGAAAGAGAGAGAGAGAGAGAGAGAGAGAGACTATAGAGAACTGGCTTATGCAGTTATGGAGGCTCAGAAGTGCCAAGAATGCTGTTGACAAGCTAGAGATTCAGGAGAGCCAATGGTGTAAGTTCCAGGCTGCATTTGAGTCTGAAGGCACATGAGAACCAATGTCCCAGCTCAAAGGCAGAGCAAAATAATCCTTTCTTACTCAGTCTTTTATTCTATTCAAGTTTTCAACAGGTTATATAAGGCCCCCTCACACTGGGGAAGGCAGTCGGCTTTACTCAGCCTACCAGTTTAAATGTTCATCCATCCAGAAACACCTTCATGGACACACCCAGAAATAATGTTTAACCAAATAACTGGGCACTCCATGGCCCAGTCAAGTTGACACATAAAATGAACCATCACAGAAGGACTATTTGATGCAGGCACACATCAGGCAGCTCCTGGAGAAAGAGAGGTGAAAGCTGAGATTAAGATTGAAGAAGAGTTCTTCAGGGGAGAAAGTCTAGGGGAGAAATTCCAGGCAGAGGAGACAGCACGTACAAATGCAAGATGTGGAAGAGCCTGTCCTTTTGGGAGAACTATGAGTTATTTGGTATGAGTAGGGTGATAGATGGGCCCTTGAGACAGGTACAAGCCAAATCATGATGACTGGGAGTTTATACTTTATCCTGAAACCAGTAGGGACCCTTTGGTAGCAGGTAAGCAGCAGAGTGACATGGGCAGATTGGAATTTTAGGAAGATCATCTGGGCATGATCCACAAGCCCTGAAGGCTGAGCCAAGCAAAATGACCCCGAGGATTCACAAAAAGGAAGAGCAGATGATATGGTTTGGATATTTGTACTCTCCAAATCTCGTGTTGAAACGTAACCCCCAGTGTTGGAGGAAGGGCCGGGTGGGAGGTGATTGGATCATAGGGGTGGATCCCTCATGAATGGTTTAATGCCATCCCTTTGGTGATAAATGAAATTTTGTTCTGTTATTTCACACGAGGTCTAGTTGTTTAAAAGTCCGGGGCTCTCCTGGCCTTGCTCTCTTGCTCCTGCTCTTGCCATGTGGCATATCTGCTCCCACTTCACCTTCCTTCATGACTGTAAGATTCCCGAGACCCTCCCCCGAAGCCGAGCAGATGTTGGTGCCATGCTTGTACAGCCTGCAGAACCATGAGCCAAATTAACCTCTTGTCTTTATAAATTACCTAGTCTTAGGTATTCCTTTCTGGTAATGCAAAAAAAACGGCCTAACACAGAGGGCATATGGGTCGCCCAGAGATCTTAAGTCACAGTTTCTGATTCAGTAAGTGTGGAATGGGGCCTCAGATTCTGCACTTCTAATAAACCCCCAGAAGATGCTGATACTACTGGTCCATGAACCACACTTGGAGGAGCAAGGGAATGAAAGCTATTTGCCAGCCAAGTCACTGGGGGCTGTTAATTTTTAGATCACCTCCTATATGCCCAGGCTTTCACTCACACAGGGTTGAAACCATTTTCACTGGGCCCTGCCTGTCCTACCCCTCTGCCATATACACAGAGGAATCAGGGGGTGCCTACATCCTGAGGTGGGAGCAGAGGGTCACTGGTAGATGGACCTTGGGTCACAAGGTCATGTGACTCAGGCTGGTGTACAAGCAGCTCCTAGTCCTGCAATAAGCATTAAAGAGATGCATTCATCACACAGCCCTGGCTTCTGGAGTGCTGTGCTTCACTCTGTGAGAGAGACTATGGTAAACCATAACACATCAGGAGTGGGTGAACAGGATGGAAGAGGATCCAATTCTGGAAGGACATAATGGCTGAGGGATCTGAGGCACAAACCTGGAGCTCAATGGATCTGGGTCACCTCCAAGTCTTTGAGGGGTGTCACAGGACAAAGGAAACAGACATGATCTGTGGTGCCCAGTGGCTGAGCTAAGACAAATCGATGGAATGGAACTGCAGCAGGAGACTTGATCTCTCTTCACTGTAAAAAGCAAATTCCAAGAGTCAGAGCTACTCAAATAAAGAATGAGCTACCTTGAATGGTAATGAGCTGCTTGTCACTAGAGATGTGCAAGACTGTTTTAAATAGTAAAAGGTTGAGTGGGGTGACCTGTGAGTCCTAACACTCTCTTCTCTATTCATCCATCTCAGGAGACTCTAATCATTCCAGTGAGCCCAGACACTCAGCAACCCTGTTGCCTCCAGAGCCAACCCACCCCCTGTACCAATAATCAAGTGTTAATCATATTTTTACATTGTCCACTCATATCCTACTACCTATTCCTGGCTGTACCATGCTTCAGAGAAATCCCCCTTCTGGGCTAGGAGTCAGGAATCATGTCACCATTTTGCTCTCTGACCTTGGAAATGTGCTTCCTCTCTGAACTTCAGGCCTGACATTAAATATCATACCCTGCCTGATCCATCACCAAATATGACAAGTGAACGTCCACTCAGTTCACTTAAGGTCTGCTGGTGACCCCAGGGTCTTACACATAGTCAGTGCTCAATAAACAGTTGATGAATTGGCTTATGCTCAACATAGTGACTGGAACTGTTGAACTGAACTGGACTGAACTGAATTGACAAACATGTATGGTACAGAGCAGCAGAATGTTGGAGCTAGATGAAATTTACAAACTATTTGGCCTCAGCCTCTCTCACCACCTACCCTTCCTTCCCTACCCTAGCCTCATTTTCCACTGAAGGACAAAGGGGCTAAGGATCACTGTTCTCATTCCTCACAGAAAACACTGTCTGAATCATCTCACCTGTATTAAAGAGTTCTAACTTCTTGTTTTTGAACCAGACCTCTTCCCCAAGCCCCAGACCTGTTTGGCCTCTGCCCACCAATACACTTATGATTATTCAACATGTACCACACAATCAATATATCTCACTCCCCCAACACCTGCCCCTGCTGAGCTCCCATATCAGTGCAGGGCACCACCATCCCCCAGTATCTTAGTTGAGAAACCTGGGGTCATCCTGAACTTTCCTGATTCTTTTTTAAAAACTAGGCTGACTCCTGGGAGTGGAGAGCAATGAATGATTCCTGAGTTTATTATTTTTACACCAGTAATAAGCTCAATTTTACAAGCTTAGAATAATAATTTGAAAAAGACGCAGTGCAGAATTGATCTGAAAGTGCACCTTTCAGCAAAGCACACCAATATTTGCTGAAATAGCCAGATTATAAATTCCATATTCATCATAGTTTTTTCCGGGAGCAGCACCCCCTCCCCATCAGGTTGGCCTTGCTGGCAGCCAACCTAGATCACGCTTCCTTGCCTAGGAGGGGCAGAATCTACTTGAAGAGCTGTAGGGGAGGTCACTGAGTGGACTGGAGGTCAGGACACTTGGCTGCTTCTTTACCCATCTGTGAAAAGCACTCAGGGAGTTGGATCAGAGCATCAGAATGCAGATCCCTGGGCCTCCCTGAATCTGTAGCTGGGACCATGGAATGTGCATTTTTAAAAGGCTTCCCAAGTGATCCTGATACATTTGGTTTGCAGGCACCATTGTGAATATCACCTAATTAAACCAGCTCAAGAGGTCTTTCAGTTCCTGTGAAGCTGTGGACAGTCACCCCTGGTCCTATCCAATGCTCAGGATGGGAGGTGGCTCTTCAGTGTGACTGGAGCTGCTGCAAACCACAACTATGTGATGTCCCAACACAACCTCCTTCTCAGGGTGGTGCCAGCCATGCCAAGGACCAGGTTAAGGAGCGAACTGGCAGGACCACTATTTGGGGTAGTAACTTATATAGGGCACTAGAATATTTCTGAAAATATAACAAAATGTATTTCCTAAAACACTGCGCAAAGATAGAACCATGCATGGCTAGAAAGAATTCTCTGCTAACCTGCTTGGTCTGGTAACAGAATGCTAAATTGCTTTCCACGTCAGGGCTCCTACTAGCAAGCAATAGAAACAGCCTTCCTGCTGGTAACAAGCAGAAGGCAAATTTAGTGAAAGAACAGTGAGGACCTCACAGAATACATAGGACAGATGCAGAATCAGGATTAGAAAATGGGCAGAGGCCAGGACCATGGCCAGAAGCTGTCACAGAGCAGAGTACCAAGAACTCTGCTACCGGCCCCAAGTCCTGCTAGCCACAGCTCACACGGCAGAGCTGCTTGCACTGGGCACTGGATCCGCCAGCTGCCCTGCTGCCACCATGACCCGTGGAGGCTGGAGCTGCTGCTGCACCAGCATGGAGCCTCCACTGTCTGTGTCACTGGAGCAGATGGGAGCGAGTGCCTGTGGCCTCGCTGCAGGGAGGCTGGAAAATGAGTGTCCAGCCTTTTCTGCTTCTACTGTGAGAGCCAGACTCTGCCAAAACATAAGCGGGGCACTCAGATGCCAGGATGGCTCCCAAAGGACAAATGTCCACTCCAGGGAGACCTGCTTACCTACAGAGCTCTGGTCTTACAGAATGGAATAATCAAGTTTGGGGCCAGAAGTAAATATCTCAGGAGAGTAAAAAGAGGATTAATGTCACCGTTAGCTATCCCTTCTCTTTAGATAAATGTCAAGGCTTTCATTTTGAAGCTGCGTTAAGCTGTTTGCCTGCCTGGAGGGACATCTCTATGTCTCAGTTAGAGCCTGGCCATTTCCCAATCATGAGTTCTATCAGGTCAGGCCAGGAAGGAGACTTAGACCCTGAGACTCAGGGAGGTCTAAGCTGATATCCATGGAATGTGTCTTAATGACCTCTCTATAATTGTGGTAACATGGCTTGGGAGTAGAGTTGCCTGCGTTCTGGGCAATGATCATTGCAATGGTATGATCTGTGGGAAGAAATAGAAATGCTCTGAAGTGGGGAAAGGACGAGAATATAGTCACATATGCTTTCATTTGTGCCACATGCCTGCCCACCCCAGGAGGGTCCCCTGGGACTGGGGGTGACACCGTTGCATGGTCCTCCACCCTCCCCCACCTTATGGACTTTCACTTATCCATGGCTAATCGTTCTACAGACAAAATTACCAAGGCCCAGAGAAGGTCCTTTTTCTGCCTGAACCCAGAAATTGCAGGAAAGCAGGCAGAGTCAGGCTGCACATTTTCCTTAAAATCAGGATCAGCTTGGAGTCCAAGGGGCCTATACAGACAGCTTCTGCTGAAGACCCTAACATGTCAGTGACTCACAGTGAACATTTATTTCTGGCTCACATCCATATCTGCTGTGGGTCAGCTTTGGCTCTGACCCACACCACCCTCATTTCAAGACCTAGACTAGATGAAAACACCTTATTTTGCTCCCATGGTAGGAAGGAAAGAGCAATCATGGAAATGTGTGACGGCTCTTGGAGCTTCTGCTCAGAACTGGTTGTGTGGCCAAACCTGATGTCAGTGGGGTGGAGAAATTATACAGTCTTCTCAGAAGGAGGGCAGGAAACAGTGGGAAGCAATAACACAATCCACTGCAGAGCCATCCTTGGGAAGCCGCCACAGCGGACCCCTCCAGGGTCTCCTGCTCCTGAGCCACTTGTCCTCCAAGTTGAGCCCCCAGCTGTCCCATGCCTCCTGCCCCTTTAGCTCTTTTCCTAGAGTTTGACCCAACAGTCCTAGTCCCATCTTTGAGATGTGGGGACTGAGGCCCAAGGAGGAGACACAGGTCACCAAACTCCTCCCTAATGCCCTTCCCTGGGCAAGTGGCTCCATGCCAACCCCATCTTTTTCCGTGCGTCCCCTGCATCCCTCAGAAATACCTCTCCGTGGAGCACCGGCTGCATACCTGCTATGAAACTATATGCTTCTCACTGACTCTCCCAACCACTTTGTGTAGTCAGTAATATCGATTATGCCCATTTCACAGATAAGGAAACTGAGGCTTCCAGTGTAAATGACTTGCCCAGGGTCAAACACAGAGATGGTACAAACCAGTTTTGCCCAACTCCAAAGTGTCCCACCACTGCCCCTCACACTGACTCGAATCCCTTCCTCCCCAGCCCCTGCCCACGTTCATGGCCACCCAAGGTGTCATCCGCGGTCGAGGTGTCACAGCCACAGGACTGTCTCCCTCCCCACCTGCTCTAATCTTTAATTCAGACCCACCAAGCCAGCCCTTCAGCTCCCATTGCCAGCCAGAGAAATGAGGATAAATGCGGCTGTCAGCGGCTTCCTGCCTCTTTGTTTTTTAATTTACTTAGAGTTGGGCAGCAGAGATGGCAGGAGAGGAAGCAGATGGCTCAGCATGACAGATGGGATCCTATCCAGTGACACAAGGACAAGGTGAGGAGAAAGCATGATCAAAAGAAAGCACAGCCCCAGCGTGAGAGTGCACTGCTTGAGCTCCCGTGCCAGGATGGCGGCACTGCAGCCGGCCTGCCAGCCTCCAGGGCGCAGGCTGGCACCTCTCAGGGCTGGGGCTCCAGACCTTCAGCCAACAGTGGGGACACTGAGGCTGGGAGAGTGACTGCAGCCTGCCTGGAGTCACCCAGTCAGCCATTCACAGAGCTGGGACTAGAACCTGGGACTGGGTTTGAAGAGGGCAGCTCCTGTCCCACCTCTATCCAACCTCCTGAGGAGGATGGCAGGTGAGTCGATAGCACGTGGAATTTTACACTTGGGCCTTACCTGGTGCCCCACCCTGGGTATGTCCTGCAGGGACAATGTCATTGTTCACAGGCACAGCTGCACTCGGATGGGAGAGGAGCCGGGAGATTAAAGGCCCTTTTGTTCTTGTGTACACTCGGTAGACCCAGGCAGGCAAAGGTAGGTCCTGCAGAATTCCAGAGCAGGGACTGGACCAGGCTGCAGAGCCCCAGTGCAAGAAAGTGAGAATTTGGAGTTCCCAGGGGGAATCCTGGGAGGAGGTGAGAGGAGGGGGAAGAAATGGGCTCTGGAGGCCAAGAGGCTATGATGGCCAAGTGCAAATTTTACTCTATTTGGGGAAAGTCTGCTTATTTTTGTGAAAATAATGAAAAGGGCTGTATTTTCCACCTCCACAACAGCGTAGGAAAGAAACAGCACTGGTGAGATAAAAAGATGATTCAGAAAGGGAACTCACTCAGAGCCAAAGGTGACCAGGGGAAAGTCCTCTGGGGATTTAGAGTGATCTTGGGGAGCACTGGCTTTTCCTCAGAATGGAAATTGGGGGTTTGAGTCCATCTTATCACAAAAGGCTGCACTGGGGATATAGTATCATGAAAGCCATTTTGTAGGGGAGCGAGGAAGGTGGAGATTGTGAAACTGCTACAAGCATCAAGAGGGGAAAGATCTGAGGATGCGCACTTGAAGGGCATGAGGACCAGGCCCCCATCCCAGCCCTTCCTGTCCATGACCATGTGTAATGCTTATGGTGGCGTTGGAGTGAGGAGACTATTGTCACTCCCAGTTACATACGAGGACTCAGAGAGAAGTGGCCTGCCCAAGGCTGCCCAGTGTATAAGAGGAGGATCAAAGATTTGAACCCAACTCTTTCCAACCCTAAAAGTTCACTGTTTCTTCTCTCATGAAACCTGCTTCCACTTAGACATGCTAAGCTTGAAGGCAGGGTAAGGTCTTTGTCTTCACTGACAGTAGCTTTTCTCACCTGCCCCCATGTGAGCCACATAATATACTTGGCATCTCTAGAAATCACAAGGCTAAGCTCCTGGGGGTGAAACAGGTGCCGTACACCCAAAGCAGCAGCCCTAACCCTAAGGGCCCAAGAGATAGGAGAATTTCAAGCCAATTTCTGATGGACTCTGGCTGCCTGTTACACAGTAGGAGCCCAGGCTCTGCAGTCTGACCCAGGGGTTGTGGAGATGAACAAGGCAGGAGCCTGTTCTCCAGGCACCTATGAGGCAGGATCTTAGCAGGAAAAAATAAGTCAATTCAAAGAAGACACTCAAAGGAAGGGACCACTACAGAGGTGTAAGCAGGATGTTGTGGCACCCAGACACTAGCAACAGTGGGAGCCACTGACACCCCTAGGCCTGAAGGGGCTAAGAGAAGGAATGCTGATTTATTTTTATTTATTTATTTATTTATTTTTTGATGGAGTCTCACTCTGTTGGCCAGGCTGGAGTGCACTGGTGCAATCTTGGCTCATTGCAACCTCCAACTCCCGGGTTCAAGCGATTCTCCTGCCTCAGCCTCCCGAGTAGCTGGGATTACAGACACCTGTCACAACACCTGGCTAATTTTTGTATTTTTAATAGAGACGGAGTTTCACCAAGTTGGTCAGGCTGGTCTTGAATGCCTGACTTCGTGATCTACCTGCCTCGGCCTCCCAAAGTGCGGGGATTACAAGCATGAGCCACTGCACCAGGCCTGGAATGCTCTTCTTAAGAGCCTAGTGAGGCAGAGCCTAGTGAGGCAGGGCCTAGTGAGGCAGGGGCCAGTGGCTCATGCCTGTAATCCCAGCACTTTGGGAGCTCGATGCAGATGGATCACTTGAGGCCAGAAGTTTGAGATCAGCCTGGCCAAGATGGCAAAACTCGATGTCTACTAAAAATACAAAAGTTAGCCAGGCTTGATGTCATGTGCCTGTAATTCCAGCTACTTAGGAGGCTGAGGTGTGAGAATCACTTGAACCTGGGAGGTGAAGGTTGTGGCTGCCTGGCACACCATGGTCACAGAAGGACCCAGACCCTGCCATGACATGATCCTAAAGCAAGAAGGGAGCAGGGAAGAGCTACCCTGACTATTCCTTCTCTCCTTCTCTGATCGCCCAAGTGCCTCCCATGGACTGAACCCAACCTAAGGCCTGAGGGCAAAGGAGCCCAGATGTCCACTGTTCTTTTTAGGTTAGATGTTGGACATGATAACCCTACAATTAGGGACAGGCAGGTTTTCCTTACTGCTTCTTCTCTTTTATAAAGTTGTTGCCTTTCATGATGACCCTGAGCCTGTAGGGCCCTCTTGTCCCATATCACAAAGGTGAACATTATGGCTCAAGCTGGAGACGACACCATGCTCCCCATCCCTTCCAGTTCAGGGAGAGTGGTTGAGGGGGCTCCTCCCAGGTAGTACCAGGGAGTCTATCCTGACACTAGACCCTTCCTTCCAGGCAGGGATAGGCAGTGTTCCTTGAGGACTCAAAATACACAGTTCACATCAAGAACCACCTTCACCGATTTTGATTGTACACCAAAGATATCATGAGTCTCCAATCAAACTCAGATATTTCTCCCCCTCCTGAGCATCTCTCCTCTCCCCTTAGTCCTGCCCTGATCTGGAGCAAGCCACTAGAATTCAAAATAATACCTGGAGAAACTAATCTGAAACCTCTAAGTCACTCAAAGAGGCACAGATGGTCTGCAAAGCAATTTTCCCAGTGACTTTGGGAGAAGAGGGAGGAGTGTGAAGGAGAGACCTGACTGTCACCATCCATGAGACAATGCAGCAGGGATTAGCAAAACCACATTGTTAACATCAGCCAGAGCTTGTTCATACTCAGCACAGATTCAGCAAACCCAATATTATTGCAATTTTGATATCCTACGATTTACTTCCTCTATTCTCCCAGTAATAATTCCCAACTTACTTGCTTTTCTTCAAATTCCCCAAATTCTTTACATCCTTTAAGGTCTATCTTAAGAGGCACCACTATCATTCATTCATTCATTCATTTATTCAACTGATGCTTTTGAAACCTGCTTTGTGCCAAGTACTGGAGCTACAACTGCCGTAGAGACAGGCTTGGCCCTGGCCCTTGGGGAGGGTTTCTCCATCACGCAGTCTTTTTCATCTTTGACCTCTCCCTAAGCACCCCTCCCCGATGGCCCTATCACATTTGACCTTCGGTGATGATCACATAAGTCAGCGTCTAATCCTCCCCACCAGAATGCCTGCTCCTGAGAGACTGAGATGGCGCCTTTTTCTAAATGGACCAGCGTAGCACCAAACACACATTAGATCGGAATCCAGCAAGGATTTTTCAAACAGATGAAGCCAATCGTTTAACCTCCGCCTCTTCATCTGTATAATGGGAAACATTATCTCAGGGTTTTCTGAGTCGAATGTTCTGAGTTGATGAATGTGAAAGCACTTTGCAAATTGTACGCCTCTAAGCCCCAGAGGGGAATAAGCCTGTATTTACCACCATGACCACGCACAGCAGTTAACCAAAAAGAAACTCCATCCAGCTCTTCTGCAGATCCAGGATTGCAGTGTGAATCTCTCTGGAATCCGAGAGACAAAGCAAGTGCTGAAGAACCCCCGCCCCCAACCCTGCATCCCTCCTTGCAGTTAAAAGGCGGGTCAATTACCACTGGCTCATTTGTAATTATTACAGTTGTGAGATTTTCCTGCTGATTGCTCCAGTTAAGAAGCCCCTCATCCATGGAAGGGGCTCAGGGCTTGAGAGCTCCTTTTGTCTTCCAGTTCCATCCAGTCCCACCCACTCTGAAGCTGGGAGAAAGGGTGTCAGGAATGGGGTGCAGGTGCCAGTCTGCCCTCAGTATCTATGAAGCCTCAAACGTTTTTCCAGGCTAACTTCTGATGGAGGAGCTCGAGAGATAATCCCATTATAGAAAGGGACCCCTGGACATTTTCATCAAGTTGATGCATATCGTCCATATTTCATCATCAGCCAGGCAGGCTTTCTCACTCTTTTGACACGAAAACAGACAGGTGGGGCTGTTTTGATTTGGGCTGCCTGGTTTTTTTCCCCAGGGAAGCCACTTCCTCTGGCTTGCATGATAATTGAATTTCACGGATGGAATCTTTCACATACTTCTCAATTAGGGATGTGTACAGGCAGCAAGATTTTTCAGGTGTTGATCTATGATTCTCACTCTATTTTTTTTATCTTTAATCTTCTTAATTTCTGCCAGCTCTAAATCCAGCTTTGCTAAATAGTATTATTCTGACTTAAATGATCTGTTTGCCGTAAACTGGGTACAGCTGAAAATCGTGTATGCAGGAGACTTCCTCATTAATCACAGCTGACAAGAAATCAGAAATCAAGCAGCAAAATAGTCTCCGAAGGCCAAGTGGGGAGAAAGTGGGAGAAGTAGCTAACGGGGTCTGCTGGCCGAGCTAGGAGGGTGGGGGCTAGTCCCAGCTCTGTTTCCGAGGCTCTGGCTAAGTCTCTGCCCTCTGTGGGCTTCAGTTTCTACTTCCCTTCCTTAAAAAAAGGAAGGAAGGAAGCAGAGATGGGGGGGTGTCAGATCAATTGAGTCCTCAGGGATCTTTTCAGCTGCAACATTCTCTAAGCCTATACATGACCCCCCAAAAATGCCACCCAAATGACATCTTGGTATTTAAATGCACAGCTGAGGCTGGGTGCAGCAGTTCACACCTGTAATCCCAGCTACTCAGGAGGCTGAGGTGGGAAGATCGCTTGGGACCCAGAGGTTGAGGCTGCAGCTCACTGCAAAATCACACCACTGCACCCCAGCTTGGACAACAAAGCAAGACTCAGTCTGAAAAAAATAAAATAATAAATGCACAGCTGTTATTGACTCTTAGGAACACTAAGAGAACCTATAGTCTCAATCACTTTATCACAGCATTTTCCGAAGTGAGGGAAGCAAGATGATCGCAGGTAGTAACGGAACATGGAATTCAGTCACACAGCAAAGCTGTCCCTCTTTCAAGCCCCATTCTTCTCAGCAGCTCAAGGAGAAGGTCTCCGTTGGGTGCCAGCACATCATCCATACCTCTCTCAAGCCGACTCATCTCCCAGGGTAACAGACAGACAGCAGCCCTGGGCACCGCAGTTCCTTTGTCAAGCAGCAGATCCAGTTAGCTGCCAATACATGCTTGGTGGTGGGGCTCTGTGTGGTTTCTTTTTGTCCATATAGGGTAAAGGGTGTTTCCTTTTAGACATACTTGTTAAAGAGCTGATTTTAAAGAATATTACGTTAATGCAGAAGCTATGTGACTATGGCAAAAATTAAAAGTAGTAAGAATGTCTGGTTTTACAGTCTCTGGAAAAATATTTAGTGCCTGGTGGAAGGCCAGGCACTATTCAGGAACCAGGAAGACAGGTGAGTGACACCCTTAGGTCCTTAAACTCCCTCCCAACCCCCCAGTCCTATTTCCTGAGTGTCCAGGCTACCCTTACACCCCCACACCACCCCCAGCCTGCATCCTAGCGCTGATCACAGAGCCAGCACGCTCACCCCCGTGGGGGCCAGGGTTTCATCACTCTGCAGTAGGTGACCAACTCCACTGGTTTGTTTGGCCTCAGGCATTCCTGGGATGAGGGACTCCCTTTCCATTTCCAGGCAATCTGGACCATCTAGTTGGTCATCCTCCCGGTGAGCCCGCCCACTCCAAAAGTCATGCCTCCCTCCAGCTTCCTCACCCTCACCTCCTGGCTGTAGCTGCAGCTGCGGCGGAACAGCCCCCTCCCCTACACCCACACCTGGCACCCTTCCAGATTCTGGTCTCTGCTTAGCACCGCCTGTCACCGTCTTTTCTAACCCTCCCCCACTCAAGAGCTACTTCACACTTCCCCCGCCCTCCCGGAGCCCCCCCTCCATTCGCCACTCTTCTCTCCCTCCACAGATGAGTTTGCTCCACTGAGGATACAGAGCACCCAGGCAGCAGGTATGAACGAGCCCCCTCCCTCCCTGCCAACCCCCCCTCACCTCCCCTTGCACCTGGATGCAGGCAGTCCCGCCCCCGCCCCCCTTACTCTGTTCTCCTTCCTCTCTCCTGTATCTGCAGTCACTCCCATCCTACTGGCACCTTCCTGTCAATAACGCCCTCTCCATCAAACTACCCTCTCTCCTGTTGATCCCAATAGCTCTCAGGGGGCTGTCTCCACTTCCCTTTCTCATCCCTTCCAGTCACTCACTTCCCCATCCCTGCACTTTGGCTTCTGCTTCCTCTAAAGCAGCTCTCTCCACATCTCTCTGATGCACTGCTAACTGCCAAATCCAGTGGATTCTCAGTGTCCTTTGTTCTGAATGTTTTACAGATATCATCTCATTGGGCCGGGCGCGGTGGCTCACGCCTGTAATCCCAGAACTCTGGGAGGCTGAGGTGGGCGGATCGCCTGAGGTCAGGAGTTCAGACAAGCCTGGCCAACATGGTGAAACTAAAAATACACAAATTAGCTGGGTGTGGTGGCGGGCGCCTGTAATCTCAGCTACTCAGGAGGCTGAGGCAGGAGAATCGGCTGAACCCAGGAGGCGGCAATTGCAGTGAGCCGAGATCACACCACTGCACTCCAGCCTGGGCGACAGAGTGAGACTATCTCAAAAAAAAAAAGTATTACCTAGTTGAGCAAGACTATGTGTTAACATGAAATAAAATGACACAGGCCAGGCACGGTGGCTCAAGCCTGTAATCCCAGCACTTTGGGAGGCCGAGGTGGGCGGATCACCTGAGGTCAGGAGTTCGAGACCAGCCTTGGCAACACCAACACGGTGAAACCCCATCTCTACTAAAAATACAAAAATTAGTCAGGCATGGTGGTGTGCACCTGTAGTCCCAGCTACTCGGGAGACTGAGGCAGGAGAATTGCTTGAACCCAGGAGGCGGAGGTTGCAGTGAGCTGAGATCATGCCACAGCACTCCAGCCTGGGAGACAAAGCAAGACTCCATCTCAAAAAAAAAAAAAAAGGAAAGAAAAGAAAATGATACAACAACCTAGCAAGATAGGCATTATTTACCCCCCACCTTTTACAGATGAGGCAACTGAGGAACAGAGAGGTTAAGTATCTTATCTAAAGTCACACAGCTACATGTGATGGAGCAGATGGCTCAGAAATCTGTGCTCCTAACACTCCCCTCTGGCACCTCTCTGCCACCTTCACTTCTGATGTTCGTTGCCTTCCTCCTAATTTTTGTGACCCCAGCACCTGGGATAGGGTCTGGCTCCCAGAGGCTGCTCAATAAGTGTTGTGGGCTGAACTCACTGAATGTTTGTGGTGCACCCCTGTCCTCAGGGAAGTCATGGTCTAGGGGAGGAAGCAGACAAGTGACTGAACAGCAGCCACCAGTGTGCTCTGTGGGACATTTTCAGAGGCCTCCAGGGACACAAGGAGGAGAAGATGACAAGAGTGATGGAGAATAATAATAGCACCAGCCACACCAGAGTGGCCACTGTTTGTTGAATTCTAATATGCACCAACAACTATGCTAAAAAGTTTACATTATCTCATTGAGTCTTCAAAACAATCCTGTGAGGTAGGCATTATTTTTAAGCTCAGTTTAGAGATCAAGAAACCAAAGTTCGGAGAGGTTCACAGGGAAAGCTAGTGGAAAAGATGGAGCCTCCAACCTGGGGCAGGGTGTCCGGAAGGCGTTCCAGAGGTGGTGCCTCCTGAGCAGGGTTTTGAAGCACCATTGGGAACCAGTCAACTGAAGAAGAGCACGGGGTGCTCCAGAGGGAGGACACAGCAGCTACAAAGGCCCAGAGGCCAAGAGCCTGGGCCTGTCAGGGAACCTCAGACAGCTGGGTGGGCCGGAGCTCAGAGAATGAAATGGGGACTGGGAAAGCTGAGGCTTTCATGGGAAGCAGGTAGAGAAAAAGGGAGCCTGGCAAGGCCACTGGGAGGAATTTCAGCTCCATGGACCAGAGGCTTTCAAGTGGTGGTGTGTGTGTCAGAATTGCAAAACTGCAGCCTTGAGCCTCCCTCCCAGGTAATATGTATCAGTAGATCAATGACAAGGTTCAAGAATTTTTGTTGTTTTTGGTATATGCCTCATTAAGACTCAACTATACTTAACAGCTTTATGAAATATAATTCACATGAATACACTGTACATATTTAAAGTATACAACTTGATAAGATTTGACATATGTTTACACCCACGAAACCATCACCAAGACCGTGAGCTTCTCCTTCATCCCCAGAGCTTTCCTCTTGTTCTTCATAATCCCTCCCCACCTCATCCTCACTGGTTGGCTTTCTGTCACTACAGATTAGTTTGCATTTCCTAGAATTTTATACAAGTGAAATCATACAGCATGTATTCTTTTTTTGTCTGTCTTGTTTCTGCAGCATGATTATTTTAAGATTCATTCTGAGGTAGGCACCACATTTCTATCAATAGTTTGCTCCTTTCTATTGCAGAATAGCATTCCATTGTATGGATGTGCTATAATTTATCCATTTACCTGTTGAGTGACAAATAATGCTGCTATGAATATTTGTGTGCAAATATTTTAATGCACATATACTTTCATTTGTCTTGGGTAAACACCTCAGAGTAGGATGGCTGGATCATAAAGTATAACTTTTTGAGAAATGCCAAGTTATTTTCCAATATAGTAGTACAATTTTACATCAACATCAGCAGTGGATGAGAGCTCCAATTTCTCTACATTCTCATCAACACTTGGTATGGACAGTCTTTTGACATTTAGCCTTTCTGACAAGTACACAGTGGTATCTTATTGTGGTTTTAAATTTGATTTCCCTGATAACTAATGATAATGAGCATCTTATGTTCTAATTTGCCTCCTTTGAGGCATCTGTACAACTCTTTTGTCCACTTTTAAGTGGGATTTTTTGTTTTCTTATTATTAAATTTTGAAATTTCCATATTCTCGATACACATCCTTTATCGGATATATGAATCCCAAATATCATTTCCAGACTGTTGCTTATCTTTTTGCTCTCATAACAATGTCTTTTGAAGAGAAGTTTTTAACTTGATTAAATCCAATTTATCAAATTTTTGTTATTTATTTATTTATTTATGAGATGACATCTTGCTCTGTCACCCAGGCTGGAGTGCAGTGGCACGATCTCAGCTGACTGCAACCTCCGCCTTCTGGGTTCAAGTGATTCTCCTTCCTCAGCCTCCTGAGTAGCTGGGATTACAGGTGCATGCCACCACGCCCAGCTAATTTTTGTATTTTTAGTAGAGACGGGGTTTTGCCGTGTTGGCCAGGCTGGTCTCAAACTCCTGACCTTAGGTGATCCACCGGCCTCGGCCTCCCACAGTGCTGGGATTACAGGCATGAGCCCACCGTGCCGGCCTCAAATTTGTTTTTATAGACTGTGCTTCTGGTGACATAGCTAAGAAATCTTTGCCTAATATGAGTTTACAAAGATTTCCTCTCATGCTTCTTTCTAAAAATATAGTTTTAGGGTCACAATTAGGTCTTTGATCCATTTGAGTTAATTTTTGTATATAGTACGAAGTACAGATGTAAGTTATTGGTTTTGTGGGGTTTTTTTTGCATGTGAATATCTAGTTGTTCTAGCTTTTGTTAAAAAGTTGTCTTTTCTTAGCACCTTTGTAAAAAAAAATCAGTTGTCCATACATGTGTGAGTTTATTTCTGGACTCTTTATTCAGGCTGTTTATTTTCTTTTATTGTTAGCTATATTTATGTCAGACAAAATAGATTTCAAGACAAAAACTGTAAGAGGAGACAAAGGTGGTCACTATATAATGATAAAGGGATCAATTCAGCAGGAGAATATAACAATTTTAAATATGTAGCACCCAACATAGGAGCACTCAGATACATAAAGCAAACATTATTAGAGCTAAAGATAGAGCCCAATACAAAAATATCTTGAGACTTCAAAACCCCACTTTTAGCATTGGACCAATCTTCCAGACAGAAAATCAACAAAGAAACATTAGATTTAATTTGCACCATAGACCAAATGGACCTAATAGATATTTACAGAGCATTTCATCCAGGGGCTACGGAATACACATTCTTTTCCTTAGCACATGGATCATTCTCAAGGATAGATCATATATTAGGTCACAAAACAAGTCTTAAAACATTCCCAAAAATTAAAATAATATCAAGCATTTTCTCTGACCACAATGGAATAAAACTGGAAATCAATAACAAGAGGATTTTTGGAAACTACACACATATATGGAAATTAAACAATATACTCCTGAATGACCAGTGAGTCAGTGAATGAATTAAGAATAAAATCAAAAATTTTTTGGAAACAAATTATAATGGAAACACAACACACCGAAACCTATGGGATACAGCAAAAGCAGTACAAAGATGGAATTTTATAGTTATAAGTGCCTCAAAAAAATTAGAAAAACTTCAAATAAATAATGATGCATCTTAAAGAACTATAAAACCAAGAACAAATCAAACCCAAAATTAGTAGAAGAAGAAAAATAATAATAAAGATCAGAGCAGAAATAAATGAAATTGAAATGAAGAAAACAATACAAAAGATCAATTTAATGAAAAGCTGTTTTTTTGAAAAAATAAATGAACAAACCTTTAGCCAAAGAAAAAGAGAGAGAAGACCTAAATAAATAAGATCAGAGATTAAAAAGGAGACATTACAACTGATACCACAGAAATTCAAAGGATCATTAGTGGCTACTATGAACAACTATGCACCAATAAATCAGAAGATCTAGAAGAAACAGATAAATTCCTAGACACGTGAAATCTATCAAGATTGAAACATGAAGAAACCCAAAGCCTGAACAGCCCAACAACAAGTAATGAGATTGAAGCTGTAATAAAAAGTCCCAGCAAAGAAAAGCCCAGTACCCAATGGCTTCACTACTGAATTCTACCAAACATTCAAAGAAGAACTAATCCCAGCCAGGCGCGGTGGCTCACGCCTGTAATCCCAGCACTTTGGGAGACCGAGGTGGGCGGATCATGAGGTCAGGAGATCAAGACCACCCTGGCTAACACGGTGAAACCTCGTCTCTACTAAAAATACAAAAAATTAGCTGGGTGTGGTGGCGGGCGCCTGTAGTCCCAGTTACTCGGGAGGCTGAGGCAGGAGAATGGCGTGAACCCAGGAGGCGGAGTTTGCAGTGAGCCGAGATTGCACCACTGCACTCCAGCCTGGGTGACAGAGCGAGACTCCGTCTCAAAAAAAAAAGAAAAAAAAAAGGAACTAATCCCAATCCCACTAAAACTATTCCTAAAAATAGAGGAGGGAATACTTCCAAACTCATTCTATGAGGCCAGTATTACCCTGATACCAAAACCAGAAAAAGATACATCAAAATAAGAAAATGATAGGCTAGTATCACTGGTGAATAGTGACTCAAAAACCCTCACCAAAATACCAGCAAACCAAATTCAACAACACTTAAAAAGATTGCTCATCGGCCAGGCACAGTGGCTCACATCTGTAATCTAGCCCTTTGGGAGGCCAAGGCGGGTGGATCACCTGAGGTCAGGAGTTCGAGACCAGCCTGCCAACATGGTGAAACCCCATCTCTACTAAAAATACAAAAATTAGTCAGGCGTGGTGGCATGCGCCTGTAGTCCCAGCTACTCGGGAGGCTGAGGCAGGAGAATCGCTTAAACTCAGGAGGCTGAGGTTGCAGTGAGCCAAGATAGTGCCACTGCACTCCAGCCTGGGCATCAGAGCAAGACTCTGTCTAAAAAAAAAAAAAAAAAAAAAAGATTTTTCATCAAGACCAAGTGTGATTTGTCCCAGGGATGCAAGAATGGCTCAACATACACAAATCAATTAATGTGATACATCATATCAAAAGAATGAAGGACAAAAACATATAGTCATTTCAATTGATGCTGGAAAAGCATGTGATAAAATTCAGCATCCCTTCATGATAAAAACCCTAAAACAAAACTGAGGATAGAAGGAACATACCTCAACATAATAAAAACCGTATATGGGCCTGGCATGGTGGCTCATGCCTGTAATCCCAGCACTTTGGGAGGCTGAGGTGGGTGGAACACCTGAGGTTAGGAGTTTGAGACCAGCCTGGCCAATATGATGAAACCCCATCTCTACTAAAAGTACAAAAATTAGCTGTGCATGGTGACACATACCTGTAATCCCAGCTACTCAGGAGGCTGAGGCAGGAGAATCGCTTGAACCTGGGAGGCGGAGGTTGCAGTAAGCTAAGATTGTGCCACTGCACTCCAGCCTGGGCGAAAGAGCGAGACTCCATGTCAAAAAACAAAAACCTATATGACAGACCCACAGCTAGTATCATACTGAATGGGGAAAACTGAAAGTCTTTCCTCTAAGATCAGGAACACAAGGATGACCACTTTCACCACTTTCATTCAACATAGTACTAGAAGTCCTAGCTATAGCAGACAAGAGAAAGAAATAGAGGACATACAAATTGGAAAGGAAGAAGTCAAATTATTCTTAATTGCAAATGTTATAATCTTATATTTGGAAAAACCTAAAGATTCTACCAAAAACTATTAGAACTGATAAACAAACTCTTGGAAGTAAAGTTGCAGGATACAAAATCAACATACAAAAAATCAGTAGCGTTTCTATATACCAACAGCAAAAAATCAGAAAAAGAAATCAAGAAATTAATTTTATTTACAACGTCTACAAATAAAATTAAATACCTAGGAATTAACTTAACCAAAGAAGCGAAAGAACTCTACAATGAAAATTATAAAACATTGATGCAAGAAATTGAAGAAGACAAAAAAAAAATTACTCCGTGTTCATGGATTGGAAGAATATTGCTAAAATGTTCATAATACTCAAAGCAAACTATAGATTTAATGCAATCCCTATCAAAATACCAATGACATTCTTCACAGAAATAGAAAAAACACTCTGAAAATTTATATAGAACCACAAAAGACCCAGAATAGCCAAAGCTATCCTAATCGAAAAGAACAAAACTGGAGGAATCACATTATCTGATTTTAAATTATACTATAGAGCTATAGTAACCAAAATGTCATGGTACTGGCATAAAATAGACATATAGATCAGTGGAACAGAATAGAAAACCCAGAGATAAAGCCATACATCTACAGTGAACTCATTTTTGACAAGGTGCTAAGAGCATACCTTGGAAAAAGATAGTCTCTTCAGTAAATGGTGCTGGGAAAATTGGATATCCATATGCAAAAGAATGAAACTAGACCCCTGTCACTCACCATATACAAAAATGAAGTCAAAGTGGATTAAAGACTTAAATCTAAGACCTCAAACTCTGAAATTACTACAAGAAAACATTGGGGAAACTCTCCAGGACATTGGGCTGGGCAAACATTTCTTGAGTAAGAACCCATAAGCACAGGCTACCAGTGCAAAATGGACAAATGGGATCACATTAAGTTAAATATCTTCTACACAGCAAAAGAAACAATCAACAAAGTAAATAGACAACCCATAGAATTGGAGAAAATATTTGCAAACTACCCATCTGACAAATGATTAATAACCAGAATATAGGCCAGGCGCGGTGCCTCACGCCTATAATCCCAGCACTTTGGGAGGCTGAGGTGGGTAGATCACCTGAGGTCAGGGGTTTGAGACCAGCCTGGCCAACATAGTGAAAACTCATCTCTACTAAAAATACAAACAATTAGCTGGGCATGGTGGTGGGTACCTGTAATTCCAGCTACTTGGGAGGCTGAGGCAGGAGAATCGCTTGAACCTGGGAGGCAGAGGTTGCAGTGAGCTGAGATCATGCCATTGCACTCCAGCCTGGGCGACAAAAGTGAAACTCTATCTCAAAACAAAACAAAACAAAACACAAAACAAAACGAAACAAAACCAGAATATATATAAGGAGCTCAAACAACTCTATAGGAAAAAAATCTACTAATCTGATTAAAAATGGGCAAAAAACCTGAATAGACATTTCTCAAAATATACAAATGGCAAACAGGCATATGCAAAGGTGCTCAGCATCATTGATCATCAGAGAAATGCAAATCAGAACTACAATGAGAAGTTAAAATAGTTTTTATTCAAAAGTTAGGCAGTAACAAATGCTGGTGAGGATGTGGAGAAAAAAGGACCCTCACACACTGCTGGTGGGAATGCAAATTAGTACAACCACCATAGAGAACAGTTTGGCAGTTTCTCAAAAAAACAAAAGTAGAGCTACCATATGATCTTGCAATTCCACTGCTGGGTATATACCCAAAAGAAAGGAAATCAGTATATCCGAGATAGCTGCACTCCCATATTTGTTACAGCACTATTCACAATAGCCAAGATTTGGAAGCAACCTAACTGTCCGTCAACAGATGATTGGATAAAGAAAATGTGATACATATACACAATGAAGTACTATTCAGCCATAAGAAAGAATGAGATCCTCTCGTTTGCAATGGCATGAATGCAACTGGAAGTCACTATGTTCAGTGAAATAAGTCAGACACAGAAAGACAAACTTCTCATGTTCTCACTTATTTGTGGGAGCTAAAAACTAAAATAACTGAACTCATGGAGAGAGAGAGTAGAAGAATGATTATTGGAGGTTAGAAAGGGTAGCAGAGGCAGGGAGGTAGTGAGGATAGATAATGTGTACAAAAAGATGGAAAGAATGAATGAAACCTTGTAGTTGCTAGCACAGCAGGGTGACTATAGTCAAAAGTAACTTACTTGTACATTTTAAAATAACTAAAAAACTATTGTTTTGTAACACAAAGGATAAATGCTTGAGGAGACGGATACCCCACTTTGCCTGATGTAATTATTACGCATTGCAGGCCTATAGCAAAATATTTCATGTAACCCATAAATATATAGACCTATTATGTACTCACAAAAATTAAAAACGAAAACATTTTAAAAAGAACCTTACAATAGTAAATACTTCCATTTCCCCACTCTCAACATTTGTCTTATTGTTATACATTTACTTTTACATGTTATAAATGCCATGTTGCATTGCAATTATTTTCATGTTAACGGTAAATTATCTTTAACAGAATTTCAAATAATATTTAAAAATCTTGTTTACCATGCAGTTACCATTTCTAATGTTTTTAATTACTTTCCATGAATTCATGATTCCATCTGGTGTCATTTTCCTTCTGTCTGACCAAGTTCCTTTAGTGTTTCTTATAGTGTGGTGTGCCAACTAAGAATTCCCTCAGCTTTTATGTATTTTTTAAAGTTTTTATTTTGCTCTTGCTTTTGAATGATCTTTTTGCTGAGATATAAACTCTAGGTTGACCGACTTTTCTCTCTTTCAGTCCTTCAGAGGTGTCATTCTTGTTTCTTTTCTTTTTCCTTTTTGTTTCTTCTTGTGGCTCCAGTTCCTGCTGCTTTTTAAAGTTTTCGTTTATCTTTTTTTTTTTTTTTTTTTTTTTTTTTTTTTTGAGACTGAGTCTCACTCTGCTGCCCAGACTCAAGTGCAGTGGCTCCATCTTGGCTCACTGCAACCTCTATCTCCCAGGTTCAAGTGATGCTCCTGCCTCAGCCTCCCAAGTAGCTGAGATTACAGGTGCCTGCCACCATGCCCAGCTAATTTTTGTGTTTAGTAAAGATGGGGTTTCACCATGTTGGCCAGGCTGGTCTGAAACTCCTGACGTCAGGTGACCCACCTGCCTTGGCCTCCCAAGTGCTGGGATTACATGTGTGAGCCACCACACCTGGCTTAAGTTTTTCTTTATCAAAAGGTTTGAGCTCTTAGATTATAACATGCCTTGATATCATTTTCTTCATGTTTCTTGTATTTGGGGCCCATTGGGCTTCTTCAATCTGTAGCTTCATATTCATCATTATTTGTAAAACACATTGTATAAATGTTCAATCTTTTAAAATGTGTTACACTTGCAAACCAGCATATGGTCTATCCTAATGAACGTTCCATGGGTTCTTGAAAAAAAAAAAATCAGTATTCTACAGTTCTTGGTGTCAAAGTGCCTTATAATGTTGTTCAGATCTTTATCCTTACTACTTTTGTTCTAACAGTTTTATCAATTACTGAGAGCATAAAAACCATAGTTGTAGGGCCAGGTGGTAGCTCGCACCTGTAATCCCAGCACTTGAGAGGCCAAGGTAGGAGGATCACTTGAGCCCAGGAGTTTGAGACCAGCCTGGGCAATATAGTGAGACCCCATCTCCACAAAAAATGGCAAAATTAGCTGGGCATGGTGGCATGTGCCTGTAGTCCCAGCTACTCAGAAAGCTGAGGCAAGAGGATTGCTTGAGCCCAGGAGTTACCAGGCTACAGTGAGTTGTGATTGTGCCACTGCACTCCAGCCTGGGCAACAGATTAAGACCCCGTCTCAAAAAACAAAAAAATAGAAACTATGGTTGTGGATTTATCTATTTCTCCATTTATTTCTGTCAGTTTTTGCTTCATGTATTTTGAAGCTCTGTTATTACCCACATTCACATTTATTATTATATGTGTTAAAAATTTTATCATTCTTTTATTGTCCTCATGAACTGGACCCACTTTTTGTAATGAAGTGTGTTTATCTCTGATAATACTTCTTGTCTCAAAGTCTATGTTATCATCAGATAATATGGCCATTCCAGTTTTCTCATAATTAGTGCTTTTGCCTAATCTCTATCCTTTTACTTTTAACCTATCTATGTCTTTGTGTTTTTAAGTATTTCTTGTAGACAGCAGAAAATTAGCTCTTATTCCTTTAACCAGTCTGATAATTCCTGCCATTTAATTGAAATGGTTAGTTCATTTACATTTAACATTACTTTAATATATTTAACATGACTTTAATGGCCATTTTGCTACGTGCTATTTGTCCTGTTCTTTTTTTCTGTTTTTCTTGTCTTTTTTGTGGTTAATTTTTTTTAGTATTCCATTTTAATTACTTTATTGGATTTTTACTATTTCCAACATTTTATTTTGAAAAATTTCAAACATACTAAAAAGTTGAAAAGTTTTACAACTTTTAAAAGTTGTATACCCCGTACTTTCTCAATAAACCTGCTTTCACTTAAAAAAAAAGTTGTATTCCCCATATACCCACCATTAACATTTTCTACACCTGTAGAAAAGACCTCAATTGGTCAACTCATCTTCCTTATTGGTGCCTTATATCCTTATTTAAACAGAGTAGGGGCAACTACATTTGAAGAGTTGCATTATAGAAATGTAATTCCTAGAACATGGGAAGTGAGAGTCTCATCTTTACATACTTATCAGGCCTTACTGTGAGAGGAAACAGGAGGGAGTGACCAGGCACATATAGCAAGCAAACAGGACATACAGAAAGAAACATTTATAAGTCATAGCCTTGCAGCCCCGTGGTGGTGGGGTAGGGGCAGGTGGCAAGCTGTTTGTGAGAGAATCCAGGCATCAGTGTTAAATGGATGCTCCAGGGAAATGAATGTTAGTTCTTCAGTAAAAGGAAGAACAAGAAAAGGAACCATACATGAGCAAGACTTCCTTAGGAGATAGTAAACTTCCCATCACTGGATGTATGCAAGCATTCTCTCATTCAACAGATATTTATTGAGCCTTTTAGATTCAGACATTGGGCTAGGCACTGCAGATAGAATGGTGAACAAAACAGGCAGGGGTTCTTTTTCTTCATGGAGGAGGTTAGTATTAAACAATCCCACAGATAAATACATAACCATCAATGGCAATTTATGCTGGAGATTGGCTATGGCAGGAATTGGAGAGCAGGAGTAAATGCTTTCTGACTCTGAGACTTACCAGCATAGAATCAAGGGAAGCACTACATAAGTGCTGGCTTTTATTATTATATTATCATTAACATTACCATTTGTTTTATTATTCATTCATTTCACATTTTCTGAGCACTCACCTTGGGCTGTGCAAGGAGATGAAGCTGCAAGGGATAGAAGCCTTGCCCTCCAAGTGGAAGGGCCATCCAAGAGCCGTGATTAGAAACCAGGTGGAGGCACTGTCCGCCTAGGAAGCGGTAAAGGAAATCTGGGGGTGGGAGGGGGGCGGGGGGAGGGGTGCTTCCCGGGACAGTGGGAGTGAGTTGGATCTTGAAGGAAGAGTGGGAGGAGACTTGAAGGATCGAAAGTGGGCAAACTGTTGGTATCAATTCCCCTCACACTCCCCTTCAGATCTCCAGGAAACCTGACAAATACCAGGTGTCCCCTCCTTTCTCTAACCCCTTTCCCCTACTCCTTCCTCCACCCCTTCCCACTTGGTGAGGGTTCAGCTCAGCTGGGCCCCCTTAGCCAATTAACACTCTTTGCATCTGAAAAGCTCAAATCAGCTCCTCAGAGGTGTTAGAGATCAGAGTAATTAAGGTCTCTTTCTAATGCAAATCTAAACCAGAAATTGGATGTTTGTCTCCTTGGGAAATTAGGGTCCCCAGTTCTACCAGGAGCTAGTCAAACTCAGCAGGGGGAGGTGATGGCTTCAAGAAGCCAATTTATTTGGATGCTCTCCAGAAATATTTGATTCAATTAAATCAAAACTGACTCCACATGGCAGTGAGAGTGATCTTTAAAGCTAAATTGGATCCCAACTCTCACCTGGTCTTTGATGCACTCTAAATAAAGTCCAAGCCCCTCACCACAGTCTTGAGACCCAGCCTAATCGGCCCCTGCCTTTCCTCCAGCCTCATCTCAGGCCCCTTTATTAAGTGCTTGTCACACTTTGTGATTATTTTATTTACTGGCTGCCCTTCCCCACATCATTAAGTAAATGCATCCCTGTTGTTGTTCACCCTGGAGCACAATATATAAAGTTGTCCAAGTGAAAAACAGCTCCATTGCAAATCAGCACTTGCAATTTGGAATGTGCCCTAGAGCCATTCAGAGGAGGGCTTGTATTCAAAACCACCTCAACGCCATCTTTCCCTTCTCTGCCCTGTGGCACTAGCTGTCACTGACCTCTAGTTCTATCCTGGGTTCCCTTTTCTGGAGGATAACTGCTCACCTCTTTGAGATCCACCTCAGCTTCCTGAGTACTCTTCCTATATGGCTACTAAAAACTAGCCAAACATATTCTCACAAACACACCCTCCCAATGCAAAGGAAATTCCTCCAGACATAGAAACAGACAAAGAGAAATAGTGTTTAACTAAGTCATTTATTGTTTTTTCCTGTCTCCCCAGTTGGAATACATGCTTCAGGAAGGCAGGGACATGTGTCTATCTTGGTTACCATCCTATCCACAATGCCCAGAGCAGTGCCTGACACTTGATGGATGTTCTAGAAATCTGTTTTAAATACATGGATTTTTCTGAAACTGCCTGTGTATAAGCATGGTGTCAGCACTATGGGTGCAGAGGAGGACAAACCCAGATTCAGCCGTCAATAGCTCATAACCTAGTGGGGAGACCCCCTAGAGCCAATGACTCCTTTGTTGACTGAGCACTTGTGTCCCCCCTACAGTGGAGTCACACCATAAGTTCAAGACATAAGCAAATTCCACCATATGAATTTGGGTGGAAAGAAAAGCAGCAAGAAATGACCATCTTCCCAAGGTGGGCAATTCCACTCAGCAATTACACCCCAAAAGGGGCACAAAGTGGGTCTCTCCATACAGAGGGGAAAGGCTGTGCAGACACAAGGGCATGAGGCCACATGCCAGGGTAGGCATTGGAGAAAAGGAAAGGGAGAAGAGAGTAAGTCACAGTGGTAGTGATAACTAATAGCAGCTGCCATTTATTGAGTGGTTACTATGTGCTGGCTTAGTATCATGCTAAATGCTTTATACACATGTACTGTGTGGTCCTCACAACTACCTGGAGTAGAAATACTCTTATTATCAAGAAGTTGATTGTAGCCACATTATGGAGGGCCTGCGGCATCATGTCAGAGAGACTCGAGTGTACTGATGCGGTCGGGGAGGAATAGGAAATGTTTCAGATTTGGTTCTTAGATTTAGGCTGCAACAAAGGGATCTTAAAGCCCAACCTTCTGCGCCAGGTGAATTCACCCTCAAGTCAGTCTAAACTGACATCCTCATGGGAGATTCTAGTGTCCAGGAAGGCCCAGAGACCAGGGATGGCTTGAGAGGTTGACTAGGCCAGCAGATGGTGCAGAGGAGATCAATTCACAGCCCTCTCTCTTGTCCCAGCCTCACGCACTCAGGCTCTCAGAGGAAGCTGGTTAGGGATCCTGGTCTGAGCCCTTAATATGCAGAGGGAAGACTGAGGCTTGGGAATGAGAAGGGACCCACCTAGGGTCAGTGGATGCATGAGGGAGCAGCACATGGAAGAATTCTTCCAAAGTTCTGGTAGCAACTTTCTCTTTTTCTCCTAGTTCATTTTTCTCCAGTGACTCAGGAATTGCAGATCTGATGTCAATGTCGTCTTCCCCTACTCCTCCTTCTTCTCCCCACCTACCCCAGAGCAGGACAATCAAGGGTGAGAAGACAATGAATACTGAAATCTTTTGTCTCCCAAAAGGTCACAGAGCTGCAGACAGAAAAGCAGTCACCATTTCTCGGGAAGATGCTGTTTGCCTCAATAATGTCAGTCCCTTGGTTATGCTAGTCCCATTTAACATAAAATAAAAAGAACAAGAACCAAGTTTCTCAGCTGTCAAAGCCTTGTCCCAAGTATCCCCTCATTGGACTCACACAGTAGCACTGAGGACGAGGCAGCACAATACTTGTCCTTCCAGTGCACGAAAAGGAAACTGAAGCATAGAGAAGGGAGGGGCTGTTCAAAGTCCTCCCTCATTCCAGGTTTTCATATGCCCAGGACGGTGACTTGCCATTATCCCAGACTGCCTCATTGAGTTTCTCAGCTCACTCTGACATAAAACCTAGCAGGGACACGGGTCCAGTATTTCTGGGCAGCAGTGCTAACAAGATGTTCCAGGAGTTTTTACAGTGCTCATATATCTTAATCCTCTCCTGGAAGTCTAGCCTAATAAAATCATTTGAAAATAAGCAAAAACCAATGCAAAAGGATGCCTTCCCAACCCAGATACTTATTCTGGGAGAATTGTGAAAAATTGGATGCAACATAGTCAACAACAGGGTGTCTCCATATGATGGGAAATCGAGCAGCCATTAAAAATGGTATTTGTGAATAATTTTCATGACATGGCAGAAATGCCATTAAGAAGGATAGCTTCAGGCCGGGCATGTGGCTCATGCCTGTAATCCCAGCACTTTGGGAGGCCGAGGCAGGCGGATCACGAGGTCAGGAGATCGAGGCCATCCTGGCTAACACGGTGAAACCCCATCTCTACTAAAAATACAAAAATAAAATTAGCCGGGTGTGGTGATGGGTGCCTGTAGTCCCAGCTACTCGGGAGGCTGAGGATGGAGAACGGTGTGAACCCGGGAGGTGGAGCTTGCAGTGAGCCAAGATTGCGCCACTGCACTCCAGCCTGGGTGACAGAGCGAGAATCCATCTTAAAAAAAAAAAAATACAGCTTCATTCAAAAGTATAGAATATATGCATGCATAAAAAAAGACATGGAAGGAAAATTATGACAATGTTAGCAGTGGTCCCTCTGGTTGTTGGGGTAGTAGGCAAGCATAGCTTCTCTTTTCTGAACTCTTTACAAGTTTATTTATTCAACAACTGTCTATTATGTCTATTAAGCATTTTCCAAGGCCAGGCCCAGTGCCTGGCCTTGGGGATCTTATGGTGAACTGTAGAGGCCAATTATCTGCCATCTGGAGCCTGTGGCCCAGTAGGGGTGACAGAAAGTAACTAGGCAATCATAGATCCAAGGGATAAAAGCCATGAAGTGGCCAGTACAAGGTGGCATGGGGTGACATAGCAAAGATACATATCTCTGCTTTTATAATTGAGGAGTGTTAATCTTTAAAAGGCTAACCCGCCATAATGAAGATGTTTAAATATTTTAAAGAGCTCTGCAACAGCAGAGGCAGCTGGTGGGGGAAAGGCCTGTGCGGGGAGAAACCCCTGGCCAGCCCCTTCCCTTCTCTGTGTGGTGGGGACCAAGGATGGAGGACTAAGCATCCCTGCTTTATATTGCAACACCATTTTTGCAAGTATTCCTCAAGGGACAAGATTCATCCAGCCAGAAAGCAGTGGGATTTGCCTCCTAGCAGGGGCCAAGCTACACCTGACAGTATCCAGGGTCATTTTCTACCACCCAAGGGTACAGAGACAGGCCTCTAGTTAACCCCTGAGATGCTGGACTTCTCAATGCCTATAACACTCTGGAAAGAGTTTACAAGTGAAGAAGTGCCTCACAGGAGGCAGATGCATACAGCAGCAGGGCCCTGAGGGTCCTGGAGGTATTCGCTCTGCCCCATCATCTCATCAGCTACCCATTCATAGATTATCTTGCTTTGGGGTAAGACATTGCCTTGCATCTCTTCCTAGTGGATGAGTCTTCTGGAAAGATAATATTCATTTTACATATGTTTTTGGAGTTCTTTTTTTTTTTTTTATCACATATCACTATAACTCTTGCTACTCTCTATCAAAAGCTTGGGCCAAAATGAAATCATGTCATTCCTGTTTTCCAGCCCCTGTACTGGAAATTTACTCACATTGTACCTTCTCTCTGGAGTTCCTTTGCCCATCTCTTTGTGTCCAAATCCTACCACTTGGTCAAGGCCCAATTCAGATGCTCCCTCTTTTCAGGTCCTCCTTCATTTAATCATCAAGCATTATTGGTGTCAGGCACTGGGTTAGGCACTAAGAATACATTTACATTAAAGATGCCCTTGTCCTAAAGTAAATCAGTCTATAGGTGGGAAATATGGGTGATATAGTCTGGATGTGTCTCCTTACCCAAATCTCATGTTAACTTACAGTCCCTCTGTTGGAGATGGGGCCTGGTGGGAGGCGACTGGATCACGGAAATGGATTTCTTATGAATTGTTTAGCACCAACTCCTATGTGCTGTCCTTGCAGTGAGTGAGTTCTTGTGAGATCTGGTTGCTTAAAAGTGTGTGGCACCCCCTCAACTCTGTTGCTTCTGCTTTCATCATGTGAAGTGCCTGCTCCCCCTTTGCCTTCTGACATGTTTGTAAGTTTCCTGAGGCTTTTCCAGGAGCCAAGCAGATGCCAGCATCATGCTTCCTGTACAGCCTGCAGAACCGTGAGCTAATTAAACTTCTTTTTTGTTTGTTTGTTCATTTGTTTTTGAGGCTGGAGTGCAGGGTGCGATCTTGGCTCACTGCAACCTCCACCTCCTGGGTTCAAGTGATTCTCTTCCCTCAGCCTCCCAAGTAGCTGGGACTACAGGCCCCACTACCATGCCTGGCTAATGTTTTGTATGTTTAGTAGAGATGGGGTTTCACCATGTTGGCCAGGCTGGTTTCGATCTCCTGACCTCAAGTGATTCACCTGCCTCAGCTTCCCAAAGTGCTAGGATTACAGGTGTGAGCCACCATGCCCAGCCTAAACTTCTTTTCTTTATAAATGACTCAGTCTCAGGTGTTTCTTTATAACCATGTGAGAATGGACTAATACAATGGGCAAAACTAAAAGGAAATGAACATACTTCATAATACCATGTCATATATGGTAACAATAGATTTATAGATATACATAGAGATAGATATATAGATATAGATATATGGCATCCAAACATCTCAGAAAAGTGGGTATGAGTTACTTCAGGGGAGAGGAGAGTACATTGATACAATGCCTGAGCTGGGTTTTGACAGATGAGTAGGAATTTCCTAGGCAGATAAAGGAGAGGAGAATGGCATTCCAGGCAGAGGGCATACCAGGTGCAAAGGCATAGAAAGGTGAACCAGCATGATGCATTTGAAGAGCTACAAGTCATTTGGGGTCATTGCTAAGGTATAAAGTAAAAAGGGAGATATGGAGGCACCAAGAGAAAAGTAGCAGGGCCAAGATGGTGGAAGATTTCGCCTGGATTTTATGCCTCAAGCCACAGGGGATCAGTGGACCAGTGCTGGAGTTTAAATAGAAGAATGAGGCATCAACTTCCACCAAGTAATAAGCAACCTCAATGTCAGTGGCTTAAAGCAACAATCAGCATTTATGGCTTATGCATCTGGGGTTGGCTGGGGCTTAGCTGATTTGGGCTGGGCCTTGCTGAAGTGACTTGGCTCTTCTCCATGTATCTCTCGTCTTCCTCCTGGAACTGCCAGGCCAGCCTGGGCATGTCTTGCTCATGGCAATGACAGAGGCACAAGAGCACGGAAAGAAACATGCAAGGTGTCTTGAGGCCTGGGCTCAGAACTGGCACGTTGTCACTTCCACCTCATTCTGTCCACCAAACAAAGTGACATGACCCAGTCTAGATTCAAGAGGAGGGGAACCAGTGAGAGCTCCTGCCAAGTCATATGACAAAGTTCATGGCTATACGGAGGACTGGAGAGTCAGGTCCATCCATGCACTCTACCACAAGCCATGTGATCAGATATCTGCATTAGGTCACTAGGTAGCTATGTGGAGGGTGGATTACAGGGGATAAGGCAGTTTCAGAGATTCAGGCAGGAACT
This sequence comes from Pan troglodytes, assembly GCF_028858775.2. Classification (NCBI taxonomy): domain Eukaryota; kingdom Metazoa; phylum Chordata; class Mammalia; order Primates; family Hominidae; genus Pan; species Pan troglodytes. Next base: position 77,778,589 of record NC_072409.2, read on the forward strand.
GAACAAATGCCCTAGGATCTCACAACCTGCTCTTTCTATCTATTCTATGTACTGGGATTTAGCTAGATTACACAAAAGGAAAGCTTATCTTTGGCCTTTTGTTCAATTCTAAGAACTCAGCCTGAGCACTTTGGTGCTTGCAGCAGTGCATAAGAAGGCTTTGAAATAAACAGATATTCAATAAACTAGTGAACAAGAGTTTTCTTTATCTTGGAAAAGACATCTCTGAGACAAAAACGGACCTGAGCTGCAATATTGGATAAGCCCCACTGATCACAAGAAAACCTAACATAGGTAATTGACTATTGGCAAATGAAACAGCACCAAATAAAGCAAATAATTAACAATTATTGTACTCAGAGGTAAAGGAACTACAAATCTAGGCTGCCTCGGCATTTGTCCTAGGCATCAATAAGAACAAAGTGTTTGTTAGTGGGTGAGTAACCCAGGTGTGAAATTCATTTTATTAGACCAGATCTAAAAATAGGCTTGAACCAGAACGTAGAAAAGAACACAATTTATCCCCACTTGCTCACTGGGGCACCCAGGGAATAAATTAAAGATGCTGTTTTTTGTTTACAAAGGGGGAATTGTGGTAGATTGTTTGCAGAAATGACCACAGTTACTTCCCTTTCTGTGTCTCTGCTACTTTGCAGATGTGACTTTGTAACTCTTCCTATCAAAAGTGGTGTCCTCAAGTCTTGAGTCTGTGACTAGTTTTGGCCAATAGAATTTGGCAAAGGTGACACTGTACTAGTTCCAAGCCCAAGCCTCAAGAGGCCTTGCACACTGCCACCTGCTTTCTTGGGACCCTTGTCTTCATGATGTGAACAAACCCAGGCTAAGCTGCCAGCGGATGAGTTCATGAGTCAGGCCAGTTGTCCCAGCCAAGACCTTAAACATACACAAGAGCTCAGCCCAAACTAGCAAAACCAAACTGCAGCTGCCCCACAGCTAACTACAAAAGCAAGAGGAATTCTAGCTGAGTTCAGAAAACCTGCCAGCTGAGCCCAGCCTAAACAGCCAACCTACAGAATCTTGAAGTAAATACATGGTTATTTTAAGCTACTAAGTTTTAGAGTGATTTGTTACACAGCAAAAGGTAACTGATATTGGAGTATTCTGGATTAGGCCAGGTGCATTGGCTCACACCTATAATCCCAGCACTTTGGGAGGCTGAAGCAGGCAGATCACTTGAGCTCAGGAGTTCAAGACTAGCCTGGGCAACATGGCCAAAACTCATCCCTACACACACACACACAAATACAAAAATTAGGCAGGCTTGGTGATGCATACCTGTGGTCCCAGCTACTTGGGAGGCTGAAGTGGGAGGATGGGTTGTGCCCGGGAGGCAGAGGTTGCAGTAAGCAGAGATTGCACCACTGCACTCCAGCCTAGGTGACAGTCAGATCTTGTCTCAAAAAAATAATAATAAAATAAAAAGGCCAGGTGCAGTGGCTCATGCCTGTAATCCCAGCACTTTGGAAGTCCAAAGCAGGCAGATCACCTGAGGTCAGGAGTTCTAGACCAGCCTGACAAACATGGAGAAACCCCATCTCTACTAAAAATACAAAATTAGCCAGGCATGGTGGTGCGTGCCTGTAATCCCAGCTACTCAGGAGGCTGAGGCAGGAGAATCGCTTGAACCCGGGAGGCAGAGGTTGCGGTGAGCCAAGATCATGCCATTGCACTCCAGCTTCGGCAACAAGAGCGGAACTCCATCTCAAATAAAAAAAAAAAAGTTTTCTGGATCAAAACAGCTAGAAATACACCAGAAAAAATAATGACAACTGCTACCAATTACTGGGCATCTACTTACTGTATACTGAGAAACTTGTGTATCTAAAACTGTTAGGTACTTCACTTACATCACATTAACTCATCTTTGAAACCCTGCAAAATAGAGTTATTTTCACCATTTTGTAAATGAGTACATGAGGAAACTGAGGCTAGGGAGACAGTTTAAGTAACTTGCCCAAGGTCACACAGCTACTGTGTAGGTTTGCAAACATACTCCTAGACAAGTGGGGCCTCTCAGAGGTTGAGAGAAGCCTGGGCCACTTCCAATTTTTAAGGTGCCTAACATACTGATAAATGAAGATATGAAGAAACAATTACCAAAATTGTGATATACAGTCAGTCATGCATCACTTAACGGTGTGGGATATGTTCTGAGAAATTCATCCTTAGGTGATTTTGTTGTTGTGTGATCATAGAGTGTACTTACACAAACACAGATGGCAGAACTATGTGCCTAGGCTGTATGGTATAGCCTATTGCGCCTAGGCTACAAACCTGTACAGCATGTGACTGTACTGAACACTGCAGGCAACTGTAACAGAGTGGTAAGTATTTGCATATCTAAACATAGAAAAGGTACAGTAAAAATACAGTATTATAATCTTGTGAGACCACCATCAAGCATGCAGTCCTTCATTGACCAAATGTTGTTATGTGGTGCATGACTGTATTTTAAATCTTTACATTTATCAAATGAGCACTTTCAATATAAAAAAAAAGGCAATGAGATATTGCTAATCACAAGATAATTCCAGTATGTATTTTAAAAGCATATTAATTTATAAGGTACTACAAATGGTGTGGTTCAGTAATGGGATGCAAATGTTACTTTGGTGAACATTTCCTACTTTGATCTGGTGAATGTACCTCTCTGATGGGACACATAACTTCCTTTGGAGGTGCTATAGTTCGATCTGTTTGACCCCTCAAAATCTCATGTTGCAATTTGATCCCTAGTGTTGGAGGTGGGGCCTAGTGGGAGGTGTTTGAGTTATGAGGGCAGATTCCTCATGAATGACTTGGTGCCATCCTCATGGTAATGAGTGAGTTCTTGCTGTATTAGTTTCCTGGAGAACTGGTTGTTAAAAAGAGCCTGGTACCTCCTGCCCCACCATGTGATCTCTGCCCACACAGGGCAGCAGTATCTGCTTCTGGTGAGGGCTTCAGGTTTTCTCATGGCAGAAGGTAGAGGGGAGCCTGAGTGTGCAGATATCACCTGGCTAGAGAGGAAACCAGAGAGGGGGAAGGAAGCACGATGTTTCTCGTACATCCTGCAGAACCATGAGCCAAATTAACCTCTTTTTAAAATAAATTACCAAGCCTCAGGTATTCCTTTATAGCAACACAAAAATGGGTAAAGACAGGAGATAACATCAAAAGATTAAATATAAGCTCTTTCATGAGGTCAGGCCCAGCCATGGGGCCCACCTGGCCATTGCCTGCCCTCAGCCCAGCCCCCATGAAAGGCCTGAGCATGAGCCAAAGGAATCCATCCTATAGCATCAAGCAGCCCTCAGCTGAGAAATGAGCTCCCAGAGAGGGTTCTTATGGAAACAAGTCTCTGCTCTCATCAGAGAATTGAGCCATCTTTGTTTTATGTCACAAAATGATTATATTCTGGGATGTTTCACTCCATTGTGTCCAGGCTTACCCTGAACCAAGAAAAGTAGAGATTCACCAAGAAGTCAGCCAACATTGCCAGTATAGACGTAGAGAAAGGGATAGGAGATGCAGGGCTCTATGTGGTTCAGAGGGTTGAGAAGGCATCTCAGAGATTACTCTGTGGCTCAATCTTGGAACAAGAATAGGAGTCTGCTGGGTGGAGAAGATCATTACAGGTGGCTGGAATAGCACTGGCAAAGGCATAGGGTTAAGAAAGCACGCGGCAGACATGGGAATGGTGCAGAGGCCAGCGTGACTGTAGCCAGGGGTGGGTGGGGAGAGTGGAAGCAGACAGAGCTAGAGGAGAGATTGGGGAAATACTGGAGAGAGTGTTGTACCTGAGAAGGCCTGGCCAGGTCTCTCTCCCTTGAGGGATGCAGTCTTTTGCTTCCAAAGAGTAATCTCAGCCCTAGAGTGCAGCTGTGTGCCCAGAATAAATCCCTGTGGGATGCATTCCATCCACTCCTTGCAGCAGGTCTTTTCAAAAGATTTCAGCAGCCTCTTGTTTGCCTATAGCTCTTATGCAAGCTGCTGCAGGCCAGGTGTTCCTTGGAGCCTAAATTCTGCATTTCCCATCTGTATCATTTACAAACCAACCTGGCTATCTCCCTGCTTCTAGACAAATATGAGGTCTTTTACACAGGTCAATCTGTTGAGAAAAGAAAAATGTAATGAGGTTCCGGCCAGGTGCAGTGGCTCACTCCTGTAATCCCAGCACTTTGGGAGGCTGAGGCAAGAGGATCACCTGAGGTCAGGAGCTCAAGACCAGCCTTGCCAACATGGCAAAACCCCGTCTCTACTAAAAATACAAAAATTAGCCAGGCATAGTGGAACACACTTATAATCCCAGCTATTTGGGAGGCTGAGGCAGGAGAATCGCTTGAACCCAGGAGGCAGAGGTTGCAGTAAGCTGAGATCACGCCACTGCACTCCAGCCTGGGTGACAGAGCAAGACCCCATCAGAAAGAAAGAAGAAAAGAAAAAGAAAGAAAGAGAGAAAGAAAGAAAGAAAGAAAGAAAGAAAGAAAGAAAGAAAGAAAGAAAAAAAAAAAAAAAAAAAACAGAGAGAGAGGGAGGGAGGGAGGGAGGGAGGAAGGAAGGAGAAAAATGTAATGAGGTTTTGAAATAACAAAGTCAGTTCCCTGATAATTTTACAGGCTTGAGAGTAAAGAAAGGCCAAGAAGGTTGGTTTGAAGGCAGAGAACAACTAAGGTGGCCTAGAATCGTCACATCTTGGCACCTAGAGCCATCAGGGTTCTCTGAGACCATCTGGTCCAAGGACGGCAAATATATGGCACACGTGCCACCCTCCCCACATCTGGTGTCCAGTGCAGATGTTGTTAATCTATTGCTACACACTTTTTAGCCAAGCATCTCCCCATCAAGCACAGTCAGCTCATAAGTGAAAGCCAATTGATCATTCCTGATGGTTTCCATTACCCCCATTTCATAGATGAGAAAATGGAGGCACAGGGAGGTTAAGGGGTTTGTCCAAGGAGAGCTTTCAGTTCCGCCCCACCATTTCCACATGGTTTGTGGAAGACAAACACTTTTATGCCTCAACTGTAATCAGGGAATGAGTCCAGCACCTGGGATAGGGTTTTAAAAGCAACAAAATTTTTTTCCATTTCCAGTTCCAGTTGTTATATGACAATGCTTTGAAACGTATATTTTTATTATCATAATAAAAGAACACATAAACGGTTAGTAAGTTGTGCCCACACACTTAATAAAGGCCTAAGGAATTTATTCATTCACCCAAGGGCCAGGCAGTGTACTGGGTATTGAGTTTATGAGGACACCAAAGACATCCCAGGGGCCCAGGGAACTGAAATGTCCAAATCTGATATTCTGCTTAGTTGGGAGAGGTGAGAGCTGGCCTCACAAGCAGGTACAGTGCAACTCCCTTCCCAGGGATGAAAAGGACCCAGAGGTTCCACACATGCCACCCCTCACTCGGTCCTCTATACAATATTTTCTAGAGCCCCTGACAGGCCCCTGTTCACACACCTCCAGGGATCACTACTTCCCAAGACTGCCAACTGTATCTTCAGCTGGTTCTACCCACTACAAATTCTTCCTTTTGCTGAAAGGGAATGAGCCTCCCTGTGACTTCCACCAAACTGGCCCTGCCTTTGTCCTGTGAGGAACTAGTTTCCAAGGACCTAAGAGAGAATGTTGTGGGGGAGGGGTCTCTTGTAAGAGAAAGACAAAGCCAAGAGGAAAGGAAAGGCACTAAAACCATCCTTCCCAATTTACCGTGTGGCGAGACCATTTCCTATCCCCACTCATAATTCTTAAGCATATCAGTGGAACATCATCTTGCCCATTCTGCCCTGGTACATGCTGAGATCCTCGTAAATCCCAGCTCCTGCCGAAGACCCAAAATGCATTGTCTATGGGATCCTGTACAAGAGAGCTGGTTGCTATGGTAACAACTGGACGTAAATTTCCTAGCACCCCCAACTAAACTATTAATCAGAAAGATGAGGAAAGAGTCAGGGTGGTCAATAAATTAGGGAAGAAATTGGCTCCTACCGGGAAGCACACAGAGCAGGGCCACCCCACCCCACCCCCACCCCCACCCCCGCTGAGGCCTCACTCATCCCTCCCTTTGATCTTCTGATGCAGTAGGAGAAGCAGCCAGAGCCTAAGGGGAAACCTACCTCCATTCTCCTCTCCAACTCTTTGTTTCTCATCCTGGTGGAGTCAGAGAGGTTCCCAAGTGGAAGCTGCACCTGGCATCTCATCAGTGAGGGCCCCAGTTAGCAGGAACATCAAAGGTAGAAATGCTGGAACCTGAAAAAAAGAATGCCTGGCCAGCTTGAAAGAAGCATTCTACTGAAGTGTGGTGATAAGATCCGGATTAGAATCAGCATTGATGGATCATAGAAGGATTAAAGTGACAGGGTCCCAAATCTTCACAAAACGTTTGCAGATTTGTTTGTTTGGGTTTTTTCCAAGGACTTTATCTTCCTTGCTTTAATGTTTATCCTTGGCTGTCTTAATAAGGAGTGGTATGGAAAACCCTTGTGATGCCTCCTCCAAGTGAACTAGATCCACCAGTTCTCATCATGCAGCCCTCTGCTGCTGTGGGGGGAGGGGGTGGGCAGCTTGCTCTAATTATAGGAAACACTCCGGGGAGAAAACACACCCTTTGCACACAGAATCCTGCAAAGGGAATGTACATTCCTCTCTATTCTTTGGTACAATCTCTCCCAGGGTTGCTTTTTGGATGGCATTGTGCCTCCCTTGTTCCCCACTTCTCTTGTCCAAGGATGCCATCCTTGATTAAGCCCACCTTTCTCATAGAAGGAAAAACGGGGGATTGTCCGGGAAGGATCCCATGTTAGGCTTTGTATGAAAGCCCATCACTCCTATTAACACTGTGACTTTGACCTCAATTGGCCCAGGCTCTTCCTGTTCCTCAAGGAGAGGGAAGCAAGTGCACTGGGGAAGATCAGCCCTGGCTTCACTGCAAACTCATCATAGGACCTTGGGCAAGGCCCTTCCTGTGTCTGGGCCTCAGTTTGCCAAACGGTGCAAGAAAGAGCCTCAAAGACTGTAACAGAGGCCAGCTCCAAAGGCCTCTTTGGTACTCTCTGGCTCTAAAATTAAATTTTCTCAAGTGAGAAAAGAGGAAAGGAAGGTGATGAGAGGATAGAAGGGAGCTTTCCACCCTGGAGGCAGGAGGTTGAGGTGGAGAGTCTGAATTAAAGCCATAAAGAGAAAATAGGGCGGCACCGGCCTGTCTCCCCCACCACACACACAAAGGATCCTGCACGCAGAGCAGGTCCTTAGGAAAAGCCACTGGCTGCATAAGCCGCTTTGGCTGCTGCCTCTGTTAAGGAAGCATCTCCAGAGAACTGTTTCTAGTCTGTCTGAGCAGGGAGAACCTTGAAGGGTCCTGGAGAAGGGAACGGACTGAGCCGGGGTTTCACAGTGAGCAGGTGGGAGGCAGGACTTGCAAGCACCCTGGCCTCCCGCCTGCAGACTTCTGCAGTCTCCAGTGCCCCATGGCCAAATATTCTTGCACTGTCTTCCTTGGATCTTTCCTATGATTTGTGCACATACTGCAGTGAAAATGGCAAAGAGAGATCCTGCAGGGATTGGTAATTTTTCACCATGGGTGGCACTGAGACTTCCCTGCTCCCTGGAGGAGGGAAATGAAGAGTTGATTAAGTACTCGAAACATCCCTGCCTGTGGACTATTTAATAAGCGCCTCGCCTGTCTCTCAGCCATAGAGCAGACATTTGGTTCGCTAATCCAATTTGGCAAGCCTCTCCCAGGCTGCAAACGCTAGCTGCTGGGCGCCATTTTGTCTGATGTGTTAGAAATCAATGCAGGCTCCCCGCACTTGCTCTCACTACCGCTTGACTGATTACTAACGAGACCTCTCCCTTGCACAAGTCACCGACAGAGAACCCCTCCATGTTCCAAGAAGCTCTGGGGACCTGGTGATCATCCAGTCATCCCCCTGATTCTCTTAGCAAGGAATCTGAATAAATCAGCAAAAGCAGGTGTGGGACTGCAAAATGTTTTCTTCCTCAACTGAACCAAGCTATGTTTTCCACTTAGCAGGAGGAAGTCTGTAAGAAGGACAATATTTTAGCATCTTCCATAAAAACCACAACAATGGCATTTTCATTTTGATATGTGATAGCTCTTATTCGGACGCAGAATTAGTGCTCGGTGCATCTGTTTCTTTCAACCAACAAGAGCTCTGTTAGTAGGGTTTCTCTTTGCCTTGGCCACCAGGAAGCTTGGATATAAATGCTGGTTCACAGTTTGAGATGCAGGCATATTTCTGCCCACTCAGTGAGCTTTCTCACCTCCTTTTTAATAAACATTTTAAAGTCTTATATGTGTTCCTTTAAAAAAATAAATGTGAATTTATCATTTTTCACTACAAACTTGCCTTAAGCTGTTGGAAAGTTCCCTTCTTTCCTTTTTATAGAGAACACTCTTGGAAAAGGAAGATAGAGTGAATGTTTATTTTTTGCCTCCATAATATTAGCTCCTCACAAGGCACAACCAGGATCTTCCTATGGGGTCCAGGCACCTCACTCTTAGTCTAGTTGTTCTGGGCACTTTTCTACTCTCTGGCCTAGCAGTGGACATTGTACTTCTTGGGCCATGGTGATGGGGTTTGAGTGACACCTTAACTTAAGGTGGTCCAATAGCAAACATCAGAATTTCTGCCGGAAAATGCTGGGCAAAGATTTCTATCCTTTTCTGCAGGGTCCGAACGTAAAAAGACATAGGCTTAGGGACTGCTAAAAGCCATTTTGTGACCAAAAGGGAAAAGCCTGTCTGAAAATGAGTCAACCTTGAGCAGGAGGAACTGAGAGACAGAAACAGAGGTGCATCCTGACATTACTTGAGCACCTATATCAAGTTAATCCTGAAGTTTGACAGTGCAGGGATATGAGAGCCAATACATTGACTTTGGGTCTGGTTTCCAGTGACTTACAGCTAAAAGAGTCCTGATAGTTTCTAGAGGTCAGTAAGGGTGTTAACTGCACCTCTGCCTCCAAGTCACCCTATCCCAAGCCCCCTCCTCAGGAGACCCTGTGACCAGTCTGGTATCCTCCCCAGGTAGGCAAAGACAGTCATGGTGTCACTAAAAGCCTCTTTAGTGTCCTGATACAAGTGGGATCAGTCCTTTTTTTTTTTTTTTTTGAGATGGAACCTCACTGTCACCCAGACTGGAGTGCAGTGGCACGATCTCAGCTTACTGCATCCTTTGCCTGGGTAGCAGAAATTCTCCAGCCTCAGCCTCCCGAGTAGCTGGGACTACAGGCGCGTGCCACCATGCCTGGCTAATTTTTGTATTTCAGTAGAGACGAGCTTTCACCATGTTGGCCAGGCTGGTCTCAAAGTTCTGACCTCAGGTGATCCACCAACCTGAGCCTCTCAAAGTGCTGGGGTTACAGGAGTGAGCCTCCGCCCCCAGCCCAGTCCTTTGTTGATCTCTAGGCTTATGTCTGCTGATGGCTTCCAAGTCTATCTCCAGCTGGGTCTCTCTACAGTTCCCCAGCTGGTGCCTCTCGGCACCTTAGCCTCAGCATCTCCCACCACTGTGAAGGCACCTTTGTCCACAGCATCTCTTTTCTCACTCCATTCTGTCACCAACAAATTGATCACCAATGCCAAGCAGACATCTACCAGATGTCTCTCGAATCCAGTTCTGCTTCTAGTTTCCACTGTTTCTGCTTCAATTCAGGTCAAACACTGGTCTCCACATGGAAGCCTCTCCTCCAACTTACTCTCCACGCCTCCATCTGACAACTCCTCCTCAAGTGCTGTCCTTACCTTGCAGCTTCCCTGCTCATAACCCTCGAGGGCTCCCTCCCACCAAACCCCCCAACTGGAATTCAAGACCCTCATGATCTGACCCCAAACTGTGGAGACTGTAGCAAAAAGCACATCTTTTCCCACGAATACCTCACTTCCCTTCTGCCATATTTTTGTTTACATAGTTTTAATTCCCTCTGTTTCTACTACTGAACTCCTACGCATCTGTCAAAACCCAGCTCCAATGCCCCTCCTCTAAGAAAACTTTCTAATTATCCCTCTCTCACCTTAACAGTGGAATTGTAGATTCCCAGAGACCTAGAAAAATTATTTTATAAAATCGCATAGGCCCACTCTGACAATTTTAGGACCCAGGACAAGTAAAAGAGAACTCTTACAGCCGACAGTGTCTGTACTCTTCTCTTTCCACCCTCCCCACAACTCTGTCCTGCAATGTGAGGGGTCTCGTGCACACAAGCAAGGACCTTCAAGCCCTCACATCCAAGCTCCACCCCACACCCCCAACAGCCCCTTGCCAACTCCCCCAGTCACTCTTTGGCCATCCCTTGGGGTTGGGGCACCATGGCTTGGCGGAAGAGGCCAATACAGGTCCTGGAAGCAGGCTTGGTCCCTTTGAGCAGGAAATCCCAGGGTGGAGAGTACAGGAGTGAGGTCCAGAGAGTGTGGGCTCTGGGTCGGCCCTCTGCCCTGTGGGGAGGGCACAGCTGGGCCCTCTACAGTCAAGCTGTCGCACATCAGTGTGCACACGCATTGGGAGCTCCCGCAAGTCTAACAAGCCCCCAGAGCACGAGACGACTGCCAGGCAGCAGCCCACGCCAGCGTCTAAACATGAGACCCGGGTCCAAGGGCAGATGGCAACATTAACTATATGGGGTCTTCTTTGATACATAATGGGTAAAATAAACTTGGAGCTGCAATTCTCCAGAATGAAGCTCAAAAACAGTAAGTTCACAGCAACGGCTTCTGGGTCTCAAAGCTGTGCTGTGCTTTACTTTTACAATTCGGTCTCGCTTACGGATTCTCCAGCAGCCCAGAGAGGCTGTGACTTGGCAGGTCGGTAGATTTGGGACCTCCTGCCTCTACTTCCAGGCCCTTTGTCTGCCTGGTGCTGTGAAGACTGACCAGACCCCGTGGAGCAAGTATTAGAAAGGAATCAGGTCATTTCCTGGGTACACGACTCTGCCAGTGAAAATGAGCCTGCCTGTCACCCCCATAGAGCCAGAACCACCCAAGGTGGAACCTTAAGGATGTCTCCCCAGGGGTCTTTGCTTCCCCTGCACCATCTCTCCTGGATCTAAATGTATGTCTGCTTGAGTTGAGGAGTTCCAGACCAGCTTGGGCAACATAGCAAGACTTTGTCTCCAATTTAAAGTAAAAAAAAAAAAAAAAAAAAGCTAGACATAGTGGTGTTTACTATCATCCCAGCTACTCCAGCTACTTGGGAGGCTCAGGCAGCAAGATTGCTTGAGCCTAGGAGTTGAGGCTGCAGTGAGCTATGATCATGCCACCACACTCCAGCCTGGGTGACAGAGCAAGACCTTGTCTCAAAAACAAGAAGATAATTTCTTAAAAATGTATGTCCTCCCTAACTACTCAACCTCCTTCTCCCTCAGCAATCTCAGACACGGTTGGGCCTCCTCCCAACTATTTGGCCCCCAGGCAAAAAAAAATCTGGCATGAAGGCTGAGAAGCGGAGGAGGGGTAAGAGAGGGCAGAGTTTCCTTCCTTCTTTGTTGTGCCAGGAGTCTTAAACACCCCCTTGAGTTTAAATATGTATATATATTGCCTTAGAGTCACTGATCATCAGGACTGAAAGTACCCTAGTACAATTCTCTCACTTTAATGATGGGGAAACTGAGGCCCAGAGAGGGTGGTAGCTTGCCTGAAGTCCCACAGCAAGTTGGTATGGAGCCATGACTAGGACGTAGGTCTCCTCACTCCAGTCCTGTTCTTGTTCTGCCCCACACTGGCCCTTTGCTAAACTCACCCCTTGCCCCACATGGCACAGAACAGACCTCCCCCTCTTACTACCTGGGTGAGTTTACAAAAGCCACTTACTCCATCTGAGATTCAGTTTCCTTACTGCTCAGAGGGGAAGAGCATTTCTTACCTGCTGGAGTCATGCAGGTAGAGGAGCCAGCACAGGGTCCAGAATGTGGCAGGTGGTTGAGCCCAGTGTGGGTCCTTTTCTTTGCCCATTATAAGCATGACAAGGAAAGAAATGGTCCTCAGGTTAGCTTCCTATGGCTGCTGCAACAACTTGTCACAGAGTGTTAACAGCCTCGAATCTGTATGGGTCTGCAGCAACTACAGATTCTTAGCCTCTTTCAAGGAAAGAATTTGTCCAAGGGGCATAAGGCTGAGTGAGAGATGGAGGCAAGTTTTTGAGCAGGAGTGAGTTTATTAAAAAATTTTAGAGCAGAAGGCCAGGTGTGGTGGCTCACGCCTGTAATCCCAGCACTTTGGGAGGCTGAGATGGGACCATCGCTTGAGGCCAGGAGTACGAGACCAGCGTGGTCAACATAGCGAGATCTATCTCTTAAAAAACAAACAAAAATGTTTTAGAGCAGGAACAAAAGGAAGTAAAGTACACTTGGAAGAGAACCAAGCGGGTGACTTGAGGAATCCAAGTGGGCTGTCTGACCTTTGACCTCTGACCTTGTTTACACGTTGTCATGCTTCCTGGCGGTTGCATCTCTCCTCCCTTGATTTTCCCTTGGGGCAGGCTGTTCACATGCACAGTGGCCTGCCAGCATTTGGGAGGGGCCGTATGCACAGTGTGTTTACTAAAACTGTACGCATGCTCACCTGAGGTGTTTTTCTCTTACCAGTTGAGAGTTCTCAGAGGAAGGTCACATGCCAGTTAAACTCTGCCATTTTGCCTCTTAGTTCACATGCTTGAGCCACTTGCCTCATCTTTTTGTGGTTTTTTATTTTTTTTTTTGAGACAGAGTCTCACTCCATCCGTCGCCCAGGCTGAAGTGCAGTGGCGAAATCTCGGCTCACTGCAGCCTCCACCTCCCAGGTTCAAGCAATTGTCCTGTCTCAGCCTCCTAACTAGCTGTGACTACAGGCGCCTGCCACTATGCCCAGCTAATTTTTGTATTTTAGTAGAGACGGGGTTTCACCATGTTGGTCAGGCTGGTCTTGAACTCCTGACCTCAAGCAATCTACCTGCCTTGGCCTCCCAAAGTGCTAAGATTACAGGCATGAGCCACCATGCCCAGCCATCTACGTTCACTTTAACTGACACTTCTTAATGAAAATAGATTCAAATTTTGTATATTTTGACTATCATTACATTTTTTTTTCAATACTTTAGATCAGGGGTTGGCAACTTTTTCTTAAAGATGCAGAGAGTAAGTATTTTAGGTTTGTTGGCCATACAGTCACAGTCACAGCTACTCAGCTCCGCCACTGTAACATGAAGACAGCCACGGACAACATGTAAAAGATGGAGCATGATTGTGTTCCTATAAAATGTTTTAAACAAAAAACAGGTGGCTGGACTGCAGGATATGGTTGACCAATCCTTGCTTTAGACAAACAGTCCCCAACCTTTTTGGCACCAACAACAGGTTTCCTGAAAGACAATTTTTCCATAGACCATGGTTGTGGGGGAATCATTTCAGGATGAAACTGTTCCACCTCATCAGGCATTAGATTCTCATGCAACCTAGATCCCTCGCATGCCCTGTTCAGGATAAGATTCACACGCCTATGAGACTCTAATGCCTCAGCTGATCTGACGGGAGGTGGGGCTCATGCAGTAATGCTTGCTCACCTGCCGCTCACCTCCTGCTGTGCGCCCCAGTTCCTAACAGAGAGCTGGTCTGCACCTTGGGGGTTGGGGACCCCTGCTTTAGAGCATTACTGTCAATAGAAAACAAATTTGTGAAAATTTTGGTATTAACATAATTATTGAATTTTGCTCAGATGATAGAAAAATAATGTATGGAATAAATGACTTTTGAATTATGTATACCTTGGTTTTATTATAATACCTTGGTCTCATTCAGACTTTGCCAGCTCATCAACAGAATCCCAGATATATTCAGTCACAATTAAATTCCATTGTCTTTGGTGCTTCGTGACTTCCAATCATAGAAAAATTATAGCTCAATTCCACATTGAATTTGGGTGCAAGAGAAAAAAAATACAGCTTGACATGTTTTTGCCTTTGTCATTTTGAGGGTAGGAAGATAAATATATAAACAGATAGTAGTTGGACCTCCCTTTGTACTCTTTTTTTTTTTTGAGACAGAGTCTCGTTCTGTCACCCAGGCTGGAGTGCAGTGGTGCGATTTTGGCTCACTGCAACCTCCGCCTCCGGGGTTCAAGTGATTATCCTGCCTCAGCCTCCTGGGTTCAAGTGATTATCCTGCCTCAGCCTCCTGAGTAGCTAGGACTACAGGCGTGTGTCACCATGCCCAGCTAATTTTTTATATTTTTGGTAGAGATGGGGTTTCACTATGTTGGCCAGGTTGGTCTCGATCTCCTGACCTTGTGATCCACCTGCCTCAGCCTCCCAAAGTGCTGGGATTACAGGTGTGAGCCACCGTGCCTGGCCTTGTACTCTTACTGTGGGCCCTGCAAAAGGCAGGAGCAGCCTGAGCCCTTTAAGAGGGGACAGACTTAGCTGACTTTCCCTTTTGCCTTCTTCCTGCTGCCTCCTTCCCCTTCCCTGGGACATGGATGTAACTGTCGGATTTTGGCTGCCATCTTGTGACTATGAGGAAGAGGCCAAGTGAATGGCAGAAACTTAGGCTTGGCCACCCCCAAAACTGCACCAAACCCAATTCAGAAACCACCCACCCCCAGGCCCTTACCATTTGAGGAAAATGAATCACTATTTGATTAAGTCATTACCCAAAATTAGGGTTTTCTGTTACAAGCAGCCAAACACAAATTCCTAGATGTAAATTCCAACAAGGGTACGGGGTATGTGACTCTCATCCCACTGCTTTTCTGATGCATCTCTCCCAGCTCCCAACACACTGACACGTTCATTCATTCATTCATTCATCCAATAAGCATCCACAAGAGTCTATTCTGGTCCAAGGCATAGGATAGTGCTGTGCCTACCATGAGGAACTGGAAGAAATGTAGGGAGAGATTGCCATAAGGAGCTCACAGCCTCGTGACAGAGACAAGATGGAAACGGTCGTAGATCCTTGCTTTACCTACAGTGCTAATTAGGACACAGGTCCAGATGTGTCATCAGGAACCCAGGCTAACAGAGGCTTAAACAAAAGAGGAGATCATACACAAGAGAATACTCTTAATCCATAAAAAAAAAAAAAAAAAAAAGAAATCCTGTCATTTGCAACAACATGGATGGAACTGGAAGTTATTATGTTAAGTGAAATAAGCCAGGTACACAAAGACAAATATTGCATGCTCTCACTCATTTCTGGGAGCTAAAAAGTTGAACTTGTGGAGTTCAACTTTTTAGAGTAGAATGATGGTTACTAGAGGCTGGAAAGAGTGGAGAGGGGGATAAAGTGGGGTTGGTTAATGAGTACAGACATATAGTTATGTAGAAGAAATAAGTTCTCGTTTGATAGCACAATAGGATGACTATACTAAACAGCAATTTATTGTATATTTCAAATCAGCTAAAAGATTTGAAATGTTTCCAATACAAAGAAATTATAAATGTTTGAGGTGATGAATATCTTAAAGACCGATTTGATCACTACACAGTGGATGCATGTTTCAAAATATCACATGTACCCCATAAATATGTACAATGAATACGTATCAGTAAAAAAGAGAAGTTAATTTCTCTCAAGTGTAAAAGTCTGGGCTGGTATAGCAGCTGTGGCTCTAAGGTTGTCAGGGGCCCAACTGTAACTACCCAGTGGGTTCACCTTGCCCGCTGCCTAGACAGAGCTGATTTATCTTTATCAAGTCGGGAACTGCAACAGAGAAAGAGTAATTCATGCAGAGCCAGCTGTGTGGGAGACCAGAGTTTTATTATTACTCAAATCAGTCTCCCGAGCATTCAGGGAGCAGAGTTTTTAAGGACAATTTGGTAGGCTGGAGGATGCCAGCGAGCCAGGAGTGTTGATTGGTCAGAGATGAAATCATAGGGAGTCAAAGCTGGCTTCTTGCACTGAGTCAGTTCCTGGGTGGGGGCCACAGGATCAAATAAGCCAGTTTATTGATCTGGGTGGTGCCCCCTGATCCATTAAGTGCAGCATTTGCAAAGTATCTCAAGCATTGATCTTAGGAGCAGTTTAGGGAGGGTCAGAATCTTGTAGCCTCCAGTTGCATGACTCCTAAGCCATAATCTCTAATCTCGTGGCTAATGTTAGTCCTACAAAGGCAGTCTAGTCCCCAGGCAAGAAGGAGGTGTGCTTTGGGAAAGGGTTGTTTCAACTCCCTATGATTTCATCTCTGACCAATCAGCGCTCCTGGCTCCACTGGCTTCCCCCTACCCACCAAGTTATCCTTAAAAACTCTGCTCGGGGAGACTGATTTGAGTAATAATAAAACTCTGGTTTAATGCACAGCTGACTCTGCATGAATTCCTCTTTCTCTATTGCAATTCCCCTGTCTTGATGAATCGAGTCTGTGTAGGCAGCAGGCAAGGTGAACCCCTTGGGCGGTTACAGGAATTGAGAACGCCAAACTTCAGTGGAAATTGAACGCTGGCCCATCTGCTAGGTTCACTGGCTAGCTCTGAATCTTGGTTCAGGAAACTGGCCTCACAACTCACGATTCCAGTCCATGACCTTTCGGGTCTTCAGAAGGAGCTAAAGCTGTGTGTTTATTGTTAAGCCTATGAATCATAAATTTTTTGAACCAGAGTGAGTGTTATGATAGACATCTGAGTGAAGCTGTCCATTTTGATGTGGCTATTTTTATTCAAAGGACATGTTAACGTGGTACTTTAAACCCAGGTCATTTGGGGCTATATCAAAATGTAAAAACTGTTTTCTGGGCAAGCCACCTTTAATCCTGCCCTCCTTCCCAGCTTCAATCCACTGCTTGCTCTACTCCCTCCTCGCTATTGTCATTCAACTGCAAAATTTATGGCCTTAGCAAAGCGCCCATAATAAATGGACCCTAGTAAAAGATCTGTAAATCCACCATTCCTCTCCCAAGGGAAATTTAATAAAAACGAACTCAGATAAAAACACTCATTAAGAATCGAAACAAAGATTGATAGTGTTTAATTTATAATTAATACATGTCTTTCTCTAGGATATTTGAAAACATTTTATTCTCATGATTTTTGACCAGTATCGAAGTGGTTCCACCAATTCTCATATTTTAATAATGCCTGTGGTGTCTCTTTTCTTTGTACAAAGAGATTATATTTGAGGTTTCTTTTGGGTTGGTCCTTGGACTGGCAAATTTCCAAATGGCTTTGACTGAGCCATTTGGAAAGCTAATTCTTAGCCATTACCTTTCATTTTCCTTTCACTAGCTGACCTAACATAGGTAGAAATAATGAGGTTTTGTGGGGTTTATTTTTGACAACTTTAGTGGCTTTAAATGTCTTCAGCCCAATTTTTAAATGGTTGCAGATTTTAAGGTGTATTATCTACTAACACATCAAATGGAACCTCTGGGTCTTTAGTTGTCACAAACAGAATCACTTGAGCTGCAAGGAAAAACTTAAACCACTTCTGTTTGGTGTTTTTAACTCTTCATTGGCTAATTTCTTTTTATTTATTTATTTATTTATTTATTTTTGAGACAGAGTCTTGCTCTGTCGCCCAGGGCTGGAGTGCAATGGCACCATCTCAGCTCACTGCAACCTCCGCCTCCCGGACTCAAGTGATACTCAGCCTCCCAAGTAGCTGGGATTACAGGCATGTGCCACCATGGCCTGCTAATTTTTTTTTTTTTTTTAGACGGAGTTTCACTCTCGTTGCCCAGGCTGTAGTGCAATGGCACAATCTTGGCTCACTGCAACCTCTGCCTCCCAGGTTCAAGTGATTCTCCTGCCTCAGCCTCCCTAGTAGCTGGTAGCTGGGATTACAGGCATGTGCCACCATGCCCGGCTAATTTTGTATTCTTAGTAGAGATGGGGTTTCTCCATGTTGGTCAGGCTGGTCTCTAATTCCTGACCTCAGGTGATCTGCCCACCTCAGCCTCCCAAAGTGCTGGGATTACAGGCATGAGCCACCGCACTCGGCTAATTTTTGTATTTTTTTTCAGTAGAGGAGGAGTTTTGCCATGTTGGCCAGACTGGTCTCCAATGTCTAACCTCAGGTAATCCACCCACCTCGGCCTCCCACAGTACTGGGATTATAGGCATGAGCCACTGCATCCAGCCTCCTTGGCTAATTTCTTTTACAGTTTCTTTCTTTCTTTTTTTTTTTTTTTTTACTAAATGGGGGAAAAATAGTACTCAAGAAGACTGAATAGGTAGCATATAATCTATCCTGCTTCAAACCCATCACTGCAGTTGGCTCATTTTCTTCATCTGTAACAGGGAATAATAATGGTACATAATTCACAGGGTTTGAGCATTCAACTAAGATGCATAAAGTGCATAGCACAGTGCCTTGCACATAATAAATGGCCATTAAATGATAGCTATTTTTGTATTATTATTCTTTAGCACAAAATTAAATCCTAAATGTCTTACTCCCTCCAAAAGGGATTAAATTATGATTTAATTTTATGATTTAATTTGTGGGGACATGCTCTGAAACTGGCATAATGAAAATGGTGCCTTCACAGTGGAGAAAGTTGGAGGAGAAGATTAAAATTAAATCAACAATAGTGTGATGGGTTGGCAGTGTGCACTTCCTGATAGAGCACATGGAGAGCACCCAGCATCATTTTTGTGTAATTCCTGCCAAACCTCATGTTGAAATTTGATCCCCAATGTTGGAGGTGGGTCCTAATGGGAGGTGTTTAGGTCATAGGGGTGGATCCTTCATGAATGGCTTGATGAAGTTCTTGCAATACTGAGTTTTCACTCTACCAGTCCCTACCAGAACTGGTTGTTAAAGAGAGCCTGGCACCTCCCTCCCCTCTCTCTTGCTTCCTCTCTGGCCATGTGATCTCTGTACACTCAGGCTCCCCTTCTCCTTCTGCCATGAGGGGAAGCAGCTTGAGGCCCTTACCAGAAGCAGATAAGCTTCTTGTACAGCCTGCACCATGCTTCCTGTACAGCCTGTAGAACCATAAGCCAAATAAATCTTTCTTTATAAATTACCCAGCCTTGGGTATTCCTTTTAGCAACACAAACAAACAAGATAGTTTCTCTAAGGATAAGTCTATCAAAGCAGCATAAATAGCCATACCAAACAGGTATGGCGTTTGTCCTATTGGTTTCTGTGTGGCATCCATGCTAAGGAAATAAAAATGTCTTGTGTGAACAGGTTTCCAAACTACTGCCAAAAATTTTCTTTTGACCTCTTGCCGTGACAAATTGCATTAATGCACTTGTTCATAAAGAGCCACCTTTACATTCCTGTAGTAAAGCTGACTTGGTCATAATGTAGTATTCTTTTAATATACTACTGAATTGAACACTAATACTAAAATTTATATGGGATGTATGCCTCTATGTTCTTAAATGTATAATCATTGTATTGAACAGTCTGAAGTCAGCAGGGCATAAACATAAAATGGTTTTGTGGGGTTTTTTGTCCAATTGCTTATCTTCAGACAAATTCTTCCAAATCTCTTCTTCCTGACCCATAATGACATTTGAACAAATCATATGGATTTGTGGTCACTTTCAATTAATAAAAAGTCCAGGCCAACCTATTACCAGTTTAAAACTTCAGTTACAGCATCAGCAGTACTGTGTCCAAGTGCAAGGATGTCAAGAATGTTTCCTTATCCAAAACTTCCAGGAAGAATTTAGAGCTCAGACAGAACCCCACAGAAGCTTCTTCACAAACGTGCAGAGGATGCAAATAAGTGTCTTTGCTTGCTCTCCGTGGTCAGCATGAGTTTATAGCAGGAATAAGGGCATTCAGAACACCTGGAAGCAATAGATGTCCTTTCGAAAGAACAAGATGATGGTGGCCTCAGGCAGAGAAGCCTGTCTGCTGAGTACAAAGACCATGTGCACCAGTCTAATAACAGTTAAGGGAAGACATTGGTCTCCAGTTTACCAACCACCTAAGAAGGAAGTGAGTGAAATTATCTGAAATGAACCATGCCAAGCCTGGATACAAAGCAAGATTCTTCATGAGCCTGGACTTGGAGGTCTCTATAGCTATTCCTCCACTCCATGGAGCTACACTCAGCCTGCTCACCCCCGTCAAGAGCAGTGTGAAAGGAATGAACTACTGATACACACTGCAACATGGATAATCCTTGAAAATATGATGTGCGGTAAAAGGAGCCAGTCACGAGTGACAATATACTGTATAATTCCATTCTTATAAAAGTCCAGAATGGGGACTCTAGAGAAACAGGAAGTAGATTTCTGCTTGCTTATGGCTGGGGGGCAGTGGTTGGAGGATAGAGGAGTAATAGCTAAAAGGTACAGGATTTCTTTCTTTTGAGATAATGAAAATATTCTAAAATTGACTATGATGATCGTTACACACACCTGTGAATGTACTAAAAAACCATTGAATTGTACATACTGTTAAATGGGTGGATTATATGGTTTGGACATGGTTTGTTTGGCCTCACTAAATCTCATGTTGAAACGTGATCCCCAGTGTTGGAGGTGGGGCCAAGAGGAAGGTGTTTGGCTTGGTGCCATTCTCACAGCAGTGAGTTCTCACTCTTAGTTCCCATGAAAACTGGTTGTTGAGAAGAAACTGGCACCTCCTCCTCTTTCACCGTATAAGTCTGCATGCTAGCTTCCCTTCCTCCCCTTCCGCCATGAGTGGAAGCAGCCTGAGTCCCTTGCCAGAAGCAGATGCTGGTGCCATACTTCCTATACAATCTGCAGAACCATATGCCAAATAAACCTCTTGCCTCTTTAAATTATCCAGCCTCAGGTATGTCTTTATAGCAACACAAATGGGCTAAGACATGTGTTATGCAAATTATATCTTAATAGAGCAATTTTTTTTAAAAAGAGAGACAGAGAAAGAGATGTGGAGATTCTGCCAACCAATGACAAAGTGTGCAAGAAAAACAACATGTTAAGGCCTGGTAGGCCCATGTCCTGCAGCTCTTTAGGTCTGAGATGTCTGAATTCAAAAGGACCATCCGATTCATGCGGCAGGCACAGCTGGTGAGGTATGAATCAATGGGTAATGAGGCAAGAGGCACATGCACGTCCTCAGAGGCAAGAGGAAAGGGATGATGAATACTGGGGTACTCAGGCCTGTGAGCAACCCCCACCCAGGTCACAGAACTCCTCTTCCTGCCCTCTCCTCTCTGGGAAATACTTATTTGCTTCTGGCCTGGGGATAAGGAAGGGAGACAGGAAGGACTGACTTTCTACAAAAATTTAAAAACTGTATCTGCAGTTGACTCCCTGTGGGCAGCAAAAGGGACTTTTCTTAGAAAAAGACTCTTTGAAGTTGTGCTTTCCTCCAGATTTCTAACATTCAGAGCTTCTTTCCAGCTTTGGCTACTGCTGACAGGCCCCTAGCCAGAGCAGTTTCTCTGCACTGGGAGTGAGCACCAGAAACCACCAGCATTGGGATTTCATTTCTTTGCCCCTAGTTGGAATACAGACTTCTGAGGGACATGTGCTCCCTGTCCACCCTCACCTTCGCCCACTGGGAGGAGGCCTGCGTCCTACTTATGCATAAGCCCCATGAATGTCAACTGAAAGAGAAGAGCATTTAGCCAAGGGAGGAGGAAAGCCACTGCTGAGGTGCAGCGTGAGCAGGATGGTCAGTGAGTGAGCAGGATGGTCAGTGATGTGTCAATGACCAACAGTGATCTGGAAGTTGTAGTCCTCCCTTGGGGGTGACTCGGATGGTCTTTGCGTATATTGTTCCATCTACAAGCGTTGAGAAAACAGCTCCTTCTGTGCCTGTCTCCCTTTTTCTATCACATTCAGCAGAGGGAGGGCCATTCAGGCCCCTATTGAGAGGCCAGGCTGGCTTTCAGGATGGGGGGAGATCCCCAGGGAAGGGTACAGTTACCCCTGAGGCTTCCACCAGCCTTTTGTTCTGCTCCCCCTTACCAAGTCCCCAGGAAGGATAGGTCCCCTAGGTCTCTCAGGTGTGAGCTACCAAGTCAAGTGCCTGCTTTATCCAGACAGGCAATGCCAGAGAAGAGCTGCTTCACCATCTCTGTCTCAACAGCAATGATGACGGGGATGGACTCTGACTCCAGGGGTGCCATCCCTAAAGAACAGGCAGCTACAGCAGCCACCTGGCCACAACAATGGAAGGGAGAGGTGGCCAAGGGTGGGAGAAAGCTTTTGCCATCTTGAGCCATGAGAGCAAAGGGGAAACAGATGGTTCATCCATGAATAACCAGGTCAAAGACTCCACAGCAGCAGACTCAGTGATCCCTATTCAGAAGCTAACAATTCTGTTCCAGCAGGTTCATGCTAGACTTGCCCAGGGTGAGCACATGCCCTGGAAACCCTGTAAACCCTGTAAAGAGAAGCATCAGATTTCATTATCTAGAAACCTCCATTACATTGTGACCAGGGAAGTCACACACACATACACACACATGTGCACGCACGCTGCTCCCCAAGATTGACATCATTTGGTTAGTTTAGTTAGACCCTACTTTGTCCAGAAATAAGTCAAGGAGCCTCCAAACACTAGCTATGTGGCTAAAAGCCTGTGCTCTGTTCTCCGGCCATGTCGTCTTGTCATGGCACAGAGCTGAGTTTGATGCCCAGTCCTGTCACACAGCAGCTGTGTAGACTTGATTCTGTGCTTCACCACACCGAGTCCCAAGCTCCCGCTCCCCTTTGTAGGATGGTTACAGAGATGGGAAACTATGTAAAGCAATTAGCAATAATGGGAGCTGTTTTTGTTTAATAAAATACTTCAGTTGCATTTCCCAATGCTGCTCCCGCAGCCCCCAGCTCGGCCCTGGGAGCAGTGAAGGGAGGGAGGGACTTTTTCTGCTGCTGAGAAAATCTCTTCCTTGTCCCCCTTCATTTTCAAGGCTCAAGCCCCTAGTGCCAGTGTCACTTTATGTAACTGGATAGCTCTTGGGAGTGAGGAGCACCCAGTGAAGTGAGGAGCACTCACTTTGGCTTAGTCCATTCTGTCTGTAGCTAATGGTTCCACTGATTGGCCCCTGTGGTAAGGGCAAGGTACTGGCTTTGTTTGGTGTAGTGTTTAGCTCTGCTCTGGGAGACAGTCCCATCTCCCTGCTGGCCCAGCAGCCATTCATGCCTGCCGTTCCCCTGGTTGTTTGGGGCACCCACTTGTCTGGCCTAGCCACCTGGGCACCCCCAGAGCCTCCGTTCCTCCTGCACTTCACCTGTTCCTTCACATAGAGTACGGGGGGCCCTTTCTGCACACCCTGAAGGTCTTAGCCATCTGGAAGGGCAGCCCCCACATCCAAGTCTTCCAGGCATAGTACACCAAAGTCCTCACCCTCTCTCTCAGCACAGGCTGCCCAGCAGTCTCCAGCCCTCAGGAATCCTCAGGTGAAGCAGGCACTGTTCTCTATGTTCACAGCTGCTATGGGCTGAATTGTGCTGCCTTGAAATTCATCTGTTGAAGTCCTAACCCCCAGAATGTGACGGTATTTGGAGATGTGGTCTTTTAAGAGGTGATTAAGGTTGAGTGAGTTCACTGGGGTGGGCTCCAATTCAGCCTGACTGGTGTCCTCATAAGAAGAGATTAGGTCCCAAGAAGCATAGAGCAAAGACAGTGTGCACACAGAGGTAGAAGGCGGCCACCTACAAGCCACAGAGAGAGGCTCAGAAGAACCTAATCCTATTGTGACTTGGACCTTGGAATTATAACCTTCAGAACTGTAAGAAAATTAGAAAAAAGAAAATTCTATCCTTTAAGCCACCCAGTCTATGGCACGTGTCATGGCATCTCTAGGAAACGGATGGATACAGCAACCACCCCACACCTGCCCCAAACTCCTGGGGACGCCTGCCAGACTGCCCAAGGGATCTCCCTCCACACTGCCATCATCTCAGCCCCTCTTCTTGGGGTCAGGCTCCAGATTTCACAGCTCAACCAATACCCAACCAGCAAATAGGATCTAAGACTTCCTGCAGCCTCCCCAAGTCTCTAGGAAGGATCCTCTGTGGTCCTGGCTTGCCCAGTGGGGAGCACACCCTCTCCTCAGTCCCTGATCCAGATTTCTGTCAAGTACCTTCTCCCTCTCAGTCCTCTGTCTGGAGCTGGGGAGGTTGCTGGAATGAGGAGGAGGTGGAAGGAGCCTGTGCAGCCAGCTCCTAAGAAATCCGGATGTAGGTGCCTGGGCCTCTGATGCTTTTGGGCTTTCTTTACAAGTGGCTGTGCTGGTTAATTTTATGTAACAACTTGGCTGGGCCGTGGTGCCCAGATATTTGGCAGAACATTATTCTAGGTGTTTCTGTGAAGGTGTTTTTTGGATGAGACTAACATTTAAATCCATGGACTTTGAGTAAAGCGGGTTACCCTCTGTAATGGAGATGGGCTTCATCCAATCTGTTGAAGGCCTGAATAAAGATAATATAAAAGATAAAATAATAGACTGACCTCCCCTGAGCAAAAAGGAATTCTGTCAGCAAACTGCCTTCGCACTGGAACCACAACTCTTCCCTGAGTCTCAGCCTGCCAGCACACCTTGCAGATTTTGGACTTCCAAGCCTCTACGATCCATGAGCCAAGTCCTTGAAACAACTCTCTCCATATACATATACACATATCCCGTTTGTTCTGTTTCGCTGGAGAGCTCAAACTGGTCCAGTGGCTTTCTTTAGATCTACTGCTTTGGGTATCAATTACTCATTCTGAGGCAATTGGAAAATTCCCACTCACTTCCTGCCACAAGTGAAATTGGATTATAGTTTTCTGGGATCTCATCCTCAGGTTTTTGGTGTAAAGTTATGCTATTTTCAAAAAATACGATCATACACATTTTGTACTTTTCCCAGAAAGTTATCTATTTCCTAAAGATTTAAAATAATCCACCCATAAAACCACTTCCTTTTCTGAATGCAACTCTTTAATAACTTTGTTGGTTTCTTCAGATCTATTATGATTTGGCTACATTTTGCCAATTTATTTGCCATTTATGTTTTCTTATATTATTCATTTTGACCATTTTTATACATTCTTTTCTCATTAAAAAATTTTATGTGTCTGTGTGCACGTTTCTTCTTTATTATTCTCTATGTTAAATTTTTGATTTTTTTTTATTAAACTTGTTGGAGCCCTTCCTCTCCCTCTTCCCTTCTATTCCTCCAAAAGCCAGTAGCTATGGCCAAGAAAGGTCAGTGTCTGCAGAGGTGAGGGAAAGCCTTGGTAACCAGAAGCAGGCTGTCAGAGCCCAGGTGGAGCACCAAGGGCATTGTGCAGGGGTGCTGCCAGGCACAGAGTGCAGAGCCTGAGCGTGGGGTGAGAATATTGGTTCAGGGGTGGAGGCGTGCAAACAACATGAGGCATCAGAGAATAAGAGGAAAACATTCAAGAGGGGATGCCCAGCGTAGGGTGTCAGAATCCGGCAGGATGAAGACGACTTCCAGGTGGGAAGGGCAGACTGGTGCTCAGGTGTGGTGAGGAGGGCATGTGCACAGGGAAGAAGGTGCAGTTGGAGGTTGATTACATAAAGGGAATTGATCAAATAAGTAAATAGGCAGTCAGCCCTCTGTATTCATGGGTTCTGCATCCATGGGTTCAACCAACTGGATCAAAAATATTCAGGGAAAAAATTACAATAATTAAAAAATAACAAATTAAAAGACAATACAGTATAACAGGTATTTACATAGCATTTGCATTGTATTCAATATTATAAGTAAGCTAGAGATGATTGAAGGCATATGAGAAGATGTGCATAGGTTCTATGTAAATATTATACCATATTAGATAAGGAACTTCAACATCCGTGGGGGGTCCTGGAACCAATACCCCACAAATACTGAGGGATGACTGTATTAGGGATAATGTGAATGATATTTCTCACTTTCAGGGAAGGGAGTTATAACATGTAGAAAATAAGAGAACTAGAATGAATCCAGTGATATTGGACTAGAATTGGGGCTGTTGGTGTGAGCTCACTGATTTCAAAATATGGAGACAGATATAGAAATATAGATGTAAATGTATATATATATATATATATATATATTAGGGGATATATGTATGCACACATCTTCAGAGGAAGAGCATAAAACTACAGTGGAGAATCCTGGCAAACAGCAGGCTTATCAACTTAATGTCCACTGAAAGGGCCTGGGGTAAGTGATACCCCAGTGGCAATGAGCACACTTAGTGTTCAGGTCTTGGCTTCTAAATAACATTCTCCATTAAAAGGAACAAGAGTTCCCTGGAGAAATGGCTGACTCCAGAGTTTAGATAGAGAAAGTGCAAGATATCCTGGAATATACTATCATTCTAGAAAGCAAGGTAGCTTAAAGAATGATAGAAACATGTCAAAATGAATCAGCTTAAAGGGGCTACCAAACACCAAATCAGAGGCAATTTGGGCACTAAGATAAATAGTGATAGTAACAAACCATAACTTATTGAATAGAACAGGAAATCATAAGACTATCTGACATAAATAAATAAACAAAAGTTTAATGAAGCATGGGATACACACTCTCAAAATATCTCTTCACGAAGTACTTATTAATTACATAGAGGAAAAGAGTAAAACTGTAATGAACAACCCTGGCAGATACAAGGTTTGTTTATCAACTTAGGTTATCAACATGAACATTATGAACAATGGGATGAATCAGCATCCTGAGCCACCTGCAAGATTGCAATGAGAAGGTCACAGAAGCATCACTTCTGTGTTGTTCCTAGTTAAGACACATAACTTGAATCTAACTTTAAGGAAATGTCAGACAGGCCCAAATTAAAGGATATTAAACAAAATAAATGGGTCGTAATCTTCAGAAGTGTCAATGTCATGAGAGTCAAAGAAAGACGAAGGAAGTGTTCCAAAGTGAAGGAGTCTGTAGAGATAAGAAACTAATCACTAAAGGCAACACATCATTCTGAACTGATTCTTTTTGATGTAAAGAACATTATTGGAACATTTGGTATAAGGAACATTATTGGGACATTTGGCAAAATGCAAATAAAATCTGAGGATTAGATGGTAATAAACTATTGATCAAAATTTCCTGATTTCAGTGGGTATGGGGGATTAGTAGGGAGGGTCTGCTCCTCACAATCCCCTCAGTTCTACCCTGTGCTTCCTCTCTCTTGCTGGGGCAAAGAGAGGGAAGATGGAAAAGGGAAAATGTCTCTTACTTAATTAGGCAAGCTTGTTATTTTTTTCCTAGATAATGATAATGAGGTGTGTATGTATGTGTATATGTGTTTTATATATTTTGATGCTATGTTACTTATTGCATAAAGATTTATAATTGTTATATATTCAAAATAACTGTACCCTTTATTGAAATAAAAGCTCTTTAAGGCCAGGGTATGGTGTCTCATGCCTGCAATCCCAGCACTTTGGGAGATAAAGGCAGAAAGATTGCTTGAGGCTAGGAGTTGGAGACCAGCCCGAGCAACAAAGCGAGAACCTCATCGCTTTAAAAAAAAAAATAAATAAATAAATAAATAATAAAACCTCTTTGTTGCATTGAATCTGTTTGGTTTTGAATCCTGCTTAGCCTGAAATTAATATTAGGGCTCCTGCTGTCTTTATGTTTGTATGTGCTTGATGTAACCTTGCCTGTCATTTACTTTCATATATATTTTTTACTGGGGGAAAACATACCATTTTAACCATTTTTAGGCCTACAATTCAGTGGCATTAATTACATTCACAGTGTTCTGCAACTATTACAACTATTTCAAAAACTTCATTCTCCCAAACAGAAGCTCTAACCATTAAGCAATAGCTCCTCATTTCCCCTCTCTCCAGCCTCTGGTCATTTCTAATTACTTTCTGTCTGTGAATTTGCCTATTCTAGGCACCTCAGTATCCGTCCTTTTGTGTCTGACTTACTTCATTTCACTTAGCCTGTCTTCAAGGTTCATCTGTGTTTTAGCATGTATCACAACTTCATTCCTTTTCGTGGCTGAATAATATTCTCTAGTACATATATAACACATTTTGTTTACTCAGCAACCTGCTGATGAACACTTGGATCACTTCCACCTTTTGTCTACTGTGAATAATGCAGCAATGAACATTGATGTACGAGTATTTGTTTGAGTCCCTGCTTTCAATCGCTTTGGGTACACACCTAGGAGAGGAATTGCTGGATCCTATTTGCTTTTTGCATTACTGTTTTACTTTATTTTGAAAGCCTCTCTTATAGGAAGCATACAATTCGAGAATTTTTGTCATAAAATAAAGGAATATAGCCCATTTACACTCATTGTTGAAATAGATTATTATTATATCTATTACCCAAAAATTATTTTAATGCTTTCTTGCTTCTTCCAGTGCTTGCTGTTTGGTATGGTGACCACGTATTCTTGGCATTTTATCTTTTCCTCTGTGTGTGCGTGTGTATACATATTGCATATGTTATATAATTATATACTATTTATTGTAATTCATTTTATATTATGTGTATTTATACATGGCACATTATCTGTCTAGAATTCTACAAATAGTTATTTTAACTTTTTCTTTTTTTTTTTTTTTGAGATGGAGTCTCGCTCTGTTGCCCAGGCTGGAGTGCAGTGGCGCAATCTCGGCTCACTGCAAGCTCCGCCTCCTGGGTTCATGCCATTCTCCTGCCTTAGCCTCCCCAGTAGCTGGAACTACAGGTGCCTGCCACCATGCCTGGCTAATTTTTTGTACTTTTAGTAGAAATGGGGTTTCACCGTGTTAGCCAGGATGGTCTCAATCTCCTGACCTTGTGATCTACCCGCCTTGGCCTCCCAAAGTGCTGGGATTACAGGCGTGAACCACCACACCCAGCCAGTTATTTTAACTTTTCAAAGTATTCTTTAACTCACAAATTTTTTCTAACTATTAATCAAGAGTACATCAATACTTCCCAAGTTCTCTTTGCTTCTTCTTGAGAATATTTCTAACTTTTCAAATTTTGAGCCACTTTTTAAATTCTTTAGACTTTTCTCTGTTTAGCAGGCATTTGCACCCTGTCATTTCATTTCATGGCTTCCCTATTCTTGATTCTTAAATGTGTTTCATCTCTTGACAATTTTAAATACTTCTCAGAGTTCCTTATTTAAAAAGGGCTCAGTGTGGCATATTTCTTAAACCCTTGCATATTTGAAGGTATCTTTCCTGAGACTTCAAACACTGTAAGTACCTTGGCTGGACATCAAATTACTGAATCACAATCTTTTTCTCTGTTCTTCTGAAAACTCTGTAGACGTTCTTTATCAAAATTGAGGGCACTAAGAGCTTGAAGCCAGTCTGATTTTCCTTCCTCAGTAGATTTCCTCTTTATTCTGTGTATATACTTGTAGGCTTTTAAAAATCCTGATTCTTCAAACATTTTTGCAGGGTGTCTAGCTAGAGGTCCATTTCCAGCCATTTTGTCCTGGGATATATCAATCTCTAGTGAGCTGCACACTCAGGGTGTGCATGCTGGTCCCTTATCTGTTGGATGATGGCTTCTCTCTGGTCTCACCCCTCAGGATCACCAAATGTCCGCTTGGTGCTTCTGTGCTCCCTGGTCTCCATATATATAAACTTTCCTCCTGCCTTTTTAATTTCTGTATCTTTTTCTCTGCATTTTTGATGAGATTTCTCGACCTTGACCTCTACAGCACTGATTTAATATTTTACGGTACCAATTCTGTTCTTTAATCTCACCCAGGGATTAGCGGTGGGTTTTCATTCTGTGATTACATTTTTAGTTTCTCTGACAGTGTTTCCTTTTCTTATCAATTCCCTTTTCATTTAATCTTTTTTTAAAAAAAATCTCATTCTGTGGCTTTTTAAAGAATGCCTGCCCTTCTCTTTATGGCTTTCTACCTTTATTTCATAGGGGCTATGTCTTCTGACATGCAGAGTAGGATGTTGAGTAAGATTTTCCCTTTAGATCAAGAACTGTTGTTAGGAGGACCCAAAATGAGGATGAAGGGCTGGGTGCCCAAGTTCTAGTTAAAGGGATGCAGCCTATGTAGACCCTCTGACTTGATCCTGTAAAGCCACCTTCTTGGGGGCTTTGGGCCATTCTTGGGGTTCCTGGACAGACAGCTGGGCCTGCATTTCTGAGAACGCTCCTACAGAACCACGACAAAGCATCAATTCCCAGCTGTCTCCCTTCCCTTGAAGCTGACAAAGGCAGAGTTTCCAGAGCCCAGGAGGTTTCTTTTGCAGCAAAAAAGCTCCAGGGCTCGACAGAGTCAACACTGTTCCCTGAGGGGAACTCGGTTTTTCACCAGCTTCTAACCAGAGCCAAGTCCTCCTTCAGTTTTTTCCCAGACGTCCTCCTTGCCTCAGCCTGGGAACAAAAGCATTTCAACAAATCCACAGGATCATGCTAATTGGCAAATAACTCAGGCTCTCCTGCCCTGAGGGGGTCGTAGGTCTGTTGGGCACTGCCAGGGGAAGAGGAAAACTGAGCATCTTAGCAAATGCAACAGCTCCTATATTTAATTGTATTTAAATATGTCCCCTCAAGGAGTCTGCAGGCCCTCAGGGGTACAGGAAGTTATGAGCCACAACAATTTCTCCTAATTGCTGAACCAGACAACCCAAACAGAACCCTGGGTTTGAGATTCTCATACAGAAATCAGCTCATTCTAATTATTGGGTCAGCTAAGACTCCACCCTAGACCAGGGTCTCTCAAAGTGGCTTTCTCAAAGCACTATTTCTATAAAATGTTAATAGGTGTTTCTGAAAATAGGGTTCCAATTAAAATAAACTTGAGATATGCATAGTAAACAGAGTGGCAGGTTTCTTTCCTGCAGGACTTCTTGGCATCTGGCATGCTAATTGCCTATTATTCAGTCAATCATTGGGCATACACTGAGTATCTGCTGTGTGCCAAGCATTGTGGAAACAGAGATTCCCACATGGTCCATGTCTGCAAGCTTACGGTGAGTTTTATAATACCTTAGTACTCAGTACCGGCAACATCAGATGAAAACTTGTTAGACATGCAGGCTCTCCAGCCTTGCCTCCACACTTACTGAATCAGAATCTGCATTGTAACACACTTCCTGCATGATTAAAGTATGAAAAGCCCTGGAATAATGCATTGCTAGGAAAGAAAAGGAAGGAAAAAAGAATGGCTGAACTGGGAAGCCGGGAACTTTGCTATGGAACCCAGGTAAAACCATGGGCAACCAAACTGGGGAGGGGCACATTGTCCTCACTTCAGCTTAGACAGTGAGGCTCAAGCCAGGAGGACTGAGAAGAATGCAGTTCCATTTTGGCATCAATATTTGTTGAGGCAAGGTTCAACTTTGAGGAAAAGAATGTTAGAAATAAATTTTCAGTGCTGCAAAAGAAATAGCACTCGAACATAAATTTAATTTTCTCACCAAGGCAATTTTACTTCTAGAGAAGGGTGCAACTCATAGATGGAGCAATGGCAAGAGCACACCTGAACAAGGGAGGAGAAGGGGTTTTTATTCCTGATGCAGGTAGCCCCTACTGCTGTGTCGTTCCACTATTGGCTAGGGTTGGTCCGCACAGTTTAAGCTAATTCTGATTGGCTATTTTAAAGAGAGCAGGCATATGAGTCGGAGTGGCGGGGTGAGTAGTTTGGCAGGAGGGACGGTTACAGAACAGACGACTCAGGATGACTCAGGTCAGAGCAAGTGACCAGGGGTGAATCAGGACGGAGCAGGTTATACAGGCTAGTAGGAGGTCGTTTACTGAAACTAGGGGCAAGGAGACAAAGAGAATGAGGAAGTTAAACTTTAAAATGAAGAAAAAGAACAGGGGAGCTGTGTTAGATATAGTGAACTCCAAGTTTCTCTTCAAAGAATCAGTATGTCAGTATGGTCAGCTCTCTTATTCTTTGTTCTCCATTTTAAAGTTTAACTTCCTGGTTCTCTTCATTCTTTTGTCTCTAGTTTCAGTAAACAACTTTCCCACCAGTTCTAATCAGCAGTTCACATCTGTTCCCCTGGTCACCTGCTTTGACCTGAGTCACCCCTGGTCACCTGCTCCATCCTGACTCATCCTGAGTCACTTGTTCCGTAACCGTCCTTTCCGCCAAACTACTCACCCCACCACTCTGACTCATACCCTTGCTCTCTTTAAAATAGCCAATCAGAAATTAGCTTAGACTGTGTGATCCAACCCTAGCCAATAGGGGAACAACACAGCAGTAGGGGCTAGCTGCGTCAGGAATAAAAACCCCTTCCCCTCCCTTGTTCAGGTGTGCTCTCTCCATTGCTCCATCTGCAAGTTGCACCCTTCTATAGAAGTAAAAATTGCCTTGCTGAGAAAATTAAATTTATGCTCAAGTGCTATTTCTTTTGTAGCATCAAAAATTTATTTATAACAGCTAAACATACTGATATATTGGTTCTTTGGAGAGGATCTCAGAACTCATTGTACTTAACAATTTACAGGCCAAAACCTTTGAAGAGGAATTTATTATATCCTACAAGAAAAACCCCAAATAATAGTCTCTTAAACAAGATAAAATGTTTACCCTTCTCTTACTTTCAAGAAGTCCAGCAGTTAGAAGTTCTGGGCTGGCATGACATACTACAGAATCAAGGACCCATGTTCTTTCTATCTCATTACCATACCATGCATGGCTTCCACTTCCAAAATCAACTCATGGTCCGAGATGGCTGCCAGACCTCCAGCCATTACAGCTGCACTCCAGCAAGCAGAAAGTGAGGGAGAAGCCTGGTTTTTTGGGGTTTTTTTTGTTTTTTTTCTTGTCAGAGTCTTGCTCTGTCACCAGGTTGGAGTGCAGTGGCGCAATCTCGGCTCACTGCAATCTCCACCTCCTGGGTTCAAGCAATTCTCCTGCCTCAGCCTTCCAAGTAGCTGGAACTACAGGTGCGCACCATCATGCCCAGCTAATTTTTGTATTTTTAGTAGAGACTGGGTTTCTCCATGTTGGCCAAGATGGTCTTGATCTCTTGACCTCATGATCCTCCCACCTCAGCCTCCCAAAGTGCTGGGATTACAGGCATGAGCCACCGCGCCCAGCCATCTTCCTGCTTTTAAAGGCACTTCCTTAACAATTATACACAATGTCTACTTATATCTCATTTGCTTCAACTTAATCACACAACCATACCTAGCTGCAAGGGAGGCTAGGGAATGTCCTCTTTATTCCAGGTGGCTATACACCCAGTTAAAAATCAGAAGTCTGCTACTATAAGCCATAGCATCTCTCAGGATCATGTTTGGGAACACTAAGATATGTAACTGACAACCGAAATGAGTAACTGAGACAAAAGTCTCAATCACTGAGGGTTATTAAGCCAGCTTTAGGGTGCATCTAGGAGAAAACATGAGCCACAGACATATTTGTGACTGTTTTTCCAAAGAGGTTTTCAGGAGGTTTAGGAGTTATACATTTCCTTGAAGAGGGGGAAAGGCATGTAGGGTAGGCAGTAAGGTAAACAGTTACATTCTTGTGAGACTTCAGTTAGTGCCCAGTAAATCTACATTTTACATAAGATAAGGTGAATGTCTCAAGAAAAAAAGGAAGTAAAGGAAGAATCAATTATCCAGTCTCTGGGTAGGTAGAGGAAATGAGTCTTGACTTTGTTCTGCACCTGGGAAGATAAGCTTGTAATAGACACTATCAGTGTGGAGTTTTAGGAGCTAGACTTAGATTGTTGACCCAGAGTTACAATTGGCATGTCCTTGTTTATAGAGGCCAGCAAAGAATTTACTTATGAATGATCTGTGGGGGCAGCCCTTTGCAGATGCCTGAGGCCTTTTACCTTCCTCTAGGGATGCATAAGTTTAGTAATAGTTACTCATTTGGAAGAGAGGGCTGCAAGGACTCAGCCTTCAGGCTTAAGCTTCCCTTTTGCATAAGAAGTCTCATCCCTGTGTCTGCTGCTAATGTCACCTGTGGCAAAGTTGAGTCCTTGTCTTAAGTTATATAAAGGAAAATGAAAAATCTCATGACAGGCCAGGCACAGTGGCTCATGCCTGTAATCCCAGCACTCTGGGAGGCTGTGGTTCGTGGATCACTTGAGGTCAAAAGTTTGAGACCAGCCTGGACAACATGATGAAATCCCGTCTCTACTAAAAATACAAAAATTAGCCAGGCATGGTGTCGGGAAGCTGAGGCTTGAGAATCGCTTGACCCAGGAAGTGGAGGTTGTAGTGAGCCAAGATCATGCCACTGCACTCTAGCCTGGGCAACAGAGCGAGACTCCACATCAAAAAAAAAAAAAAAAAAGAAGGAGAAGGACAAGAAGGAGAAGGAGGAGAAGGAGGAGAAGAAGAAGAAGAGGAAGAGGAAGAAGAAGTTGTTGTTGTTTGAGGAGTCCTGAGGTTTTTTTTTTTTTTTTTTTTTGAGACTGAGTCTTGCCCTGTCACCCAGGCTGGAGTACAATGGCACGATCTCGGCTCACTGCAACCTCCGCCTCCTGGGTTCAAATGATTCTCATGCTTCAGCCTCCCGAGTAGCTGGGACTACAGGCGCCCGCCACCACACCTGGCTAATTTTTGTTTTTAGTAGATACAGGGTTTCACCATATTGGCCAGGTGGGTCTCGAACTCCTGAACTTGTGATCCGCCTGCCTCGGCCTCCCAAAGTGTTGGGATTACAGGCATGAGCCGCTGCACCTAGCCTGTCATGAGATTTTTTATTTTCCTTTATATAACTTTAGACAAGGACTCAACTTTGCCACAGATGACATTAGCAGCAGACACAGGGATGAGGCGCCTATTTCATGGGACCAAGGAGTACAGACATCAGCGGGTAGCCAGAGCTGGCAAACACAAGAAGACTGTGAGCATATGTGGGACCCTTTCATGGCACAACCTGGAGAGATTTTTGAGATGGCTGAAGATCTAGCAGATTTTAAGTTATTATTATTAATATAACCTCCTTTCTACCCACAGTGTGTGAGAACCAGGGAGTTCAAGGTTACACTTGTTTCCAGCATCAGAGGGAAAGCGACAGATGGCACGGTTCTGTCAGCTCTATTACTTTGGGAGTTGGATAGGGTCATCCCACTCAATGGTTCATCATTTCTCAACTTCCAAATAATGAGAATAACATTAAGTTCAAGGGGAGAATTTTCTGAATTTAAATTTTGTATTTATATATTTTCCTTAAAACACTAGTGCTTGCAACTGTTTGCCTACTTTTGAGCAAAGGTTTTTTTTTTTAGTGAACAAATGGCAAATGGCAAAATAAATATTAATGGGAAACAGAAACAGAATAAAACTGCAACTTCAACAAGTCTGCAATGAACACCTGGTTGTTACTACATTTTGCACATGTAGAAGAGAGCCATGTTTCCTACAGGTAAAACTGTTTCTGACTCTCATTTGCAAGATGAACTTAGATGTGCTGAGATTTCCTGGTGGACTACAAAGGTACAATGATGTCCAGACACTCTGTCCCTGAAAGGAGTGGAGGTCCACTGCTCTAGAAAAAGGTTAAAGGCAGGCTCTGAAACTTGGGAGGCCAAATCAAATGGCCCTGCCATCTTCCATAGCCCAAGCCATGATGACCCCCACATCCCAGCAGTCACAAGCCCTGTTTGGGCCTCCCAAATGCCTCACTGTGTACCCCCTGCGCTCTGAGAGGCTAGAAAACATAAGGCTAAGGGTATGGACCCTGGAGCTGGCCTGCCTGGTGCAAATCTCATCTTGACTTAGTAGCTCTGCAACCTTGTACAAGTCTCCTAACTGCTCCATGTCTCAGTTTCTGCATCACTGAAATGGGAATAATAATAGCACTTATTGATGAGGGCTGTGAGTGAATGGACCTGAAGCATATGGCCATCTGAGTGTCAGCTCCTGTTACTGTCACTGCGGTTACTGCTTCTTAGACCAGGCCTCATGGAAGCCACTAGTGTTCTCCTCAGAGCCTTGGCCCAAACCACTGGACAGTGAGTACCCAAAGCCCTGAGCCCTTCACTCACCCATCCAAAACCTCCAGTGACTCCTTGAGAGCCACAGAATCGAGTAGAAACTTCAAATCATCCCATTCAATGCTCTTCACGATATGGAGATTGACAGGTGTTGAAGAAGGGAAGGAGGAAGGGGATCAAATAAAAGAACACAGGGAAGGAAGGAAAAGATTGACTAGGGTGCTGCATCATTGCTTCTGCTCATTGGCTACTGTCCTAAATGCGTGGTCAAGTTGGCAATCAATTGTTTGGTTAAGTTGGTCATCTTAGGAGAGTCTGTTCCCTCTGCGTTTCAAAACCTAGACTGTAATTGGGTTAATGTCAAGAATAACTTATCACTCTAAGATAGGCATTTGGGGATTTTTGTCTGTAACTGGCCAGGAGAACGTAGCTTTGTGGATCCCCTGGGTGTTCACAGCCCTTGACTGGTTGCACTATGAACAAGATCAACCTAACAGGACTTGGAGGTGGACATCTGCAGAATTCGCCTACACTTTCTCTTCTGGACAAATCAGAGACACCCAGTGGTACTGGGCCCATCCACCACCACCACCACCACCCCCGCCCCAGCCCAGCCCAGTTTCCTGAGGACTGTCCCAGTTGGAGCAGGGAAAGCCCTGCATTGCAGGAAATCCCTAAGTTCCACAACAGGATGGTTGGTCCCCGCAAGGATCTGGCATCAGTGAATTCAGTCTGGCTCTCAGGGACTCCACGTTTGCTCCAAGAAGATACCAAAAGAACCCAAATTCCTCAGGACTGTAGTTCTAGCAGGGGTTCACAGATGATTTGTTATCAGAGCTTCTGGGAAGCTACTGGCTTCTAACTAGGACCTTCAGTGTTGACTGAAGTTTGGGCATGTGTGGTCAGCCTGGAGCCTGAGTAGCTTCAGCTTTTGCTTCCACACCCTCACAGGCCTCACCCCAGACCAGCTACAGAATCT
This sequence comes from Pan troglodytes, assembly GCF_028858775.2. Lineage (NCBI taxonomy): Eukaryota > Metazoa > Chordata > Mammalia > Primates > Hominidae > Pan > Pan troglodytes. The sequence continues at coordinate 77,815,326 of NC_072409.2, forward strand.
CTGAGGAAGGCCCCCAGGCAGCAGCGTTGTAAAATCTCACCAGGTGATTCCAACCCACAGCCAAGTTTGTGAGAGCCAGTGATCTGGAACAGGGGCTGCAAACTTTTTTCTGTAAAGGACCAGAGAATGACAACTTTTGGCTTCATGGGTGATATGGCCTCTGTCCTGACTGCTCAACTCTGCCATCATATGGCAAGGGTAGCCACAGACAGTACATGAACAAATGGGCATGGCTGTGTTCCAGGCAGAGCCAGCCTCATGGGCGTTCAGCCTGTGCAAGCAAAGGGCCCACACTTAAAAGGACCCCTGTGCCTAGCTTAGTTCTCTGCCGTTGCTGTCTTGACCGTCTTCATAATTTTTGAACAAAGGGTCTCACGTTTTCATATTGCACTGGGTTCCACAAATTCTGTAGCCAATCCTGGTTCCAATAAAACTCTGTTTACGAAAACAGACATTGGGTCACAGTTGCCCCATGGGCCACAGTTTGCCAACCAATCACTGATCTAGAGCCTTGTGCCCAAAGTTCAGTCCACTCGGAGTTGGTATGGAGACCAGCAACAGCAGCAGCAGCAGTTGGTGGCTTGTTAGAAACCCTGAGTCTCTCGGCCAGGCATAGTGGCTCACACCTGTAACCCCAGCATTTTGGGAGGCCAAGGTGCGAGGATCACTTGAGCTCAGGAGTTTGAGACCAGCCTGGGCAACATAGCAAGCTTTTGCCTCTACTAAAAATAAAAGTTAAAAATTAGCGGAGCATGGTGGTGTGTGCCCACAGTTCCAGCCTGCTCAGGAGGCTGAGGTGAGAGGATCGTTTAAGCCCAGCAGTTTGAGGCTACAGTGAGCCGTGATCATGCCATTACACTTCAGTCTAGATGACAGAGGGAGGCCGTGTCTCAAAATAACAAAAAAAAATATTAATCCCAAGTCTCACCCTAGGCCTGCTGAAACAGAGTCTGCAGTTTAGCAAGATCCCCAGATGATTCCTCTGCACAGTAAAGCTTGAGAAGCACTGCCCAAAGAAAGGGGTTTAAGAATGGGGTTGACCACAGAAATGAAGTGGGGGTGTTTTAGGCAGGCATTTTCTTAAAGCTGGCTCCTTGAAGCTCTGTCTGTGTGTGCGTGTATGCACATACCCATGTGTGTACAGGTATGTGGAAATAAACAAAGGTCTTGATTTGCTTGAAACAGAGCCAAACTAAACAAAAAGCTTTGTCCTCAATATAACCTGCACACCCATTCATCCATTCACTAATTTACGCACCACACACATTCTCACACACATGCAGTGGTTTACATTCACATGCAGGCACACGTTCACAGGCATACCCGCTCACTCACCTGCACATATACATTCTCACCACCATTGCTGCCCGCTGCAAGAAGGGCAGAGGAAATGTGGTGAGGTGCTGGCAGGGCCAGCCCTGTCACGAGAGGAAAGAGGCATTCCCGGAGGGGATGCCAGCCCCCAGGCCTGGAGGGGAGGGTGCTGGGATCAGCAGTTTAGCACGAGTGGGCGGGGGGTGGGGGGAGTCAGAAGCAAAGACCAAAGGGACCATAGAGGCAGGAGGAGGGCAGAGCCGAGTGAGGGCAGCCTGGAGCACTCTGAAGGTCCTCAGGCCTGAACGTGACCCCACGCCAACCACATCACAGGCTGCCAGAAACTAACACTCTAAGGAACAGTAAGATCTGTCCTCCCTTAGTGTCAAAGGGGAGACTGAGACCCAGAGAGGAGCAGAGACTTGCCAAGGTCACACTGCTGGCAGACCCCTAGCTAAAGATCTTGTTATCAATCAAATCCTGCCTCCTTGCTTGCAAGTTTTCCCATCCCGGCTGGGGTTTCAAGACATTCCTGCGGTGAGAGATGTTAAGGACACAGTTTTGGGGTGGGGAGTGGCAGTGGCTGTTCTTTGTGGGGAACAGCCTGCTAAGAGCAGAGATGGCAGCCCTGGAGGGACCCCCGGCTGAAGCTAAGTAGGAGGTGCTCTCTGACCTGCTTCCCTTTGCACAGTGAGGGGAGGGATGGGGAGCTGACATTGTCCCTTCAGTCCCTGCACCCATGGAAGCCTCCAGAGATGGAACAAGCAGCTTTGGGTCCTGTTTGTTGCTGAGTGTGTGTTTGGTCAGGAGAGAGAGCCTGGGAGAGAGGAAGCAATTATTTTTAGTATTTACTGTCCCATACATGATTCACTTGAAAAAGAATATCACCTTTACCGTAAAAATCAACTTTAATAAGGGAAATGCTTCTACACGCGACAAAATTCTCAGCCTTGGGCCACAGAAGCATTAATTAATAATGCTGCTGCTCCATCTTTTCTGTCACCCCCAACCCCAATTCAACAGGAGGCCATGGGGCAAAAGAATTGCCACGCTGGAAGGGATAGGAACCAGCCCTTGGGGAGGCAGCCTTGTGCTCTGGGAACTGACCACTTCCTAACCTCCTGTGCCAGTCAAGGCACAAACCTGCCAGAGTAGGTTGCTCCAAGAGACAAACAGAGTGGACTGTGCCAGGACCCAGACAAAGTCCTCAACTGCCTGATTCAGCACGGGTATCAGCAAGGGGACCCAACACACTGCTTCTGCCCTCTGGGACTCAGTTTCCCCACCTGTGCAATAATGAGGGAGTTGACCCTTCCAGCCCTGATGTTCTATGACTCTAGGGGCTAGACAAGGGTTGGCAAACTATAGCCTACAGATCCAATCAGGCCCTCAGCTGTTTTTGCATAGCTCCTTAGCTAGGAAGTTTAAAGATATTTTTAAAGAACTATTTTTTTAAAAAAAGGAAAGAAAGCCACAAGGAAGGCTATGTGACATAGTCTGTATGTGGCCCACAAGGCCTAAAATACTCACTATTTAGCCTTTTACAGAAAAGGTTTGCCAATGACTTCCCTAGACAATGTTAGATTTGTCCTCCTCTCCATCAGAATTCATAGACCTCTCTGGAACTCTTTGGGATAAGTAGAATTTGTCTGTAGCTGTGCAATAGTTGTTGAATTCTCCCACCTCCACTGTCCTGTAAGCTCCAGGGAGGCTTGTTCATCGATGCCCTCCTAGACCCCAGCACACAATAGATCTTCAGTTACTATTTGCTGAATGACTGAATGAATGAAGTCCAGGCTCTTACATCCTCGCAGCCTATATGCAGCACCCCTCAGGCTGAACACTCACTTTGGCATCATGCAGACTGAAACCATATGCTTATTTTACCCAATTAACCATCACTGAGCACTTTACTAGAACAAGGCTCCACGCTAGGCTGGAGCCCAGGCCTGGCTCTGCCCACCAGGAGCTCACAGTCCAGTAAGAAAGATCAGACACAGACACAAATAACTACAATACAAGATAGGCCACTATTCATACCCTGAAAGGAAGACAGAGAAAGTGCAATGCACACACAAAAGGAAGGGGCAATTAAATCTGAACAGGATTAACAGTCCACTCGATAAATGGGCAAAGCCAGGAAAAGACAATTCACAAAAGGGAATGTACTCCAATAAAACAAATTTATGAGAAAGTCTTCAGCCTTACTAGTAACCAGAAAAATGCTAATAAAAATTACGAGATATCTTTTTACAATTATTAAAATAATAAAAAAAATCTATTTCAAGCCATAATGCCCCGTGCTCTCAATGGCACAACGAAAGGCTCTCTTGCACAATGCTGTTGGGTGGGAGTGAAGTTGAATAACTATTTGAAATCAATTTGGCAATAATATCAAACATCACAAAAATGTTCCAACTTTATGACCCAGTCATCCCCCTTCCAAGAATTGGTCCAAAGAAAATAATTCAAGTTAAGGAGAGGTTTATGTGCTAATACACGAGATGACTACAGTAGCAGTTATTTGGAAGCAGTCTAAAACCTTACCATGAAGTTATCTTCCCAGGATCCCCTTCCTACACAGGCCACCTGGTCCTTTAAAGATCACATTAGTGGAATCTGACCCTGCCCCCTTGCTCCACAGGAGGAGCCAGCTCCTGAAAAATAGGGTGAGTCTCTGTTTGGGTGGCTGTGTTGTCACATGTAAAGCTCGGGTATGGTCAGTGGGTATTTTCTGCCACATGGAGAGGAAAAGCAGAGGAAGCCAGTCTGCTGAGGAAGAGGGGAAAATATGAAGCCAAGGCAGGCACCAGTGCCTCAGGCATCTGCACCCAGGTTCCAGGTCCCCGCAGCCCAACATTTCTAACCTTGGTTTCTGCAAGATGCCCCAGCAGCCTCTGCACAAAGATCCCTTTTGCCTAAGCTCTTTTAGGTTGAGTTTCTGTCATTTATAACTATTACTAACATACAATGGAAGAGTGGATAACCATTAACAATTGTGATGTTATGAAGCAACATAGGAAAAAAATAGTTTGACCTAATAAAGGGAGAAAAAGAAAAACAGGCTGGGAGGCTGGGCACAGTAGCTCATACTTGTAATACCAGCATTTAGGGAGGCCAAGGCAGGAGGATTGCTTGAGGCCAGGAGTTCAAGACCAGCCTAAGCAATATAGCAAGAACTCCTCTCTACAAAATAATGGGGGAAAAAAAAAAGCTGGGCATGGTAGTGCATGCCTGTAGTCTCAGCTAATCAGGAGACTGAGGCAGGAGGATCACTTCAACTCAGGCGATTGGGCTGCAGGGAGCCATAATCCTGCCACTGTACTCCAGCATGGGTGTCACACAGAGATCCCATTTATATTTTAAAAAATTAGATACAACATTACATGTGCACTACGTATACCAATGTATGTGCACAGGGAAACTGGAAAGGGATATATTAAAATAAAAGTTGTATCAGTGTCAGCGATGTGATATGAGTGTTTATTTCCTCTATGCCCTTACTTGCATTGCTTTTCTTAAAATAAAATTCTGATTGAGGAGATGAGCCATAGACCAAACAACAGTGATGCTAAGTGAACACTGCTTGTTGCCCAGAGAGAGGGTAGATATGGAGCTGGGGAACTCAAGAGAAGGATATCTTTATTACCTCCAGCTGGAGAGATCAGAAAAAAATGACGAAGGAAGCAGCATTTGAAATGGGGTTTCAGCAACGGGAAGGACTTGAACAGGGAGCAAAGTGTGCCAGGTGGGAAAGAAAATTGAGATTGAGAGAAAAGGATAAATGGGCGTGGAAGAGCACCGCATTTAGGGAAGGAGGAGACATTCCCTGTGGCAAGAGCAGAGGGTACAAAGTGGAGATCAGTAAGAAATCAGGCCACATTGCAGAGGTTTTAAGCTGGCGACCTTCAGGCCACATTGGCCCAGTTTTTTTTACTCACTGGTGGGGTGATCACATATTTCTAAATTAGGTGCTATGCCTCTCATCTCTAACCCTATCCCCTCTAAATTTGCCTTTTATGATGACAGCTGGGACACTAATATTCTGCTTGGCCTGCTGACGATCTCTTAGCCTCTGCCAACGGGGGCGCTAGAGAGAGATCACAAGGTGGAAGAGCCAGGGAACCACACAATGAAGGTGGGAGCCCTTCCTGATCTGGCTTTAACTTGTAAGGTTCGATACGCACACGTCATATGATCCAGCAACCCCACTCCTAGGTATGTCTTTGAGAATCTCTTCCATGCGCCCTGGGAGGCATGACCAAGAATGTTCATAGTAGCGTTTCATGATAGCAAAATACTAGAAGCAAACCAAATGCCTAATAGCAAAAGAATAGATAATACTTGGTGTTTTACACAGTGAGATATTACACAGCAGGGAAAATGAATGAACTAAGCTACAGGCATCAACATGGATGAATTTTAGAAACAACGTTAGGTGAGAAAAAGTAATTTACAGAAGACTGTGAATATTTTATTGTAATATCAAACAGTATGATTTTTTTATAAAGTTCAAATGCAAATAAAAGTAAATAATATATGGCTTTGGAATATGAATATATGTGCTAAAACTATCACAAAACAGCCAGGAAATCATAAACACCAAAGCCTGGGTTGTGGTCATTTGTGGGGGAGGTGAGGGGCTAGAATAAGAAAGAGGTACCCAGACACATGCAAGAGTACCAGGAAAGTTCTAGTTCCAAAAGTGGATGGTGAGCTCATGGGTGCTAAATTTACTATCATGTTTTGCAATGAATATATGCATTACAAATATTGTTCTGTATATATATAAAACATTTCATAATAGACATCTTGAAAAATTCAATCATAAAATAGCTTGTGACCAAGAAATGGTGTTTTCAGGAGGATCCTGTGGGCTCCGCCCACAAATGTACTGGTGGCTGAGGTCTGGGCGAGGATGGAGGTGCTGGGTTGGACTCTGGCCAGCACCATGTCCAGGTATCCCACCTGTTTGCTGCAACCCCAGGCATAGCCACCCTTGAGAGGAGTCAGGAGAGCCTTGACCTGGACATCTGGACCAGCTTCCACTTCCACGTCTAGCTTACCGAGTGACCTTGATCAAGCTCCCTCACATCAGTTTTCCCATTTGTACAATGGGAGAGTAGGGAACAGGTGATTACTCAAAGCCTTCATTCTGGTGTTATCGAGTGGCCCAGGTGCCTTGATGGAAAAGATGAATTAGGAGCTTGATGGCCCTGCTGTCACCAGCTGGGGGACTTTGGGCCTTTTAAGAAGCAGCTTAACTTCTCTCTGCTTAGTTTCCTCATTTGTTAAATGGGGATGGATCAGGTATCTGCCTCATAGGATTATTGTGAGAATGAAATAAAATAATACTTGTAAAGCATCTAGCATAGAGTCTGGAAGAGAAAGCCCCCAATAGACAGCAGCCATTGTGTGGACGACCAGGCAGCCTGAGTGGCCACACCCTGCTGTGGAAGTGTCCTCCCAAGGGCCACACTCCAGGAGGTGCACCTGGCCCAGGTCGGGCCAGGCCTTTTCCTGCTTTCATCATCACTGGCTCCCCAGTGCTGTCAGGATTAGCTCGTTAGTGTGACATTCAGGGCCCCTGCCACCTCTTGCCAACCTCCCTCCCAGCCTTCCTATGGTGCATCCTTCCTTCCTGGTGCATCTGATGGTGTCTGAGTCTAGTCTGATGCCCCGGGGTAGATTCCCACTCCACTTCAAACCAAGGGTGTTAATCCTGTTCACCCCACTCATCAGTAACAGGCCTGAGGCTTACTCCACAGCTCCGGGGATGCAAGGACCACTGAACACTTTCCATAATAAAACCAGTTTGCCCACCCATGTCCATGGTCGACAAGCAGTCCCTCCACCTCCCTTATATGTTACAGAAAGCCCCCAGGCTTACACAGTCCAGTTCTCAGGGCCACTGTCCCTTGTGGTCATGGCTGCCCCGCTTCTTGCTCAGACCCCTGGGGGCCATCCAAATGCAGTTCATTGTGCTGGTCATCCTACTCCTCCTTCTCCACCATGCAAGGCCATGGGGGTCCCTGCTGAGGCTCTTGGGGCTCCCAGGCTCCCATACAGCCCCCTACTGACCCAAGGAACCACATTGCTATGAGGCTCAGGCCCCTCCACCCTCTTAGGAACTTGCCATGCCACCACCTTTCCGAGGCAGGGGATGGGGGAGCAGGACAGGCACTGTACCCTGAGGGAGAACACATGATGTTCAATCCAGAGCACGGGTCCTCTTGGCCCCACCTCACACAACCCAGTGTGATCACCTAGGGTCAAACCCCCGACTAGAGATGGTCTCAGTTCACCTCTCCCTGGCAAATTCTTCACTCTGGACTTAAGACTCCACAAAGCCTGTTTCCTTCCCCCAGTGAAAGGTCAAAAACAAAACTAAAAGCCCAAACTTTAGAAACATAGGCAGGTTCCCCCCTGGGCAGGGAGACCTGCAGGATACAGTGAAGCCTGGGAAGAAAATGCTTTTATTCCTCCTGGAGGGCCCATGAGAGTCAACAAAACAAAAAGCCAATTAATTTCTCAATACTCCTGTTGGTTACATATTCAATGTTAGCCAGAATCCAATCTAGCCCACTTTAAAAGAATAGTTCTTATCTTCCCCATCCCACAAAATGCAAACTAAAAGGATAGAAGGCTGTGCATAGCAAGTAAGTAATCATCTTCGGGGTCGCAGGAAGATGTCTGCCTCTTCAGTAGGAAAGCTTTGGAAATACATCATGTTTCCCTTTGACCCTGTAGTCCACTGAAGAATGACCCCCAAAATCTCCAGGTCCTAATCCCTAGAACCTGGGAATGTTACCTTATGTGGCAGAAAGGGTCTTGGAAGGTGTGATTAAATTAGGGATCTTGAGATGGGGAGGTTATCCTGAATTATCTAGGAGGACCCTAAATGTAATCACAAGTGTCCTTATAAGAGGGAGGCAGAGGGAGTTTTGCCACCACTGGAGAAGGCAATGTGACCACGGCAACAGAGACTGGAGCACTACAGCTGCAGGCCAAGGAATGGAATGCCAGAACCTGGAAGAGGTAAGGACATGGATTCTCCTCTGCAGCATCCTGAGGGAATGTGATTCAGACTCGGTTTGGATTTCTGGCTTCCAAAACTGTTGCCTTAAGCTATTAGGTTTAAGTTCATTGGTTACAGCAGCCACAGGAAACAAATATAAGCCCTGACTGCCAGGAACCTGTGACCTCAACTACAGCAACCTTCTTGGTCTAAAAGGTCTGAACAATTAGGTTCCTCCTGCTTTATCTGTCGGGTATAAATAATTTGTGTCTAGAAAGAAAGAGGCAAGTGAATGAATAGGTAAACTGAGGCTAGATCATAAGGATGGTCTCGATCTCTTGGCCTCATGATCCGCCCACCTCAGCCTCCCAAAGTGCTGGGATTATAGGCGTGAGCCACTGCGCCTGGCCATAAATGATCTTAAATGACAAACTAAGGACTTTAGCTTTTACTCTGCAGATTGTGGGAAGCCATAGAAGTGGAGGAGGGAAATGGTGTGAACAGATTTCTTTTTAATACACTACAGCTCTGTAGAGAAAGAATGGGAGGCAGCCAAACTATATGCCAGGACACGGGGAAGAAACTATCACAATAATGCAGGAAAGAGATGAGGATGGCGGGACCCTGAGGGGTCAGGTGGGGAGACACCCACAGAGGCCTCTGGGTCCTGGCAGAGAATAAAGAAGAGTAGCTTTTATAAGAAGGGGGCAGAAGGAGAGCAGGTGATTTTCAAAAAGGACAAGACAGGTTCCCTTTTATTTGGATGAAATCTAGCCTAAGAAGAGGAAAGCATTTGATCACATGTCTCTGGATATATTTTTAAATGGCAAAAGCCAATCAAATCATTCACTTAAAAAAGAAACACTTTTGAAAATTCCAAGCAGATAAGCCCATCTCTGGCTAGTACAGCGATCAATACAAGTCAGTTCACACACTTGCTTTGGGTCATATTTTGGAAAGCATCCAGCCACATTTCATGTGGGGCTTTGCGTGATCGATGCAAATGACATGCAGATGTGGGACTTTTACAAGGGAGGTGGCCTGGTAAACAGAAAGGTACCTTAGGCTGGGAGGCAGGAGCTCCTGGGTTCAGTCTCGACTTTGCCCCCAGCTGTGTGGCCTCAGACAAGCACTGGCCCCTCTCTGGGCCTCAGTTTGTCTCTAGATCAGCAGTGTTCAAATAGGTGGCAGAGCTCTGAAATTTTTTTTTTTTTAGATGGAGTTTCACTCTTGTTTCCCAGGCTGGAGTGCAATGGTGCAATCTCGGCTCACCTCAACCTCCGCCTCCCAGGTCCAAGCAATTCTCCTGCCTCAGCCTCCCAAGTAGCTGGGATTACAGGCATGTGCCACCAAGCTTGACTAATTTTGTATTTTTAGTAGAGACGGGGTTTCTCCATGTTAGTCAGGCTGGTCTCGAACTCCCGACCTCAGGTGATCCGCCCGCCTCAGCCTCCCAAAGTGCTGGTATTACAAGCATGAGCCACGGCACCTGGCCAGAGCTCTGGAATTCTTAAGAGCACTGGGGCCATACAGGCCTCAAAGTGCCCAGGTATCCCTCTCCTGCATCTTGCAGGAAGCTTGTTCAAAGGTAAAAACCATTTGTTCTCTTACTTTAGCTGACATTTATTGACTACTCACTATCTGCCAAGAACCGTTCTAAGACCCTTGCTTGTGGTACTTGTTTTGCCAATGAGGAAACAGAGGCACTAAGAGATGAAATGACTGGTTCAAGGTTGCATAGCTAATATGTGACACAGCTGAGATTTGAACACACACAGTCTGGCTCCAAGGCCTGCCATTTCAGAAGCTTGCTTCATGTCTCTGTTTATTCTGTGTCCCCACAGCCTTGTTCATTTCATCCTCCATTGCACCTGGAGCACGCTGCTGTGGATGTTTGTGTCCCCCACCTCGCACCTTGATAAGTTGTAATCCTAACCCCTAAGGTGATGTTACTAGAAGGGGACTTTAAGAAGTGATTAGAAGGCTGGGCACGGTGGCTCATGCCTGTAATCCCAGCACTTTGGAAGGCCGAAGCGGGTGGATCACCTGAGGTCAGGAGTTTGAAACCAGTCTGGCCAACATGGAGAAACCCTGTCTCTACTAAAAATACAAAAATTAGCTGGGTGTGGTGGCACATATCTGTAGTCCCAGCTACTTGGGAGGCTGAAGCAGGAGAATTGCTTCAACCCGGGAGGTGGAGGTGGCTATGAGCCAAGATCGTGCCATTGCACTCCAGCCTGGGTGACAGAGTGAGACTCTGTCTCAAAAAAAAAAAGAAAAGTGATTAGGTGATAAGGACAGGGTTCTTGTGAATGGGATTAATGGGATTAGAGCCCTTATAAAAGAGGCCCCAGAGAGCTCCTTTATGCCTTCCACCATGCAAGGACACAGCAAGAAGGTGCCATCTATGAATGAGGAAATAGGCCCTTATCTGACACAGAATCTACCAGCACCTTGATCTTGGATTTCCCAGCCTCCAGCACTGTGAGAAATAAATTTCTATTGTTTATAAGCTACCCATTATGGAATTTTTATTATAGCAGCCCAAACAGACTAAGACACATGCTGTCCAGTACAACTCTAAGTTGACCTGTTAGATTCTTCCAGCTACTCTTGGAGCACCTGAGGATCAGAACTGAGTCCATTTTTATCTCTGTCGACTCTCCCCACCCCCATAACAAGCCTGACACCTGTCAACTTAGCTATCAGTGACAATTACTAAGGAATTGTCTGAATGAAGGTTGAAATGAGGGTCAGAGCGAAGCCCAGCAATAAAGCACCCCCTCTGCCCACATACTGGGCACCAACTCTGTGCCAGACCATGCACTGGGCACTGTGGACACAGAGGAATCCGACTGGGCCCCTGACCTCCAGAAGCCCAGCCTGGCCAGGCAGACAGATCTGCGAGCTGATAACAGAAGCCCAGTGTGCCATTGTCTAGCATCACCCAGACAAAGCTCACTTACATTGGGGAAAATCATAACGACATCGCAGGAAACCTGCCTGTGCTCTGACAGCCAGCCCCCAACCTCCCAGACTTGGAGCGCAGTCTGTCCTGAGGGAGGGCAGACAGATGATGACCCTGGCCGGCCAGCCCCCTACTCTCCCCCAGAGGGCTCTTCATTCCCTCATTCAGTCAGACATGCACAGAGCAGCACGAGGCTGGCCCTGGGGGGCACAGATAAGATGAATCAGACATGGTCCATGCCCTCAGGGATGTCACAGACTAGTGGTCAGAGTGAGCTACAGACACAATAACTGTCTCACTAACATGCAGGACTCTCTGAGCCACGAGCAAACCACCTCCAGGTGCCAGGTGAAGGGAGGCTGATTCACATATTACAGCTTCCAGACACACATTGAACCAAACCTTGACTTAACAGTCACACAGCAGTCACTAGCAGAACCGGGACAGAAACTCAAGCATTCTCTCTCTTTATTCCCCATCCTCTGCCCCAGTTTGGAAAGTGGAAATGTTAGAGACTTAATAGGTACCTGTTCTCCCTGGCAGTTGTTGAAATTTTGGTGACAACAGACAAAATAACTCAATGCTCCCATTTCCTGGGCTCACAGGGACAGTGGCCACAATCCTTGTGCAGCTATTGCTCTCACACCCAGCTCAGCCAAAGGCCTGCTGAATTCCAGACAGAGAAACGTGATGGTGTGGGCCCCAACCCACACCATCAGCCAGACCCAGTAGGTCAGAATCATGGCTGCCCCCAGAAGGAGCCAGCCCTGCCCCCAAACCAAGCTCCATTTACAGCCCCTTCATGATGCAGGCAGATGCTGTGATGTGTCGGCAGAGGGCTGGGCACACTGGAGGGTCTATGCCAAGGACTGAAGAGGCCTCCACATCCTGTGCCTGGTAGGAATCTTGAGGCTTGCCAGTGAGTGCATGGAGGCTTTAAGTAGACCTCCCTGCTGTATGCAGTTGTCTAGTGAGCAGGAGCACAGGCTTAGGAGGACTGAACTTGAAGTAAGATGCTCAGCACCCTTAGCCCCATTTTCCTCACCTGTAAAATGGGGATATTGAGAGGAGCCTCGAATAGCCATAAGGACTGAGTGGGATAATGCACACAGAGCTCTGAGCATGGTGCCAGCCTGTAAGCAGAGGTCAGCAGACCACAGCAGCTGATAGCAGTAATCACAGCATGAGTTGTACAAACAGTGGTATCAGAGCTGCAGGGTCACTGGAATGGACAGAGGCTACAGGTTTCAAACAGGGCCTGCAAGGTCTTCGAACTTCTAGGAGCTACCTCAGGGCTCAGAGGCCACATGGTGGAATCAGACAGGGCTATCCCTAGAAGGGAACAAAGCATGGGGCAATTCATTTAACACAGGGCCACCCTATAGAGTATATACAAAATGATTATCATTAAAAACAAAGTCAGTGCCAAATGGTGTCCATCTTAGTGTGGTCAGTCAGCAATGCCCTGCAGCACTCCAACACCCCAGAAGCAAAGGGCCTAAGAGGCCTGGGCTTAGGGAAGTGCGAAATATTTTAGCTCATATTCTATTCCCAGCACCTAGCGCAGAGCCAGACACACAGAGGACCTTTGATAATTTTGGCAGGATAAAAAAGAACTACTAGGCAGAGTTCTAGCCCCAGTCAAAGGACCTCCCTCTCACTTCTGTTTTATATAATGAGCTTCTATTATATGGAAGATTTTCCTTTGAAGTAAAAGAGTTTTAAAAAAATAAAACTGAGGTCGGGCGCAGTGGCTCACTCCTGTAATCCCAGCATTTTGGGAGGCCAAGGCAGGCGGATCACCTGAGGTCAGGAGTTTGAGACTAGTCCAGCCAACATGGGGAAACCCTGACTCTCTGAAAAAATACAAAACTTAGCCAGGCGTGGTGGTGGGCACCTGTAATCCCAGCTACTGGGGAGGCTGAGGCAGGACAATCGCTTGAACTTGGGAGGCAGAGTTTGCAGTGAGCCAAGATTGTGCCATTACACTCCAGCCTGGGTGACAAGAGCAAAAGTCTGTCTCAAAAAATAAATAAAAATAAAAAATAAAATTGAAATCCAATGAACTCGTCTATGCTCCTCCTTTTATAGAAGGGGAAACCGTGGCACAGAAAGGCAGATTCAGGCTTTCTCCCCCTACCCTGTAAGGTCATACTCCAGGATGCTGAGGCTGTGGGGCGAAGAGCAGAGCTGGTCTGGGTGCTGCTGGAGTTACAGCCCCTGGGCTCCTGGTACTAGAAGGGCAGGAAGGGTGCAGAGCCTCTGACCCCGCCACTGCTGGGAACGGAACACGAGTGCACCATCAGAGGTGCCACCCAAGATTCATGCACCAGAACGTCTACCATCATGTTATTTATAATATTGAAAAATTGGAAATGACCTAGAAACAGGCTAATAAATTATGCCAAAACCTTTCAATGGAATATAAATCAACTACCAAAATTTATCTCTTTGGAGGCTGGTGACTTAGAGTCAAGGCAAAATAAGGCTGACACCAATTTTTAAAAATACATATATACAAAAAAGTGTTAAGAATAGTTATTTGGGGGAGGTTGGAGGAAGTTAATGAGTAATTTTTTATTGTTTTACATATTGTCTCTTTTTCCCAATTTCCTACAGTAACATACATTGCTTTTAGAATCAAAAAAGTAAAAAAAAAAAAAAAAAAAAAAAATTAAGATTCCCTGCCCAAGGCCAGGTAGGACCCTCTGAGAGGGCCAGCCTCATTCATCCCTTAGTGCAGCAAACTACCACTATCTTATTTCAGGCCCTTGTGTTTCCAGACACTGGAAATGTTTTGGACATGTGGATCCCTGTTTTTTTGTTTGTTTTTTTGTTTTTTTTGAGAGAGGGTCTCGGTCTGTCACCGAGGCTGGAGTGTAATGATGTGATCACTGCTCACTGCAGCCTCATTCGAAGCTCGAATGATTGTCCCACCTCAGCCTGCCAAGCAGTTGGAACTACTGGTGCACACCACTACACCTGGCTAATTTTTGCATTTTTTTGTAGAGACTGGGTTTTGCCATGTTGCCCAGGCTGGTCTTGAACTGGGATCAAGTGATCTGCCCGCCTCAGCCTCCCAAAGTGCTGGAATTACAGGCATGAGCCACCGTGCTTGGTCTTGGATGCCATCTTTAATCCATTTCATGAGTCAGTTGCCAAATATTAAAAATATTAATAGGCTCCTTCTTAATTGCTGAGTTAACCATTAAAGATTCTCAAAGTGTCATAATATGTATTTTGCATTTAGGGAAGCAGTTTAAATGTTCAAATTTTAAAACACCAAAAGCTATTATTTTTGTCTTTAGTGCCCTGTAGATTACCCTCTGCATTCTAAGAAGGAAACATGCCCACTCTTCTCCCTGCTTAGACTTTAGCAGTTCCTTTTTTCTTCCAACTAAACTTATCACTGGTGCTAATGGTCCCTGGTGCACTGTGTGACTTTGAACAAGTTACTTGACCTCCCTGGACTTCAGCTACCCCTCTATAAGGGCCTTTCTGGCTTGAGATTCTTACTCTCTCTCAGCTTCAGTTCCCTCATGGCAGCCAGCTGGCAGTTTTCAGCCTCCAGATGCGTTGGCTGCGCCCTTACATGGTGCCCCTCAAATGTTAGGTCAGTTGATTTCAGCATCCAGAGTTCCAAGAGAAGTCAGAGAAGCAGCGGCACCTTCCAGGGGCGGTGCTAAGATAGATTTGGCATCCTAAATGGACAAATCATTCTCATCTAAATCTTTATGGGCTCCCAGTGCATCATTAAACATCCAAGCCCCCAAGGCTCTGAATCACAGCTCCTCTTCCCTCACAGCCCTCCAGGAGGAGTTCTGATTACCCCATCAATTACATGCTGTCGGAGGGTATCTGCAGGCCCTTCATCTTGCAACATTTTTATGGGATATGGATCCTGCCAGGCTCCCAGTCCCTCCATCCCCATGGTTACCAGGGAGGGTACAAGCCGAATGTCCTCCTTGGAGCACTAGCTCAATCTCTGCTGATGTTTCTCCCCCCTCAGAAATGCATTAAATTCTCCCAAATGGAGAAGTATTTGTTCTCAGCTCTTCTACCAAAATGAAGTCCAGGTGGCCTGCAGATCCTGCTGCCTCAGTAAAACCAAACAAACCACTTTCTAGACATTCTCACTCCTCCTGGGTGTTCAAAGGGGCTGGCCCAGGGGCCAGAACCACTACTAGGACCCCAGTCTCAGGGTCAGACCCCAAATAGCCATGGTGACCAGCCAGCCAAACAGAAGGAATGGCTAGAGGAGCCATAAAAACAAAGTACAAAGGAAGGGGCCAAAACCCCCTCAGCTCACACTACAGACACAAAATCTCCCTCTCTCAGCCCAGTGGTGCCTGCCATTGATCCCCAGATCTGGTGTGCCTCCACCTCACCCCTGGCCATTTTGGTCCATTGCCTACTATCTTGGTTTGGGTTACCCCAAATGCTGACTATGAGACAAGGATTCAGGTGTAAGCATTTATTTGGGAGATGACCCCAGAAAACTCCTATTGGAGAGTGGGATGTGGAGCAGGGAAGTGAGTCAGCCAGCAAAGGGTAGACTGTAAAGCTTTAACCCACTGGGGAACTCTAGGAGCTGGTGCCAAACTCATGCCTCTGAGTGCTCCACCTCCCACCTTCCAGGAGCAAGGAGCTGGGGTATGTGCACACCAACCTCAGCCAGTCATTGGCAGGAGACTGCAGGGAGGACAAATTCTCCAATGCTTGTGACCTGCCATAGACTCTGGCAGGCAGGATAAGTCCTTGGGCAGAGAGATGCAGATGCTGTACTTGGAAATCAGGTATCCATGATGATGCTGGGGATGAAAGATCAGCTGCTACACCTGTTCAGCCACTTGGCAGCAGCTCACCTCCTCTGGGAAGCTGTTCTGGCTGCAACATCCTGTGCAAAGTTAGAGTTTTCTTCCTTTTTGTAATGTCACCTCCTTTAGAGGAGGCAAGAAATGACAGGATGCTGGGACTCGGGGCAGGGAAGTAAGTTGCCCACAGAGCCAGTGATTGCAGAGACAGGCTGCTGTGATGATCTCACTAGGAATGATGGTGTGGTCTGCACCCAGATGCCCCTCCATTCCCAATACTCAGGTGAAGCCTTTGTGCCCTATGGAAAACTTGGATAGCCCTGAGCTGCATGATCTATGTGGGTTCCCAGAGTTCCCCAGTGAGAGGAAATGCCAGTCACCCATGATGGTCACTTGCTGATAACACTCCCTTTATTGGCAGCCTCCCTTCCCTGCTTTACTTTCTCACTCTCCTACATGTGTTTCCTGGAATCACCTTCTAAATAGACTACTTGCACTCAAACCTTTACCTGAAGACTACTCCGAGAAACCCAACAGCGATAGCAGGCGATGAGCGGAAGTAGAGGGACATGGAGATGCTTTTCTGGAGAAATCTCAGTAGCAAGACTGAATAGTATAAAAATGTGAATTCTTCACAAATTACATTTTCTGCTCAATACAGTTCTAATCAAAATGATAATGGAAAAACACTCAGAACATCATTTTTAAAAATAATTTTTAAGGTAGTATATTAACTTCCTACTGCTACTATAAAAAATTACTGCAAATTTAGTGGCTTAAAACAACACAAATTTATTTTCCTATAGTTGTGGGGGATGAGAAGTTCAAGATGAGTCTTAAGGAGCTAAAAGCAAAGCGTTGGCAGGACTGGTGCCTTCTGGAGGCTCCAAGGGGTAATCTGCTCCCTGTTGTTCTGGCTTTTAGAAGGTGCTTGTCCTCCTTGGCTTGTGGCCTCAGGACTCCAATCCCTGTTTCTATGGTTTCCTCTCTCTAACACCCCTGCCTCCCTCTTACAAGAACCCTTTTGATTACGTAGGGCCCCTCCCAGATAATTTAAGATAATCTTCCCATCTCAGAATTCTTAAGAATCTTAATCACATCTGCAAAGTCCCTTTTGCCATGTAAAGTAACATATTCACAGGTTCCAGAGATGAGGACCTGGACATCTTTGAGGGGTCATTATTTAGCCCTCCACAGTTAGAGGAGACAAGTAAATGAGCTGAAATTGCAAAGAAATTTTTGAAGAAATAAAGAGTAATGAAGGTAGACTTGCTTACCTGATAAACTCTAAAATCCTAACAATTGAAACTGTACTACTGGTGGAAAAATCAACACTAACAGGATCATAGAAATAGACCCAATGATAGGTTAAAAGTTGGTTTAAGATAAATGTGGTAGATCAAATAGGTGAAGAAAGGAAGAAGTTATTATTCAATATACAGTCTAGTTGGTTAAGTTCCTGAGGACAAATTGTTTTCTTACAATTTAAAACAAAATGCAGGTAGGTTAAAGAGTGTAATGTTTAAGAGTTTAACCAATAAAGGGCTAGAAGGAAATAAAAGTAAAAATATTTACTAGCTTTGGATATTAAGAAGGATTTCTCTGCCCGTAATCCCAGCACTTTGGGAGGCCGAGGTAGAAGGATCTCTAGAGACCAGCCTGGGCAACATAGAAAGACCCCATCTCTACCAAAAAAAGAAGGATTTCTCAGTATAAAATCAATAAAATTCATAACAGAAAAGGTTAATGAATTCAACTACATAAAACTTAAAGTCTCTATGTCAAATGTACCACATGAAAAAGAGTTTGACATCCTAAGTCATCAAGGAAATGAAAATCATTATTGCAATGAGATGCCACTACAGTCCACTAGAATGACTAAGATTTAAAAAACTTATAGCACCATATGTTGGCAAGATATGGAGAAACTAGAACCTCATACACTGCTGGGGCGAGTGTTAAATGGTACAATCACTTTAGGAAACAGTATGGCAGTTTCTAAAAAAAGTTAAATGTACACTTGCCATATAATCCCGCAAACCATTCTTAGATATTTAGCCAAAAAAATATGTCCACAAAAAGTCTTGTACGAAAGTGCTCGTTGGAGCATTATTTATAATAGCTAAATACTAGAGACAACCCACACGTCGGCCCACCAGAGAATGAATAAACAAACTGTGCTATGTTCATACAATGGAATATCACTAAGCAATAAAAAGGAAGAGCACATCAACCGTGACAACATGGGTAAATCTCAAACACATCATGCTGAGTGGAAGAAGCCAGACACAGAAAAGGCCATGCTTTACAATTCCACCTGCATGAAATTCTAGAACAAGCAAGACTGATCTATGGTGATAGAAATCAGAGCAGTGGTTGCCTCTGGCAGAGCAGTGGGAGGGTGAGGATTGACTGGAAGAGAGCACAGAGAAACTTTCTAGGGTAATAGAAATATTTCTATATATGTTCATTTTTTTCTTTCAAAGTAGTGATTGTCCTGAAGAATCAGAGAGGAGTACTCAGGGTGTTGCAAGTCCTGATTAGGCAGAGGCATTAATCACATTTCATGCATCTCCAATAATCATGTTCTATCTGCCCTCCAAAACGAGGAACAGGTAAGGATTATCCCACCCATCGATAAGCATTATATATTTTGATAGAAATGTGGGTTACACAGGTATATGCATTTGTCAGAATTCATGAAACTTACACTTAAGCTCTATGTCAGGGTGACCAATCTTTTGGTCTCCCTGGGCTACACTGGAAGAATAATTGTCTGGGGCCACACATAAAATACACTACTGTCACAGGATCCTTGGGGTGTCACTTTTCTGGCTGGAAACCTCTGTGGCACCTTTGCCTGAGTTTTGCTTGGGCCCACTGGGCTCGTTCTGCCCACTTGGCCTGGCAGGCTTTGCTCACCTTGCATGAAAAGCCTGGATCCCATGCCTGCCAAGGGCAATTCAGGTGCAGAGTGATAAGGGGTATGAGTGAGTGAGTGAACGTGAGGTCTGGCTGCTGCACACAGCCAGGCACTCCAGCTGCAGCAGGGCAGGCAGCTCCAGGCACTGGCATGGGTGCCAGTTCCCTGCGAGGCTACAGCGGGACCAGGCGTACTGCAAGCAGTTTCTATGGCTGGCACTGGGGAACATGGTGGTGCCTGGAAGCTTGGAGACTCCAAGAACTGCAGAACTCCAAAAAGGGTGTCACAGCCCTGGCTCAAGGAGCTCCTAGGTCTGGGATCCCCAAAGGGCTGAAACTCTTCTCTCCTTCTCTCTTCTCTCATCTTCCGCAATGTGGCAAGCAAAGGACATGTTTCAGTTCTGTTTGTGTTACAGTTCTTTCAGCCCTGCCATTCAGCAGGTCCCAAGTTCTTGTCCTGCATCCAGAAAGAATGAGGTATGCAGACAAGTGGAGGGTAGCAAGGTGAAGAAGTGCTTTATTGAGTGATAGAACAGCTCAGAGGAGACCCACAGTGGGTAGCTCCTGTCTGCAGGCAGGTCATCCGAACAAGTGTCCAGCTCTCAGCAGAGAGGAGACCCACAGTGGGTAGCTCCTCTCTGCAGACAGGTCATCTGTGCAAGTCTGGCTGAGTCTGGGGTTTTTACATGCCTCAGAGGGGAGGAAGTATGTGCTGATTGGTCCATGGGCAGCCATGGGCAGACCCAGAAAAAGCACCAAAAGTTCTCACTGTGGTCGGCAGAACTGGCAGCCTGGACCCCAGGCTGTCCCTGACCTGAAGCAGGGGTTTCATCAGGGACACGCCCCTTTCTGCCCAGGAGCCTGTCTGTCTCCTGCTGCCATTAACCTGCCATCCACGGTGCCCACAGTGCTCAGGCTGTTCATGCTGAGGGGTGCCTGCAGACATGCCCTAGCCGCCCTTATCCCTGCCTTGGCCTCTCTCCCCTGCTCATTTGCATTCAAAGTCTGGAGGGGGCTGAAGCAGCAGGGAGCTGGCGTGTTAGCACTGCCCTAAGTGTGCACACACCCAGCTGGGTCATGACAGCACCTGGGCTCAGCCACAACTTTGCTCCAAAATTGGAGTGGATGCTGGGAGTGGGGAGAGGCCAGGCAGCAAGAGCAGTAACTTCAGAGCCTTCAGGGACAGGGGACTTCCTGGGCCCCTAGAGTGCAGAGAGGTCTGGGTCTGCAGCCATGGCTGGGCAGCTCCAGCTGCCCCAGTAGGGTGGGGCTCCCATACCTCCAACTTGGAAGTGGGCAGGGCTTCCGCCTGTTCCCAGCTCTCACTGGCTCTGTGAAGCGGGCAGCCCTGGCTACCCCTCACCCACTGCAGCCAGTATCATGGCAGCAGCCAGGCCACCACCGCCATCACTAACACTAACGATAGCTGATGAGCTAAAAACAAACAAACAAAATCTCATAATATTTTAAGAATGTTCAGGAATTTGTGTTGGGCCACATTCAAAGCTGTCCTGAGCTGCATGCAGCCCGTGGGCCACAGATTAGACAAGCTCGATTGTGCATTTCAGTAACAAAAAGTGATGCTAGGTGCATTTGGCTCAAGCCTGTAATCCCAGCACTTTGGGAAGCCAAGGCAGGCAGATCACTTGAGATCAGGAGTTCGAGACCAGCCTGGCCAAAGTGGTGAAACTCCGTCTCTACTAAAAATACAAAAATTAGCCAGGCATGGTGGGGCGTGGTGCGGCTGAGGCAGGAGAATCACTTGAACCTGGGAGGCAGAGGCTGCAGTGAGCCAAGATTGCACCACTGCACTCCAGCCTGGATGATAGAGTGAGACTCCATCTCAAAAGAAAAAAAAAAAAGTGAAAGAAACAAACAAAATTAAACGCAAATAAATTAAAAATAATGTTGTGAAAAATATGACAGTCTTATAACTTTAATATATAAAGATTACTTGAAAATGAATTAATATCCAAAAGAAAGAAAAATGAATATGAACAGTCAATTCCCCCCAAAAGAGGTGAATATACACACACACAGACACACACAGAAATGAAGGTATGAACAGTAATAAAATAGTAGGAATAGATACTACACATGTATATATATACACACACGTGTGTATATATATATGTGTATATATATATGAAAAGTGATCAAAGAAATCTATGAAAATTAGTAATAAAAGAAAGTATAATACCAATGAATCTAGATATCAAATTAATTAACAGAGATTGTTTAACAATGGTGAAACTAAATGGCTATCTGGGTAAAGAAGGGGACGGTGCTCAGTAACTGCTTACCCAAAGCTTAAGCAAAATCCTTCCTCGGTCCAATCTGTTTTCAAGTCTGCAGCACATGGCAGAAATGATAACATCCAGGTCAGCATTCTGAAACCCAGCCATTGCTGTCCGGGTCCCCCAGAGGGCTCCACTTGGAAGCTGAGAGGTGGAGAACCCTGAGCCCTCCATGTTCTCTATGCCACCCAGGAATTTCCATCCTGACTCATAAATTCTTTCCCACCTCCCTCAAATCTGCAACCCACATCATTACCTAGAGTCTAACTCATTCAGTTCTCCCATCTGTCTTCACTCTGTATCGCCTAAGTCTTTTCAATCACTCCCTCCCCAGTTTTCTCATGTAAAAGATTGACTTTGATAATCTGATATCAGTCAATAATTTCCCAGAATGTCACAGGTCCTGAGGAAAGAGGTTTCCCTGATAAGATATCATCTTATTTCCTTTGTATAAGAATGTGCTATCAGTAAATGAGCAGAAAAGAAGACAGTTCAGAGAGGTGAAATGCAATTAATAAACAAACATATTAAAATATTCAACCTCACTGGGAATAAGAAAAATGCAAATGAAATTAAGGCCTCATTTTTACCTATAAAATTAGAAAATAATTAATTTGTATTTACAATACCTAATCCTGAGAAGAGAATAATAAAATTGGGGGTACTGTGTATTGTACTGCCCCTTGAGAAAGCAGTTTGACAATATATATTGAGTCATAAAAATGTTCACACTGTTGACCCAGCAATTCATCTTCTGGAATGGTATACTGAAGAAAAAAGTCAAAAAAGAGAAGAGAAAAACTTCACGTACAAAGATATTCACAGTTGTTCAGAAACCATATAAATAACCCACAAGAAGAGAGTTAAGTAAATTAAGGCACATGTATAAAATGAAACTGTCTGTAGGCATTAAAGTATGACTTAATGGAAATGCAAAAGCAATTTACTGAAAAAATGATCAGCCACCCTCATGATTAAATAAATGCAATTAAAGTGATAGGGATATACCATTTTCCACCCTTCAAATGGACAAAGATTTAAAATCTCATTAATGTCCTTTTGGGAAAATGAGGGCATGTTTATTTACTGTTTGTGGGAGTGTAAATATTGTGACTTCTTGTGCATATGTGGGTAAACTATCCAAGCATACAAAAAATATGGGCAGTAATATAACAAACACCTGTGTATCTCCTACTTAAGCTCCAAAATATTCACATGTATGTGACTTCTTTGAAGAGCAGTTTTGCATTGCCTATCACACTTCTAAACGTATATATTCTTTAACTCCGATAATTCCATTCCTAAGAATTTTATGTACAAAAATAGTTCCACCTGTGCACAAAAATAAGTATGTTAAAAGGTATATTGCAGTATTCTTTTTAATGGCAATAGATTAGAAACAATAGAAAGTCCACATAGTAGAGAACTGTCGAACAAGCCCTGCTCCATCCCCACAACAGAACAGCATCCCGCTCTTGAAAGGGAGTGAGCTCTCTCTATATGCTAATAAGGAAGTATCTCCAAGATACAGCATTGAGTGAAAAAGCAAGGTGCAGAACAGTATGCACAGTAGGATCCCACTTGTCTATTTTAAAATATATGCACATATATGCTTGTATATGCATTAAAAATTTTGGGAAGAATTCCCAAGAAACTAATGAAAAGCAGTTTCCCTACAGGAAGGCAGGCTGAGGGAGGATGGAGAAGACTTTCATTTTCATCTTTTATTCCTTCTGAACTGTGTGCATTTTGTTTTACCATATGCATGTGTTGCTTTTGTCATTTAAAAACTAACTTTAAAAGATAAGTATGAATACTACATTGCAGATGGGAAATGCATATAATATTAAGTGAACAAGATGGACTCTGCTCTGCATGTCATGCAGCTGTATACAGCAGGGTCTTGTGGAGACAAAGGTAATCCTGCTGCCTCTGTCCTTAACTCCAGCCCTGCCATCTACTCCAGAATCCCCTCCCTCTCCCCAAACTTCATCCTCTCCCTTGAGCATTAACACATCGGGTGTCTCCTCATTAAATCAAAAACAGAAACTCAGCAACCTCTCTGGCTCCAGCACTCCCTGTTCCTTCCATAGCCCCTCCAAGCTGGCTTCCATCCCATCACCCCCTTGTCCCCAGCTTTTTCCAAGCTCTGCAGTCACTCGATTGTAAAATTACTTTTCCATTACCACATCACTGGAGCTCTCTGCAGAGGATTACTTCCGCATTATCTCCTCCTGAGGCTTGGGTCACCCTGGACCCTTCCAGACTCTCCCAGCTCTTGGAAGCCTCTTCCTGGCCAGTCTCCTCCCTGAACTCTGGCAGATTAAGCTCTAGCCCTCCTCTCTCTTGTCTATATACAGTCTCCCTAGATGATCTCATCTATTTGTGCTGCAGAATCCTCACTTGTGTAGTGAAGACACCCTGACACAGCCTGTGGATGCTGTACTGTTTCTTGATCCAGCATACATTCCTAGGAATGACACCTCACTTCTGCTTTGGGGAATTGCTCATTCTCAATTCCACATGGTCACAGGGGAACTGCCAATCACAATGGCCCTGTCCTCTAACTTCAGGACTGGGGCACTCTTATTCATTCTTGATCCAGGCCAATCAGAGTTCTCCCAGAACTCTGCTGCTGGCAGAAATTAGCCTCTTTCCCCTGGAGACACTAAGCCTTATCTGGTGGAGAGAACCTACATGCAGAATGAAGCCAAATACAGCCAGCAGAACTGAGATGTGGAGAGACAGAGAGATGGACAGACAGGCTATAACTGACATCATTGAACATCACTGAACCCCTAGGTCCAGCCATGCCTAATATCAGAACCAACCAACCCCTGGGCTTTCCACTAACATGAGCCAATAAATTGCCTTTCTGACTTGAGACAGTTAAAGTTAGGATTATGACTCATAACTAGAAGAATGCTGGCTAATATACTCCTAAACCACTATCCGAAGCTTCAAATTTATAAGCACGACAGTCTGCTGGATATCTCCACTTGCAAGCCACCATGAATCTCAGCCTCAACACATCCAGAACTGAATCCTTTGTCTTCCCTGCCCCCAGCCACCCAGCTCCTCCACCATGGTCTTTTCCCAGCCTCTCCAGCCACTAGACACACAAGCTAAAACAGAGCCAACAGAAAGCTTGAAATAATAGCTTTTTCTGCCGTGTTCGAGATTTTCCAATTCAATTTTGTAAACATCAAATACTGTATTCAGTTGTACGAGTTCCAGGAAACTAGGTTAAAACGCCATCTTTAGAAAGACTGAGGATCCGCTATGCAGGAGCTGTGCATCAGTGCCTCAAGCAAGTGCTTTCCAAAGGGTTAGACTTCCTCCCCTTCACTAGCCCGGAAATCATTGCTGATGAGTCCTTGCAGATTGGATTTCACCTTTCCCAAACCTAATACTTTCAGCTAATGGCAGTCCCAACACTGCCATGAGAAGCAACTCGCCAATCACTGCACACCTCCAAGCCCATCACTCTACTCCTCAAGAACTTTCTATGGCTCCCCATCACCAAAAGGCTCCAACCACCCTGGATCATCTACTGCTCACTGGACATACTGCATGCATTTCTGCCCTGGGATTCCACTCACTCTCTTCCCTAGTCATTCTATTTCCACCTCGTCTCTGCTTCCATCCTGCCAAGGCATGGATCAAATTCACTCCATCCAGGAAATTGTGGTGCCACTTTCATTCCCAAGTAGGATAAAAATGCCTTCTTCTTCCGATACTCAAAGAACTTATTTGTAACTCTGATGCCTCTGAGAACATATGCCTTTGGTTAGTTTCCATGTGTGGATTCATACAGCTCATCTCCCCAGCTAGGTTGTCAAGTCTACTTGAAGCCTCACCTCAAAGCTGGATTGATGTCTTCCTCCTCTGAGTTCCCGTAGCAATGAGGTGCATCTCCCACACTGCCTTTCACAGTGACTATAACTGCCTCTTCCCAAATCCAGCTCTCCTCTTTTTGTGTGGGTGCCGGGCAAACTCGTGTCTGTCTCCATCACAAGACCCCTGACACCTTTGCTTGATGCCATCAGGTACTGTCCCCTTAATCAGATGACTTTGAGAGCTTGAATCAATTCAGCCCAGCTGAAAGGCTGCCTTATCTAGGGTAAAGGAGGTGAGAAGGCAGAGATTCCTGCCTGGGGACATCCAGAAGGCACCAAAAATTAAGCGTACATTCACAGGGCTAGTCACCCCTTCAACTGCTGACAGCCCCTTTCCCTGGGATCTCAATCGCAGGTTTGCACAAGGACATCATATGCAGACAGCTGCCAAGTCCTCTCCCTTGGAAACTCTTCAGGAGCTGAAAGAAGAATTGGCGGAGACAAGGAGAAACAGCCTAAGGAGAGGAGAAAAATAGAAAGAGCCAGGTGTCAAGGAGGCAAGGAAAGCATTTCGAGAAAGAGGGGGTGATCTGGAGGGCTGGAGAAGGAGCCAGAAGATGCTGGCATCCCTTACTGAGAGGAAGGCTCAACTAGGCTGGTGGGGTAGGGAGGATAGGGGTAAGTCCAGAGCCCGCTGGAATCCTTCAAACCTGCTTGTGTAACTAAGAAGGAAAAACCCTTTTCCTTCTCTCCACCTCCAGGCCTTTGCTCAGGTGCAGCCTTCTTCTCCTCTAAGACCACTTCCTATCTGAAAAGTCCTCTCTGCCTTCACTGCCCAGCTTGATCTCACTCCTCCACGAAGCTGCCTTCTGGATGTCCTGCCTTCCGGATTGTGGGAGAGATTCCCAGTCCTCTGAGCTTAAGGCTGTGACTCTTGATGATAAAAGGCATTTCATTCTGCTGCACGTCACACTTATGTGTGGCCTATCCTGCCCTCAAGGCTGTGAAAGCAAGCTGCAAAGAACAGGAGGAGAAGGGTAAGCGACTCCTGCAGACCCACTAAGTGCTGCACCCAGGCTTGGGATGCTTTCTCTTTCTGCTCTGAAAGCCCTGAGGCTCTGAGAATGAGACTCAAAGCAGCCATCAGAGGTGAGATATGTCTTTTCCTTTTAACAATGTATGCTAAAACCTCATGCCCATTAAGATGGCTAGTATCGAAAAACACAAAATGGCCAGTGTTAGTGAGAATATGGAAGATACATGCACGTTGAGGGTAATGAATAGCACAGCCACTACGGAAAACAGTGTGGTGGTTCCTAAAAAACATTAAACATAGAATTATAATACCAGCTGGGCGTGGTGGCTCATGCTGTAATCCCAGCACTTTGGGAGGCCGAGGTGGGCAGATCACCTGAGGTCAGGAGTTTGAGACCAGCCTGGCCAATGTGGTGAAACCCCATCTCTACTAAAATACAAAAAAAACAAACAAACAAACAAACAAAAAAAACCCCACAAACAAACCCCACAAAAAATTAGCTAGTCATGATGGTGCACACTTGTAATCCCAGCTACTCAGGAAGCTGAGGCAGGAAAATCACTTGAACCTGGGAGGCTGGGGTTGCAGTGAGCTGAGATCACACCATTGCACTCCAGCCTGGGCAACAAGAGCAAAGCTCTGTCTCAAAAAAAAAAAAAAAAAAAAAAAAGGAAGAATTGAAGAATTATAACACCACATGATCCTGCAATTCCACTTCTTGGTAAATACCCAAAAGAGTTGAAAGCAGGGTCTTGAACAGATATTTATGCACCCGTGTTCATAGCAGCATTATTCACAACAGCCAAAAGGGAAAACCACCCAAATGTCCGCCTATGGCTGGATGGATAAGCAGAACGTGGCATACGTACACACGGCGGAGTATTATTCCAACTTAAAAGGAAGGAAATCCTGACACCTGCTTCAACACGGATGAATCTTGAGGACATTATGCTAAACAAAAGAGGCCAGTCATAAAAAGACAAGTATTGTATGATTCCACTTCTATGAGACATCTAGAGTAGTCAAATTCGTAGAGAAGGAAAGTGGAATGGTGTTTGCCAAAGGATGAGAGGAAGGGGAACAGGGAGTTATTGTTTTGTGGGTAGAGTTTGAGTTTTGCGAGATAGCAGAGTTATAAAACTGGATGGTCGTGACAGTTGCACAACAATGGAAATATATTTAACACCACTGAACTGAACACTTTAAAATGGTTAAGATGGTAAAATTTTTGTCGTGTATTTTACCATAATTTTTTTAAAAGCATGCAAAACTTGCATTCTACTCCATAATATATCCATCTGATCTTAGTATTAAAATGATTTATGAATTTTTTTCTCCTGAAATCTTTGATAACAGTTGATGTTCCAGGAAGATGCCCTGTGTTTTTCCTGTCCTCGGGGAGGGAAGCCAGAATCCCTGTGTCTGCCCTTCTTCTGCCCTCCTCCCCCAGGTCCTCAAGTGCTCTCCTGCCTGACAAGAGTTTCCTCCTTGCCTTAGGGAGGCAGAACTTTGTTCTGCATTCTTCTATGCTGCTGACGGTGGGAACAGCCTACTCTGGAGTACCGGAAGGTTTTGAAGAGTAGGGCCAGAGAAGGAAAGCTGAGTGAAATGTTAGAATTAGACCAAATGCAGCTTCTTCAGCTGATGAATTCAGTTTCACAGAGCAATCTTTTTTCCCTTTCTTATAGAGTAGTGGCTGTCTCCTGGCTCCCACAACTGCACAAAACAAAGGAGCTCAATTCTGCTAATAATCGTGTTTCCATAATTGTGCATTGGAGTGCTGAGGCTACCCTAGGATATGCCTGTGGCTTCCTACCCATCCACTCCCCTGTCTGCAATCTCAGGCTTTCCTCTCCACACATCATGGAAAGGAATTCCTAAAACAGGGCCACTTAGCAACTTGATGTCCAACATAGCACTAGGCTCTATAGGACATAATTGGACAAGTCTGACCCCATCCCCTCCCTGCATCCTATGGCTCCCCCTGTCTCTAGGTCAAATCTGAAGCTCCACAGCCTTGTTCCCAAGTCTCATCGCCTGCTGCCTTCCCAGTGAGCTAGAAGCTCACAGTTTCTCCCAAGCTTTTGGACATTCTGCTCTCTCCACCTGATTCTAAAATCACTGTCTTCCCAGAGCACCATATCTGCTCTCTTTCAGGCCTGAAGAACTTACTATCTTGTGCTTTGCTCCTCTGTTAAACTGTGGTCACCCTAAATCTGAGGCTGCTCACAGTTCAGCTCTGGCCAGGTGTGGCATGTAGGAGACATTAACAAACATTCTAAAGAAATTAACTAGAGAGGGCTCCCTCGAAAGAGGTTCCCAGACTCACTGTGATTTTCTGTCCTCTGCAGACAGTTCCCAACACCTCATGGTTCAGGCCATGGGTGGCTGCCTGACCCAGCCCAGGCCAGTTTGAGTCCTTCTAGGGATTTCCCCAACAGGACCTGGGGAAAGAGGAACCGTCTGTCTCTTGGTATAAAGCTCTGAGCTGTGGGACACTGGAGAGTGGTCAGCACTGTGTCCTCTAGTGTAGAAGAAGCCATCAGCGGCAAAGCTGACACAAAGATAAGCAGAGATGAAAGACAGTCCTGGCTGCATTCAGCTACAGGGACATGATTTGTTGACATGAGCAAGGCCTTTCCATGATTTCGTGACATGGAAAAGCCCAGTATCTTTTCAATAATTCCCTTTGGCCTTGGCCTAAACTTTTTTGAGTGGGGTTTCTGTGACAGCCAAAAGCATCCTGACCATAAATGACAGAGTGAACCAAGTGTATTCTGACTTTTTATTCTGACTTTGGTCTTTGCTGCAAGGAACCCTAAAGTCAAGCTTGGAAGACTCCCTGTAGGAAGAGTCCCCAAATATATCTTTTCATCCACCTGCGGCAACAAGAGGCCTTTGCCATTGCCCCTGCTCCTTCTTCCCTGGACCCAATCTCAGATGCTTTCCTCCCTCTGCCTTCCATTCTAAAGAACTCCATGAAATTCCAAAGAACCTATCCTAACAGGCAGCTGCCAGTCTGTCCTCCTTGGTTCCAGGAGCTCAAGCCCAGTGGAGTTTCCTCCCCAAAGGAGTGGCCCATTCCTATTCCTCACTTGTCCCCTGCCCACGACTTTTTCCTGGGACCCCACAGAGACAGCCTGGCCAGCAAGGAGGGGTAACTGGAATGGAGGCCAGGGGTGGTTTTCACTTCTGGGCTTGGGTGAGGGGGTGGGGGTGGGGGGCCGGGGAAGTGTTTCTCTCACTGTACAAGCCAAGAGCTGTTCAGAAGTCAATTTCAAGATCCCATCTCAGTGCTCTCTCTCTAGCCCCTCATCCTTAATGAGACATCCTTAATGAGACAAGATAAGAGAATGGGCAAGAGTCAGCCCGGAGCACATTGGAAAACCCCTAGCTGGTGCAGAAGCCTCAGGCTCCAGTCTCAGCTCTGCCCTGACTGGCAGTACAAACGCATGAAAGCCCCTTCCTCTCTCTGAACCTCTCTTTCTCCAGCTGTAAATTGAGGGGGTTGGATGGCTTCTAAGGGCGCTTTCAACTCTGATGGAGGAGGACTCCTCTGTTAGATGGGAAGGGAAAGGGAACACGGAATTCCCAGGGGCAGGGGGAGAGAGGGCAGCACACACATCAGAGAAGTACAGCCATGTGGCAGCCTGGGACCCCATTCCAGTCCTAGGCACAGCCAGAAACTGATGCTTGCCATCCTGCCCACGGCCCCTCCCTTCAGACAGCAGGGCGATTTGGGGGTCCCCCCAGAGATAAGAACCTCATGGAGAAGGTCTCTGACTCCAGTGTCCTGTGGAGGTTCCTGCAGCCTAAAAAGGCCTCTCTCTTTGCATCCATCCCACCACCTCTCCTCCTCCCACTTCATCTTGGCCCCCTTTGATGACAGGGAAAAGAGACCCAGGGGACAAGCCCAAAGAACAGACACCTTTGAGGGAGGTTTCAGGAGAACAGGGTGACAGGGAAGCCATGGCTGGGAGTCAGGAGACCCTGGCCCACCGTGTGCCCCCCGGTTAGTCCCTTCCCCTCTCCAGGCCCAGGTCTGTCCTTTGCACAATGAGGGGCAGGGCCACAGGGCTGCTGAGAACTCTGCCTTCTGGAGCCTTTACCCTGGGAATGATTCTAGGTCCTCATTCTCCCAGGGATGGTGCAGCTCAATAATCTCATTGTCTCATTTACCTGGGGCATTTGATGGTTAGCCTGAGAAAGAGAGAGAGAAACAGTCCCATCCACGCAAATTGTAATCCTCAGTCATCACAGGCAGCCAAGGAGCCAAGGACAAGACATAGGCCACTTCCCAGTGCCAACCCTGCCACCATTCCCACCATCCCCAGTGTACAGCCTGCATCTTTTGTGTCCTGGAAAAGCAGGGTGAGGGGGGTTTGAATAGAAATAATCCTTTCCCTACCCCAAGGAAGGCATGGCCCAGCCAAGTCACACCTGTGCTGTGGGAAGAGGCTGAGATCTAAGAGTCAGCTGTGCTGCCTCAGGCCCCAGGGAAAGGAGAATGGGAGGAGTCAGGAAGGGGAGGCAGGAGGAAGGGGAGGCAGGAGGAAGGGGCTTCTCCTGGCTTTGCTGCACCCAGTGAGCCTCCTGGTGGATCCCCTGTAAGTTCCCTGGGTAAACACTCCCATATATAAATGTAGGCTCCAGTGCAGCCCGAGGGCAGAGAGAAATGATTTGTGGATTATGCACCTTCACCCTGTAGAGATAGATGAAGAGTTGTTTCTGCCCCAACTAGACCATGTCGGCCAAGGCCAGGGACCTCTCCTGGGAACTCACCATGTCAAACCACTGAGATTTCGAGACTGTTACTGTAGTTAGTCCACCCTGACTAATACACAATCCCAAGTGAATGACGTGACTCTGTTTCTTCTTAACTGCGGGTGGGTGCCTGGGGTTCTCCCTGGTAGTTTGAGGATCCCCAGGAAGCACCCCCATCCCTCTGCGGAGCCCCTCCTATCTACCCTGGCTCTGCATGTCTGCACCCAACTCCATCCTTCTAACCCCCTGCATGTCATCATGTCCTCCCCCCAACTCTGCACCCCACCCTCTTTCATAGACCTTCACTTCCCCAAGAACCATTAGCCGCCGCCACATACATCACTGAAGGTCTGAGGTTAACAGCAGGGGATTACTTTACAGAATAAGAAAACCATTTAAAATTAAACATCAGGCATCACTCTTGCTTAAAGCTCATCTGCCAAACTTACCATGGGGAGTCTCTTATTGCTTTGGCTTCTGATAAGATTCCAGCCACTTTGTGTTTATTTATTCATTCAACAATTATTGATTGTGCACCTGCTGTGCTCAAGGCACCCCTCCTAAGTGCTAGGACATGTAGAAAACAAAGCCGTCCCTTCGATCACAAAACTTACTTTCTATTAGGAACAAAGGACAATAAACAAGCAAATAAACACATAATATACTGTCAGAGTTAAGAAAAAATTATTCAAAACATGAAAATGATTCAAAACATTGTCTAACAAGCTCCCTAACTGTCTTGTGACTTTCTAGGGCTGGGCTGTCCAATACGGTAGCCATTCACCACATTGGCCATTTAAGTTTAATTTATTAACTTTATATTAATTGTAAATTGGCCATTTACATTAACTTTACATTAATTACATGAATTAAATATATTTAATATAATAAATAAATATATATATTTTAGATGGGGTCTCACTCTGTCACCCAGGTTGGAGTGCAGTGGTATGATCTCAGCTCACTGCAATCTCCACCTCTCAGGCTCAGGTGATCCTCCCACTTCAGCCTCCTGAATAGCTGCGACCACAGGTGCTCACCACCACGCCCAGCTAATTTTTTGTATTTTTGGTAGAGTTGAGATTTTGCCATATTGCCCAGGCTGGTCTTGAACACCTGAGCTGAGGCAATCTGCCTGCCTCTGCCTCCCAAAGTCCTGAGATTACAGGCATGGGCCACCATCCCCAGCTCATAAATTATATATTTACATATAATTTATATATAAATATTAAATTATTCATGTTATCTTAATATTATAGTAAAATACATATAACAATATATAATAGCTATTTACTTATATTGATTAAATATCTTAAAATTTAATTCAAACAACTAAAATTGTTTCTCAATCACACCAACCACATGTCAAGAGCTGAAGAGCCACTTGGGGGCTAGAGACTATCCTATTGTTTGGTGCAGATTTTCTTCATTAGAGAAAGTCCTTTTAGACAGGGCTGTTCTAGGAGAGTCACTTTGGCTTGACTTACTATTTACTATTGATTAGGGCCCAGACTCTAGGAAGTTAAATGTTAACTTCAAGAAGATTAATAAGCTGCAAATGATTTTTGTCCAGCAGAGATGCAAATGGTTTCTATCTGAAGAAAAGATAACCCCAAAGGTTGCAGTTTTATCGTCCTATAGGACATTAACCAATTTAGTATCTAACTTTGCCATCTTATTCCAGCACTCTCTTTCCATTGATTACATATAGCAGGTTCTCATATCCCCTCTTGAACCAGCTCTGTCATCTTGCTGATTCCTCACTAATGAGTTAAATAAATCACTGACACATCCCGCTAGATGCTTCTATGAAAGTCATGTTTTTGACTCTTTGGAAATTATACTTTGACATCAGATAATGATCAGTGCTATGAAGACAATTTAAGCAGAGTGAAGAGACAGTGACCGTGTGTGATTTTAGCTAGTCAGGTCAAGGAAGGCCCTTTGGGGGAGGTGACCTTTGAGCAAAGACAGAAAGAAAGAAAGGAGCAGCCCTTTAGATATCCAGGGGTGCAAGTTCTGGCAGAGAGAGGAGCAGGTGACAAGGTGCGAAGGCAGTGTGGAAGCCGGATTGCACTTGGTGTTTGAGGCAAGCAGGAAGCGGTGTGGTCCTGGTAGATGATGAGGTATGGGACAGATTTCATAGGGCCTTGGGGTCCAAAGGAAGGACTCTGGATTACATTTTGGAGGTGCATAAGGTGGAGTATAACTACTCCCTCTCATACTCCAGGGGAGAGTTGAGGAACAGCCTTTGTGATCAGTCCTGCTGAGGTTCTCACTGGTTGGGGGGTAAAGCTCCCTTTTACCCCCTTTCCCAGAGGGGTAAAACATGCTAAGTCCCAGAGGCTACACTGACAAGGCCATGTGGATGGGCCCCCAGAGGTGTGTGAGGCGGTAGACCTGGGAGTCACCTCCCCTGACCCTCTCTGCTCTCCCATCCTCTATCCAGAGCTGCCAGGGCCCCTGCCCATGCCCTGTGCCTCACCTAAAGGCTCTCAAAGGAGTCCTCTAAACAAAGAAAACTTTTTCTATACAGAAGATGACTTTTGCAGACCTTTCAGAAGGTTCCAAAGCAGCCAGCTTTCAAATGAGCAGTTTTGCTTCTCCTTCCAGGTAGGGAAACAGGGTTTTCACTAGATCTGGTAATAGCTCAGGGGCTTCAGAGCACTGGTGAGGTTGCTAGTATGGGTCTAAGGATTTAGGCAGGTAAAGTGAAGGTAGGAGGGGCTAAGTGACTGAGTGAAATGGAGGAAGCTACAAAAAAGACCTAAAGGTCTCTATGAGGTGCAGAGGGACCCTGTGGCCAAGGAGTGGGCTGTGGCAGCTGAGGTTTCAGAGGTGGGGAGGCCTCAGGTGGTGTTGGTTCAGGCACTATGGTACTTGCACCAAATTCCAGCTCTCCTCACCTGCATGAGTTTGGGCAAATCGTGAGTCCTCGCTCATATATAAGATGAGTAGAAGAATGGTGCTCTGGCTGGGTGCAGTGGCTCACATCTGTGATCCTAGCACTTTGGGAGGCTGAGGAGGGCAGGTCACCTGAGCTCAGGAGCTCAAGACCAACCTCAGCAACATGGTGAAACCCCATCTCTACTAAAATACAAAAAATTAGCTAGGCATGGTGGCACACGCCTATAACCCTAGCTACAGGGGAGGCTGAGGCATGAGAATCGCTTGAACCTGGGAGGCAGAGGTTGCAATGAGCCAAGATTGCATCACTTCACTCCAGCCTGGGTGACAGAGCAAGGCTCCCTCTGAAGAGCTATTGGGAGCATCAAACAAGATGACGTGTATGGAGAACTAAGAACAGGGCCTGGCACGAGACAAGTGCTCCATTAACATTAGCTGCTGCAATTGTTATCAAAGGTGATCCTGGACTGTAAGGCTGAAGTGAAGTGTTAAGTCCAGGGGACACTGAGGCCACCTAGGTTGGCAGCAGGATGTAGGTAGAAAGGAAGTGTGTGTTAAGTTGGGGCAGGAGGTGCCTGGGGGCCAACTGTTGGAACGATAATCTGCCTGTATAGGAACCCTCCAGGGCCATGTTCCAGGCTCCTAGCCCCTGTCCCCTCCTCCCAAACAGAGCCTAGAGTGAGGCTAAGCCGCTAGGAAGCCCTCAATGTCTCTCCACATTACAGAGTCCTGAGCTTTACATATATTATGTCATCCCTAACAGCCCTGAAAGTCAAGCATGCTTCCCCCATTTCCTACCCCGATCCAAGGCCTGGAGTAAGTTGACCAGCCAGGTGTTAGGTGCTCAGCTAGGCAGAGACTTCTTCCCTGGCTTCACTCAAAGCAGTTTCCTATTTGTTGGTGTCCATATTGGACTTTCACTGAAAATGCTGCTTGACAAAAGGATGTCACAACTTAAAGAATAAACAACGAGGGAAAGATTGAAAAGGCCTAGGCTTGATCATCTTAAGGGACCTTTAAAACTCTGACCTTTCTTGGCCCCTTTGCATGGATACCTTCCAGGTATCCCCTTAGCATCAGTAGGACCCAAAAGGTCTTTTCCCCCAAGGTCATTGTCGGGGATGCTCCTTTAGCCTCACACAGATCCATGAATAGGCAGAAATGCCTGGGTTTCTGGGGAGGCTCTGCTCAAGGGCAGAGGAAGGGAGGGATGGTGCTAGAGAGAAAAGAGAAAAGGACATGATACTGTCCCTTTCTAGATCCTTCTTGTTCATTGCAATTCCGCAGTGGCCTGCATGACACATTTCGGTGTACCCCCCACCCCCAGAGTGACGCACAGAATGCAATGATCCTTGAAGCTTATCTGCTCACGCAGGCAGATCACAGGACAAAGGGCAGGCAGGGGAGAGCCTGTTCTGCTTCACCCCACCTCACCCCTGCCCGGCTCTGATAGCTGTGTGCCCACTTGCACTGAACATGTGCCCGCCCCTTTCTCCCAGGACATGGAACCATCCCTACCCCGGGACACCTTCATTCCACTGCTCACTCTGCTTCCTCCCTTGGGAAGGGAATGTCCTTCTGAGCAAGGAACCTCCCAACCTCCACCTCTGAGTATGGAGATGACCTCCCTCCCCAACCTTATGTGAAGTAAGATTTTGGTTACTTTAAAATTTTTCTTTTCTGCACTTTTCTGTGTTGCTTGACTGTGTTTAATTAGCAGGTATTACAAATATAAAGCAGTAAAGCTATTAATTTTTTTTTGAGACAGTCTTGCTCTATCACCCAGGCTGGAGTGCAGTGGTGTGATCTCAGCTCACGGCAACCTCTGCCTCCTGAGTTCAAGCATTTCTCCTGCCTCAGCCTCCCGAGTAGCTGGGATTACAGGCGCCCACCACCGTGCCCAACTACTTTTTGTATTTTCAGTAGAGACGGGGTTTCACCATGTTGGCCAGGGTTGTCTCAAACTCCTGACCTCAGGTGATCCACCCGTCTTGGCCTCCCAACATGCTGGGATTACAGGCATGAGCCACAGTGCCCAGCCAAAGCTATTAATGTTACGGAGTTTTTTTAATGGCTAGCCATACTTCAGAGTCCAGAAAGCTTCCTAAGCCCCTGCCAACAAGGACATCTACCTCTTCCAAGCCCTCAAAGCTTTTCATTTTCCCTCTCTCATGTCCCTGAGCACCATCCATCTGCAGATATAGATGCTCTGTCCAGGTCATGGCTCCCTCCTGACCAGAGAATGTGCAGAGAACCAAAGTGGTGGATTTGTCTCCATTGCCCACACTCCCATAACCCTTTCAAAAACACTACAACTATAACCACCCAGCAATACCATTACCACCCGCTCTTCCCCATTACCACAACTATTACCACCCTCCACCATCACTACACTCATCATCATCAACGCCACAATCACCATGGTCACCACCATCGTCACTACCGTCATTCCCCCTATGATGGGCCAAAAAACTACTCCCTTAAAGATATCCACACTCTGATCCCCAGAATTGGTACATTTTTTACCTTACATGGCAAAGGGGACTTTATCGATGTGATTAAGGGTACAGACGTTGAGATGGCGGGATTATCCTGGGTTTCCTGAGTGGGTACAATTTAACCACAAGTCTATGAGAGCAGAAAACCTTCCCTGTCTGTGTTCAAAGAGAGAGATGGACAGTGGGGGAAGGGTCAGACAGATATGACATCGCTGGCTTTGCAACATCGCTGGAGGAAGAAGGCCATGGGCCAAATAATGGGTGTAGCCTCTACAAGCTGGAGGACAAAAGGAAGTCGACTCTCCCTAAGAGCCCCCAGAGAGGAACTAAGCCTGCTGACACCTTGATTTTAGCTTAGTGAACCCATGTTGGATTTCTGCTCTACAAAACTGTAAGATAATAAATCTGTGTTGTTTTAAGGCACTAAATTTGTGATAACTTGTAACAAGCTAATACAACTTCCATCAACAATATCATCATCAATACCACCACAACCACAACTACCCATCGACACCACCACTACATCCATCACCACTACCAGCAAAACCTACCGTCATCATAAGCAATGATACCACGATCACTGTCACCATACCCCCATCAACAGCAACACATTTACTCCCAAAACACCCATCAGCACTATTCTTATTCCAATCACCATCACCACAGATAACACTCACCACCACCAG
Organism: Pan troglodytes; assembly: GCF_028858775.2. Lineage (NCBI taxonomy): Eukaryota > Metazoa > Chordata > Mammalia > Primates > Hominidae > Pan > Pan troglodytes. The sequence goes on from NC_072409.2 coordinate 77,852,389, forward strand.
TATCTACATCATCAGCTCTGCCACTGATACACCCATCAACACCACCACAATCACCACTATCCATCAATGCCACCCAACAACAGAAACACTCACCTACGACCACCACCACCCACCATCAGTACAACCACCCACTACCACTACACACAATATCACCAACACCTATCAGTACCACCTACCACCAACAAAAGCACCCCTACCAGCAGCACCAACACAACCTATCTACCACAACCATCATCACCACCAATGCACCCCCCTCCACCTCCACCATCACAACTGAACATGCACACCATGAATGACTGGTTGGTTGGTTACATGAGTGAATGAATATGTGTCTGAATGAATACGTAAAGAAACAAAGAAAAAGCCTCAGAATGTCTATGAAAGAAAGTCCACTCCACCATTTGGTGACTTGTGGTGGGTAATATAGACGGATTTGTATGTCTGAATTTCATCTTTTGAACACCCTTTCCTTCTTTTCAACATACCCTCATCTGCTGCCTTCTGCAGCCACTACCCAGCACCCCCAAAACACAGTCATGGGGCAGCCTCCTCTAAGACTATGCCCAGAGGACTGGCCGGCCTTTGAGAGAGAGGAGCTGAAAGTCTGGGTTCCTGGTGATTGAAGGGGTAGTGAGCAGCCAGCTGCCGCTGAACTAGCTCCTGGGCAATGAAATTGGACAGTCCAAGTGGCTCTGAAACAGCCTAAATAGGGAAAGAGAAGGGAGAAGCAGTACCATCCCTCCCCAAATTATGGGGATGTTTCTGGGGACTTGGCTGTTCTTGCTGCCTAAGAAACCTGTCCACTTCCCTCGCTGCCACTCAGCATGCAGCCTGGTGCTCTGGGGTCCATGACCAGGCCAGCAGATCCAAGTTCTACCTTCTAGCTCCTGCCTGATGATGGGCTCTCTGAGTCTGTCTCCCTATCTGAGCAATGAGGAACTCAAGAAAGACGTGCCTGGTACCCTCCAGCTCTGATGGTCTGTAATTTCACATTTCTACCAAGAAGATTTCTTAGCTGGAGAAATCAATAGGTGAAGTTAGTCTTCTTCGGTGGACAATGCCTCTCTGACCACATCCTTGATGGCTGACATGATCCCAAAGTAGTGGTTAGGGATAAGCATCCAAGAAGGGATGGAACCCTTTATCTTTAGGTCCCATGGGCTCAGTCAGTCAGGAATTTCAAAGCTAGGAGAACTTTAGGGACCAGCTGACCCAAGCTCTGGAGTAAAAACCTCCTCAAGACCCCCAGCCAGGCAGCACCAGACCCCAGACCAGGGCCAGATGTTCCTGCCCCTCAGCACTGTTCTCAGAGCCCCACCTCATACTCCCATAGCTGCTGCAACCCACGCATTACCTGGAAAGCTGAAGCCCCAGGCTCCAGTGATGAAGCCTCAGGCCACGTCATCCTATGGGCCCCACAGAACCCAGAGCTGGCAACAGCTGCACTTGCCTTTGAAGGATTTCCCAGGGGCCCTGTGGAGGAAGGAGGCAGGCAGTTGTAGAGAGGGCTCTGTTATTGTAGTCTCCCTCGTCTCTGCTTCCCATCTCTCTCACGCACTGTCTGGTGGTCTCTTTCTGACTCTTTTGATCTCTTTGTTGGGCTTTGATCATTTTTCATCTCTATCTCTTTCTGGTCCTGTGTCTCTTTCTTTGTCCCTATCTCATTCTCTCTTTGTTTCTCTCCTCCTTCTCTCCTTTTTTTTTTCTCCCCGCCCCCTCTCTCCCCTCCCTCATTCCCTCCATCAGTGATTTTGCTCTTGGAATTTCAAAGATAAGTTCCAATTTCAAGGTCATATTAATCCAGCTCTAGGGAAATCCCTATTCGTGAAGGAAAACATCCAGGAATTACAACAGTACTCATAAAACCCCACAGCCTGGTGAAGATGGACGTGCCCAGGGAATGAAAGCCCTGAGTTTCTTTCCCAGCACTGCCCTGATTTGCTGGGTGGTCTTGGGAAGCCTTCTTGGGGCTTCAGCTTCTGCATCTATAAAACGAGTGGGCTGGAACACATTGATCTCAAGCGCCAGCTCCAGCTCTCTAGAACTGGAAGGATGCAGGTGCTCAGGCTCCGCAGCTCAGCTGGTGGGAATCCTATCTGTGGGCACCATCGACCACTGGCTTTTGTGGGCACTTGCTGGGGATTTTGCCAAAGGTCCCTGTGCCAGCAGGTGTCTGTGTGCTCAATGACTAGCATCTTGCACTAATCCTTGCTTCTTCCTGCTCCTTTGTTTAAATGTGGAACATACGTTGGGCTTGGCAGCAGATGAACCCAGCTGCCCTTCAAGAGGATCTATCTATGGTGGGTAGATTAAAGGAGGCCTCTCAAGTAGCCCAGCTGGGGAGGGAGACAAAAGCTGGAAGTCCATAAAGAAGCCATTCCCTTAGTCACCAAATGTATACTGAGCAGCACCGATGTGCTGACCACCTGGCCACATCAGACACTGCCCCCACCTTTATCATGAGATGAAGAAGAAAGAAAATGATCCTTCTCCACAGAGTGAATAACATTCTGCAGGAATGCACAAGTAACAGCATTTTTATTTGAATGAAGAGATCAAGGAAAGCTTCCCAAGAAAGTAACAGTTGATCTGAGGCCCAGTGGGTGACATCACAGAATGTCACTGCACACAGAAGTGAGAGGAAGGCACACTCCATGCACAGGGATGGAATCAGCAAAGGAATTGGGGGCCCATCTCTTCAGGAGCAGATGAGTAGAGCAGTTAGGTTGAGACCAGACTGTAGAGGGGTGTGGGATGCTTGAAAAGTAGGGTAAGGAGATAACCTTGATCCTGGGGCTTTAGAGAGCCACCGAAGTTTTTTCAGCAGGGGAGTGACAAGCTCAGATTTAAGCTTTAGAAAGATCCCATGGGTTGTTGTCAGTGTGGGGCTGAGATGGAATAGGACAGACAGGAGGCAGAGACTGTCTGCAAGACCAAGAGAACACAGAGGCAGAAGCTATGCCAACTATCAGAACACATTTGTACATCAACGCACACACCCTAGGCTATAAGGTAGGGGAAGAAGCCAAGCGGAGTGAGTCAGAGATAGGAAATGAGGTCTGAGAAGGACTCGGCAAAAGAGAAACTCGCCTTAGAAGACAAATCTGTCAAGGTAGGAAGAGAGCGAAAAGGGACTTCTCAGAAGCCCCATGAATGAGCCTCGTAATTGGAAGAGACCACAAGTGATAAATCGCCACACATCAGAGGCGGCAGGGGCCTTCAAGACTGAGATATTCTTCATCTCCACTGTGTGGATGGGGAAATCAAGGTCCAAAAACCATAAAGGACTTGCTGGATCCCCTGGCAAGCCTAGTCTACAATCAGGAGCTCCCACCTCCAAATTCTACAGTTCGCTCCCTCTCCCACATTTTGCCAGGTTAGTGTGTGGCCCCACCTTGCCAGGAAAAAGAATCAGAGCTGTAGAAAACACAGGAAGGTGCCTGGACTCCTAGCTCCTGTGAGAGCCAAATCTAAAGGCCAGGGATCAGAGGTAGGTGGGCCGCAGTGGTATCAGGGGCTGTTCCGCCACTCAGAGTCCAGTGAGCACACAGCTAGGACAGGGGCCCTGATGGTGGAAAGAAAAGAGGGAGAAGGGGATATTTTGAAACAAAAGTTAGCAGGATCAGGTGACTGGGGCTCCAGGGTGAAAGAAAGCAAGAACCTGGGCATGGACAAGCTCTGGCGATGTGGGACACACGTGGGATGATATTATCGTAAATGAACAAGGCCTGGTAGGAGGTGACCCCAAAGTGAGGGCACTAGCAGGATGAAGGGGGCAAAAGACAGAAGGATCTAGCCTGGAGTGAAATTATGAGCTTGGCTTGGACAGGCTGAGTTTGAAGTGATAGTGGGGCACCGATGGTGAATATCTTTGAGCCCTTACTCTATCACGTATCATGGGCACAGGGTATTTATGATATCTCCTTTAGCCTCCCAAGAGCTCCTTTGGAAGACACTATTCTTACCCCTACTGGACAGATGAGGAAACAAAGGAACAGAGCTATAAATAAATTTGTCCAAGGTTCCCAGCTTGCAAATTTCCAAGCCAGGCTGCAAACCCAGGTCGGCCTCACTGTTTTGCCTTCCATCACTAAGGAGCGAAAGAGAGGAGGTCATTGAAGAAGTCAAACCAGGTGAACACTGGAAAGTAGAGAGGAGAGAGAGAAAAGTGAGAGTACGGCAAACCCTGAGCAAGATGAAGAGTCCAGAGCAGAGTCACAGAGGGGCAGAGAGAGGTGGAGGGAGAATCAATAGAGTCTTTGTTACAGGAGCCGAAGTTGGAGAAAGTGTTCAAGCCAATGTCAAGGTGAGTCTTGAAGTCAATCCAGTGTCTTATGTGGTGAAGATGTAGTGATCACCATGAAACACAGAAGAACCTTGGGTAATGAGGAATCCCAGTGTTTCAGGGGCCCAGGCTGCCTGGAAGACTTAGAAGGGGCAGTTAGAGTGCAGAAGACAGTCTGGTTGGGGCAAGGTTAAAACAACCAATTGCGGCCAGGCGTAGTGGCTCACGCCTGTAATCTCAGCACTCTGGGGGGCCAAGGCAGGTGGATCACTTGAGGTCAGGAGTTCAAGACCAGCCTGGCCCATATGGTGAAACCCCATCTCTACTGAAAATACAAAAATTAGCCATGCACACCTAATGGGAGCTACTTGGAAGGCTGAGGCACGAGAATTGCTTGAACCCGGGAGGTGAAGGTTGCAGTGAGCCGAGATCATACCACTGCACTCCAGCCTGGGCGACAGAGCAAGACTCCATGTCGAAAAAAAAAAAAAAAAGAAAAAAGGAAAAAAAAGAAAGAAAAATCAATCCTGTGAGGACATATCAGGAAACACACCCTGGAAAGAAAAACAGACAAACTGGACTTCAGCAAACTTAAAAATGTTTGTGCTTCAAAGGACACTATCAAGAGAGTTAAAAAGCCATGAAATGGGGGAAAAATGTTTTGCAAATCAGGTTTACAGTGGTTCATAATACCCCAGTTACAAAGTGGACAAAGGACGTGAAGAAATAGACATTTCTCCAAAGAAGATATATAAATTGCCAATAAACACATAAAAATTACTCAATGTTATTAGTCATTAGAAAACTGCAGGCTGGGTACAGTGGCTCATGTCTGCAATCCCAGCACTTTGGGAGGCCAAGGCAGGAGGATCTCTTGAGCTCAGAAGTTCAAGACCAGCCTGGGCAGCATAGTGAAACCCTGTCTTTACAAAAAAAAATTTTTTTAATTAGCCAGGCATAGTGGCACACACCTATAGTCTCAGTTACTTGGGAGGCCGAGGCAGGAGGATTGCTGGAGCCCAGGTGTTTGAGGCTGCAGTGAGCCATGATTGTGCCACTGCACTCCAGCCTGAGTGACAGAGCAAGACCTTGTCTCAAAAAAAAAAAAAAAAAGAAAAAAAATGCAAATCAAAACCACAATGATATATTACTTCACACCCACTAGGATGGTTATAACCAGAAAACCATAACAAGTGTTGCTGAGGACACAGAAAAAGTGAAACTCTTATATATTGCTGGTAAAAATGTAAAATAGTGTAGCCACTTTAGAAAACAGTTTGGCAGATCCCCAAAAAGTTAACTATAGAGTTACCATATGACCCAGATTTTTTTTTTTTTTTTTTAAGACAGCATCTAGCCCTGTTGCCCAGGCTGGAGTGCAATGGCGCCATCTTGGCTCACTGCAACCTCTGCCTCCTGGGTTCAAATGATTCTCCTGCCTCAGCCTCCCAAGTAGCTGGGATTACAGGCACCTGCCACCACGCCCAGCTAAGTTTTGTATTTTCAGTAGAGACAGGGTTTCACCATGTTGGCCAGCTGGTCTCCAACTCCTGACATGATCCGCCTGCCTTGGCCTCCCAAAGTGCTGAGATTACAGGTGTGAGCCACCATGCCTAGCCATGACCCAGACATTTTATTCCTAGGTATATACCCAAGAAAAGTGAAAACACATGCTGAAATAAAAACTTTTACACTAATGTTCATAGCAACATTATTAATAACAGCCAAGAAGTTGAAAGAATCTAAATGTATATCAACTGATGAATGGACACACAAAATGTGGTATATCCATACAATGCAATATTATTCGGCCATAAAAAGCAATGAAGCACTAACATATGCTACGACATAGATGAACCTTGAAAATATTATGCTACAAGAAAGAAGCCCGATAAAAAAGGCATATTATATAATTCCATTCACATGAAATGTCCAAAATAGGCAAGTCCATTAAGACAGAAATAAAATGGAGACAGCAACTAAATTAGTGGCCAGGCACAGTGGCTCATGCCTATAATCTCAGCGCTTTGAGAGGCCGAGGCAGGCAGATCACTTGAGGTCAGGAGTTTGAGATCAGTCTGGCCAACCTGGCAAAACACCATCTCTACTAAAAATACAAAAATTAGCTGGGCGTGGTGGCAGGTGCCTGTAATCCCAGCTACTTGGGAGGCTGAGACAGGAGAATTGCTTCAACCTGGGAGGTAGAGGTTGCAGTGAGCCGAGATCATACCACTGTACTCCAGCCTGGGTGACAGAATGAGACTCTGTCTCAAAAAAAAAAAAAAAAAAAAAAGAAATTATTTGTTGCTAGGGGCTGGAGGGAGAGAGGAATGGGTAGTGACTGCTTAAAAGGTATGTCATTTCCTTTTGGGGCGATGGACATGTTCTGGAATTAAATAGTGGTGATAGTTGCACAACCCTGTGAGCATACTCAAAACCACTGAATTGTATACTTTATATGGTGAATTTTACGGCAGGTCAATTTTATCTCAAGAAAAGAGAGACAGAAAGCAGGTAGAAGTTTCCCAAGAAAATCTTGAGTGGTTGTTTAATCCCTCAGGGAACATCAGAGAACCCATTTAGGCTATCGAAAAGAAAAAAAACACATTTTATTCAACTGTTAAATTCTTTTGAACTTATTACTCTGAGGGCTAGCTTATGTTGCATTTTTTACTACCTTTTTATAAAGTTATACATTAATAATAGCTGGATTTATAGAGAAATGTCTGAAAGATTATCTGAAATGTAAACAGTGGCTGCCTCTGGGAGATAGTATCTTGTGTGATTTTAAATTTATTCTTTATGCTTTTGTGTATCATTTACATTTTCTTTATGCATATTTATCAACTTTATAATTAATAAAATCCATAAAGCTCTTGTTTTTGAATATATATATATATATATAATTGGATATGTTGAAAAAATGTTAATAGATAACTTCTAAAATTCTTTCAACTTACATGAAACCAATGTCATTTTGGTAGTTGCTCCCAAGGTGGAAAAACTGTCCCATTAGCCAAGTGATCACAATTCAGTTATTTTCTGAACACTGAACAAGGAGCTGTGTGAGATAGAAGGATGTTTAGGGCATGGTTCCTGCATTCAAGGGTCTTTTGATGTAGTAAAGGACCTCAGATGTGTAAATAAATAACTGAAAGCAAGGCAGAACATGAAAGTCTAGAACAGAGGCACCTGTAAGATGCCGCAGAATCCCTGAGGACACTGTGATTCTCCACTGAAGGATTCAAAATGGCAGGTCTGCTGCAGAGCTTGCCTTGAGGCTGAGTCGGATTTCATTGTGTGGATGGCAGGAGGGACAGGCAAGAGCCAAGGCCAAAGGGGAGGCATTTCCAAGCCCTCCCACCCTTCCTGTCCCTGTCCACCTCCACACTCCATGCCCTAACCTTCCGGAGCTGCTGATTCTCCTGGGCACAGGCCTGGTCTCACACCTTCATCTTGCTGCGCACCTGGAATGTGCATTCCTCCTTCATCACCTAGCTCACTCCTGCTGTTCCCTCCAAGACTGGGGTCCCTGTCACTCTTTCAGGAGGCCTCCTTGACTGAAGAGGTTGAGTTCAAAGCCTCCCGCCCGGGTTCTGACAGCACACTGAGTCGCCAACACTGGTGCACTCTACCCCCTGCACTTGAATGATCTGTTTGGGCATTTGTTTCCTCCATCAGATTGTGAGCTCCATTGAAGAAAGGCTGGAGCCTGGCACAGAAGGTTGGTGCCCAGTAAGTGCTTAACTAATGGCACATGCACTGTGGCTAGGATGTGCAGAGCAGGAACGTAGCCACAGCTCTGTCTGACCGATACACTCCCCTCCTCCCTCCTCCCCCTCCCACCTTCTCCTCCTCCTTCTTCTTCTCCTCCTCCTCCTTTTTCTCCTCCTCCTTCTTCTCCTCCTCCTACTGTTCTTCTTGATTTTTTTTTTTAGAGATACTGTATCACTCTATCAAGCAGGATGGAGTGCAATGATGTGATAATAGCTCACTGCAACCTCCAACTCCTGGGCTTGAGTGACCCTCTTACCTCAACCTCCTGAGTAGCTAGGACTACAGGCGCATGCCACCACACCTGCCTGTTTTTTTGTTTGTTTGTTTTTGTTTTGGTAGAGAGAGGATCTCAGTATGTTGCCCAGGCTGATCTTGAACTCCTGGCCTCAAGCGATCTTCCCACCACAGCCTCCCAAAGTGCTGGGATTATAGATGGGAGCCACTGTGCCTACTCCTTCTCCTCCCTTCTTCTAAGAGTCTATTCCGCCGTCCTCCTGACCACAGAGTCAGGCCAGTGATGCTGGCTGGGTCAGTTACAACTCCCCAGCCCCCAGATTTAGTAACTGGTCCAGGGCTGCACTGACCCAATCCAGGCTAACCAGTGTCCCTCCTCTAGAGCAGCAGGGAGAAAACACTTTCCTTGATGAGGAGTTAGACTGATGAGGGCCACATTCCTACTATGTAGAGAAAACCTGTCTTCAGGAGAGAATGAGGCCATTACACAAGACAAGCAGAAACGGGGAGATGGCAGTTGCTCACGGTTTTGGAGACCCTAGTTTCAGTCTCAGAGGTCCCCAGAGCTGGGCTGGTTCAGGCAGGCCTTTCTCCAATTCTGTGTCCTATGCCAGGACCTGTCAGTAAATATCCCTGTGAGTATAAGCTAGGGAGCTTGGGTCACTTATAAAAAGAACATTGCTTTCCAGTGCTGGAGTCCTCGGTACAATGTACATCTGGAAATGTCAGCAGAGGCCAGGCTGGGGAAGACTCTAAATGCTGTCCTTGGGGGTTTAGAGTCTATGTTGCAGGTGCAGTTAAAGCCTCATGACAGAACACCAGCAACATGTGAGTTTCAAATCAGAGGGGAGGCAAGACTGGAAGCCAGTTGGAAATGCAAAATAAAACCACCTCCATATATCACAGAGGTCAAGGAGAAAGAAGATTGAATAAAACCCTGATTTTGTTATGTAGGAAAGAGCAGCAGGGCTTGTGATGAATGGGGAAGTAAAGGAGAAAGGTGATCATGTCGAATAAATAGTCATTTCAGAAACACAGCCAACAGCTCTGTGTGCAAACATTAGTCACTCATACAAATGGGATCTCAGGGGTTTTATAAACAAGCAAGCTGTTGCCAACACCCACATCTGGCAGATGATACATCCATCATGTGTAAATACTTCACGTAGCATCGATTACCCTGATCAATTTTAGGCATCTATCATTTTCCAGACCTGCAACCCAGCACAGGGAAATTGCAAAGAAATACAATACAATGCTCTGATCATTCTACCGCTATGGCTCATAGGAAAACAGTGAATAAATCCATGGCAAAACTCAGGTGGTTTTCAAGGCATGAAGAAAAAAATTATTATTGTGTTTTTCCTTAGAGTTTTTTCTTAACTAGATCAAGATATCACACTTTTCAAAATTCACTAAGAAAACCACCCTCATCTTGGGAGGGAGAAAGATCGATAATGATACACAAGAAATATGGACAAGAAATGCTTGACACTGGGAGCTGCAGTCCTCGACTCTGATACTGCAGTGTGACATGTCCTTAAAGGAAGAGGAAGTAAGACTAAGAAGGCGGAAGGCAGTAAGGAGTTTACGTTTTATCTTCGTAGGTGACATGGAGCCATAAGAGTTTTCTTAAGCAGGAAAAAGACAAGGTCAGAATGGGTTCAGAAAGGGCCTTTCTAGACAGACATGGAAGGCACTATGGCCCCTGGATGTGCAGAGAAAGTCAACAGACTTGTAATTGTCAGTCAAGACAGATGATAGGCTGGGTGCAGTGGCTCATGCCTGTAATCCCAGCACTTTAGGAGGCCAAGGCGGGCGGATCACTTGAGGCCAGAAGCTCAAGACAACCCTGGCCAACATGGTGACACCCCGTCTTTACTAAAAATACAAAAATTAGCTGGCCATGGTGGCACGTGCCTGTAATCCCAGATACTCAGGAGGGTGAGGCAGGAGAATCGCTTGAACACGGGAGGTGGAGGTTGCAGTGAGCGGAGACTGCGCCACTGCACTCCAGCCTAAGAGACAGAGTGAGACCCTGTCTCAAAAAAAAAAAAAAAAAAAAAAGAGACGATGGGAGGATGGGAGTTTGGAGTGGGATGTGAGTGAGGAGCCATTAAGACTGAAGTGGTGGCTGATGCCCTGCAGTGAGGCAGGAGAGAAGAACAGGCATCTACCAAGGATGGACTGTGATGACTGGTCCCTTACGGGTGCCAGGCACCAGGCACTACTAGTAGCACTTTCTCCACTGGATCTGCTTTAGTCCCTCCAAACAACCCTGCAGGGTACTTGGGTATTCCCAAACGCACATATGACAGAAAAGAGCCTCAGAGAAGTTGAGTAGCTTGCTTAAGGCCACACAGGTTTTTTGGACACAAAAGCCCGAGTCCATTTCAGTATGAAACACGACCTCCTGATGGACATGATTTACCACTTTCAACTTTATCAGGTAGATGCTGAGGCTCAGAGATTTTTAAATGCACCGACTTTTCCCCAGCTGGTGAGAGCCCCGGTCTCAGTGTGAACCAAGCTCTCATTCCCGCCTCACCTCCCTGAACAGCTGATCCTGTTAAATCAACCTTTGCTCCATCACAGTGAGGAGCTCCCGTCCTATGCATTGTTAAGCCACAAAGTCTTATTGGGGATGTCTTAAAAGGAATCTTGGAAGGGCCTGGGGGAGGACATGGGATAGGTGTGGGCTTCTCAGAGCCCAGAATATGCTCTTCCTCCTGTCCAGGAGGAGCCTCCTCACCTTTGAAAATAATTCCTCCAAAGTCTCCTAAACCCCAATTCTCTATCCAGCAGCCCTGGCCTGTCGTGGTAATTTCCAAAGCCACTGCCTTGAAGGCTCACAAATCCTCTGTTCATGCTCAGACATATAAATTGCATTAGCAGAGAGAAGAACTATGCATCTGGTGGGGTGATGGCTGAAGAGAGAAGGCGCTGAGCTCAAGTGCACACACGTGAGCACACCCGGGCCTGGCCCCTCTCCAGGGAAACCCAGATGGGAAGGATGGGACTCTCCAGGCCTCTCCAGCCTGGGATGAAGGAGCCTATTTCCCTCTTAAGAGCGTCCTAGGTATGGGGGCAATGGAGCTCCTGAATTAGCAAGCACACATACACACCCCCGGGTCATTGGCACTGGAATTAAGTTCACTCAAGAGGCTGAGCTCAGAGGGTCTGCCGGAGTGCGTGGGGTAAACATCTTTTCCTGCAGACAGCCCAAAGACTTCAGATATTTTTCTTCTTTAATGCTTCCAGCTAGTCATTAGTATTCCAATAAACAAAATATTTTTCAATCCATGCATATTTATCTTGAATCCTTGCTCTGTTTGGGGTTTTGGGTTAGATTCTGAAAACCCAGACCTGAATTGGAAATAGTCCCTGATCTCAAGTTCTCAATCTAGAGGGAAGGCGGACAGTGCACACGGTCAAGGGCTTAAGAAAAGGGCTCTGGGCTCGGCGCGGTGGCTCACGCCTGTAATCCCAGCACTTTGGGAGGCCAAGGCAGGAGGATCACGAGGTCAGGAGATCGAGACCATCCTGTCTAACATGGTGAAACCCCGTCTCTACTAAAAATACAAAGAAAAAAAATTAGCCAGGTGCAGTAGCAGGCACCTGTAGTCCCAGCTACTCAGGAGGCTGAGGCAGGAGAATGGCGTGAACCCGGGAAGCGGAGCTTGCAGTGAGCCAAGATCTCGCCACTGCACTCCAGCCTCAGCAGAGTGAGACTCTGTCTCAAAAAAAAAAAAAAAAAAAAAAAAAGAAAAGAAAAGAAAAAAAGAAAAGGGCTCTGGGTGGGTTTGGAGACAGACAGGGCTGGGTTCAAATCTCAGTCCCCACACTCACTGGTTCTATGGTCTTGGGCAAGTTATTTAAATAAATGAGCCTCTGTTTATTCACCCATGAGGTAAAATCTATCCAGTAGGGTTAGTGTGTGGGGGAAGGAGGAGGGAGACAGGGAGAGACACACAGAGACAGAAAGAGAGAGAGAACCCAGCACAGAAAAATATATGAAGGCTTCCTGAGGAGGTAAGTGGGTAGGCTTTTTGTCTTTTGTTTTTGAGACCGAGTCTTGCTCTGTCACCCAGGCTAGAGTGCAGTGGCACGATCTTGGCTCACTACAACCTCCACCCCCTGGGTTCAAGCGATTCTCATGTCTCAGCCTCCTGAGTAGCTGGGATTACAGGCGCCTGCCACTACGCCTGGCTAATTTTTGTATTTTTAGTAGAGACAGGGTTTGGCCATGTTGGCCAGACTGGTTTCGAACTCCTGACCTCAGATGATCTACCCACTTCAGCCTCCCAAAGCGCTGGGATTACAGGTGTCGGCCACCACGTCTGGCCAGGGTAGGTTTTTAACATATAAAAAGCCAGGAAAAGTCATTGCTAGGGACTCATGGAGAGGTTGGGGTAAGGGAGACATAAGTGAAGCACAGGATTTTTAGGGCAGTGAAACTCTTCTGTATGATACAGTAATGATGGATACATGTCATCATATATTTGTCAGACCCTATAGAGCTAGGCACAGTGGCTTAGACCTGGAATCCCAGCAGTTTAGGAGCACAAGGTGGGAGGATTGCTTGAAGCCAGGAATTCAAGACCAGCCTCAGCAACATAGCAAGACCCTGTCTCAAAAAAAAAAAAAAAAAAAAAATTTTAATTGGCAAAGCTTGGTGGTGCACACCTGTAGTCTTAGCTACTCAGGAGACTGAGGCAGGAGGATCGCTTGAGCCAAGGGTTCAGGACTGCAGTGAGCTATGATCATGCCACTGCACTCTAGTGTGAGTGACAAAGTAAGACCCTGTCTCAAAACAAACAAAAATCTATAGAATGTATAATACAAACAGTGAATTTTAAGGTAAACTATGAACTTAATAATAATGTACCAACATCGGTTCCCGATTCTGACAAACATAACACATTGGTTAAGATGTAGATAATAGGGGAAGCTGGGATGCATGAGTTGTATATGTGGGAACTCTCAGCAAAAACAAAGGCAGGTGCCAGTGACATGCGGCTGGAGGCTAAAGTACCTGGAAAACAGTGAGCCTGGAGAGGTGGGTTGAATATCATGTTAAGGTGTCCGTGCTTTATCCTGAAACTATGGAGAAAGGGCAAATATTTCATCAAGGGGCTTAACATGATCAGCTTGCAGTTAGATTGCTAACAGACAGACCTGAAGCTATAACAGAGGCCAGGACAAGAAATTATGAAGATCTGAGTGAAGATGGCAGCAATAGATGGAGAAAAGGGGCCAGATGCCAGAGATATCCTACGGTTGTCCTGGATGGGACCTGGTGTTTGGTTGATTGATTGATTGATTGCCATGAGTGGGAGAGGAGAAAGAGTCTAGGAGAGTGCCCAGGTTTCTGGTTTCCCAGCTAGGTGGGTGGCAGAGCTCTGGAATGAAGAAAGGGCAGATCTGAAGACATGATAACCCCATCAGCTCCAACACAACTTTGAGAGAACATCATTGCAGGTATTGTGCAAAAACACTTCCTGGAATTCTTCCAACCTGGCCCTTTCTGGGGACTCACTACCTACAGACATATGCCCAAGTTTGCATTCTTGGATGCTCAGCCTGTTATTGAGATCTTTTCAATGCTTGAGCTGAGGTCTCTTTCTCTGTATCTTTGACTACTGGACATACCTCTGCTTTGGGGGGCCTCACAGACCTGCTCTCTCTGCCCCAGGGCAGCCCTTTAGAGATCTGCAGACAGTGCTCATGTCTCCTGTCTCTCATTCTTCAGCTGAACAGCCCCAGCCCTTCCCTTGCTCTAACACAAGATAGTTTCACCACCCTAAACATACTCCAGGACACAAAACCTCATGAGTGTCTGATGCAGCCCAGAGTATCTACTTCTAGACATTATTTCACTCTGAATGCCCTCTGAGTTTGTCTTAATTCCAAGGGCGGCTCTTCATACCTCCTACCCATTTCTTTTTTTTTTTTGAGACGGAGTCTCACTCTGTTGCCCAGGCTGGAGTGCAGTGGCGCAATCTCAGCTCACTGCAAGCTCCACCTTCCGGGTTCACGCCATTCTCCTGCCTCAGCCTCCCAAGTAGCTGGGACTACAGGTGCCTGCCACCACGCCTGGCTAATTTTTTTTGTGTTTTTTAGTAGAGACGGGGTTTCACTGTGTTAGCCAGGATGGCCTCAATCTCCTGACCTCGTGATCTGCCCACCTCAGCCTCCCAAAGTGCTGGGATTTCAGGCATTAGCCACCGTGTCCGGCCCCTCCTATCCATTTCTATCAACTCAGCCAGCTGAGCACTTCTCTCATTTACGTCTGTTGAACCAGAATTCTGCATCTGGCTTTTTTGTATCAAGAATAGGACTTAGGGCTGTGCACAGTGGCTCACGTCTGTAATCCCAGCACTTTGAGAGGCTGTAAGGAGTTCGAGACCAGCCTGGCCAACATGGTAAAACCTCATCTCTACTAAAAATACAAAAAGTAGCTGGGTGTGGTGGCACATGCCTGTAGTCCCAGCTACTGGGGAGGGTGAGGCAGGAGAATCGCTTGAACTTGGGAGGCGGAGGTTGCAGTGAGCCGAGATCATGCCACTGCACTCCAGCCTGGGTGACAGAGCAAGACTCCATCTCAAAAATAAATAAATAAATAAATAATAAAAATGAAGGGATTCAGCATGACATCAGCAAACTATCAGAGTAAAGACTTCTGAGAATTGTCTGCTCCATACAAGCAATGGAAATACTGCCCAAAACTGGCAGAATCAACGTTTTCAGAACTCTGAAAATTAACCAAAGGCTTGCAGGAATCCAGGGAGCATTTATTCAGAAAAGCATATATCCTTTCAAAGATGTAGCCATGAATGTTCATAGCAACATTATTCATAATAGCCCAAAAGTAGAAAAAAACCAAATGTCCAACAGCTGGTAAAGAATAAATAAAATGTGGTAAATCTATACAGTGGAATATTATTCATCTTTCAAAAGGAATGAAGGCCGGGCACAGTGGCTCACACCTATAATCCCAGCACTTTGGGAGGCTGAGGCAGGCAGATCATTTGAGGTCAGGAGTGAAAAACCAGCCTGGCCAACAAGGTAAAACCCCATCTCTACTAAAAATACAAAAAATTAGCCGGGCATGGTGGCACATACCTGTAGTCCTAGCTACTCGGGAGGCTGAGGCAGGAGAATTTCTTGAACCCAGGAGGTGGAGGTTGCAGTGAGCCGACATCACACCACTGCATTCCAGCCTGAGTGACAGATACAGACTTCATCTCAAAAAAAAAAAAAAAAAAGACTCAATTGTGCTCTTTTAAAAAGGAAGCTTTATGTATATCAATTATATCTCTTTTTTTATAATTCCTAGTAAACTAAAATTACAAATAAAACTAAAACTAAAAAGCAACAGCACACACACACACACAAACCATATATGTTCCTCTCCTGTTTAAAGCTCTTCAGTAATCCCCAATTGCCCTTAGAATGGCTTTTGGGTTTTGTTGAGGTTTTTTGTTGTTTGATTGTTTTGCTTGTTTGTTTTTTGAGACAGGGTCTCCTCTGTCACGCAGGCTGGAGCGCAGTGGTGTGATCATAGCTCACTGCAGCCTCAACCTCCTGGGCTTAAGGGATCCTCCTGCCTCAGCCTCGAGTAGCTAGGACTACAGGTGTGCTCCACCATTCCCCCCTAATTTTTTAAAATTTTTTTGTAGAGATGGGGTCTTGCTATGTTGCCCAGGCTGGTTTTGAACTCCTGGCCTCAAGCAATCTTCCCACTTCAGCCTCCCAAAGTGCTGGGATTACTGGTATGAACCACTGTGCCTGACTGCTCTCAGAATGAATAAGACGCTGGATGACCTAGTTCCTGCCCACCTCTTCCCCCTCACCCACGTCTGTCTCCCTGTTTTGTGCTGAAGCAAGGCTGGCCTCTGTTCTGTCCTGGTACTTGTTCCCCCTGCCTGAGACCCCCTAGTTTGCAGGGCTGGTCCATTCTCAGATGCCAAGTCTAAGCTCACAATTCCCCACAAGCACTCTCACTCTCCCCAGTGTGCCTCCCTCAGTCGCTCTGCCTCATTAGCCTATTAGTCCACACCACAGCACTCCATATTCATCATTTATTATTTGCTTCTCTGTTATCTTTCTTCCCACCCTAGAAGGTAAACCCCATGAGAACAGAGACTTTGCCTGTCTTGTTCACTGTTAGCATAGGGTGGACACTCAACACATGCTTTTTGAATGATGAATAAAGGCAATGTTCTCTCAAAGTTTGTTATCATTTGGAATTCAGTATTTTCTAATATTTTCTTCTATTCCCTGCAATATATCTCTAAGAGAGACAGTTCCTCTGGTTGGTCCTCTGATTGGGAACTTTTGAATCACATGAAAGATATATGATGATATTTTTCTGTCCATGCTTCATTAGGGGTTTTGGATAGCACACTAGCCTGATAATGGGATATTCAGATCCCCTATTGGAATGGTTCAGGCCAAGAAAAATAACTACTATCCTACTGGCCACATTAGTAGCTTGAGAGGCACCAGGAGAGACTGGTGCCCAACAGAGGCCTCGCCCTCCTGGCTGAATGACTCATTTTCCCTACTCATGGATGCAGATTAACATGGGCTGCCGACCGTGTCCCTGCCCGTGGTAGGCTCAAGCCATGCTTTGCTTTGCAAGCTGTTGAGGCCAAATGTGATCAGGGAGGAAGGGCTCATCTTGGGTGTTAGGCAGGAGATTCTGCTGGATATTTTCGAGACAGTTTTTTCTTTTTTTTATTATTTATTTTGAGACAGAGTCTCATCCTGTCACCCAGGCTAAAGTGCAGTGGCATGATCTCAGCTCCCCGCAACCTCACCTCCCAGGTTCAAGCAATTCTCCTGCCTCAGCCTCCCAAGTAGTTGGGATTACAGGCATGTGCCACCACACCCGGCTAATTTTTGTATTTTTTAGTGGAGATGAGGTTTCACCACATTGATCAGGCTGGTCTCGAACTCCTGACCTCAGGTGATTGCCTGCCTCGGTCTCCCAAAGTGTTGAGATTACAGGCGTGAGCCACCATGCCCGGTCAAGACAGTTTTTTCTTAGCCAGTATTGGCCCTTTCCTCAACCCAGACTTCCATACAATTTCTCATGCAAACGTCTTCATTTCTCAGGCACATAGATGACACCTACTTAGATTGTTTCCATTCTTTTCACTAACACCCACAATACTCCCTTCTGTACACATCCTTGTGCACACATTTTTGCACTTTTTTTTTTTTTTATTACTGATCCCTGTGGAGCAGGGCTAACTCATAGGCAGTGTACCCAGAGTCAGCACATTTTTGCATTCTTCTCTGTTTACTTCCTCAAATACATTCTTAGAAGTAAAATTATGGAGCTGGGTGCAGAAGCTCATGCCCATAATCCCGGCACTTTGGGAGGCAAAAGTGGGAGAATCACTTGAGCCCAGGAGTTCAAGACCAGACTGAGCAACATAGTGAGAACTCATGTCTACTTAAAAAAATTATCCAGGCATGGTGGCATGTGCCTGTGGTCCCAGCTACTCAGGAGGCTGAGGCAGGAGGATCACCTAAGCCCAGGAGATTGAAGCTGTAGTGAGCCATTATCACACCACTGCATTCCAGCTCCAGGCGACAGAGCAAGATCCTGTCTCCAAAAGAAAAAAAAAAAAGTAAAATTATTGAGTTAAAGAGTATTCATTACAATTTGAGACATATGACCAAATTGACCTTCAAAAACGGTAAACCACTTTATGCTTTATCCAGTAGTACACCAAGTCCTGTTTTTGAAGTCACGTTCCAAAAACTTTTTATTCCCAAATCCCACCTCACCATATTTCATTTCTCAGAGAGAAGATGAAAGTAGACTCCCCATCTCACTGGAGAAATTTGCTGTAGAAATCCATCCTTTAAGAGAAAAGCACTGGTGTTGGCTGGGACGGGTCCTCACCTCCTGAGGTTGTTCTGGGGCAAACAGAACTGGTATCTCAGACAGACACTCTCCTTCCAGGTGGAAGTGCTCTGAGCCGTGGCTGCTGTAAGTGCTTAAGACAGCAGAGAAGAAGTTACCCGTGACATGACGCAGCCTTGGTGCAATTCCTAAACATTCCTGACACCTCCACAGAGCTGCCTGGAGAGGAACCATGCCAGCAGCAAACTGTTCTCTCAGTGCCCTTCCTCACCTCCCCATTCCCGCACTTTGCTGGTCGAAGTCAGACTCATCTTTAGTCAAACAAAGGCATTCTTCAGCAACAGCATTGTCTTCCATCAAAATGGCAAAGATTTAAAAATGAAAATAGTGGTGGTGGGTGGCAGTGAGATAGAGGAGCTCCTACAATGTGAGTGGGAACATAATGGGCCAGTAAATACCCAAGGCCATAGAAATGTTCACACTCTTCGACCCAGCAGTTCCACTCCTCAGATTCTGCCCTAAGGGAATACCCAGATGCCACCACAGGTTTTATGTACTTCAATGCTCATTTCAGCATTATTCATAGTAGCAACCAATTTGGAAACTACCAAAATATCTGATAATGAAGTGATTACACAAACCCAAAGTATTGAATATTAAACAGCCATCAAATATTATATTTTTAAAGAACATGTAATGGCCTAGGCAAAGACCCTTGACGTGTGAAATGAAAGATGAAAGTGCTGCCGAATTGTCTATATACAATGACTTCAATGTTGTTAAACATAGATACGAAGCCTGGAAGGATACTCCCTCAAATGTTTACTGTCGTTGCTCTGGATTAAGGATAGTTATAATTATCTTCTTTGTCCTTTTTTATTTTTCCTCAAATTTTATTTTAGGCGCATATATTTTTAAGTTGGAAAAACGTATTAAAAATAAACAGTCCTATCACATCTCAAGGCTCAGCTTAAATTATACTTTTCCCTGGAAACTCTCCCACACGGGAATGACAAGCATTACAAAGATGTGGCCATTAACATGACAAGTTCCTGTAACTGTCAGACCTGGTCCTTGAACCCTGGCCCCTTGCGCTTCTTCTGTGGCATGCATCTCAGCCTTGCTTGAGTTTCTTAATCAAGTGTCTGCCCCACCAGCTGCCCTCTCTTCAGCCTGTCCTCCAGACAAGGACCAGAAGAGCAGGGACGAGTCTTTTTTTCTGTTTTTCAGAAAAAAAGTGAATGTTTATCAAATTTGGTGAATATGATAAATCAGATTGTCCAGAGAATAAGAAATTCTAATTGTATGCAGAAAATCTAAGTCAGTGGAGCTCATATTCCAAGATAAAGGGATGCCAAGATTAGGGGAGCTCACACCTGTAATCCCAGCACTTTGGGAGGCCAAGGCAGGAGGATCACTTTAGCCCAGGAGTTTGAGGCTGCAGTGCGCTATAATCATGCTGTTGCATTCCAACCTGCGTGACAGAGCAAAATCCTGTCTCAAAAAAAAAGGGGGGGGGGGTGGGGGTGGAGGGGGGAATGCCAAGATTAAGATCAAGACCTCTGCTTCTGAGTATAGCCAAGAGAAAGAGCTCAGCCAGGCCCTCAACATCAGTGCCAGCAACAGCCCCTCTTGCTCACCACATTTTACACACACTTGCTTTCTTGCTTGGTCTCTGGGTCATGGCAATCTCCTTCCAACCTCAGGGCCTTCACGCCTGTTCCCTTTGCATGGAAGCTTGGCCCCCTTCTAGCTGGGCATCTACTTATTCTCTGTCAAGTTTCAGCTCCATAATGGGCTGGTTAGGTCCCTCCCCATAGCTCTGTTCTCTTCCTTGTACCATTACCACAATTGTCATTCTGCATTTGTGTGAACATTTGTTTTACACCCACCTCTCCTGCTTCACTGTAATCTCCAGAAAACCAGGTCTGTCTTGTTTATGGCCGGTACCCGGCACCAGCCGCAGAGCTTGGCATAATCGTGGGCTGAATGAATGAGGTGAGATCAATTACATGGAAAGGACCTGATGCTTAGTAGGTATTTTTCCACCATTTTCCCCCTTCCTCAGATCTCAGAGCTGATCCACCTCCCTGTGTTCAAGCTGATGATCTGATTGTGGCATCAGATTTTAGAGCTGACCGAAGCCAAGGGAGGCTACGTGGCAGCACTTAGCTCAGCCTGCTTTGCTGGGGCTGTTTATGGAGGGAAAGCACAGGATCCGTTTGGCTCTAATCAGGTTAGGATCAGAGCACAGGGACTAGGAAAGGAATGCTGGGCGTAAGATCCAGACCATGTGACTGGGGTGACCTGGGCACAGTCATGGGGAGGCCACACCAGCAGAGTCAGGTTTTCACACTGTAGCCCAGCTGGGGTACACAGCTTGTTTGCAGTAGAGTAGGGCCCAAAGCCCAGGCTCCTGACTCCTGGCACAGTGCTCCAAAGAGCCAACACGTGGTGTTGGAAACAATCCCAGGCTGGGCTCTGTTTTCCCACTGCCCAAATCTCTTCCAGGGAGCAGGTCTTGGTATGGCAGAAGGGAGTGGATAAAGCCTTTTCTACAACTCTTTATCACCAGGGCAGGAGATCCAGAGCTGCTGCTACCTTGGGTCCAGCTCAGTGCAATGACAATATTCCTTACATCTTTACACTGCTTTGTTATCTCCAAAGCATTGTCACTTTTGTTTTTCAGCCTCACAGTAATCCTGTGAGGATAGGCAAGCAGCTGATTAACCTCTTATCACGCATGAGAAAACAGAGGCCCAGAGGGGCGTGTCAACTTGCCCAGACCTTCACAGCTGGTCAGTGGAAGAGCCAAGCCCGGAAGCCAGGCCTCCTGACTCCCAGTCCAGAGTTGGTTCAGTATTTTTCACACACAACCGTGACACTCAAATCCGTGTGGTTTCTTGTAGCACTTTCTAGTCAGTGGCATCTCAGCACTGTTGAGGATTAGACGAACAGTCAGGGGAGGAGATGATGGGGTGATGGCTGTGCTGGCATGGCCTCCCCATGGCTTTGGCTGTGGCTGGGCCCCAGTTTCCACCACCCTAGTCATGTGGTCCGGATCTCGGGGTTCAATGTTTGTGTCCTAGCCTCTCTGCTCTGATCCTGACTCTGATGAAAGGCAAAACAGATCCTGTGCTCTTCCTCCATAAATAGCCCCAGCAAAGCAGGTAAGACAGCCATGAGAAAGCCTAGGGAGTGTTTTTGACGCAGTTGGAACCAGGGGTTACTGGTACTGAAGACGAAATGCACTTTCTGGTTAAGAAGACTTTGGACTGTGAAACAAAGACAGAGAAAGAGTTCAGAACCACTTAAGAGTCTGATACAGGGCTCATTAAGAACGAAGAATGATATTGGGAAAAGCCCAGCTTGGGGGTTGAGTTCTGACCTCCAGTCTGGTTTTCATGCTGTAACCTTAAGGAAGTCATTATGCGTCTTTGGGCCCTTTTTTTTTTTTTCTTCTCCTTTTGAGACAAAGTCTCACTCTGTCACCCAGGATAGAGTGCAGTGGCACAATCTTGGCTCACTGCAACCTCCACCTTCCGGGTTCAAGTGATTCTCCCGCTCAGCCTTCTGAGTAGCTGAGATTATAGGCATGCACCACCATGCCCGGCTAATTTTTGTATTTTTAGTAGAGATGGGGTTTCTCCATGTTGACCAGGCTGGTCTTGAACTCCTGACCTCAAGTGATCCACCTGCCTCGGCCTCCCAAAGTGCTGGGATTACAGGTGTGAGCCACTGCACCCGGCCAAAACTGTGAGGGAGGCAGGGAGCCCATCACCCTCCTGGTGGTGGCCGGTCCCCTGCCCCGTCTTTGGGCTTTAATTTCCTTCTTTGTAAAATCGCAAGGGGAAAGGAAGGAATCAAGATATCAAGTGTCCGATTTTCCCACTTTGTCCTGACTGACCTGCACATTCTGTGACAGTGTCCATACATACATTACATGAATGATCACTTGGTAAAAAAATCCAAAGAAAGTAAGTCTTTGTTATATGGGACACCCTAAAATATAGTGTTTACAAGCTCCTTCTCTCTCAGGAGCCAGCCTCCCTGGGTTCAAATCCAAGCTTGCCACTTATTAGCTATGTGACCTTGGGCAAGTTACTAAACCCCTCTGTGTTTCAGTTTCCTCATACTCAATACAAGAATAATATTTGTACCATTGCATAGGGCTGTTATGGATCAAAGGACTTAAGAGAACTATAAAGCACTTAGGATAGAGCCTGACATATGGTAAACACTCATTAAATGTGACTCATCGTTACCTAGCAAAAGCTGATACTCTCCATTCCACTTAAATGAAATTGAATGATAACTGAAGATTTCCCTTGGCTAAAATATTTAAAACTATAATTATTTCAGATATAAACTAAGAAGTATAATCATTTTGAAGGTAAATCTTTCTAAAACACACCATAAAATGTCTTTTGTTTTGTTTTTTGAGACAGAGTCTGGCTCTGCTGCCCAAGCTAGAGTGTAGTGGTGCAATCTCAGCTCACTGCAACCTCTGCCTCCCGGGTTCAAGCGATCCTCCTACCTCAGCCTCCCAAGTAGCTGGGACTACAGATGCATGGTTGGCTAATTTTTGTATTTGTTATTAGAGACGGGGTTTTGCCATGTTGGCCAGGCTGGTCTGGAGCTCCTGACCTCAGGTGATCCGCCCACCTCAGCCTCCCAAAGTGCTGGGATTACAGGCATGAGCCACCAGGCTCAGCCTAAACAGTATCTATAAATTATTATTCTTTTCCTCCTCCCCTGACTTAGGCTCAACAAGAATGGGAGCCCCCTGAAGGCAGAGGTCTCTATCTCTACCTTTCCAGTTGGCAGGAGTACCTGGCACAAAATGAGTACCAATACGCTTTTGCTTAGGAAATGAAGGGAGAACAGTCACAGGCATTAGGCTCTAGGATGCTTTATGGAGATGACACTCTTGGAGGTTGATAGGGGATATTGAGCTAAAGGACCCAGACAAGGGTCCTTTAGTGCCTGAGTTTTAAAGTTTTCTCACCTCTGTCTTTCCTCTCCAACTACCATTATGACCACAGTTGTCCTCTTAAATCCTGCCTTTGAAATCCTGGGCCTGCTTAGAGCAAGGTCTCCCCTTGGGGACCGCCACAACCGACTGCCATGGTGCAGGCAAACAGAGGCCAGATCATCAGAACAGCTGCCCTTGGTGACTGCTTATTCCTTCACACACACTATGGCATCTACCGTTCACACACAAATGTGTGCGATTGCAATCATTATATTCCCATTTTACAGATTAAAACAAAACAAGGCTTAATGTGGTTAAGTGACTTCTATGCCACCAGTAAGTGGAAAAGCTGAATACTAAAATCACAGTTGGCCTGGCACAGGGGCTCATGCCTGTAATCCCAGCACTTTGGGAGGCTGAGGAGGGCAGATCGCTTGAGCTCAGAACTTCAAGACCAGACTGGGCAACATGGCGAAATGCTGTCTCCACAAAAAATACAAAAATTAGCAGGGCATGGTGGCGCACACCTGTAGTCTCAGTCACTTGGGAGACTGAATGGGAAGATCCCTTGAGCCCAGGAGGTCGAGGCTGCAGTGAGTCATGATCCCGCCACTGCACTCCTGGGTGACAGGGGAGACCCTGTCTCAAAATAAAATAAAATAAAATAAAATCACAGCTTGAATAGCTTGTTCAAAACCTGGCCACCAATTGAAGTGGCCAGGTGTGAGGACAAAAGGCTGGGCAGTGGTGGGGTGGATAGGAATCAGGAAAATGGAAGATGAGGAGTACAGGGCAGGCCATTTGGAGGTGACCTAGAACAATTTCACAGACGGCATAGGCACCAACAGCAGCTTTGTATGGGATAACCAATAGGGGGATGAGTCAAGATCACTTAAAGGGTGGAATGAGGAGCCTGCCTCCAGAAGCTTCCATCTCCTTTTGGATTCACCACGGCCTAGTAATCTGGCAGCCAAATGTGTTAGAACTATATGTAAACAAAGAGTAAAAAGGCTAGGCAGGGCTGCGTATGGTGGCTCACACCTGTAATCCCAGCACTTTGGGAGGCTGAGGCAGGTGGATTACCTGAGGTCAGGAGTTCAAGACCAGCCTGGCCAACATGGTGAAACTCTGTCCTTATTAAAAATACAAAAATTAGCTGGGCGTGGTGGCAGGCACCTGTAATCCCAGCTACTCCAGAGGCTGAGGCAGGAGAATTGCTTGAACTCAGGAGGCAGAGGTTGTGGTGAGCTGAGATCGCACCAGTGCATTCCAGCCTGGGCGACAAGAGTGAGACTCCATCAACAAATAAAAATAAAAATAAAGGCTAGGCAGAATCTATTTTTTAAGTGCCCATACTCTGACACCACTTTGAAAGGCTCAAAGAACTTCCTAGTTTAGTTCTTGGTCTTCAGATTTGTTTTGTTAGGAAAGCTCTCATAAGTAGATGGTTGTTTTTATTTTTTAAAATGCATTATGGCGATACATAATTATCTCTTGCTTTGATGAAGGCAATTCAGGCCCTCTAGTGCCCGCTGAGCCCAGGATCTTAAAGATAAAGAGTAGCAGATCATAGGATTGTAGTGAATACATGTATGACAGTCCGTGAAGGGCTGTCAGGGAGGGGAGGGAATGGACCTGTTCTCTGTGTCTAAGAGGGCAGAGCCAGAACCAGCTCTGCTACAGAACCAGAAGAAAGCTACAGGAAGAAGTTGTTTTTTTTCTTAGTAAAGAACTTCTCAAAAATCAAGCTGTTTAAGACCAACGGGGTTGTCTTCAACAGAAATGATCTCCCTGTCAAAAGAGGCAGGCAAGCAAGCAAGCAGAGGTCGGATGAGCACTTGGCAGGGAGGCGTAACAGGGGGCTGGGGCTCAGGGTTGGCCCCATTGACCTCTGATCTGAGTCCCCTCCCATCCCAAAGGTACTTGTCTGTCTGCAAGTGAGGGCCCTCCTTACAGTAGGAATCTGTGTCTGGTGGATTTGCCAAGCATATTCCAGTCCATGAGACCTTTATTAGTGCTCCTGCTTTGGGGTGGGTCATTTCATTTCTTCAAAATTAAGATATAATTCACACACCAAAAAATTCACCTTTTAAGTATACAATTCTGTGGGGTTTAGTATATTCACAAAGCTGAGCAACCATCACAACTATCTCATCCTAGAACATTTTCATCACCCCAAAGGAAACCCACACCCATTAGCTCTTACTCATTTTTCTCTCCCTCCAGCACCGGTAACCACTAACCTGTTTTCTATCTCTATGCATTTGCTAACTAAGACTGTTTCATATTAATGGAATCATACAATGAGTGACTTTTTGGGTCTGACTTCATTTATAATGTTTTTAAGGCTCATCTACATTGTAGTATGTATCAGCACTTTATTCCTTTTCTTGGCTGAATAATACTCCAGTGTGTGTATACTCCATTTTCTTTATCCACTTATCTATTGATTGACATTTTATTTTGACTTGGCTATCAGGAATAATGCTATCAACATTTGTGTAGAAGTTTTTGTTTAAACATGTTTTTAATTATCTCGGGTGTATACCTAGGAGGGGAATTGCTAAGACATAACTCTATGTTTAACTTTTTGAGGAACCACTACTGTTTTCCAAGGTGGCTGCACCACTTTACATTCCTACCAGAAATGTATGAGGGGTTCCAATTTGCCAACACTTGTTATTGTCCATATTTTTATTATAACCATCCTATAGGATATGAAGTGTTATCATTATGGTTTTAAATTTGCCATTTCCCTGATGGCTAATGATGTTGAGCACCTTTTCATATGTTTATTAATCATCTGTACATCTTCTTTGGAAAAATATCTATTCAAATCCTTTGCCAATATTTTTTGCAATTATTTAATTTTTGTGGGGATTTGGGGTTTGAGACAGGGTCTCACTCTGTTGCCCAGACTGGAGCACAATGGCCCTATCATAGCTCACTGCAGCCTTGACCTTCCAGGCTCAGGATCCTCCCACTTCAGCCTCCCAAGTAGCTGGGACCACAGGTGAGCACCACCAAGCCCACCTAATTATTTTTATTATAACTCGTAGAGATGGGGTCTCCCTATGCTGTCCAGGCTGATCTTGAACTCCTAGGCTCTAGTATCCTCTCACCTCAGCCTCCCAAAGTGCTAGGATTACAGGCATGAGCCACTGAGCCCAGCTTTTCATTTTCTTGATAGTGTCCTTTGAAGCAAAAAGTTTTTAATTTTGATGAAGTCCAATTTATCTATTTTTTTCTTTGGTTTGCTTGTGCTTTTGGGGTTGTATCTAAGAAAGCACTAAGAAAGTCCAAGGCCACAAGATTTACACCTATGTTTTTTTCTAAGAGTCTCATAGTTTCATCTCTTGCCTTTGATGCATTTTGACTTAATTTTTGTATGTAGTGCAGGGAGAAGTCCGATATATGAAATCAACCTAAATGTTCATCAACAGATGAATAGGTAAATAAAATGTGGTATATATACACAATGAGATACTATTCAGCCTTTAAAAAGAAGAGAATTCTGTCACTTGTGACAACATAGATGAACCTGGAGAACATTATGCTAAGTGAAATAAGCCAGGCACAGACACAAATACCACATGTTCTCATTTATATGTAGACTCTAACAAAGTCAAACAACTAATCATGGTGGCTCATGCCTGTAATCCCAGCACTTTGCGGGGACAAGGTAGGAGGATTGCTTGAGACTACAAATTCAAGAGCAGCCTGGGCAACATAGGGAGACCACATCTCAATTAATTAATTAATTAAAGTAAAAAAATAACAAAAAAGTCAAACTCATAGAAGCAGAGAATAGAATAGTGGCTACCAAGGGCTGGCGCTCAGGGGTTGGGGAAGAGATTGAGGAAATATTGGTCAAAGGATACAAACTTTCAGTGGACAGTGGGAATAAGTTCAGAAGATCTATTGTAGAACACAGTGACTACACTGTATTCTATACTTGAAAATTGCTGACAGGCCAGGCACAATAGCTCACACCTGTAATCCCAGCACTTTGGGAGGCAGAGATGGGTGGAGTTACCTGGGGTCAGGGGTTTAAGACCAGCCTGGCCAATGTGGTGAAACCCCCATCTCTACTAAAAATACAAAAATTAGCTGGGCATGGTGGCACACACCTGTAATCCCAGCTACTCAGGAGGCTGAGGCAGGGGAATTGCTAGAACCCAGGAAGTGAGGCGGAGGTTGCAGTGAGCCGAGATCACACCACTGCACTCCAGCCTGGGCAACGAAGTGAGACTCCATCTCAAAAAAAAAAAGAAAGAAAAAAAGGAAAATTGCTGACAGAGTAGATTTCAAATGTTCTCACCACAAAAATGGTAAGTATGTGATGTAATAAATATGTTTGTTAGATTAGCCATCCCACAATGTACATCAAAATATGATGTACAACATAAATACAATTTTGTTAATTAAAAGTAAATTAATTTTAAAAATCAATTGAGCATAGATGTTTATTTCTGGACTCTCACTTCTAGTCCATTGATTTTTATATGTCTATCCTTATGCCAGTATCAAACAGTCTTAATTACTGTAGTTTTGTGGTAAGTTTTAAAATTAAGAAATGTGGTTTCTCCAACTTTTTTTTTTCTTCAAGATTGTGTTGGCTATTTTGAGCTTCTTGCATTTCCATATGAATTTCAGGATTAGCTTGTCAATTTCTCAAAAAAAGCCAGCTGAGATTTTGAGATAAGTTGCATTGAATCTATAGCTCACTTTGGGTAGTATTGCCATCTTAGCAATATTAAGTTTTCCAATCCATGAGCATGGGATGTCTTTCCATTTACTTAGGTTTTCTTTAATTTCTTTCGTGATTTTTTATAGGTTTTAGTTTACTAGTTTTGCACCTTTTTTGTTAAATTTACTTCTAAGTGGTTTGTTCTGTGTGATGTTACCACAAGAAGAATATTTTCTTAAGTTCTGGATTCTTCTTTGCAAGTGTATAAAACTGCAAGTGAATTTTGTATATGGATCTTGTATCCTAAATTTTGCTGAACTCATTTATTATCTCTAAGTTTTTTTTAATGAATTTAAGTTTTTCTATGCAGACAGTCCCCAGCTTACAATGGCTCAACTTGTGATTTTTTGACTTTACTATAGGTTTATTGGGACATAACCCCATCATAAGTCAAGCAGCATAGGTATAGTAGTTCACGTCTATTTGCATGCAAAACAGCTAGTTTTACTTTTATTCCTTTCCAATTTAGATGTACTTTATTTCTTTTTCTTGCCTGATTTCTCTGGCTAGAACCTGCAGCATAATGTTGACTAAAAGTAGCAGGAGCAGACATTCTTATCATGTTCCTGATGCTAGAAAAAAAAGCTTTCAGTCTTTCACCATTACATATTACATTAGCTGTGGGTTTTTTATACATATACTTTACCTGGTAGAGGAAGTTCCCTTCAATTTCTAGTTTCTTGAGTATCATAAAAGGGTGTTGAATTTTGTGAAATGCTTTTTTGCATCTATTGAAATGATCATATGGTTTTTATATTTTATTCTATTAATATGGTTTATTAAATAAATTGATTTTTCTATGTTGAACCAACCTCAAATTCCTGGAATAAATCTCACTCGATCATGGTGTAATCTTTTTATATGTTGTTGGATTCATTTTTCTAGTATTTTGTTGAGAATTTTTGCATCTATATTCATAAGGAATGTTGGTCTGTTGTTTTCTTGTGGTATTTGTCTGACTTGGGTATTATGTAAGTTATACAGCCAGTATCATGATAATACTGGCTTCACAGAATGAGTTGAGAAGTGTTCTCATTTTAGGGAAGAGTAGTGTCAGTTCTTCTTTAAACATCTGGAAGAATTCACCAGTGAAATCATCTTTTTTTAATGGGAAGGTTTTTTTTAATATTCACTATCTTTTCTTGTTATACTCTGTTCAAATGTTTTAATTCTTCTTGAGTCAGTTTCAATTGTTTGTGTCTTTCTAGGAAATTTTCCATTTTAGGTTATCTAATTTTTTGGCATCAGTTTTTGTTTTTAAAAGATTACTCTGGCTGCTATATAAAGAACAGATTACAGCAGGGCAAAAGTAGACATGAAGAGACCTGTCAGGTAGTTATTGCAATGATAATTGGAACAAGGACCATGGAAGTGTGGATTGAAAGAAGTAGACAAATTCAGGACACATTTTGGAGGGAGAATCAACGGGTCTCTTGAGGATGGATTAGCTGTGATAATAGGGAAAAGCAGGAAATAGAAATAATGCCTATACTTTTGTCTTGAGCAACTAAATGTTTGAGCTCTTTGGTGAAAATTGAGAGGACATGAGAAATTGGTTTGGGATGGAGAATCAAGGGTCTTCTTTATCCTTGCGAAGTTTGAGATGCCTTTTAGATTTCCAAGTGGAGCTAGAAACATGGAGACATAAGTCTAAGATCAGGGAAAAGTATGGGCCAGAGATACAAATTTGGTACTGTTCAGAGGAAAGATGGTACTTAAAGCTATGGCTCTGGATAGACTGTGCAGACAGAGAAAAGAAAAAAAGGCCCAGGCGCAAGTGTTGAAATGTTTCAATAGTTCAAAGCTGAACAGAGGAGGAGCCAGGACAAAAGGCTGAAATGGACTGGTCATCAGGTAGGAGGAAACTCAAGAAGTGTGATGTCGGAGTATACAAGAGAAAAAAAGAATTTCAGGAAGACGGGGAGTGGTTGTCCATGTCACGTTCTTCAGAAAGCCTGAGTGATAGGAGAACAGAGAAATGTCAGTTGCATCTAAGAAAAGGATAAGCCACTAAATTAGGAAAAAATGCTTTAAAATGTAATCCACAATTGTTGAATTTCAAATCTCCATCAAGTCTGTGTCTCTATGAATTGGAAAGACAAACAAGGCATTCTCCAGTAGCTCAAAGAACAGAGAACATCAAAGTGACTTGAATGATGAATCCAGATATTAGTAGGAACTCCTAAGAAAAAGAACAGAGCAAATGAGGAAATGATCATCAAAGAAAAAGTAGAAGAAAATGTCCCTGAACTGAATAAACACTGTAGCTTTCAGATGAAAAGGGATTACAGAATACCAGACAACTCATTAAATAAATGAGATGTACTATTTGATATAAACTGTTGAAATTTTCCTTCAGTTAGTCTGCCAATGTAGATTTACTAAGCTCCAGCTATGTGTTACACATAAATAGAAGAAAATTTCTATAGGCTAATCATAGCAGGAGAAAAATAAGTTATGTTTAAATGAAAAAAAATAAGATTGCCACAGTTCTCTGAAATAATGAAGTCAAGAAGAAAATAATGTAACATCAAGAGTTTGAAGGGAAAAGATTGTAAACTAAAAATCTACATCCAACCATGTTGTTATTTACGTACAAATACAACGCTCAAATAACTTTTGGGGTATAGGTAAAGCCACATTCTGAGAACAATTTTTGGGTTTAAATATTGGTTTAAATAGTTTTAGCTTTTAAATAAGAAAAACATTTTTAAAAACTCAGCATTCAACTAAAAAAGTTAGAGGAAATTAATTCAATCAATCCAATTAGCAGATGGTAAAGGTAAAAGCAGATATTAAGGAATTAAATACCCACACAAACACGCACATACACAGGAAGTAGAATTAGTAAACACGTCCGAGAGCAAATCCCTTGAAAAGACCAGCAATAGAGGAAAGTAACAATTATCTCTAATCACAAAAAATAGAAACACAAACAATGATGGAAGTGAGAAAGGTGATATAATCAGAGATTCTAAGGAAATGCTAAAATTTGAATTAAAATAAATAATCCTCAAAAAATATAAATTACGAAATTATTCTGAAGAAGATACAGAAAAGATAGACAAAAATAGAAAGGTCTAGAAAACTTATTTTTAAAATAAGCCCTTAAATAGGCACCAGGTCCATACAGTTTTACAGGTGAATTATTTTAAGCCTCACGCAATAGATAATTTCTGTGCTATTTAGGTGGTTCCACAGCATAAAAGTTGAAATACTCCTTAATTTGTTTTATAAATCTAACATGTCATTCATATCAAACCTGATAGTTTTTTATTCACAAAGATATACCAAGCACACTAAAAGCTAAATATTAATATCACATAAATATATTTGCAAAAATAGCAAGTCAAATACTGCAAATAGAATCAATATATATTAAATTATATATTCATATAATTCATTAAACATTGCATATATTTAATATATGCAATGTATTAAAAGAATAATATATCATGATTACAAGTCTGATTCAACATTAGAAAATCTGTTATTATAATTTATTGTTTTAATAGATTAAGAAAGAAAAATATGATCATCTTGATAAAAACCCAAAAGGAATTTAATAAAAATCCTGAAGACTAAGGTTATGTAATTATATCCACACCCATTTAGGAGAAAAATTCTAAGCACAGATCTTAGAAAATCAGAAGAAAGGAGAATGAAGGATACTTATCACTTCAGTGTCTACTAACATTGTCTTGAAGGGACTAGCTAATGTAATCAACAAAAAAGAAGAAAAAACAAAGAACTTTACATTATTAATTAAACAAACTTTAGTATAATCATACAATGGAAAACTCTGTCACACATATCAGAGAAGATGTAATGTCATGGAAAAATACAACGTATATAAGAGAGACAGTGATAGATGATACAGATTATAGATATAGGCAACATATTGAGGCATATACAACAAAGTTTTGAGCAGAGAACGTTCTGGTGATGGAGACAGTGGGTTGTCCTGTTCAGCTGGCCTCTCATTCAGTATTGACTAGAGTTTCAAGGGAGTTCAACTAAGTAGGAAGGGGTTTGCCCAGAAAGAGAAAAATCTGACCTAATTCCTATTCTTAGGATCAAAAGGATACTATAGTCCCCTGGTTACTGAAGGACCCCCAAGACTTCACAGAGTTGATGGAAAACAAAAGAGTTCCCTTAGAAAACTAATCCCTTAAAATTGTAAACCCTTTATAATTTTATAGTCATTTGAGAGGACCAAGTAATATGAGAAATGAAAATAACACTGCATTAGGTTGCAGTCTAGCTACACCACGAGCTCCAGTATGTGACCTTAGGAAAGTCTCCTTTTCTTTCTGGGCCTCCATTTCCCCATCTGTACAATGAAGGTGCACATTGTAGACAAGACCACTTCTACAAACCTACCTAGCCTAAGTTCTAAGATCTCACAGGTAAAACAAAAACTCACCTCCATCCCCTGGGATGGCTCGGGCGATGCTCCGGCCGCAGTCTAGTCCTCTGGTGTTAGATGGTGTTCTGCTTTCCCCAAAGAGGGCTGAGTCCCCAGGAGCCCAACATCCATGCCTGTCCCTTCCATCTGCTGTACTGCTGGACTCTCTAGGATCTTTTTTGGCCCTGCGTCAGGGTTGACAGCAAAGTTATGCTCACAGGCTCCTGTGCTCTCCCAACATGTTGAAACTCAAGCCCATTTGGCAAGAAATTTGGCACCATTGGTGCCAAGGATGGCAGTCTGCGCACAGCCCCACTGCATGCCAGGCTTGGCCTGCAGGTTGGAACTTGCTTTTCTTCTACTCAGGGCTTGAGTCACACTGGGCAGGTACTACAGGGTCGCCTGGCTTTCCATGTGGCCTGGGAGAGTTTCTGGCAAGCCTAAGCCAGCTCTTTTGGGCTGTCCTTCTCAAAGATGAGTGGCAGCCAGTGATAAAGTAGCTCCTTGCCACTGGCAGGAAGCCTTTTTACACCCCGAAATGGAAAACCTCTGAGTTTTCATGGATTAGGAAAATTCTGCTTCTTGAGACCTTACCTGAGGCCAGGCTAGGCTTGAACTCTTAAGGAACATGGTGGAGGAAATTTTTCTATAGGTCCACAGGAAATGGAGGAGATGTTCCTGCTCAGGCTTCAGGGTCAAGAAGACAAGCCTGGTCCAAATGCTTAGTCCAGTTACCTCCTAACCTCTTTTGTGAATTAGTTTTTTTCTTACATGCTGTGTTACTACTTCTTTGGTTTAGTTCTTATATGTATGTTATTCCTTTGCATTGCTATAAAGGAATACCTGAGGCTGGGTAATTTATAAAGAAAAGAGGTTTGTCTCATGGTTCTGCAGGCTGTACAAGCATGGCACCAGGATCTGCTCAGCTTCTGGGGAGGCCTTAGGTAGCTTACAATCATGGAGGAAGGTGAAGGAGGAGCAGGCCAGTCACATGGCAAGAGCGGAAGCGAGAGAGGGAGGGCACCATGTTCTTTCAAACAACCAGATCTCGCAAGAACGAACAGAGTGAGAATTTACTCATTCCCAAGAGGACAGCACCAAGCCATTCATGAGGGATCCACCCCCATGACCCGAACACCTCCACTAGGCCCCAGCTCCAACACTGGGTTTCACATTTCAACATGAGCTTTGGAGGGGACACACATCCAAACCATATCACATGCTTTGTATGGTGTCTGGTAAACATACAGTACAGTAACGGCTTAATAAATGTGAGTTGACTCTTCCTCCTCCCTAAACCTTCCCTGTTTTAGATGCCCTGACACACACAAACACACACACACACACACACACACACACACTCCTTTCCCAACCAGGGCCCTGGAAGCCCATATTATGGAGGAATTAGAAAGTAGATAAAGGGGCCAGGTGCAGTGTCCCACACCTGAAATCCCAGCACTTCGGGAGGCTGAGATGGGTGGATCACTGGAAGTCAGGAGTTCAAGACCAGCCTGGCAAATATGGAGAAACCCCATCTCTACTAAAAATACAAAAATTAGCTGAGCATGCTGGCGCATGTCTATAATCCCAGCTACTCGGAAGGCTGAGGCAGAAGAACTGCTTGAACCCAGGAGGCAGAGGTTGCAGTGAGCCAAGATCACACCATTGCACTCCAGCCTGGGCGACACAGCAAGACTCTTGTCTTAAAAAGAAAAAAAAAAAAAAAAAGAAAGCAGATAAAGGGACCAATACACTCCCCACCATACCTCACTTTCCAAATGTGACTCTTCCTCCGACTCCCAACCACACTGCCAAGAGAAGGCCCAGAAGCCCTCCCCCTCCACACCCTAGAACATCGCAATTATATTCAATAGTTACTGAGCAGTTCTCCTGTGCCAGGAGCTGTGCTGAATGCCTTTTGTGCAGGATTCCCCAACCCAGGAGGCAGGTCAGGCCACCCTCAGGGGTCCCAGCCAGGCCCCAGTTTTCAAAACAAAACCTTCTGGGACTCCTGCAGCCTCAAAGCCCAACCCTTTAGGCAACACCAGCCCCAAAGATCCCCAAGCAGCCAGGCACGGTGGCTCACACCTGTAATCCCAGCACTTTGAGGCCGAGGCAGGCAGATTACCTGAGGTCAGGACTTCGAGACCAGCCTGGCCAACATGGTGAAACCCTGTCTCTACTAAAAATACAAAAATTAACTGGGCATAGTGGCAGGCACCTGTAGTAATCCCAGCTACTCAGGAGGCTGAGGTAGGAGGATCACTTGAACTCAGGAGGCAGAAGTTGCAGTGAGCCAACATTGCACCACTGTACTCCAGCCTGGGTGATAGAGTGACTCCATCTCAAAAAATATTTTAAAAAATGATCTCCAGGCATGGCTTCCTGAGGCTGGACATTACTGAGAGCAAGCCTTCGAAACCCAGCGCTCTCCCACATGCCCCCTTTTTTAATTTCGACTTTTTTCTGAACTGATAGAGCAATGTTCCTTGGAAAACAAGAAAAATTGAAAATGACATTTATCAAAGTCATTCTATCAACTTTGCTTTTCAGTTGGGTTTTTACCGAGTTTGACAAATTGGAGATACAGTAACAGCTTTCTAGTCCTTTCATAAATATATAGATCTGCAACCCTGAAACTTGAAAGGAAAGGAAATTATCCATTTAAATAGACTGGGTTTGCCCGGCAGCTCCCTTTCCCCTTCCTTTCTCTCCCTATACATATTAACAGAATTTCATAAGATGTCTCCTAGCAGCGTTTCCACTGTAATTAATTGCTTTTCACTCAAAGTGACACATCTAAGAAATGAACTAGCACAAAGAAAGATATATTTAAGAAATTGAGAGCTCAGTTAACTTTGCTACGGACTGCTGTGAAAAGAAGTAGCTCTTCTTTAGAAAGAGGGACTCTCGAAGATTAAAGTTTGCTTCACTTAGAAAAAGATTACAAGAAACAGAGCAAAATGTTATCAGGTGTTGCCTCTGGGTGATCGAAGGGTAGATACACATTTCCTTGCTTCTAATGCTTTTGTGAGCTTTCTACATGTTCAAAAATAAGCATGAGTTATTCTTATAGAAAAAAGAAAAATATATACTCGGGGTGATGGCTGCTGAGATTAAGACCCCAATCTCACAAGTCATTTCCCACCTCTCACTTCCCACCTTTTCCTCGTGAAAACATCAGGGGAAAGGAGGGAGAAGGTTGTATCATTGAGAAGGCCTTGTCCTTAAGTGAGCAGATGAGAACTCAAGAGATCGCACAACTTGCCCACAGTCACGAGGTCATTGGCAAAGTTATGATTGCTCTCTGTGGCTCTAGGTTATCGGGTTATCTGCCCATAAAATTATGTGATACTTTTCCCATTGCTCAGTTCTAATAAATAATTAAAAAATGTTCTAAGGCAGTCCAGAAACAGGCACACCCATTAGAATAGATACTACCAAGGAAACAGAAAACAACAAGTGTTGGCGAAGATAGGAAGAAATTGGAAGCCTTGTGCTCTGTTGGAGGGAACATATGATTGTATACAACTGCTGTGGAAGCTAGCATGGTAGCTCCTCAGAAAATTAAAAATAGAACTAACATATGCTCCAGCAATTTCTCCTCAGGGAATATTTCCAAAAGAATTGAAAGCAAGGGTCTCAAGAGATATTTGCACACACCCATGTTTACTGCAGCATTATTCACAATAGCCAAGAGATGGGAACAACTCGACACTGACAGAGGAATGAAGACAATGCATATCCATATTATGGAATATTATTCACCCTTAAAGAGGAATGAAATTCTGATACATGCTACACATGGATGAACCTTGAGTACATTACAGTAAGAAATAAGCCAGTCACAAAAATACATATACTGCATGATTCCACTTATATGAGGTATCTAAAATCATCAAATTCATAGAAACACAAAGTAGAGCGGTAGTTACCAGGGGCTGGAGGGAGGAGGTGAGAGTAGTTATTGTTTAACGGGTATAGGTTTCAGTTTTGCAAGACAAAAGCCTTCTGGAGTGCTGCTTCACAACAATGTGAGTATATTTAACATGACTGAACTGTACACACAAAAATGTTAAAACAGCCGGGCACGGTTTCTCACGCCTATAATCCCAGCACTTTGGGAGGCCAAGGCAGGTGGATTGCTTGAGTCCAGGTGTTTGAGACCAGCCTGGCCAATATGGCAAAACCCTGTCTCTACCAAAAATACAAGAATTTAGCTGGGCGTGGTGGCACAGGCCTCTGGTCCCAGCTACTCAGAAGGCTGAGGTGGATGACTGCTTGAGCCTGGGAGGCAGAGGTCACAATGAGCTGAGGTCACCACTGCCCTCCAGCCTGAGTGACAGAGAGATCCCTTCTCAAAAAAAAAAAAAAAAAATGAAAAGAAACATGGTAAGATGGTCAATTTTATGTTATGTGGGGGTTTTTAAACCACAACTTTATAAATAAAAAGAATAGGTTGAAGACATAAGCAGGCCATTGTCTGTTTCCATGGGCTTAAATGCATTTCTATAATAACCCTGGCAGTGATCTGATTAGCAGGCAGCCTGTGGTCACCCTCTGTTGATCCCATTGTTTCCTTCAATGTGACACCTACAGCAGGAGCCACACAGAGGTCCACTAGACATGGAGTGGCCATGGCCCAAGAACAGGGAGGGCCCTGACACCAAGCTGACTTCCTGTGGATGCCCTGTAACTCCTAAGTGAGCACCCCCAAGGAAAGACAGGGTTGGCCTCAGAGCTCAGCAGGTCTGAGCCTTTTAAGAGAAGAGGGGTTGGAGTCCGCTCCGGGAAGTGGAGGGCTGAGAGACAGAAAGCTAGGAAGAGTTACAGTCAGGCCCCTGCAGAGTCATAGATCAGTTGGGGCCCAAGGATTGATTTCCAAAGCAGAAAGAGGAACCAGAGATGAGCCGTTCCTGCTGCTGGGCTGCCTCTCATGTTCAGGTCACTCAGCTTGTCTTCTTGGTTTCACTCTGATTCCGCCAGCCTCTGATGTCCTCTTACCTACCGTGGCTCCTACCTCTTGTGTCTCCCTGATCTTACTACCATTTGCCACCTCTGCTCGTGAATTTTTTCATTTATTCTCCCACTCATTCTTCTGTTCATTCATTTATCCATTTGATCTATTACAGAGTTTAAGAGCACAGACTCTGCAGCCACACTGCCTGAGTTCAAGTCCCAGCTCTGCCCTTGACCTTAAGCAAGTTACTTCTCTGTGCCTCCATTTCTCCATCCCTAAAATGGAAATTAAAATGACGCTTACCTCAAAGTGTTACTAGAACATTAAAGGACTTAAATCCATGCCTGGCACAGAGTCAGCACTCAAAGCATGTTAGCTTTGATCACTCACTCATTCAGTCAGCAAACATTCACAAAGTATGCATGTCAGGCACGGGTGAAACTATATTGGGGGCAATGAAGAAAAAGAATCTAGATACAGTCCTTGCCCTTGATTTGCTCCCAATGTAGTGTGGGAAACAGACTTACATGCAACTAAATGTAAACCAAAATAGGAAAATAAGCAAAACACAGTGGGCAAGAGGGCAGAGAGAAAGGAAGAAATGATTTGTTGGGGGAAGGTCTTCTCAAAACCGTGGCCTGTAAGCTGGACCTATAAGTCAGTGTAAGATTCAAGAAACGAAGATATAAAAAGCTGGAGGGAGCCTCTTCCTGGTGGAAGTTGAGCCTGGAAATGTGTACATACTCGGGAAATGAGAAGTGCTATGCCCCTGGGTTAGGGTTGCCAGAGAAAATGCAGGATGCCAAGTTTGAATTTCAAATAAATTTTCAGTACAAATATGTCTCAAATATACAAAAAAAAAAAAAACAAACACTGCTTACCTAAAACTCAAATATAATATAACCGTGCATCCTATGTTTTTATTTGCTAATTCTGGCAGCCCTACCCTGGGGTGAGAATAAACCTGCTTTGAAACCTGCAACCTAGGTCACAGTTCAGGGTTCCCCCCACCGCCAACCCCATTTCTGGTTTGCTACCTTCATGAGTCATTTGGCATTCTTGACTCTGGGCTTCACGGGGACCTTTATGAACTGTCAGCAAATCACTTGGTGTCACTTTGTTATTAACAGTCACCGTCCCCATCCCCCAGGCAGAGATGAATGGAAAAATCTCAAATTTGTTCATCCTGTTGAAGGTCACTGTGTCTTCCGTTTTTATGTTGGCGTCTTTATTTCTGAGATCTTATCTCCTTTTTTTCCCCCTTTGAGATTCATTAACATCATGATGGGAAGGAATTCATTCCCTTCATGGCTGTTGGGAAGAGACGCAGGCAGGGGGGATCCAGCAGAATGGAGTGTCTGAAGCCTACAGCACTGGCTGTGAGGTGCAATGAGATAATCAGGTCTTCAGGGTGGGCCCAGAGCTGCTACAGGCTGGTGGCATTTTGTGCCAACTCTTGGGGCGTGTCTAGCTTCCACCCAGGCTGGGCCTTCCAGAGGTTATCAGCAGTGAGAGAAGCAGCTGCTAAACCTTCACCTACAGAAGAGTAGGCTGGGCAATCTGCAACCAAGTCAGAGGCTGAGGACATGAAAGGCAGTCCTCAGGACCCTCCCCTCATCCATAAAACATGCCATGCAGAGTCATTTCACGCCCCAGCTTCCATTCACTGTTCCAGAAAGGTACACCTATTCATCTTTCTCAAAAATGATTATGGAGAGGAATTATCAGCAAGAGAAAACAAATTCTCAGGCAAGATACTGCCCTTTGTGGGATATCTATTTCTGTAGAACCCTGACAATGGGGATGATGTCTGGTTTGACTGCGGTATGCCTGAGAGCACTGGGGAGAGACAAGCTTTAGGAAAATCCCTGGGGCT
This sequence comes from Pan troglodytes, assembly GCF_028858775.2. Classification (NCBI taxonomy): domain Eukaryota; kingdom Metazoa; phylum Chordata; class Mammalia; order Primates; family Hominidae; genus Pan; species Pan troglodytes. The sequence continues at coordinate 77,891,537 of NC_072409.2, forward strand.
GGGGGGATTCTGCTACCCTGATGCCTGCCTATATGATGGCTTAGTTGAAAGACAGATGTTGAAATGAAGTTTCTGAGATTAAAGGAAAGTGAAAGGGGGTGTTCTTTACTTGTTGATACACTCAAAGCTTGCACAGGCTCTCAGGCCAGAAGACATGAGACAAAAACTAATAATGGTAAGAAATGACCCCCCACTTCAACTCAGCTGCCTCAAGCAGGAGGATTTTTCCCATCAGGTGCCACAGACAGAGGACAGAGGACCTACGAGCTTCTCAAGAGCCTCGAAAAATGTTTCATGCACTACAAAAATTCTCATTGACTCCAAGTTACAAAATGAAAATTCCAGTCAAAATGTAATGAAATGCCCTGAAATTCTGTGTTACATCAACTCTATACATCGTTATACTTAGTATCTGTAAATTTTTTTATATTTGAAAACAATTAGCAGATTCTTTCACTTCAAGGAATTCCTAACTATGCACAATGATTTCTAAGAAACCATAGCCATTGAAAATAAAATTAGCAAAATAATCCTCAAAGCAAAATTATTAAAATGCCCCCAAAAACTATTTTAGAGAAAATGAATTGCATTTCCAGTGGGATGTGGGGGCATTTTGGTGTGTGCTATGTCATGGGTCAGTGCATCTAGAAATTATACTGCTCAGCTTCTACAAAGGTCTGAACAATCCTGGTCCCAAAGGACCAGGGCCTCCTCAAAAGTTGTAAAGAAAGCAGGTGTACACAGGCAGAAGTGAGAAAGACATGGTCTTTGCAGCCAACTAACTATTTTGTTCATGTCACTTAGAGACCATTGAAACTGAAAGGAACCCTGGTCATCATGGTGCGCCCAGTGCAAGGGTGGGGCTGGTCTCTCAGTCTCCAGACATCAAACTTATTTGGTAAGATGAGACACCTGAGGTTCAGAGAGGGAGAGGTCATCACCTAAGGACACACAGTACGAGCTTTCATCAGGGGCCATAGACACAGGATTGAGGAACTACAAGGTTAGAGATCAGACTCCAGACCCCTGCCTCCCAGACTCAGTCCTTGCCACTGTACTATGCCTGGGCTTCCTGCTTCCTTCTCCAGGACACTGAGTCATCCCCCATCCTTAGCAGAATATGTGGGTCACTGGACATTCATCACTTGCTGGTTTAATTTTGGAGATTCTAGCTCATATTCTTAGGTGTTTATCAATGTTTGCCATCCATCTGTTCATCCTTGGGCTTTCCTAACCTTGGTCCAGGCATACTGCTTCCTAGGCCTTCTGGTTGGGAGGCCCACTTTATCCTGTGCAAATCACCTAGGCCAAGATCCCCCTTCCAGCCAGGGCTCAACTAGCGGACCAGCCAGCTGGCTGACCCCACAGCCACAGCAATATTTTGGCACCTGGACCATGCCCTCTCTCGCCCCCTTGTGGCCACTTGGAGAGGTGCACCACCTGGGACTCAGGGTCCACCCCATGTGTGCCAAGTGCATTTGAGCCAGCTTGATTATTATTTCTCAAAAGGCTTCCTTATTCCTGGATGACTGTTACTTGGGCAGCACTACTCTTCTCCACTCCTGCTCTCCCATTTAATTGTCCATGGCAGCCTCAGACTCCCCGTTTGATTCACCAGTCCATCAACTCCCAAGGATTCTTGAGCACCAGTCAAAGGCGATCAATCTGTGGATGAGGATGCAGTCCATGGCGGGAAGTTACAGCCAATAAAGGGCAGCTGAAGCACTCATCAAAAATTTAATAATTTGTGGTTCAAATTAGACTGTGCCAAGAACTTCAAGAATTAAGAAATGGGGTAATGTAGCTGTGGAGGTCCCAGAGAGAAAATAATCAAATTGGTCTTTGGGAGACAGGAAGTCTTTTGAAAACAGAAGGAAAGGAAGAAGAGAATTCTGGAAGAAAACAAAACCCATGAGAAGCAATAACTAACAGCCTGAGCAACATGGGGAAACCCTGTCTACACCAAAGATACAAAAAATTAGCCGGGCGTGGTGGCATACACCTGTGGTCCCAGCTACTTTGGGGGCTGAGGCAGGAGGATCGCTTCAGCCTGGGGAAGTCAAAGCTGCAGTGAGGCAAGATCATACCACTGCACTGCAGCCTGGGCAATAAAGTGAGACCCTGTCTCAAAAAATAAAATAAATTAAAAATAAGTAATAACTAAGGTAGAATTATGGTTTAAATAGTGTTTCCAAGGAAAAAGATAAAACGGAGATGAACTTTTTTTTTTTTTTTTTTGAGATGGAGTCTCACTCCTGTCATGCAGGCTGGAGTGCAGTGGTGCAATTTTGGCTCACTGCAACCTCCACCTCCCAGGTTCAAGCGATTTTCCTGCCTCAGCCTCCCGAGCAGCTGGGATTGCAGGTGTACACCACCACGCCCAGCTCATTTTTGTATTTTCAGTAGAGATGGGCTGGCCAGACTGGTCTTGAACTCCTGACCCCAGGTGATCTGCCCCCACCTTGGCCTCCCAAAGTGCTGGGATTACAAGCATGAGCCACCGCACCTGGCTGAACTCTTTCTTATTATCTTCTCTAGGTGCTCAGATTCCTTTGTTAGTTCTTTTTGCAAAGCACACACCACACTCTGACTCTGCAATGTTTACATGCTCTCCCTTCTGCTATTCATTAAGACCCTCTTGGCTGCAAGTAACAGAAATCTAACTGAAATTAGCTACAGTGAAAAAGAAATGTATGGATGGATATAACTGAGAAGGACATGGAGAACACTGCATAAGGTAAGCCTTCAAATCCAGGGCTGGCACAATATAATCAGTGTGCTCTCTTTTTCAGCTCTGTCTTTTGCTCTGCTTTTCACTGTTTGGGGGCCTCATTCTCTCCTCCCACAGCTGGGCTTCCTCTAAGTGTCAGGGATAATGGCTTCCAAGGCAACCAGTTTCACATCCTTCCAGCTGTGACCCTAAGAAATAGTAAGAAAATGTCTTCTCCACTTGTCTCCAAGGAAAGCCTTTCCTTGACCAGCACCCCCCTTCTCTTCTCTCCCCTGGATCACAGGAGCTAGAAGCCTGGGAACTACATGTTCCAGAATCCCTGTCTTCAGAGTCCTGCATCGAAAAACACCCATGAGAAGCACTTGCCAAGATCTAGAAGGTAGAAAGAAGGCAGAAGCCAGATTTTTGCCCCTCTGGCAATGTCAAACTTTGGGCTTAGGCAGACATGGCATTTTCCAGCAGCTTCTAGGTACTTTCCTGAAAATCTCAGGCCTTGGGATTGGAGGCAACTGAGATCATCCCTAGTAGTTTTCCGAGTTCCTTCAAATTCCCTATCTGTGAAAGCTAGTGACAAAACCAGTGGCCTTCCTTGACCTTGGCTTGTCCAGACTGTCTTTTGAGTTTTGTTTGTCCAGACTTTCCAAGCACCTGATTGCCTTCATTAAATCCCTTTCCACATGGAAGGCCTAGAGTGGTTTCTGTTTGTGACTATACCCCAGGTGATTTATGCATGCACCTTGTGTGGGAGTATGGGGAATGAGGGAAGTCAGGGAGAAAATCCTAGGAGCCAAATCAAGAGCAAATAGTCGAAGAAATGTTCAGGTAGGGGACGAGGTAAGACCATGAAGGGTGCTGAGTGCCAGACAGACTCGATGTGCTGGGGAAAAAGGAAGCCAGGTGAATATGATGACAAGGGCCACATTTTAGGACAACCCATGGTGGCATGTATGGGACAGATAAGGATGAGGGCAACAGAAAGGAGGCAGTAGCAATAGAAGTGCCCTAGAATGGGGAAATGGGAAAGTACAGAAAAGGGTGCATTTGACAGGTGTGTTGGAAGAAAAAGCAGGATATTTTGGTATATTGTAATTAAGGACTTAATAGTGGCTGCCATTTATGAAGTTATGATTAATTATGCATCAGGTGACCTGCTAGGTTCTTTACTTATATTTGTTATAATCCTGCAAGGCCAAAACCATCTATATTTACAAGGAGGAAAACCAGGTTCTAGGAATATTCTTTGATAGGCTCAAGGTCAATCAGCCAGGGACATGAGCCAGAACTTGAGCTCTCCTCTGCTGCCCTTCACAGCGTACATTCATCCCACCAAACTGGGCTGCTTTTTTTCCCACTCCGGGCCTTTTAACAACATAAACAGCCACGCTCCATCCTCACCTGGTAAGAGGCAGTGGCAGATAATCAAAAGAGTAGAGCCTCTGTCCCCCTGACATGAAGCTCTTAAGAGGGAATGACCAGTCAAATCCAAATTGACAGATATTCTGTAAAACAACTGGCCTGGTCTCCTTAAAAAACGTCAGTGTTATAAAAGACCAAAAAACAAAAAAGACTGAAATACTCTTTGAGATGAAAAGAGACTCAAGAAACTTGACAAGTAAATGCAGTAAGTGATCCTGGATTGAATCCTAAATAAAAAAAAAAAATACTATAAGAAACATTTTGTAAACAATTGGGAAAATAAGCCAGATACCCGTTAAATGGTAATGTATTGATGTGAAATTTCCCAAGTGTAATCATTGTATTATGGTTCTGTGGGAAAATGCCCTTGTTCCTTGGAGATAAACTGAAATATTTAGAAGTAAATCAACACAATGTTCCCAAGTAATTCTCAGATGGATTAGCAAAATTAGTTAGGTAGCTGGGTAAGGTAGACAGAGAGAATGCAGATGTGGCAGAATGCTAACCATTAAAGGGTCCAGGGGGGTTACCATACAATCTTTCCATAGTCTGAAATTTTTCAAAATAAAAATGAGGGAAAAAAACCTTAAATGTATCCATTGCCCCACCCCTGCAAGGGAGAGAAAGAAAAAAAGAGGAAGGCCTTTAAGTTGAACACGCCTGAGTTTGCAACAAAGCGTCTGCCACTTCCTAGCCGTGGGACCTCTGAGCCCTCAGCTGGAGAAGTGTGCAGTAATGCCAACCCACTGTGCTTCTGTGGGGGTGATGTCAGACACAATCGGTGTGAAGCCGGGAGCTCAGCATCTAGCACAGTGTTCTCACTGTTCATATTTGTTCTCTTCCCTTCCTCCTTCCTAATCCCCATTTCATCTGCTGAATCCATTCAACTGGGCACTGAGGGAGATTAGCTCAGGATAAATAAGAAAAACTATGGATCCTGCAGGGCACACAATGGAGACGTGACGCCCCTGCAGGGACACTGACTGCAGCCTGCCTGCCTACCTGTGATGCAGGCTGGCCAATCCTCTGAATGTCAGACTTTTGGCTGGGGACATCGACCAGCCAAAAGTCAAAAATGCCTCCATCCCAGATTTTGTCACCCACAATTTGCTGGTTAATATTACAGATGAGAACTCAGACACTAACCAGAGTTTCTCAAAGTGGGGTCCCTCAGCCCATTGGCAACAGAATCGGCTGTGGCTCAGATTCCTGAGCCCCACTCAGCTCTGTTGAGTCAGCTTCCCTGGAGTGGCCATGGGAGTGTCCATGCTAACACTGATGTCTATGTGGCTCCGAGGCACAGTCGAGTCTGAGTGCCCCTGACCTGCACTGTGGTTGTGGGAGATGTGCTACCTTATTGCAAAACTGGTCCACTGGAGGAGTAAATTCCTGTGGTGAGTGCCTAATAATAACATGCAAAGGCTATACCTACCACAAAAATGTCTGTCAATGGGAGCAAACAGAAATACAAATCGACTTGTACATAAAGATAAAACCGGGCCTGGCACGGTGGCTCATACCTGTAATTCCAACACTTTGGGAGGCCAAGGCGGGTGGATCACCTGAGGTCAGGAGTTCAAGACAAGCATGGCCAACATGGTGAAACCCCATCTCTACTAAATATACAAAAATTAGTTGGGTGTGGTGGTGGGCACCTGTAATCCCAGCTACTCTGGAGGCTGCAGCAGGAGAATCACTTGAACCCAGGAGGTGGAGGTTGCAGTGAGCCGAGATCGTGCCATTGCACTCCAGCCTGGGAAACAAGAGCGAAACTCCATCTCAAAAAAAAAAAAAAAAAAAAAAAAAAGATAAAAGCATGAGGCTTAGGAAGAAAGCAGTGCTTCTCTCTGGCCTGCGCCAGCTCCTGACTCAAAGTGTCCAAATGAGACACTGCCCAGCCTTGGAGTGAGGAGGTCCATAGTCTAAAGCCCCCAAACAATCATTGCATCTTAAGACTGAAAGGATCAGAGTGGGCTCGAAGGCCTGGGCAGAAGTAGCCCCTCCACCCACCATGACTCTGGAAAACCACAAAAACCAACAGTTCTCTCCTTCGGACATTTGCAATACGCAATGATTCTATAGTATCTTGTAAATCCTAAGAGATCCAGAAATCCTAATGAGGAGATGCTCACTTAGATTCTGCTCCAGATCTGCCAGTGCCTCTCTGCACTGTGCCCAGCAGCCTCAGAGGACTCTGTGGGGGTGGATGCTCTGTCGGATGCCACTTAGGTGAAGGAAGATGACAGCAGTCATGTGGGTTCCCTGAGGGCCCTGAAAGAGCTTGTTAGTGGATGTTTGGTTTGGAAGGTTACTGAGCTCCTTCCTCTCTCTTCCAGCCCAAGAGATCAGACCATTTGGCCAGGAACATTCCCCTTCCAACTCTGAGAATCCTCCATGCCAAGCTAGCTCCTGCTCAGGGCAGGCATCTCCCCACAGGGTCTGAGCTATTTTAGGAGACTTGATATCCTACACTCAGCCCTAGGGAGGGGAAGAAAAGGACAGACAATTGGGTGGTATCCACCCCCATCCCCAGACTGAGAAAGACGACAGACGGCCATTTGCAACTTTAACTCTTTCTTGGCTCTGGCAAAGACCAATGCATCCCACTTAGCAAAGCCTCAGATGGCAGCGTGGTAACCATTTCAATTCGAGAAAAAAAAATAACAAAGTGTAGTGGGAGAAAATTATGCATGGAAAGTGACTTTTAAAAATTGCCTTTAAATATTACAGCCAAAGTGAGAGGCTGGAAATTGCATCAGAACATTTTTTGGTGTGGTTTAACACTGAAGAAATCAACCACTTTCCCAACTGCAGGGCTTCAAGTAATATTTCATCTTTTCAGGAACACCCAAGTTTAGTTTGACAAAGAGGAAAATTGGATTAAACTCTTCAGATTTAGGGTGTTTTCCTGGCACCCTAGCACATAAAGTCACTCACAAGTAAACCCAGGTAAATTTAATCTTGATGGTTTCAATGTTTAATGCCTTTATGTCCTTTTTTTTTTTTGAGACAGGGTCTCACTCTGTCACCCAGGCCAGGCTGGAGTGCAGTGGCACAATCATGGCTCACAGCAGCCTCGACCTCCTGGGCTCAAGCAATCCTCCCACCTCAGCCTCCCAAGTAGCTGGGACCACAGGCAAACGTCACCATGCCTGGCTAATATTTTATTTTGTATTTTTTGTAGAGATGGGGTTTTGCCATGCTGCCCAGGCTGGTCTCGAACTCCCGGACTCAAGCAATCCACCCACCTTGGCCTCCCAAACTGCTAGGATTATAGGCGTGAGCCACAGTGCCTGGTATGTCTTTTGTTTCAATTGTTACCGTCAGTATACAAAGCCCAGGTCCAGGAGCTGGGTGGGTCTAACATCTGGACTTCTGTGCACAGACAGGATGCTCTGCAGGAAGATGTGGGAGGGAGGGAGAGATGGATACAGCCAGCAGGAGGAGAGTCTGCAATGATTCTACAAAGATAAAGGTGCCCTTTTACACATGGTGGTGTGGTTTAAGGCCGGAGGTAATAACTGAGATTTAAGAACTGTGACTCGGTGAATGTCTGTTGGATTCAATCCCATACACAGTCACTGGGGCTAACACTTGGCAGGCACTCGGCCACCCACCAGGGTGGGCAGATAAATGCACAGCCCCTGCTGCCTGGTCTCCAGACCTCTCTCAAGAAGAGGAGGATCACACATCCTGGGCACCTGGTAATCCCAAAGCTAATCCCCCATAGAAGAAAACCTAAAGGTGCTGGTGGGCACGTAGTATTTAAGTCCTCCTCAGTTGCAGAAAAACACTGCTGTGTTCTTGATCACCACTTGCTTCTGAACCAAAGCAAGCACAGCCTCAAGGTCTGACCGCCCACCCAACCCTGCAGATATCCGCAGATATTCTCTCTCTGCCGGCACCCTTAGAACATGGGGACTCCTTGGCACCTGGCTGACCTGTGATGTCCTCTGACCAGGCCTGATTTCCTTTCTCCCCACGTTCACTTCCTCCTTGCCTACAAGCTCCACAGATCCTTCTGCCAGACCCTCAGGCTCTCTGACCCAGACCTTCTGCCCCTACATGCCCCTGCGTACTTCTGACTCTTATTGGCCTAACTTGACCTATTGCCAATAAGCCCCAGGTTCCAGTGGTGGCCTTCAAGACGGCTATCAGTCTGAGGTTTGGGACTGAAAAAGCCACTGCACTCAGTGGATTTGCAGCCTCCATAATCTATGCTGCACTTGCCAGATGCAGGCAGTTTGACCATTAAGATGCATCGCTACAAAGCAATTCAACTCATTTGCTGTCTTAGCACCCACCTGTAGATCAGGGCCCTGCGTACACAGCCCCTTGAGTAAGGTCACCAGAGAAAATATACAGCATTCAGTTATACTTGGATTTCTGGTAAATAAATAAGAATTAGCTATAAGTATGTCCCAACTATTGCATGGATGTCCTTTGTTGTTGTTTTTGAGACAGAGTCTCCCTCTGTCACCCAAGCTAGAGTGCAGTGGCACAATCATGTCTCACTGCAGCTTCAACCTCCCAGGCTCAAGTGATCCTCCCATCTCAGCCTCTTGAATAGCTGGGACTACAGGCTTGCACAACCATGTCCAGCTAATTTTTTTTTTTAATTTTTTTTTTTTTTTTAGAAGGAGTCTTGCTCTGTCGTCACCCAGGACGGAGTGCATGGTGCGATCTTGGCTCACTGCAACCTCCACCTCTGGGTTCAAGCGATTCTCCTGCCTCAGCCTCCCAAGTAGCTGGGGTTACAGATACCCACCACCACGCCTGGCTTATTTTTGTGGGTTTTTTTGTAAAGACGGGATTTCACCATGTTGGACAGGCTGGTCTTGAACTCCTGACCTCAAACAATCTGCCTGCCTCAGATTCCCAAAGTGCTGGGATTACAGGTATGAGCACCCAGCATAATTTTATTTTTTTGTAGAGACCAGGTCTCACTATGTTGCCCAGGGTGGTCTCCAATTGCTGGGCTCAAGCAATCCTCTTTGCCCTGGCTTTCCAAAGTGCTAGGCATGAGCCACCATGCCCAGCCTGTTTTGTTTTTTCTAAATATGGCAGCCCTATCCTAAGACACCTCTACTATCCTGAATGGAAAACAATGATCTGCCAGCTCCCATTTTGCAAACAGGGAAACTGTAGCCCCAGCGATCACAGAGGATATCAGGTAAGAACTCAGGAGTCTTGACCCCAGACTGGAACTCTTTGCTTCCATTACACTTAACTTCGCTAAAGGCATGTACCCTCTTGCTAGAGGTGACTGTCAGTCACCTGGAGGTGATTTCAAAGGGGTCACTGAGGTCATAATTTATGACCTCTCTGCTCCACCCCATCCTCACCTCCACCCCCCTTTCTATTGCTGTAGGTATTACAGAAGCTATCCTGGGTTATGGCCATTCTGGGACCATATCATTAATGGCCACCTCAGGGAGGAAGTGGGCTGTAAGTGGCAGGGTCAGAGACAGCTGTGAGTGAGAGCCCATCATTGGGTAACACAAGGACAAGTGGGATTTGAAACAGGCAAACACCGGGCAAAGCATGTTGGGAGAGGCTCACTTAATTCACAGAGACACTTGGAATTAGCTGTAAATTCTCTGGGAAGAGATCAAGGCAGCGGCATAAACAGCTCAATTAAACTGTTGGCTCAATGCTCAGTGCGCGGTAATGGTCAAAACACAGACTTTAATCTAGATATAGAGGATTATTTCTCGACCCGTAATGAGATTCCTAAGATTAGTTGTACCTGATGTGGAGAGAACAGCAGCTGGCTCAGTGACACTGGGGACAGGCTTGCATGTCAGCAGGACTGGGACTCACGTGGAAGCGGCTAACTGGATGCCACAACTTTCCTGGAGCCCCCTCCGGATGCCAGGAAGGCAGGGATGAGTCATGTTCTGCTTCCTCCATTTAAGAGATCTGGGAACAGAACCCCAGAATGCATGTGCTTCAAAAGTACAGCAAGTCAACACAGTATGGCTCTGGCATAAAAACAGACATATAGACCAACGGAAAGAATAGAGCCCAGAAATAAAACCGAGTATATATGGTCAACTAATTTTCGACATGGGCACCAAGAACACACAATGGGGAAAGGACAGTCTTTTCAATAAATGATATTGGGAAAATTGGATTTTCACATGGAAAATAATAAAATTGGACCCTGACCTTACACCAGACACAAAAATCAACTCAATATGAATCAAAGACCTAAATGAAAGACCCAAAGCTGTAAAACTCCTAGAAAAAAAACACGAAAGAAGAGCTCCTTGACACTGGCCTTGGCAATGATTTTTTTGAGGTATCACACCAAAAGCATAGGCAATGAAAACAAAAATAAACAAGTGGAACTACATCAAGTTAAAAAGCTTCTGCATAACAAAGGAAACAATCGACAAAATGAATCGGCAGCCTAAAGATTGGGAGGAAACATTTGCAAACCACATATCTGATAAGGGATTAATATTTAAAAGACGTAAGAAACTCACACAACTCAATAGCAAAAGGGTTTTTTGTTTGTTTTGAGATGGAGTCTTGCTCTGTTACCCAGGCTGGAGTGCAGTGGCACGATCTCGGCTCACTGCAACCTCCACCTCCTGGATTCAAGCAATTCTGTGCCTCAGCCTCCTGAGTAGCTGGGATTACAGGCACCCACCACGCCCGGCTACTTTTTTGTATTTTTAGTAGAGATGGGGTTTCACCATCTTGGCCAAGCTGGTCTCGAACTCCTGACCTTGCGATCCACCTGCCTCGGCCTCCCAAAGTGCTGGGATTACAGGTGTGAGCCACCGCGCCTGGCTTTTCTTTTAATTATTAAATAACTCAATTTAAAAATGGGCAAAGGGCTGGGCGCAGTGGCTCATGCCTGTAATCGCAGCCGTTTGGTAAGCCAAAGCAGGCGGATCACCTGAGTTCAGCATTCAAGACTAGCCTGGTCAACATGGTGAAACCTCGTCTCCATTAAAAATACAAAAATTAGCTGGGTGTGGTAGCAGGTGCCGTAATCCCAGCTACTTGGGAGGCTGAGGCAGGATAATTGCTTGAATCTGGGAAGCAGAGGTTGCAGTGAGCTGAGATCGCACCACTGCACTCCAGCCTGGGTGACAAAGCATGACTCCATCTCCAAAAAAAAAAAATTAAATTAAATTAAAATGGGCAAAGGACCTAAATGGACATTTCTCCCAACAAAGACATAAAAAATAGCCATGATATATAGGAAAGGTGCTCAACATCACTAATCAACAGGGAAATGCAAATTAAAACCACAATGAGATACCACCTCCCACCTCTTAGGAGGGCTGTTATCAAAGAGACAAGAGATAACAAGTGTAGGTGAGGGTGTGGAGAAAAGGGAACCTCTGCACACTGTTGATGGGAATGTAAATTAGTGCAGGCATTATGGAAAACAGTATGGAGTTTCCTCAAAAAAATTAAAACTAGAACTGCCATATGACCCAGTAAACTCTCTTCTGGGTATATACCCAAAGAAAATGAAATCAGCACCTCATAGAGATGGTGAACTACCATTGCAGCAGCTTTCACAATAGCCAAGATACAGAATTAACCTAACATTCACTCAATGGGTGAATGGGTTAAAAAATTGTGGTGGATACTCCATTTACTCTGATGTGATTATTACACATTGCATGCCTGTATTGAAATATCTCATATACCCCATAAATACATACACTTACTATGTACCCATTAAAATTAAAAATATGCTGAGTGCAGTGGCTCATGCCTATAATCCCAGCACTTTGGGAGGCCAAGGTGGGCAGATCACTTGAGCCTAGAAGTTCGAAACAAGCCTGGACAACATGGCAAAAACTTTACAAAAGTCTCTACAAAAAACTTAAAAAGTTGGCCAGGCATGGTGGCACACAACTGTAGTCCCAGCTACGCAGGAGGCTGAGGTGAGAGGATCACTTCAGGCTGGGAGGTTGCGGCTGCAGTGAGCCAAGATCATGCCACTGTACTCCAGCCTGGGTGACAGAGCGAGACCCTGCCTCAAAAATAAATAAATTTTAAAAAAATGATGTACACACAATGGGACACTATCCAGCTTTAGAAAAGGAGATACTGCCATTTGTGATGACATGGATTAATCTGGAAGATGTTCCACTAAATGTCAGATACAGAAAGACAAATACTGTTTGACCTCGCTTGTATGTAGAATCTGTTTTTAGAAAGTTGAATACATAGAAACAGAGGGGAATGGTGGTTACCAGAAGAGGGGAGAGGACAAGATGGGGGAGAACTGGGAGATATAGGTCGAGTACAGATATGTAGAAAAAATAAGTCTAGAGCTGTAATGTACAGCATGAGGACTCAAGTTAACAATATTGCATTGGATACTGGATATTTGCCAAGAGAATAGATCTTAGGTGCTCTTACTGTGTCCTGAAATTGGTGGGTTCTTGGTCTACACTGACTTCAAGAATGAAACTGCGGACTCTCGCGGTGAATGTTACGGTTCTTAAAGACGGTGTGTTCAGAGTTTGTTCCTTCTGATGTTCGGATGTGTTGGGAGTTTCTTCCTTCTGGTGGGTTCTTGGTCTCACTGACTTCAAGAATGAAGCCGCGGACCCTCGCGGTGAGTGTTAACAGTTCTTAGAAGTGGTGTGTCCGGAGTTTCTTCCTTCTGGTGGGTTTGTGGTCTCGCTGGCTCAGGAGTGAAGCTGCAGACCTTCGCGGTGAGTGTTACAGGTCTTAGCGGCTCGTCTGGAGTTCTTCGTTCCTCCCGGTGGGTTTGTGGTCTCACTGGTCTACAGGAGTGAACCTGCAGACCTTCACAGTGAGTGTTACAGCTCATAAGTGCAGTGTGGACCCAAACAGTGAGCAGCAGCAAGATTTATTGCAAAAAGCCAAAGAACAAGGCTTCCACACAAGGAAAAGGGACCCCACCAGGTTACTACTGCTGCTAGCTCGGGCAGCCTGCTTTTATTCTCTTATCTGGCCCCACCCACATCCTGCTGATTGGTCCATTTTACAGAGAGCCGATTGGTCCATTTTACAGAGAGCTGATTGGTCCGTTTTGACACGGTGCTGATTGGTGCCTTTACAATCGCCGAGCTAGACACAAAAGTTATCCACCTCCCCATTAGATTAGCTAGATACAGAGTGTCCACACAAAGGTTCTCCATGTTGCCACCAGAGTAGCTAGATACAGTGTCAATTGGTGCATTCACAAACCCTGAGCGAGACACAGGGTGCTGATTGGTGTCTTTACAAACCTTGAGCTAGATACAGAGTGCCAATTGGTGTATTTACAATCCCTTAGCTAGACATAAAGGTTCTCCAAGTCCCCACCAGAGTAGCTAGATACAGAGTGTCAATTGGTGCATTCACAAACCCTGAACTAGACACAGGGTGCTGATTGGTGTGTTTAGAAACCTTGAGCTAGATACAGAGTGCCGATTGGTGTATTAACAATCCCTTAGCTAGACATAAAGGTTCCCCACCAGCCTCAGGAGCCCAGTTGGCTTCACACAGTGGATCCCGTCCTGGGGCCGCAGGTGGATCTGCCTGCCAGTCCCACACCGTGTGCCCACACTCCTCAGCCCTTGGGTGGTCGATGGGACTGGGTGCCGTGGAGCAGGGGGCGGCACTCCTCAGGGAGGCTAGGGTGGCGCAGGAGCCTACAGCGGCAGGGGGAGGCTCAGCCATGGCGGGCTGCAGGTCGGGAGCCCTGTCCCGCGGGGAGGCAGCTAAGGCCCGGCGAGAAGTCGAGCACAGCAGCTGCTGGCCCAGGTGCTAAGCCCGGGTCGGCAGGGCCGGCTGGCTGCTCCGAGTGCGGGGCCCGCTGATCCCACGCCCACCCGGAACTCGCGCTGGCCCGCAAGCGCCACGCGCAGCCCCGGTTCCCGCCCGCGCCTCTCCCTCCACACCTCCCCGCAAGCTGAGGGAGCCGGAGCCGGCTCCGGCCTCAGCCAACCCAGGAAGGGGCTCCCACAGTGCAGCGGCGGGCTGAAGGGCTCCTCAAGTGCCGCCAAAGTGGGAGCCCAGGCAGAGGAGGCGCCGAGAGCGAGGGAGGGCTGCGAGGACTGCCAGCACGCTGTCACCTCTCATTACCACACACACAAAAAGGTCACTGTGTGAGATGATAGGTTAACTTGCTTAATTTGACTGTAGAAATTATTTCACTATGTATATGTATATCAAGACATCATGTTGTACATCTTACATATATATATTTTAAACCATAGTAAGTCTGACATGCTCCTACCTCCAGGCCAAGGCTAGCAAGCTGAAGTGGACGGAGATGTCCAGCTGTTACCTTCTGCTCTTCCACCCTCCATGATATCAATTGCTTCCATCCACTCATTCATTCAATAAATAGTTATCATGTGCCTACTATGACTACAGGCACTGTTCTGGACACTGGAGGTATGCAGTGAACAAAAGGGCAAAGATCTCTTTCCCGCTGTGGGGCAAGACAAAGAATAAACAAGAAATATACGTAAAATATACAGTAGGTGAAATGAGGAAGAGAGTTATCGGGAAAATAAAATGAGGGAGAGGGATGGCAAGTGTTCAGCGGGGACTGCAGTTCTAGACACTGTGCCCAGGGGAGGCCTCACTGAACATGTGACATTTAAATAAAGTCCTGAAGGAAGGCACAAGTGTGCCTAGAGGCTTCAAAGAACAGCAAAGAGGCAGCCTGGCTGCAGCAGGAGAGAGAGTACAGCATAACAGGAGGTTAGGAGTTTAAGGGGAGCAAGTCATATAAGGCCTTACGGGCTACTGTAAGAATTTTGGCATTTCCTGTTAGGAAAATCAGGATTCCAGGGGGGATGTGAAGAGAGGAAAGACATAATCACACCCATTTTTAACAGGATCACTGGCTGCTGGGGTGAGATGGAAGCAGGGAAGATGGATAAGAGACTCCCACAATAATCCAGGCAAGAGATGAAGGAGTCTTAGTCCAGGGTGGTAACAGTGGAGGGGGTGAGTAGTGGCCAGATTCTGCATATACTTTGCCGACGGGCTGGGTAAAGTAGGAATGAACTAAGGGGTCATGGATGACAGAAGTTTTTGCTTCAGATCTTTACTGAGTTCTAATAACTCCCAAATCCACACCTCCAGTCCAGACTTGTGCCCTGACCCTCACAGCTGTTTATACAGGTAGCTAATGCCAAGTCAACCACCTTCTCCTTCCTGCAGTATCACCTTTCAATGGGAAGTGGTTGGTCACCACTCACTAAGTAGCCCAAAGGCAAAGACTTGAGAGTCAGGCAGAGTCTGTCCTCTAAAATGACTTAACACCCTTTCACTACTTCAATGTTATTTATTCATTCAACAAAAGTACTGAGTGCCTTCTGTGCATTAGCTACTGTTCTCTGCACCATTTTCTGGTTCCTTAACATTCCTTTAACTGCTCTGCCTACTTTCTGTCTCTCCCCAAGAAATACATCTTCCACACTGCTTCCCAAATAATCTTTATAAAATGCAGAAAACATAAGGTAATTAATTTCCTTGCTCAAAGACCTTCAATGGCTCCCTATTGCCTACAAGATAAAAAATTCTCCTGAGTTTGATATTGAAAACTCTTCCTGATGTGGTACAGCCTACCTTTCTACCCTTACCCACCATTCCATGCATTCAGAGATTCTCAGCTACTCCACTCCACTTGACAACTCACTATGGCCCAAGTGGTTTACCACATGTTCCTGCTTCTATGCCTTTCACGATGTTGCTCTCTCTCTCTCCGCATGGAATTCTCTCGTCTACTTCTACTATATCATAATGCTACTCACTCTTCAAGGCCCAGACCAGATATCACCTCTACTAAGAACCCACTATGATCTGCCCCGCCCCATAATTAAAATCTCCCTTCCCTATAGCCCCATAGCTCTTTGTCCCTTGTTCTGTCCTGCACTTCTCTCATCTTGCCTTGTATAATTATTGGTGAGAGACTGTGGTCCAGATCATCTCTGCATCCTACAGGGCCTGGTACACAGACAGGGGACTGATGTTAACATTCAATGGACAGAACTGAATAATGTTATCTAAAAGAAGTAGATGAGGCCGGGTGCGGTGGCTCACGCATGTAATCCCAGCACTTTGGGAGGCCAAGGTGGGCGGATCACCTGAGGCCGGGAGTTCATGACCAGCCTGACCAACATGGAGAAACCCCATCTCTACTAAAAATACAAAATTAGCCCAGCATGGTGGCGCATGCCTGTAATCCCAGCTACTCGGGGGCTGAGGCAGGGGAATCACTTGAATCCAGGAGGCGGAGGTTGTGTTGAGCCAACATCACCCCATTGCACTCTAGCCTGGGCAACAAGAGTGAAACTCTGTCTCAAAAAAAAAAAAGGCCAGGCGCAGTGGCTCACACCTGTAATCCCAGCACTTTGGGAGGCTGAGGCAGGTGCGTCACGAGGTCAGGAGATCGAGACCATCCTGGCTAACGTGGTCTCTGCTAAAAAATTACAAAAAAAATTAGCCGGGTGTCGTGGCAGGGGCCTGTAGTCCCAGCCACTCAGGAGGCTGAGGCAGGAGAATGGCATGAACCTGGGAGGCTGAGCTTGCAGTGAGCGGAGATCGTGCCACTGCACTCCAGCCTGGGTGACAGAGCCAGTCTCTGTCTCAAAAAGAAGAAGAAGAAGAAGAAGAAGAAGAAGAAGAAGAAGTCGTCTGTTGGGTTGGTGGTGGCACTATTTTTCTGGACCTGTACAAGTGGCACAGCCTTCCTCCAGATACTGGAAGGAGGTGCAGCAAAGGAGACACCATGCCCCTGGCAGCTTGAGGAGCTCTTGGTCTAAGGTGAGAAGCTGAGATAGAACAGAAACAGAAACAGGGCCATACTCAACCCTTCTAATAAGAAAACTAGGGTGGGACTGGAGGAGGACATGAAAAGCAAAAATTCCAAAAATGATGGGCACAGTTTACAGCATCACATAATAATGAGTTTGTGATGTCAAGAGACTGGGGACCAATTCTAGCTGTGCCTCTTGATTTAATCTCTTCCCTTCACTGGTCCCAGTTTGCCCTCTGTAAAATGGAGTGGCTGGATCTCTGAAAAGAGAGTCTGTCCAGCTCTTACTTCCTATAATGCTCTAATACTTCTACAAGTGTTTGTCTTCCTAAACCGTTTGGCAAAGTCCTTAGGAAGCTTTTTCTATTTCCCTTCAGAATGATTATTTCGGACTCTGAGTCTTGGATGGTCGTCTCTACAAGCTCCCAAAGGAAAACACCCATGTGGTTTTTGCCTGCTTGAGGTAAATACCACCTTAGGCCAACTACCCCATCTGTAAACTGGGAATAACACCAGATTGCAGGGATGTTGAGGAGGGTTAATTATATACAGAGTGTCTAAGGGTTGAGCAGATACACAAGTGCTCTGGAAGTTCTTGGCATAATACTATAGCATTACAATAATTCTGGCTTGCAAATTATACCCCAGCAGAGGTATCACATGGAAAAGTGGATCCGACTCTATGGCCTGATGAAAGTGACATGGAAAAAATAAGTTATGAAATATAACTTCTCTTCCTGAACTTTTGGAAAAGGCAGAGATAACCTTTCCATGTGCAAGACACATGCAGGGAGCAAGCTTCCAGATTCTGGTGAGGACTTTCTTGTCTCAGGTGGCCTGGCCTATTGCCAGGATCTGAGCCCAGAAGTAGAAATGGGAAGGAAGGGAGCTGGGGAGGATTTGTGGTTGGATGAAAGGTGGGGCTTAAAACAAGGATGTCCTTGCCTTTCAGGTTTTCTACTGGGGCCTCCTTACGTGCAAGATAATTAAGTGCCAATGCGACAGAGGAACAATTTAAAGGGTAATGGAGATACTTAAGTCTAGGTATATTCAAAATAAACATCCTAGCCAGGTCAACTTCTGGGTCCTCTCTGCATGCCCCAGACACATCACATCTCTCTCTCTCTCTCTCTCTCTCTCTCTCTCTCTCACACACACACACACCTTAGATTATTTCCTGTGAAATGCTAAGTAAATAGATCTCAGGCAATGAAGATGCTCTGTAGCTGGTGATAGTATCTGCGACTGTGAGACGTCACATAGTGGGTTTGGAAAATTCAACTGGCCACAGAGGATGACAGTTTTGTCTGACCAAGGAGGGAAAGGGCAAATAGCTTGATTCTGAAATAACAAATTTGAAGTCAATTTCACTTTACCACTGTGTATGGCTGAGCAGACACAGGTCAGCTTCAGGATAAGACCGAGTTCAAGTCCTGCTTCTATCACTTCTGTGCTGTGGCCTCAGGCATGAGTCTGGGTGGGTTACAGAGAGGAAGCAGTAACAGCTCTCAGGCCTTCCCTGTCCAAATGTCTCAGATTGAGAGTTTGACCTCCACTTCCAGCGTGGCCAGAACTATGATGTGATCAAAAGAGCCCCTGGCCTTGCTGTCTGCCCTCACAGTTCCCACTGTTACTACAGGATATGGGAAAAACAGACTCCCCCAAAGCGCATCTATAACAGACAGACAGCAAATGCAGATTATTGATTTGGGCTATTGTTTTAGCAAATCAACATTCTTAGATAATTTCTCAGCTCTCAGGTGCCCACATCTTAGAGTTAAGTCACATTTTGAGGGTTGCCCAGGCAAATTCAAAGCAGCACCAGGCCCTAGTGGCAGTTACTTCATCTTTAGGCAGCATTTCCCTCTCAACAGGGAGCATGCCACCTCCCCTGGGTGCAGATCCCAGGAAAAGTTACACTGACCAAATCAGGCCACTCCTTGGGACTGTTTCCTCAATTTTGGTTAATAATCAAAGGATGATCTGAAATCGCAAAGAAGAGACTCTTGGAAAAGACATAATTATGGTACCACCCGACTTAGGAACTGGCATCCAAGTCCACCTGTGTGACTTTCCTCTGGGCCTCAGTTTCTCCATCTGTAAAATGAGGTCCTGTATTTATTTTTGAGACGGAATCTCCCTCTGTCGCCCAGGCTGGAGTGAAGTGGTGTGATCTCGGCTCACTGCAACCTCTGCCTCCCAGGTTCAAGCAATTCTCTGCCTCAGCCTTCCGAGTAGCTGCTGGGATTACAGGTACCCGCCACCACACCCGGCTAATTTTTGTATTTTTAGTAGAGACGGGGTTTCACCATCTTGGCCAGGCTGGTATTAAACTCCTGACCTCGTGATCCACCCGCCTCGGCCTCCCAAAGTGCTGGGATTACAGGCGTGAGACACCGCACTCGGCCGAGGTCCTGTATTAAATGGATCCTTGCCAGCTCCTACAACATAAGGCATTAAATGTTCCCACAACTTGCTCCCCTCGGCTGGCAGCGAATAGGGCTAAAGCCTCGACTTCCTCAGAGGTGAAAAGGTAAGCAAACATTCCGACCTCCCCTAGCCTTGCTCTCGGATTGGTGCTGGGCCCGGCTCCCACCGCCTATCCCGACCACATCCGTCATCTGGACTGCTAATACACTCATTAGCATAAAGATTCCTCCGAAGACCTGGCGCACGGGGCTGAACCGGAGTCTGTCCCTTTAAGGAAAAGAGGGACAGCCACTCTGTCCCTAAGGGCACTCGGCACTGCATTTCCTCCACTCGGGCCACGCTGTAAACTAGACAGGTTCCGTGTTAATCCACTGTCCCTCCTCAACCCCGACAGGGGGATCCCTGGAGTGAACAACGCGCGGGGTCCCGGGGGACTGCGGAAAGGTTTGGCCTCTGCGCGTAGCAGGCTCCGCCAGGCAACCTCTCGCCCGAGGCGGCGGCGAGCTGCAAGCTAGGTGGAGCCGGCTGCGCGGCGGGACCCCAGCGCTCTGGGGCAAGACCCTGGTGCTGGCGCCAGGGCGGCCGCGGGAGGTGGCGCGTACAGGAGCGGAGAGGTGCGCCCACCCCGGCCCCGGGCGCGAGAGGGGCGGGGCTTGGGCCGCGGCCCGGGGCCACGCTCGCTGGGGTGGGCGGTGCTGGGTCTGCGGGGGCGGGCGGGGGGCGGGGCGCGCGAGCGGGCTCCGGGAGGGCGGGGCGGCGGCGCGGGGCGGGCTCTGGCGGCCTGAGTGTCACACACGCGGCGGCTCGGGAGGCGGCGGCAGTGGCAGCGACAGGCGCCGCCGGGACGGGCACGGGCGCGCGGGCTCTGGCGGGCGCCGGCTGCCTTCCTCCGTCGCTCGCTGTCTCTCCCGGCCGCATTCTCCTCCGCTGCGGGGCCGAGCTCTCCCCAGCGCTCTCAGGAAGGAAGAAGGGAGCCGAGGACGCCGAGAAGTTCCCGCGGCAGCCGCGGATCCCGGCCAAGGCGGAGGCTGCGGCTCCGACGGGGCAGGAGCGCGATCCACGGCGAGGGGCGTACGGCCAAAGGGTCCGCGGCGTGGAGCGCTCGGACTTTCCGCTCTCCCCCGGGCGTGGGCCGGGACCCCATGAGACGCGCCCACGAGGGGCGCGAGATTCCTAGCTTGGGCGACGCTAGGCGGAGGGAGGTGTTGCAGCCGCCGGAGCCAGAGAGCTGCCGGCAGGAGGCGGCGGCGGCAAGAACTTGAACTTGGCGTCGGGAGCGGGCGCCCCGGACGCCCCCCGCCGGGGCGGGGGCGCCGAGGGACCTGCGCCGCAGCGCTGCCCCCCGAATGGCCGCGGCGGCGGACCGGTCTCCCGCGCCGCGGCCCTAGGCGGCCTCTCGCCATGGCCAAGTGGCTAAACAAGTACTTCAGCTTGGGCAACAGCAAGACCAAGAGCCCCCCGCAGCCGCCGCGGCCAGACTACCGCGAGCAGCGGCGCCGGGGCGAGCGGCCCTCACAGCCCCCACAGGCCGTGCCGCAGGCCTCCTCCGCCGCCTCGGCGTCCTGCGGTCCGGCCACCGCCTCCTGCTTCTCGGCCTCTTCGGGCTCGCTGCCCGACGACAGCGGCAGCACCAGCGACCTCATCCGCGCCTACCGCGCGCAGAAGGAGCGAGACTTCGAGGACCCCTACAACGGGCCTGGCTCGTCGCTGCGCAAACTGCGCGCCATGTGCCGCCTGGACTACTGCGGCGGCAGCGGGGAGCCAGGCGGGGTCCAGCGCGCCTTCTCGGCCTCGTCCGCGTCGGGCGCCGCGGGCTGTTGCTGCGCCTCCTCGGGCGCGGGGGCCGCCGCGTCCTCGTCCTCGTCCTCCGGCTCTCCGCACCTCTACCGCAGCAGCAGCGAGCGGCGGCCCGCCACGCCGGCCGAGGTGCGCTACATCTCCCCCAAGCACCGCCTCATCAAAGTGGAGAGCGCCGCGGGCGGTGGGGCCGGGGACCCCCTGGGGGGCGCCTGCGCGGGCGGCCGCACCTGGAGCCCGACGGCTTGCGGAGGCAAGAAACTGCTCAACAAGTGCGCCGCCTCAGCCGCGGAGGAGAGCGGGGCCGGCAAGAAGGACAAGGTAAGGTGCCCCTTGGCCTCTTCCCGAGGTTCCAGAGCCACGGTGCGCACGGGGAAACCGAGGCACCCACCGCTCTGGTGTCGCGTCTCTACTTCAGCTTCGGCCTAGGACCCTGGGTCGGGGCTGGCGTGCTGCTTCCCGCTTCTGCCTCCTCCCGCGCCCTTTTCCTGGGACCGGCGGCCTCCTGACCCCACCTCTTTCGCCGCTGCTCCCAGAACGTCCCCTCTCTGAGCGAGAGCGCCGGGCCCAGCCTTGCCCCAGGAAGACAGACCCAGTCAGCCCTTCCGGCTGCCAAGGAGTAAAGTCAGAGTCAGAGCTGTCTAGGACTTCAAAGAGCTTTGACTCCTGACACCCCTTATCCTAGCCTCCACCCTCCGCTCACGCTGTAGGTGGGAAACTGAGGTCCAGAGCAAGGAAGGGACTCGCCCAATATTACACAGCTTTCTTGGTGGCAGATCCGGACCGGCTGTCTCCAGCGTGTATATGTAAATCTCTTGCGGCTGCCCTGCCCGGCCCTGCTCTGCCCCACCCCCAGCTCCAGGTTTCCAAATCCGGGCTGCCTGGTACCGGAGCTGCTCCGGGAACCTCCACGCGTGCTTTTCCGGTTGAAATGCGCTGCCTGCAAGAGCGCTCCTCATCGAACCCGTCAGTTCCTCCCGCTGCGCGCGGGAGGGGGTCAGCCTATCAGGCCCGGCTGGAAGGAGACCCCACCCCTCCTATCCTCACCTGCTTCCTTCCTGACCTCACCCCTACCCCATAAGGTCCCAGGAACACGGGGGGACTTTGTGACAGCCCCCTTCCTAACGCATTAGGCCATCTAGATTCCTTCCTTTGAAGCAGACGAGATAATTACAGCCAGACTAGGCCCCCTCCTCCCCCTTCACACTCCTGTGAAGCCCTCCCTTCCCCCATAAAATAATACTTGTTCTGTCTTCTTCTGGTGGAAGGCAGTGTTTTGATTAAATCTGAGGCCCGGTGGGAGAGCTCCTTCCTTCTCAGCGCCCTGGTGCGTGGCTGTTGTTCTCCCCACCTTCTTCCCACAAAGGTAAACCTTTGCCCAGGCCTGGGCTGGGGGAGACTGATTAAGAGTCTGCGTTCCTTTTAGGACTGGATGTCCAGACAGGAGGGAGACAGGCTCTTACCTGCCATCTGGTGCTTGGAAAGGGATCTTTTTTGTTTGCCAGGAGAGAGGAGGAAGGGAATGTCCCTCTAGTTTTTCTGCCTGGCCTCCCCTCCCCGAGGTCCCCAGAATATCCCCTCCCCTGTTTGATCTGCATGGGCAGTCCGTGGAAGATCCCACCTCTCCCTGGAGGCAGTTTGGGGCACCCCTCGGAAGCTTGGACTCTGGGTTTCTAAAGCACCTAGGATGCCACACCTAGATGACGACTAGCTGGGAGCCAGGTGGCTACCTAGGAGCTGCTTTGGGAGAGGGGGCAGATTTCCCTGGGAGCCACCAGGACCCTGGGCTTGTGTTTGGTCAGTGAGGGAAACACCAGATAGGCTCCGTGCAGTCTTATGCATGGCTGAAGCTTGGCTTGGTGCAGGCACTGGGGAAACCTGGAGGTCTTGTATATAAAAGGCACGAGAGGGTCACGGCTAACTGCACTGGACTTTATGCATCCTCCTTGTTACTCTGCAGCCACACCCCAGGTGGGCAGATCTCCTTTCTCTTCCACTGCTAGTGGTTCAAAACTTCAGTAAACATTTTTTCCCATTTTTTCCCAGTTACAGTTAAGACTGTTTCAAACACTGAGGAATAATTTGTTTTATAGCCAGGATGTCAAGATGTTTAAGACTTGACTCTTTTCATCACCAGATATTTCTTACGGGTCTTCTCTGTGTCCTCCCCTGCTGGGTGCTGGAGCAGGGACCCTCTGCAGCGAATGCTATGACAGAGGCCATAGTGGCGTGATGGTGATGAGTGCTATGATGAGACCTCGTGTTACAGGGTTACAGGAGGGATGAAGGGCAAGGGAGAGGTTGGGGGGTGTGGCATTGAAGAGTGCACCTTGGAGGCAGGGCCATTATTGTGAGGGAGGGGTGGTCACCATGGTTGGCTGGAGAAGAACCCTGTGCTTCAGGGAACTGCAGGTGAAGTCCCTTGTGGCTGAAATTGAGAGGTTAAGAGTTGGGCAGGGCCTGAATCAGGGAGGACCTTGTAGGCTAAGCACAGAGGGGGCCTGTGAAGGGATTTAGCTACGAGAGTGTTGTGATCAGATATGGTTTTTTAGAAGATCTCTCTGGGTTACTTTTCACCTACTAGGTTGTGACTGCGAGACCCTTGATCTTTTGAGAAGTTGTCCAGATGTTCTTTCCACCCAGGAGGGAGGAGGCAGCCAGGGAGGGTCAGCAGGACGTTATAGTGCAGCGATCCTCAAACTTTAGTGCACCTAGAGGGCTGGTTACAACAGATTGCTGGGGCCCATCCTGCAGCGTCTGATTGAGCATGCCTGGTGGGGGACCTGAGTGTTTGCATTCCATCATTTCCCAGGTTGAGGGGAAATGGCTGAGGGTCCTGGGACCATGGTTTGAAAACCACTCATGCAACAGTGGCTTCTCCTTAACTGTCCTTCTGGGTCTTCTGGTCAGGGCAGCCTTGGGATGCAGAGACTCTGGATGCCCTTGTTTCTGCCATCTGTGTGTGGCTACCTCCTGATCCTGGGCCAGCACCCCTCCACCTCCACCCCATCAGGCAGTCAGGAAGCAGTTATTTTCACATTATTTCCAGCCAGACAGCTTTTGGGAGGCCAGGCACACTGTAGATCCGGCCTTCCTTCTGCCCCTCACTCATGGATCCAGGAAAACCACTTCTGGCACCTTATTTAGTCTTTATGTATTGTTAGAGGTCTCACTCTGTCACCTAGGCTGGAGTGCAGTTATGGCTCACTGCAGCCTCAACCTCCCAGGCTCAAGCAATCCTCCCGCCTTAGCCTCCTGAGTAACTGGGGCCATGTACTGTCACGCCTGGCTAATTTTTTTTATTTGTAGAGAGGAGGTCTCTCTGTGTTGCCCAGGCTCCTGGGCTCAAGCAATCCTCCTGCCTTGGCCTCCCAAAGTGCTGGGATTACAAGTGAGAACCACGGCACCCTGCCAACTTTTCCATTTAGAATTATTTGGAAGAGAAACTAGCCTTACTCTACTGGTTTCTCCCCTAACATAGCCCACTTTTTCCAGCATTTACTTTGTACTCAGAGATGTCTTGGTACAAGTGTGAGTGAGGAGGGGAGGTAGTGAAGGATGCAGGAGACTTGTCCATGATCTCTGGCCTGAGCTCCTGGAGGAGATTGACAGGAATTTCATCCTTTGTTTCCCAGTGTTTTTATCTTGAAGAATTTGGGAAGTTCATCACCTAGGAGGTGGCTTTGAGCTGGATCTAGGGTTGGAAGTGGAATCTCAGCTCAGGGGAGAGGGTGACTGTACGCTGCAGGAGTGCTTATGTGTCAGGGTGTGTATATGTAAGTGTATACGTGTGTGTGAACATAGACGTGTGTGTATGTGTATAAAATCTCAATGTGGGGCCTGTTCTTGGAAAGCAGCACTTTCATGCAGCTGGGCCTTGTTTGGGGAATGAGAGATGACAGTGTGAGAGAGGTAGGGGCTTGAAGTTGGACTCCACAGGGGAGACCTTGAAGGTTGTTGAGCCAGGGAAGGGATGTACTCAGAGCCATGGTGGAGGGGCATCCAGGCTATAAACAGCTGCCAAAATCTGGGGAAAATAGGATCAAAGTTAGGGGACAGTTGTAGTTCTGGTGAGAGACGGTGAGGTCCCGAGCTCCTGGGATGAGAAAACGAAACTGGAATAGGTAGACACAGTATTCCTTCAAGTTGTGCTTTATAAAAAAAAAAAAAAATGATGACAAAAGAGGCCAGTTACTTTGGTAGGTCTCCTTTTGTGCAGCCAAACAGGTCTCATCCAGTTATATTTTCTGCTGAAGTCTTGTTTCTTTTATTATAATTAAATAAATGTTGTTTCCACCACAACTAAGTCAGGAGCATCATGACATCAGTTTTCCCAGGTTTTAAATACATACTAATGTGTACCAACACTTTATATTTTGTCAGCATCCAGAGTTGAGTTAAATAACACTTTTTCCATAGTTACAGAATAAATAATATCATGTCTAACTTTTTTTTTTAAAAAAAAAACATCCAGCAAACAGTTTCTAAACTGCCTGCTAGGCAGAGGGAATTCAGAGAGAAGTAAGTGGTGGCTAACTTTCCAAAAAGGAAGCTTCTCAGTTTGCAGTTGAATACCAGCTTCTCCTGGTCTAGTCAGGGAGACAGATACAACCAGAGAGACAATATCACAACCCGAGGAATGCCAGAAGTGTGTGCAGAGGGCTGGGAGGGCCTGAACTTGGCTGGGAAGCCAAAGAGGGCCTTCAGCAGAAGGCCACTCTTGAGCTGAGTGTAGAAGGCTGAGTGGGAATTCCCAAGGCAGGGGAGTGGGGAAGAGGGCTTTTCATGCAGAAGGAATAAAGCAGCCTGTGCCATGGCCTGGAGGCTGGAGAGGATGGCTGGGGGCAGCAGGGCAGGTGTGGTGGGAGACTGCAGAAGGAGGTTGGAGCCCACAAAGGGAAGAAAGTCTCATGTGCCTTGCTGCGGAGTTGTGAATTATCATTTGTCCTGTTTCACATAAAATCATTGATGTAGGGCTTGATTGAAGCCGGGGTCAAACATGAGTTGTCAGTCATTCCCATTTGATGAACAGCCACACTCTCCAGTTCTTAAAATATCACTAATGGCAAAGGTCAGGGTTGCACTTGATAGCTGTGGTTTGGCTTGGGACACTTTCCCCTTTGAAGTCCCATCCCCTGAAAGCAGTGTGAGAGAAATGCTGCGTATCAAATCCAGTTTTTCCTGGTTGATTCCCCAGAAGGGAAATACATTCCCCAGGCTTCATAGTAACCACTTAATCGGTCATTTAATCCTCACTGTCCCACTGGGAGAGGCTTGAGTACTGTATTAGCTGTTGCTACATAACAAATCACCCCAAAACCGCCCGTGGTTTGATTGTGGGCCATGCTGTCTCTATTGTAGCTCTTCAGCTCTGCCACTGTAGCTTGAAAGCAGCCATAGACAATATGGAAATTAATGGGAACAGCTGTATCCCAATAAAACTTTATTTACAAAAACAGGCAGCTGGCCTGTGCGCTCTAGCTTCCAACCCCTGCTTTAAACGATAAGGTTTTATTATAGCCAAGAGCCTGCATATCTGAGTCATTTTTCTGGTCTCAGTTGGGCTCACTCATGCCTTTGCAGTCACTGGGGGTGGGGTGGGTATGCAGCTCTGCTGATCCTGGCTAGGCTTTCTTACGTGTTTGGTGGGCTGGTTTAGGATGGCCTTGGGCTGCAACAATTCAGCTCTGTTCCGTGTGGTCTCTCCTCCTCCAGCACATGTTCATATGACGGCAGCAGGATTCCAAGAAAAAGCAGGAGCGCATAAGGTCTCTTGAGGTTGGAAACTGGCATGGTGACCCTTCTGCTGCATTCAGTTGACTAAAGCAAATCATAAGGCCAGCCACAATTCAAGGAGAGAGGAGGAGCTGCAGTGTCTCATGGCAAAGGGCGGGGATACAGGCAAGCCATTAATTAGGGCCTTCGATGCCATCATCTACCTTATCCCCATATTCCAGATAAAGAAACTGAGGCTTAGAGAGGTTGATGACTTGCCTAATGTCACACAGCTGCAAAGTGATAGAGCAAGGATCACACCAGTGCAGTCTTGAGTTCAAAACCTATATGCTTCCTCTATTTTCCGTGGTTTCAATGGAAATAAGTAGTGTGAGGCTTTTGGATATTTACTGGAATATGTGTTACATGTCTCCTCCTCCCCTTTACTTAATGCTACTCTTCTTGCATCCCTCTGCTGTAATTTCTCCGCTTTCAGCCTTTACTTTGGTGTCCCTAGAAGAGGCCCTAGAGCTGGCTTTTCTGTTTCTCTGTCTCCCATCTGCCTCAGAGTTCCAGAAATGAGATGTTAATGCAGCACTTGAGTTATTTTATAGAGAAATTCTGAGCACAGAGTTGGCACATCCCAAGGGACAGCTGCACAAAACGTGAGTCTTGTAACTGTCATGTCTTCTCATTCTAACACCAAGCATTCCTTCCCTTCAAGGATTTGCCAGGCTGTGTGTGCTCTGTTTGGAGGAAAAGACTGGCGGTACATTGGCCCTGATCAACAAGGAACTTAAGTTTCCTTGAAGGAGATCAGGTGACTGTCCTCTCTAATCTGACAATCTCAGAACATGACTGATTACCCCAGGGCTTAACCCCCATGACTTGACCCTATCCTCTCTTTGCCCCCAGAGCATTTCTGACCCATAAAAATTAGCTTTAAAAGTCAAATCTGAAACAGCTGTGGTTTCTTCTGATCAGTCAGCAAGGTCTAACTTGCCTGTGGTCAAGCCTTCCCCTGATTAGTTTAGCTTGTGCTGGGAGAGCCCAGAAGTGGTGGCCTGTGGGGAATGGGTAGGCCAGGCTTGGCCCTAGAAAATAAACTGGGACGTGTGACTTTCCAACAGAGCTCGCATGCTGGCTGGCTGACACACCCTGTGGCTTTGCGAGGTTGGTTGATGGTGGTGGTAGGGGTGATGTATTTTCTATTTCTTTTTTTTTTTTTTTTGAGACAGGATCTCACTCCTGTCCCCCATACTGGAGTGAGTGGCACGATTACAGCTCACTGCAGCCTCAACTTCCCAGGCTCAGGCAATTCTCCCACCTCAGCCTCTCAAGTAGCTGGGACTATAGGCACACGCCAGCACACCCAACTAATGTTTGTATTTTTTTATTGCCCAGGCTGATCTCAAACTCCTGGGCTCAAGTGATCCGTCCGCCTTGGCCTCCCAAAGTGCTGGGATTACAGGTGTGAGCCACTGTGCCCAGAAGGTTGTGCATTTTCCGCAGGACAAAGGTGGTGGTCGTCTCTGACTTCCTAGCTTTCATTTGGCCTGTGCTGACTGAGGGATTGCTATATGCAGGCTACCATCAGGAGCTGTGTGGATACAGGGATGAATCAGGGCCTGGATAGTGCCCGCCCCTGAAAAGCTTATCTTTTGGTTGAGGACACAGGAACCAAGGTTGAAACCCACATCTGTATGTCAGAATTTATCTGTAAATAAAGTGGTGTGGGTGAGCTAAAAGCTGTCTTGGCACAGAGACTGTTCTGGGCAGGGCCTTGATTTCACGGAGCCACAGGAGATGCAGGGTGAGGAGGAGGTATTTGAGTAAAAAAGGTACAATCACTTGAATTAAGGGAGTTTTCCACTACAGTAATATTAGCTAATACTTTTATTATACATACTCTGAGCTAGGTGCAGTTCTGTGTGGTTTGTATGTAACTTTACTCCTCACTACAGTCCTTTGAGGTAGCTACTACTACTGCTACTTCTATTCTCATTTTTACATATGAGGAAACCAAGGCACAGACAAGTTAAGTCACTTGTCTAAAGTCAGGTCGGCCGGGCGTGGTGGTTCATGCCTGTAATCCCAGCACTTCCTGTAATCCCAGCACATTGGGAGGCCGAGGTGGATCACCTAAGGTCGGGAGTTGGAGACCAGCCTGGCCAACATGGTGAAACACCGTCTCTATTAAAAATACAAAAATTAGCTCGGCGTGTTGGCACATGTCTGTAATCCCAGCTACTTGGGAGGCTGAGGTGGGAGAATCGCTTGAACCCGGGAGGCAGAGGTTGTAGTGAGCCGAGATCAGGCCACTGCACTCCAGCCTGGGCACCAAAGCGAGACACTATCTCAAAAAAAAAAATAATAATAATAAAGTCAGACAGCCAGTAAGTGGCAGAGATGAGATGCGAAGCCAGATCTAGCATCTGTTTGTAACCACTGTGCCATACTACCTCAAGCTGCACAATCCCATGCCTGAATTTGCTCTATCGTCTCTGCCTTATTTGTGGCTAGACTTACTCTTTGTAAAATGTCCCCTCTGTTGGCATGGTAGAAGTGACTGATTCCAACATTTATGTAAGTATTCCACAGCTTAAAGGGCACTTTCACACCGGTAATTTGTTTGCTTCTCAGAGCCACTCTGCGAGGAAGGGGCTGTAATCTCCCTTTTGCAGATGGAGAAACAGAGGCTCATGGGGAGGAGTGCATTCTTCCCTGCCTCACAGCAGAGGCAGAGCTGGTGGCCAGTACCTGCTGTGTGTGTTGACCTTGTGTTGAGGCCAGTGCCCTTTGTGCCGGGGTGGTGTGGAGGTGGCGTGGCCGAAGCTGGAGTCTACAGGAAGGGTGACAGCCTGATTGATTTCCGCTTCTTCCCGTGTTTTGATTCTGAAACACTTTGCTGAGACCATTAAGGAGCATCGACAGAGGACTTTGCTTCCACAATGGAATTTTCCTTCTCTTCCTGTTTGGTATTTTCCAGTAATATTTCTATTAATGTTTCACTTTCAGCGGCACTAACTTCCTGAGAGTTTGAGCTTTCCTAACTCCTGAGGCAGGAAGAACTGAATTTTCCTCTAAATCATTCAGTTCCTTTCCAGTTTCTCCAAGGGGAGCTGTCTCTGGATTTCCCATTATGCTGTAAAGGAAGGATCTTGGAGGTGGGTCCAGGGGATGGAGAGAGAATTAGAGCCCCACCGAGTGACTCAGGCCCAGTGTTTTCCAAGCAACATGTAATACTCCTGGTCAGAAAGGGGCTTCCCACGGCCGAGGAGGGGAGAGTGACTCGACAGGTGGGTGGGTGGGTGGGGGAAGCAGATTCCCTGGCCCACTGCCGGGCCTTGACTTACAGGCTGGACCCAGAGTTCCCAGGGGGCTGTGAGAGCCCATGCCAAGTCCTTTCTTCTCATTCATTCATTCATTCATTCAGTAGACATTGTTGAGAGCCTGCTGTGTGCTGGGGATTTTTCTGTTTAGGTGCTGGGAATAGAGCCATGAACAAAGCAGATAAGAGTCTATGCTCCCCTGAGCTTGCTCTCTCATGACAGGAGTCAAGTAAATACAGTTACGTCAGGGGTGGGGACTGTAGAGGAAAGTAAAGAGGAATAAAGAGGCGATGGCAAACGTGAATTTGGGGTGGGATGCTTTTTATGTGGGTGCTCAGAGAGGGCCTTGCTAAAAGTTGTGATGGCATGAACCACCCCGCTCTCCAAGGAGGGCATTCCAGGCAGAGGGAAGAGGAACAGTGCAGAAGCCTGAGGCAGTAGCATGCCTCGGTGGTTCAGGGAGCAATGCAGAGATCTATATGACTGAGCGGAGCAGGTGAGGAGGAGGTATGAAGGCAGCTGAGGGCTGAGAGGTGTGGGGCAGAGGATGTCGGAACTCACAAGCATTGAAGAGGCCTTCCTCGCTAACCCTGCATGAGATGGGGGCAGCAGAGGGTTCTGAGCAGAGAAGCCAACCACGCATCTGACTTGGGTTTTTAAAGGGTGGCTCTGGAGATTGTAGAGCAGAGAGGGTACCAGCAGGCAGACCACTGAAAGCAGGGCTTTGACAGCAGGTGATGAGAAGAGGGGCAGATTCTGGTGTGTGGTGAAATTGGGCCTCAGGATTTCCTGACAGAGATGAGGGAGAAGAGCCAGGATGGCTGCAGGGTTTTGGCCCCGAGCAGCCACTGATGAAGTAGATTCAGCAGCTGAGGCCTAGGGGTCCAGAGTGGGGACACTCTCTGCCCTCTGGGTCCAGGAGGTGCCTGAGATCCCAGGGAAGAAATGGATGGCCCTCTGTCTGGGTCTGTGGGAGGAAATGGGGAAAACCGTCAGGAAGAGGAGGCCTCATGGGAGATGGGTCCAGAGGAAGGTGTGGATGGGGCATCCAAGACAGAGGGGATCCCATCTACAGTGGCTGAGATTGGAAGGGGAACTCTGCTGTGTGCAGTCAGGGGTGGCCAGAGCTTGGGGCATGCCATGGTATATTTGCCAGGGATAGAGGAAGGTGGCAAAGGGCCAGGCCCTGCCTGCCACTAGTCTGAAATTGCCCCAATACTCCTAATTCAAAAGAGGCCACCTGCTATGTTGCATGGCTGAGCTGGGCACCACAGGACGGTGGAGACACTGCAGCGATTAAGTCTCCAGGGACAGGGCTGGAGCAGCCACTGTTTTGCTCAGCAGAGCATTTCATTGCTGGCTGCTTCTGATAGGAAGTGGTCCCTTATATTATGGGTTCACTGGTACATGGGCTATGGGGAGAATGCAAACAGAACTAGGAGGAATGAGAGTCTGCAGGTTTCTCCAGGCCACGGCTAAATTCTAAAAATGAAAATCATCAGAAAGTTCTTAACAGTGAAACTTTACCATCTTGTTGGATGTGCACTCCCAGAAAGCCAGACAGCTCGGTAATCCCTCTGGTGCATTCCAAAGCCACACATGTGATCGGGGACTGCATGGCATTTGCGGAATGGCGCGGTGCCTACCTGCCCCGTGTGGGGCCCTTGCAAGTTGGCTGTGCTCTGAGCCGGTTCCTCAGAAAGGGGCCAGCTTGCATTTTGAGCTGTAGTTCCACATTTATCTTTTGACTAACCTTTTACCCCTTATAACAAAATTAAGACAAGTTTGGTATAGAAAATAATAAGTAAGCAAAACTCAGAAACCAACCCTAATTCCGTAATTCAAAGAAACCACCATTAACATTTTACTACTTTTTCATCTAGCCATTTTTCATTGCATATATATATATGTTTATTTTTCTCTCCACAAAAATTAAGTGATACCGTCTATATTTTTTTAAACGTAAAGACATGGAAAGATGTCTACAATATCTTAAATATTTAACAACTGTAATTTAATAGCTGCATTGTATTCTGTTCACATGTTAGGCTTTTCCTCGTTTTCACCAATTTAACAGTGCCGTAATGAACATCTTTGTAACTTAATTCTTTGCATAGGTCTGTGATTATTTCCTTGGGGTTGATTCTGAGAATTGTTGGATAAGACAGTAAAAAGTCTGATACATACTTTCAAATTGTGTTCTAGAAAGACCTTACAAGTTGACACCTATTTTACCCTTCTCACACAATCCTGGGAATTCTAATGCAAGTTAGTTGCATTTGCAGTTTCCTGGATTCCTGGTGCAAATGTGTGTTGACCATTTGTGTTGCTTTTCCAAAACTGTTTACTTTATCATCTGTTCATCCTTTTCTGCTGCAGGGTTTTCTCTGTTGATTTGTAAGAACTCTTTGTGGATTAACAATGGCAGCCCCTTACCTGCCATTTGGGTTGCAGAACATTTTTTAAAGTTTGTAATTTGCCTTTTGGTTCTATATGTGGCAATTGTTGTTGGTTACAATGAATTGTTTTCTATTTAATCAGTCTCCACCTTCATGATTTCTTGAGCATGCTGCTGAGAAAAGTCTTCCCATATGGGCGTGGTGGCTCACGCCTATAATCCCAGTACTTTGGGAGACTGAGGCGGGTGGATCACATGAGCTCAGGATTCAAGACCAGCCTGGGCAGCATAGCAAAAACCTGTCTCTACTAAAAATACAGAAAATTACCTGTGTGTGGTGGCATACCCCTGTAGTCCCAGCTACTTTAGAGGCTGAGGCACGAGAATTGCTTGAACCCAGGAGACAGAGGTTGCAGTGAACTGAGATTGCGCCAGTGTATTCCAGCCTGGAAGACAGAGCAAGACTCTGTCTCAAAAAAAACGAAGTCTTCCCTACTGTAGTATTTATATTTTCTTCTAATACTTTGATGGATTTTTTTTTTTACATTAAAATTTCCATCCCCCTAGAGTTTGATTTCATTGTATGAGGTATGGTTGTCATCTTATTTTCCAAATGGCTAGTGTGTGTCTGGGCACCCTGTATTGCTTGCTCATGATCTTCAGGTACCTTTTGAGACTTAAATATTTTGACTCCATCTTGCCCTGACAGTGTTTAGGTCTCATCAGTGATTATGATAATGATGATGAAGACCTGTCTTTATAAAATGACACCTTTCTTCTGCAGATACCCATGCGCTTATTACACATTCAACTCCTGACATCTGAGGAAAGTAACTAGGTATTAACTAGGGCTTCATCTTTACCCACCACAGCAGAATGCCAAACCTGCTGTGGTGTGTGGGATGTGGCCAAGACAGCCTTGTCTTGCCTCTGGTGGAGTCGGCATCCTCCTCTGATACCGGAGGCTGGGCTGTCTAGGTGTATTTGAGGCAATCACGGTGGTCTGCCCTGCCCATGTGGCTTGAGCCAAGCGAGTGTTTCAGTTTTCACAGAGTGGGTGTAGCGTTCAGTCATCCAACCATATTCCAGCACTGGGCTGAGTCCTATGGAACAATCAGAGACAGTTAAGCCTGGGTGCTCTAGCTGAGAGCCCAGGAGTGGGTATTGGAGAGGGAGGAATTCATTGCCAGCATAGACAGGCAGGTAAATGACTCCCTGAGCAGACAAGAGAAGCATTTGGGCTGAGGTGGGTATGGCTGGTGGGAGAGTTCAGAATGGGTAGGATTTGAAGGTGTGGCCTGTGTGGGCCACACGATTTTGGTCACTCAAATTTTTTAACACCTGCAAAAAGTTCAGGTCACCAAGTTCTTCCTCTGCACCCCACCGTTTTCGGCCCACCATCAACCCAAGTGTCCCGTGTCTTCAATCAGTGAGAGATTTTTTTCCAGACCACTATAGCCTATTTCTCTTTTTCTGGTTCATGCTGGTGTTAGGAAAATCCATCCTGCAGTGTTTGCTGTGAGGTTGATGACATGAACAAATTGGTATTAAAGGAAAAGATTAAGTCGTGGAGTGTTCATGGGGAATAAATCCAGGAAAAATGCAGATTTCTGAACACTGCCGAACATGACTGTGGTTCTAAGAGGCTGAAGGTGTCTGCCTAACTCACATCACGTCACTGAACCCAGGACCAGCCCTGGCAGCACAGTAAAATTACCTGCATAGCATTTTACAAATTTCAGTTTCCTAGGCTCCCATCCCAGATTAATTAATTTCTGGAGATACAGCCAGGGCATCGGTATTTTTTGAAGCTCCCAGATGATTGTGATCTGCAGCCAAGGTAGAAAGCTGCTATCCTTGACCTTTGGTGTCCCAGAGAGCTGGGGATCACCCCATCCAACTCTCTTCCATCCATGCTGAAAACTTCCAATGTTGAGATTTGTTACCTTTTGTCCGGCCACCTTTGCACAGCTGGGGTTGACTTTTTTTTTATTTTAAATGTTTACTCTAGCTTTTTGAGCACCTGGTATTCACAGGAACTCGTTGGTTGAACTCTTTTTCTTTGTAGATTCTACTACTGTCTTGGTTTGACTCTCTGAGGTCAAGTAGAACCAGTCTAACCTTGCTTCTCTCATATAAGGACCCTCAGATGTGCGATTGTATCTTCAAAGGCAGAGAGAAGCTACAGGCTATAACACTGCCCACAGAGCCAGATTCCCAGCCAGGACCCCAGCTGCTAAGGGCGAGGACCCTTTGATGTCACAACTGTGGAGGTCTTGATGGAGCCCAAGTCTAGGAGCTTCCTGTGGGCATGAAGTAATAGGCTAGAGCAGGTTCCCAGTGGGTGAGTTGAGGTTGGCACTGAGGTGTTAACTGTGCAGGCATGTGACTGGATGGGGAACAAGGTCAGATTCCCAGGTGGATTTGGGGAGTCTCAGCAAAGGAGCTGTCAGGAGTGGATTCCAGAGGAGTAGGTAGCAAGTGGAGCAGAGGTTGCCTGGCTGAAAGCAGTGTGATGTCAGGGTTGGGCATTCCCTGTCCTGCTTCTTGGCCCCTTGTGGGGGCTAGCTGACAAGGTCATACACCACAGGAGCCCAGGGCTGTTGCTCCAGACACAGCAGAACCCAAGTGTGTCTCACTGTGGTGGCATGAAACACTCACTGGCTTTAGGGTCGGAAGTCCAGAGCTCAAATCCTAGCCCTGGTGCTTGGAAGCTTAGTAACTTGGGACAAGTGATAAAATTCTCTGGGCCTGGAATGCCCCATCTTCTATGTAGGTAGAATAGTAACAGATGGTGTTTCCTGACCATTCACTCTGTCACCATAGGTAACACTTTCAGTACTTGATCCTTAACTGTGTGTCTTTGAGGTGTTGCTGTGAGAATCCCCATTTTACAGATGGTAAGGCATTTGGGAGATGAGGTTCTGGGGAAGTACATTGGGTCGTTGTGAGGATTAAATAAAATCATTTGTTGAAATGGCTAAGCACAATGCCTAGCATTTAGGAAGAGCTTTATGAATGTTTTATATTATTTTGGCCTGTGTGTCTTGGGCCTCAGTCCAGCTTTGAACTTTGGGCTTTCTATAGCCACAGTAAAGTCAGTGGGGTTGCCCTGTCTGGGCTGATGATGTGGTCCTCAAAGAGTGAACCTATCCTTATCTTGGTGGGTCTGCTTATGGTTAAGCTTTACCTGGGATCACCACTCTGTTCTAAGAGCTTGAGGTATGTTAGCTCACTGATTCCCACAACACCCCATAGGAGGCAAGTTCTATTAAGAGTCCCATTTTGGCTGGGTGTGGTGGCTCACACCTGTAATCCCAGCACTTTGGGAGACTGGGGTGGGCGGATCACGAGGTCAGGAGATGTAGACCATCCTGGCTAACATGGTGAAACCCCATCTCTACTGAAAATACAAAAAATTAGCTGGGCGTGGTGGCAAGCGCCTGTAGTCCCAGCTACTCAGGAGGCTGAGGCAGGAGAATTGCTTGAACCCGGGAGGTGGAGGTTGCAGTGAGCTGAGATCGCACCACTGTACTCCAGCCTCGGTAACAGAGAGTGACTCCATCTCAAAAAAAAAAAAAAAAAAAAAAAAGAGTCTGATTTTGCAGATGGAGAAACTGAGGCAAACAAGTTTGTATCTTATCGTAGATGACACTGCTAGTAGTGGGTAGAGCTGGAGCTGGGGTTCCAGCCAGGCAGTCAGTCTATGTTACACAGATGCAAGGGACAGTGACAGGGGTCAGCTCTGTGTCAGCTGATGGCCATTTATCAGCTGAATAGGTCTCTACTGTCATAGAAACCATAGGTCTCTACTGTCGATAAAGTGTCTAGTTTGGGCCAGGTACTCCCCATAGCCACATTCTCAGGACAATGCTGCCAAAGGGGCATCAAGGAAAGCTTCATGGAGGAGGCAGCATGGGAACTGGGCCTTCATGCATAAGGAGGATCTGGATATTTAGAGATTGGTGGATGTGAGGAGGACATCCTGGGAGAGGGGTCCTCTGAATGGTCCCTAGTAGATGATGGAGGAGAAGCCAGGTGTGGGAAGGCCTTCAGGGCCAGGCCACAGTTTGGTCTTTATTCTGTGGGTAAAGAAAGGTAGTGGAGGGAGTGAGTGAAAGGGTCAGCCTCATGCTTTAGGGACACCTGTATGTCTGTAGCCTGAGGGGATAGTTAGAAAGGAGTGGGGGTGGGGGGGGCTCTAAGCTGGGCATGGAGGTGGGGACCCAGTTAGGAGGACATGGAATGCTTTAGGCAGAGGCACCAAGGGCCTCAAATACTGCAACTGACTGCTCAGGCAGCTCTCAGATGACACTGGGCAATCGAGAGAAATTGACCGAGCGCTTGTCAGGAGGATAGATTTTTCTGTCAATAGCTGAAACGTCCTCTGTGGGAGTTTGTGAGTTACTCAGTCCATCAGAGCATTTGTCCACATTCTGTCAGAGCCAGACGGAACATGTGCTGGGGTCACGGAGTCTGAGCCGGGAATGGCCCTGCTGGTCGGAGAGTTGGGCGGAGGCGGCCTTGTACAAGTCAGACTGCTTGTTTCTGCTGAAACATGGAGCAGGAAAGGACAGAGCTACCGAGCAGCCCATCCATGAGGAAAGACATGGGGGACTAAGGAGATGGGGAGGGGGCTGTGTGTGTTCTGGGGGTGGACAGAGCTAGTCACCTGCCCTTGAGATGGA
This sequence comes from Pan troglodytes, assembly GCF_028858775.2. Taxonomy (NCBI): domain Eukaryota; kingdom Metazoa; phylum Chordata; class Mammalia; order Primates; family Hominidae; genus Pan; species Pan troglodytes. Next base: position 77,928,807 of record NC_072409.2, read on the forward strand.
GCTCTCCCATCTGATGGCAGCACCTCGTGGAGTTAGAGACATTCCAGGATGTCCAGGCAAACGATGGCGGTTAGAAAGAAGCCATGTAAAGTTGCTGGTGTCGTAGTTGAAGTCTTCAGAAGACAGCAGTGCAAGAAGGGAAAGGGAAAACCAGGGCTCTGAGCCAGTGCGGGATGCTGACCTTCAGAGGATGTCCTTGCAGGGAGAAGCTCTTCGAAAAACAGTAAGTGCTCAGCCTCCTTTAGGTCCCCAGAGGGAAAGAAATGTTCGCCACGATGAAGATGTTTGCTGGGCTCAGTCAAAGAGCCCCTTGAAGATACCTGGACAATTCCTTACGCATTCCCCACTCCATCAGAGGGCCACTCTGACCGGCAGAGCTCGCTTTACAGGCTCAGAAGAAACGCTTTGTAAAGATCTAGGAATAATGTTGCCATCAGTCAGCTCCTGCTTGCCGGGCTTCTGTGGGGCTCTGGATCATCTGAAAGCCATCTGTGGTGTGACTGTGAAGTGACGAGATGGTGGGAGTTGGTGTCATCACTTCCTCATCACCCACAGGACAGCTGAGAATGCTGTCACAGCCTGGATGATATTCCCAGGCCTTGGGCCTGAAGGTTGTCAAAGTGCAGACACTCAACCCGGGCATGCTTTGAGGTCTTGCCTACTTGCCCTTTGTCCCTCTGCCTTGAATTTTTTTTTTTTTTTTTAGACGGAGTCTCACTCTGTCACCAGGTTGGAGTGCAGTGTTGCGATCTCGGCTCACTGCAACCTCTGACTCCCTGGTTCAGGCGATTCTCCTGCCTCAGCCTCCCGAGTAGCTGAGATTACAGATATGCGCCACCATGCCCAGCTAAATTTTTGTTATTTTTTAGTAGAGACAGGGTTTCACCGTGTTGGCCAGGATGGTCGCGATCTCCTGACCTCGTGATCTGCCTGCCTCGCCTTCCAAAGTGCTGGGATTACAGGCATGAGCCACCCTGCCTGGCCTGCCTTGAATTTTGTGTGCAACTTTGACTCAGATTCTTTGTCACCTGCAAACTAGGGTAGAAGTGGGCCTGGTTTTGAAAAGGCAGAGAAACTTTTCTTTATCCAGGCAAACTGTTTTGAGGAATCCTTACAGATGATTAGACTTGAAGCCTCCAGTGGGAGCAAAAATTGTGACAATTCAGAGGATGCTAAATAAGCAGTTTGTAGTAAAAGATTGTAGTCAGTGGTTGAGGTGTGAAGGCACATTCTTTTTTGTGTGATTTATACTATTCAGTTTTCTCCCATCACCCCCAAATTAGAAATCTCTCTTTTTTTTGTATCTGCCTGGCCTTTTTGGGAATGGTTATCCTAGAAAATATCTTACCCTTTGCTTTTGATGGTTTCTTCTGATTACATCTGTTTTCTACAGACTAGCAGACACTTAAGAGTATTGGATTTCTTAACATTCGGTGGCTTCTAGTTCCATATATATTCAAGCATTTCTTACTCTGAAAGTAAATTTCAGTTGTATACATTCATTCATTTAGAGAGTCATTTTATGCTTGGACATTTCTGACGGCCACCTTCATAGTTATGGGGAAGGGACTTTAGATCTGTGAAGGGTACTGAAACAAAACATATATTTTGTTCATACGTTCTTGTGTCTTCCCAGACTTTTCTTTAAAAAAAAATCCCAAAAAGGGAAATCAGGGCTTCCCTTGCAGAAGGAGGCCTGGCTGCCTTAAAATATGCATATATTTGAATTTCAAAGGTTTGTTTGAATGTGAAATCTAAGGTAACCTTGCATTCATAGTCTAAATTCAGAGTGAGCAAATTAGATTGTCATTATTAAGTCTATTCCTTAGACTTAATTGGGGCATGGCATTTTCTGCCGCTTAGTTCTTTAGTGGTAAAAGGGAACCTTTCCCATTGCTGAATAAAAGAAAGACTACTTGAGCCCTTTTGCTGAAGGACTGTGACATTTCCCTGCATTGGTTCTGGGGTTGGATGGTCAAGACATTGACAGGTGGATTTAAGATTACAGGGTGAGACTTGGGGACCATAGCAAGCTGTGTTTCAGATCATCATGCATTCAATTTTTAAATGTTGGCTGGGTGCAGTGGCTTACGCCTGTAATCCCAGCACTTTGGGAGGCCAAGACAGGAGGATCACTTGAGGTCAGGAGTTCGAGACCAACCTGACCAACATGGTGAAACCTCGTCTTTACAAAAATTAGCCAGATGTGGTGGCACATGCCTGTAATCCCAGCTACTTGGTAGGTTGAGGCAGGAGAATCACTTGAATCCGGGAGGCGGAGGTTGCAGTGAGCCAAGATTACACCACTGCACTCCAGCCTGGGCGACAAGAGCGAGACTCTGTCTCCAAAAAAAAAAAAAAAAAACTACCCATGGTACCTGCTGAAATACTGGCCTGCCTAGGGGCCTATGAGGGAAGCAGTGTGGGCCAGTGTTAGTGCCCAGGGTTAGTCTGGGTTCAGGGTCAGACTGTGACTATGGGCAAGTCACTTGACCTCTCTGAGCCTGTTTCCTTTTTTTTTTTTTTGCTTTGTTTTTTGTTTGTTTGTTTTTTTGAGACTGAGTCTTGCTGTGTTGCCCAGGCTGGAGTGCAGTGGTGCGATAGCTCACTGCAACCTCTGCCTCCTGGGTTCAAGTGATTCTTCTGTCTCAGCCTCCCAAGTAGCTGGGATTACAGGCGCACCTCACTGCACCCGGCCAATTTTTGCATTCTTTTAGTAGAGATGGGCTTTTGCCATGTTGGCTAGGCTGGTTTCAAACTCCTGACCTCAGGGGGTCTGCCCACCTCAGCCTCCCAAAGTGCTGGGATTACAGGCATGAGCCACCACACCCATCTGAGCCTGTTTTCAGTGAGGATATTGGCTGGGCTCTCACACCTGTAATCCCAGCACTTTGGGAGGCCGAGGCAGGAGGATTGCTTGAGCCCAGCTTGGGCAACATAGGGAGACTGCATCTCTACAAAATAAATTTAAAAATTAGCCAAGTGTGGTGGCATGCATCTGTGGTCTCAGTTAATTGGGAGGCTGAGGTAGGAGGATCACTTAAGTCTGGGAGGTTACGGCTGCAGTGAGCCAAGATGGCGCTACTGCACTCCAGTCTAGGTGACAGAGCGAGACTCTGTCTCAAAAATAAATAAAATAAAAAGGATGTTCGTTTCTGTCTTGAGATCAGCTGAGAAGGTGCCTGTGAATAGACTGTATTGTTGCCCTAAAAATGTTGTAGACTTGGTTTTAGGTCAAAAAGAGTGACTGGAAACAGTGAGAGAGCAACATGGAGAGGCTTAAAAGTTGTTACCCTGGGAACCCAGTGGTGCCCTCCTAGGGAAAAGCACCTAAAACATTTGGCAAAACCAAAAACTGGAAATTACCTAAATATCCAGCCATGGGAAATGGCTAATGTGTGGCCTAAAGTGAGAGGGAATACAGCCAACAAAAGCTGAGTTGAGTAACTCCACTGCAATATCATTAAGATGGAAAACACTCAACGATGTAATACTTTTTCATTTTTTATATGTGTATTTATCATTATTATTTTGAGGCAGGGCCTTGCTATGTCACCCAGGCTAGAGTGCAACAGTGCCATCATAGCTCACAGCAACCTCCACCTCAAGGGCTGAAGAGATCCTCCAGACTCAGCCTCCCACGTAGCTGGGACTACAGGCACTCACCACCATGCCCAGCAAATTTAAAAATTTTATGTAGAGTCAGGCTGTCACTGTGCTGCCCAGGCTGATCTCAAACTCAAGTGATCCTCCCACCTCAGTTCCCAAAGTGCTAGGATTACTGGCATGAGCTGCTGCAACTGGCCAGAAGTAATACTTTTTTAAATGCAGGATATAAAAAATGATGAATATTTGTATTCTTTTCCAATTACTGCATTCCCACCGACATATGTAGAAAAAAGACTGGAAGGAAATCGACCAAAATGTATACACTGGTTATCGCTGGAAGGTTGGAATATTTTACAGTTTTTAAAACCAAATGCAAATCATTTAATTACTATTGGAAATTTTTTTGAAGTGGTAACATTGCAAGCACAACGTGGGGAGGGGGATGAGAAGGTGAGGTAAGGGAGCACAGGCTCTCCACCTCCCAGCAGAGTTTTTGCTGGGGCCATCTGAATGAGTTGTTGAACTTCAAAGCCGCTGAGTGTCTCATTGTGTTGGAATGCTGGCGATGAGGATCACAGGAAGTGGTGACAAGCCCTTTGTTATATAAGCTCACCAGGCTTGCTCATTGGTGCCAGCTTTGGCCCTTAGTGTTCGATCGGGACTTTATCTGTCTGTGTCCGGGGCCACAGCGTTAGCTCGGGCAAGGACCTGTGCGGGAACTGCATAGTCAGGCACAGGAAGCTGCAACTCACACCCTTGTTTGCTTAACACCCACTGGCGCATTGGGCCATTCCATGAAAGGAGAAAGGACAAAGTGGAGGGATTTACTGGCGCTATTCCTGACCTGTAAAGATGGGGGATTTTCCCTTGCTTCTTTGGAAGAAATCTGTCTCACATCCTCCAAAAGCAAGAGCAACCTGCTTTTTGATCTGCTGCTGTTTCTCAGTTCCTGTTAGTTCTGTGTTTATAATTGTGGTCCTGCTGAAGGCATTAGCCAAGAGGGGTAGGAATGTTGCAGTTCCAGAGCCAGATTGCAGTTTTCCCCTCTGTTAACTTCCCTGTTGGAGGCAGGCAGGGCCATTCCTCACACAGGACAGGTGCTCAGTGAAGCCTTGCAGTCTCCAGTTTTCTGCACCGAAGGGGAGGTGTGTGTACACACTTGTGGGTAAGAAGATTGGACCGCTGCAACTAGAAAATAGCTCAGCCTTGTTCCTGAAGTGATTAGCTGCTTTCGGTTGAGCACTTACTGTATGCTATACTCTGCTGGGTGCTTCAGGTACATCTCTCATTGGAGTCCTCACAGGAATTGTGTAAGGAAGATACTATTTTTCATACAAGTAAGCAGACTTGGAGAGGTCAGGGGACATACCCAAGACCTGCCAAACTCCTCTGTTTTTATTGACATTCCTGTGTTATCTGGATACCAGGGACTGGACTCTTGGAGAACATGAACTCATTTTTCACTCATCCCCCACAGCTGGCACTGAACCTGAAACACTGGCCACTTTGGGTACGTTGAACCTTGAGGTGCCATGGCTAGGTGATGTTGGCAAGGCCCCTCCCCTCCCTGGGCCACAGTGTCTGCATTTGTAAAAAGGCCAGGTGTTCTTTTCTCTCACCAGGCCCCATCTTTTCCAAAAACTTCCCAGGACAGCCCTTAACAGCCCTCTCCAGACCGCAGGTTCCTGTGGAATGTGGTTTGTCTTGTAAGAGGTAGTCATAAGCCACAAGCGACGAAGGGATTTTTACTGTCAGGCCTGTCAGGCCGAGGCCCAAACATTATATGACTGTTGTCCCCAATTAATGAGACACAAGAAACCAAGTTGTGCAACTTTACAATGAAGCCACATCTCATTGCGATTTCAATTCCTTCCGTGTTAGAGGCATGCGTCCTGCCCCTGGCAAGTTTGTATGTTTCATTCCTTGGCGTGATCACCCACCTTTTCACCTAAATTGGTTTGGAAAAGCCGTGGGCAGTTTCTAGAAATTAAATCCACTCCAGAGTATGGAAGATTGACCACCCAAGATGTTCAGAGGAATGTGGTGTCTCCTGAGGGCCCTACTCGGAGAAGGAGGACCCGGGGGGCTTCGAGCATCAGTATATTGCCCTCAGGGCAACTGCTTGTTCTTGTTTGCCTGTATTCAATTCTTATGTGTCTAACACAGAGGTCAGCAAACTTTTTCTGTAAAGGGCCAAATAGTATTTCAGGCATTGCAGCAACACGGTTTCTGTTGCCTCTGTTCACTTCTTCAGGGAGCCATAGACAATATATAAATGAGCAGGCCTGGCCACGTTCAGCAATGCTTTACTTACAGAAGTGAAGCTTTGCCCAACCCTGGCTGAAAACATTAGGTGCCTCTTTTCTTCTTTTTTCTTATCTCGGCTCACTGCAACTTCCGCCTCCCGGTTTTGAGCGATTCTCCCACCTCAGCCTCCCGAATAGCTGGGATTACAGGCACGCACCACCACGCCTGGCTAATTTTCGTATTTTTAGTAGACACAGGGTTTCATCATGTTGGCCAGGCTGGTCTTGAACTCCTGACCTCAGGTGATCCGCCCTCCTCTGCCTCCCAAAGTGCTAGGATTACAGGCGTGAGCCACCTGTGCCTGGTGCCTCTTTTCATAATCATGACCCATGTTAACTTGTAATCTCTGTGTTTTATACATACCCATTTTGACCTGATTGTTTTGACCCCACTCCCTCTTGGTTTCTTTCAAGCTGTCTCTGGCCTAGACACGCTAGAAGATCTTTAATCAATCTTTACATTGCACAGAAGTTGCCCACGTTCTCATGTCAAAAAACATACGTCTTTTTAAAATGCACCGTTTTTATTGTACCTGTGTTGTGCTGTGTAGGATCTCACATTGTATAGTCAGGTTCATTACAAAGTGGTAGGAAATTGATATGTTGTCAAATTGTTTATTGTTGTGGCTTTGTTTTTTTTGGAGACAGGGTCTCGCTCTGTTGTCCAGGCTGAAGCGCAGTGGCACAATCCCAGCTCACTGCGACCTCTACCTCCCAGATTCAAGAGATTCTCCTGCCTTAGCCTCCCGAGTAGCTGGGATTACAGGTGCGCGCCACCTATCGGCTAATTTTTATATTTTTAGTAGAGACTGGGGGGGGGGGGGCGGGGTCTCACCATGTTGACCAAGCTGGTCTCGAACTCCTGGCCTCAAGTGATCCACCCACCTCAGCCTCCCAGAGTGCTGGGATTACAGGCGTGAGCCACCGCACCTGGTCGTTGTGGCTTTTACAAATGTTATTAGAAGAAAAGTTCCATACCTGATATCCCATGTGGCTGGAGTCTTGACCCTTTTGATTTGTCCTTTATCTTCTGTCTTCCAAAAGTGAGTCTGGACGTGTCATCATTTAGACACTACCCATGGCTTCTATCATGTCCAGACTCATAGCTTGACATTCCAGCTGACCCTTACCTCTTGGAAAGGCTTCTTTTTACTCCATCCCTTCCATGACAGCCAGCTGGGAACCTCTGGCCTTGTGCCAGGATGCAAGGCTCACCTGTATGCCTCTGTGTCTTCACTTGTGTGTCACACCTTTATCCTCCTCGTCCTCTTAAGTTCAGCTCAGCTGTCCTGCCATTTGGGAGGCTTCCTGACCTCCCACCCCTCCCTCCTCTGTGTACACATGTCCACACCTCTGGCGGGAGCAGTCACAGCATGTCATGGCTCCTGGAGAGCCACAGCGAGAGCCCTGCACCTTGCACGGGGCCTGACCTCAGAGTGGATGCAGGAGTGCTTGTCAGATAAGTGATCTCAGAGAGGTTGATTGAAGAGCCAGTATGCTGTAAAACCCCAATAGTCCCCAAATTGCCAGTAACTCCAACAAGGGAAAAAACCTCCAAACTCCAGTGCCCTCCAGAGCAGCCAAGACTCTACATTTTAGGCTTCTAGTGGCCTCATGCAGGCCTGTGCTGCCTGCCTTTTGGTGTGGTGGTGGGCATTGGGAAGAGCAGCTTTGATTCTCCTCAGTGGCAGGTGGGAGTGATGATTAAAAACAGTTAGTAATTACTGACCACCTCCTCTGTGGAGAGCTTTTAGCTGGGGACTTGTGTGTGATCTGCAAAGGATTCAGGACCCATGAGACCTTAGGAGTGCTTCAGCTCCTTCAGCATCATGCTTGGCACATAGTAGGTGCTTAGTAAACATCTTATAGATGAATAAATGAATTAGATTAGAAAGAGACTTTTCTGGAAAGAGTTGTTGCAGCCAGATTGAAGGGCTGCAAATACCATACTAAGGAGTTAATTGAGCCTTTGGCCCACAGGCAGTGGGACTCCAGGACAGGTTTGTGCAGGGAGGGACGTCTGCACAACATGTGTCGCGCTCACCCCATTATTTGCCCTTTCCGGTGTGACTGAGTTGCCAGATAATGAGGTGTTGGGCTGCACAAAGCGCTTCCTTGTGCTAGAGAGAGGCAGGGCCTGCCTTGAAGCCAGTTGGCCACCGGCCTCCTCCCTGTAATTTATGTGCAGTGGCAGGTTAGAGTGGGCTGCCAGGCAGAACCAGGGCATGCCCGCTTCTCCAGGTCAACGCCTTGGTGTGCTGGCTCCAGCATAGGGGCCACGGCCCTGGCTTGAGGCCTGGCCCTGAGCTTTCTCTGCCACCAGTGCGTTCAGGGAGAATGGTTTCTTTTCTTAATTTTTTTTTTTGAGACGGAGTTTTGCTCCTGTTCCTCAGGCTGGAGTGCAATGGCATAATCTCTGCTCACCTCAACCTCCGCCTCCCGGGTTCAAGCCATTCTCCTGCCTCAGCCTCCCAAGTAGCTGGGATTACAGGCATGTGCCACCACACCCAGCTAGTTTTGTATTTTTAGTAGAGATGGGGTTTCTTCATGTTGGTCAGGCTGGTCTCAAACTCCCGACCTCAGGTGATCCCCCCGCCTCGGCCTCCCAAAGTGCTGGGATTACAGGTGTGAGCCACTGCACCCGGCCAGGGTGGATGATTTCTATGGCAGGGGAAGGGGGAGCCCCACTGACCCTCGATACCTCTCCCCTCCAGCTCCATGTTCCCAGACTCAGACACCTTGCGTTTCTCTCCCATCTAAAGGTGGCTGCCTTCACAGCGGTGCTTCCAGTGATCACTTTTTCAGGGAGGATGCAACTCACTGCTTTCAGACGGGGAAATGCACAGTTAAGATGTCAGTCCCCAGAATCTAAGTACATGGAGCAGTTATCCTGTTCAAAGGAGGCTGTTGTTTTGTCTTTGTTTTTGGTTCAGTCCCCTATGTGTTTACTAGGTAATATCCCCAGGCATAGGCACAGTGGGGAATGCAGGACAGGGCACTGTGGCATAGGCAGAGAGAAGCTGGGGGCAGAGCATTGGACACAAGGACTTCCACTGCAAAGCAAGACAGGGTGTTGCAGTGTGTCAGATGGATTGATTCTGGGAGAGTAATCTGGGCAGGCTACTTGGAGGAGGTGGTTTTGGTCTGGGCTTGAACACTGGGTAGGGGAAGAATGAAATGTACTCTAGGCAGAGAGCACAGCTTGGCCAAAAGCACGGAGTTTGGCAAGGACAAGTTGGGTCTGGTGAGAAAGGTAGAGGACTGGAGCTCAGAGTGGGAACAGGTGGGGCTGTGGGCGGTCTGGCAGACCGGCGGAGTTTGAGCAGCTCCTAGAGCGTGGCCAGAGACTTAGCTGGGTAGTCATGGGTCTGAGGAGTCTCTGTGACTGCAGGGAGTCTGGGAAAGCCCAGAGCCTGGCCTGGCCTGGGGCGGACATTTGGTGGGGATAGTGAGAATTAACAGGAATTCGACTTCGAGGCTGGGCCAGGTCGCCCCAGGAAAGCCCATGCTTGGCCAGGCTGGAATTGGGCCCCTGCTATTCTGGCTGTGGCTGCTGCTTTCTTGGCCCAGCCTTCCAAGAGCCTGTCACAAGTGATTTCCGAGGGAAGCCAACAGAGGAGCATGATGGAAATGTCACTCCCTTGGAGGTAGATCCCCTCTTAAACACCCAGCTGAAGGTGGAGGCAAGAGAGTGCTAACCCCTGCACCGGCACTTTCCAGCTCGCTTTGAGCTGCCCCAGGAGGCAGAGAGACTGGGGATTCCCCCTTCCCATTTTAGGGTTGGAGAAGTGAACTGCTTGGTCACCCAGAAGTCAGTGAATACCTGAGCGGGGCTGGGGCCTCCCCACTCTGGACCCAGTGTGTTACGCACAACACTGCTCCTCAGTAATTAAAGGGCATGTGTGCAGTTTGGAGGTGAGGTTAGCAATTAAACGATAACTGAAGATGCTGGGTGATTTCTGGATCTACTAGTACATAGTGAGCTCTTACTGTGTCCCGGGCACCATGCTAAACTCTGCCTTGCTTTGTTGCAGCAACACTGGTGGGTAGGTATTTTCGTTACCCTGATGAGGAGACAGGGGCACAGAGGGTTTAAGTAACATACTTGGTGACCTGGCACAGGACAGATGTGGCAGTCCCACCCTAGGGCCTGCGCTCCAAACCTTGATGCCTTCTGGGCGAAGCCAGACGTCGGCACGTTTCCCCCGTCTGCCCCAGCGCTCCTAGCATGCTTTATAATTAGAACAGACTGCAGCGCCAGCTAATGACTTCCTCATGAGATTAATATTCAGAAACTCGGGAGAAAATTGAAGAACAAGAAAGGAAATAGGTAGAGAATGAGGTTGTTTCCACTAAGGCCCAAAGCACTATTTAAAAAGTATGTTTGAGAGCCGACTTCGGCTGCGTTTTGGCAATCAGAAGGCTTGCACTGTGAGTACCTCTCCTCTGCTTGTGCTTCGGGCATTCAGTACTGGCCCCTGTCACGACCTGTTTGTGGAGGGCAGCTGATCACATCCCTCCTGTCAAAGCATAAGCCTGAACCAGTTCCTCGACTTCTCAGAACCACCAGTGGCTTCCCACTGCCTTTGGGAATAATGTTGAGTTGCTTTAACCTGGTATCCAACTCTCCACCCCACCACCACCCCCAATGAGGTTTTCTCCACCTCCCTTTTCTTCCCTGAACTCACCGAAGTTTTATACCTCTGCACTTGCCTGTGCCCATTTCTGAAGCAGGCATGCCCTTCTCCTTCCCATCACCCATCCAGCCTAGCAAATGCAGGTTTGCCTCAGATCCTGCTAGTTGGCAAAACTCTGTCCCAACGCAGTCTCCCTCTTGCCCCATACCCATAGGTCATGCCTGGGCCTTGCTTGTGACTACCTGGCCCATCTCATGTCATAGTGGTAAGGTCACTTTAGGTCTGAGTCCCTTCCCCATACACAGCCCCCGCCTGACTGGTAGATTCACCATGCGTGTGCATGGTTATGGGAAGGGAGCTGGGGTAGAACCTTTACTGGGCAAAGGTAAAATGCCGGCTCTTGATTAGGGAAAAGGGCTTTCTGGGTATCAGGCATGAAGGGGAAAGGCTTGTTTCAGTTTGTGTAGAAAGAGAGCAAAGGACTTGGTGGTGGCCACTTTTGACCCTCCATCGCTGCCCAGAAGAAACTAAGCTGTGGCTTGTTAGCCTGGAGAAGAGGACTTCGGTAAGGACAAATGTCCTCAGACCTTCTCTGCTTGAGTCCCACCAGGTGCGCAGTCCTGTGGAAGTTAACTCTAAGCGTCCCTGGGGCAGTATCTTCCACCCCAGCCCTGCCACGTGTCCCCAGTGTGGCTTTATTCCCACCTAACCCCACCTCGCCACCCTCCCTTGCCACTCATCTTCCAGAGTGCACATCACACCTCTGCTCCAATACTTTCATGCTTCCTCCGTTTATGGCAAAGCCCCAAAGACTTTAGCATCTAGAGCCCTCAAAATCTATCCCCAAACTCCTTTTCTTCATTTTGCTCTATACCTCCCCACAAACTCTGCAACGTTGTAAACTGGTATCTTGACTGCCACTTTCCTCACTTGCAGCCCCCCCACCATAGTGTGCCCTATTGCTGATACCCCTGCCTGAGCCCAGGAGAGACCGCCACCTCCTCCAGGAAGCCCTCCCAGCCACTCCAGCACTACCTGCCTGTCTGCCTGCCCGCCCACTCACTTGCTATTGGTGGTATGGCATGCAGTGGCTGGGGACAGGGGTAGCTCTTCACTTGAGCAGAGCAGCGGAGCTCTGGCTGACCCTGTGCCCTCTCTGTCCCTCCACTGCACTACATGGGTGCCGACACATGTCTGGGGAGGCCTCCCTTCCCAAGCCCCCCTTTAGGGATAACGGCCGGCATTCATGTGGCAGCTTCCCACCGTGGTCTGGTTTCCTCCTCACAACAGCCCTCAGCGGACCATCATCTCTGTCTTACCCTTGAGGCAGCCAAGACTTGCCCAAGGTCACACACATGGCCAGCCAGTGGCGCAGTCGAGGCCACACCCCAGCCTTGCCCCATCGAGTTGTGCCCCCTCTGCTTCTCTGAACCTAATGTTCAGCTGCCATTGACGGTGAGTTCTGAGCCTTGGAAGGAGTCGCCTTCCTGCACACAGCAGACAGCGGCTATGGGGAAAGACCGGCCGACCTGAGGTAGTGTACTAATTTCTGAGGAGGAAAAACCCCCAGGCTTATCCTCCAGAAACAATCACCACAAGAATTAGGCGGCTGTAAACACGCCTGGGGCGCAGCTCTAGAACGCAGTTTCAGAACCCAAATCCTGGGTTCTGGCTTAAAATAAGACTGGGGCCCAGGGATTCATGGAGGGCAGGGCATGGGCCGCCAGACTCCTGTCGAGAGGCCCATTTCTCCTCCTCTCCCCTCGCCCCTCCAGCACCAGCTGCAAGTTGCCCCAGAGGCCTGTGGCCTACTGGACCAGCTGCTGCCCTCGCTGAGGCAGGAGGGGATGGTGGGCCCAGCCAGCCTGGCCTGGACTCATGAGGGAGCTGAGCTTCCCTGAGGTACTTCTTATAACAGGGCTGTTTCCGGATGACCCCTTTGCTACGTGTTTTACTGCCGTTGTGTGGTCAAGTTAAAGAGGTTGTTCAGGAAGTAGGATTACAACGGGACCTTGTCGTGGCTTTGTAACCTCTGCTCTGTAGATGGCAGGGACTGGGCCCACAGGGAGGGGCCAAGGGTAGTAAAATCCAGAATCTTGGAATCCATTCATTCACATACTCCTTTGCCACAAAGTGGGATGGGTGTGCTTGGCCCCAGGGCCATGACCCCCTTCGGATCTTGCAGACTTCTTGCAAACTTGAAGTGGCAGCAGCACATACAGGCTAATGACTAAGCAGTTCCCACTGGCTTTAAAGTCTTGCCTTAGGCTTTCAATTGTGCTTATCATTCAAAATGCTCTTTTTTGCAAAAGAGCCCATTTTGTCAGTTTTCTTCTTGTTTAGATTTAATGATTAATCAGAAAAGTGGTTTTTTTGTTTTTAGGGTTTTTTGTCTGGTTTGGAGATAACATTGGAGGCTTACCGCCTGACAGCAGTATCCGACAGGGCACTTTATCTTAAGGATGCTTTTCACCATTCCAGCTATATATTATCCACATTTTTCCGGGGAAGAAAATGTTCTCTGGCGACCCCTTTTTTGTAGTGTAGTGTCCTGGGCTGTCACGCCCGCCCGCCAGCCCTGCCTGATAAGCGTCAGGAGTTCAGAAACATGTTTTTCTTCACGGCTGACAGTCTGTCTCAAAAAACTTCCATCTCCTCACTTCCTCGGGCTCCTGATCCCACCCGCTCTATTCCTGCCTTTGTTCTCTTTGGCACACACTCCCTCTCCGGGGTTCCATCTGCCTTTCCCTACTTCTCCTTGATACCTCCCTGGGGGGTGGCCCCTGCCCACTGTCACTCCCCAACACCCAGTTTCTCCCTGCCCCACCCCCGGGACCTCCTAGATGCCCAGGCAGCTCATTGGTTGGCCTGGGAAGCGGGGCTGGCTCATGACCCGAGTAGGGAGCAGAGTGGGCTGCATCCCTGTGTCCTGGGGAAGGAGGCACTGGGCTGGGGCAGGAAGGAGTCTGGGAGTCAGGCAGACCCGCTGCTTTCCTTTGCTGTGTGACATTGAGCACATTTCTTAATCTCTCTGAGCCAGTTTCCTCATTTGTAAAATACATTTATTCATCTACTCAATACCTTACTGTGTGCCAGGCCCTGCATTAGACTCAGGGAGCAAAAAGATAAAGTGAACATAGGCCCTGTCCCAGAGTCTCCAGTTTGGGGTGGAGGTGGGGGTTCTTAGTAATCATGGTAAGATGACTCCCTGGGTGTTTGGGAAGGGGAAGTGACAGACACAGATGTGTTTTATGAACCACAAAGTGCAGTGCACATGTGGAGAGTGTTGGTTCCTGGGGTTCCCAGGTCCATTGCTTTTGTGATAGAACAGGGCCTGCCTTGTGGTGCTCTTAAGTCTGGAGGTCCCCCACGCCTGACCTGACCACGCCTGGTACCTGTGCGCCCAGCCTGTTGTGTGCTGCTGAGCTCTGGCCTGCATGGAATGGCTGGGCTGGGGCACACATGCATGGGGCGTAGGATGGGGAGGGCAGAGCCGGACAGCCAGACCCAAGCTATAAAGCAGGGTTAGGGGAAGATTCTGGGTGCTGTTTGGAGTTCTCCAAATAGAGTTTGGCCTGACTTTTAAAAACTCTTAGACAATGTGTTAGGAGTTAGTTAAACCACTTTTAGTCAGTAGGAAGAGAGCCAGATTTAAAAAAAAATCTTGTTAGAGTGTGACAGAATGTGAAATGTCACTTTTTAGCTCCTCTTCTAGCCCAGCCACCTTGTGTCGTGCCTATTTGTGAGCCTGTGGCTATCCCCCAATGAGCCTGTGTCTCCTGCAGGAAGGACCACTCCTTCTGCTCTATGTTCCAGAGCCCAGCACAGGATCTGCCCCAAGGTCAGCCCAGGGAGGCTGAATGGAGGAGCAGACAGAACTTCAGGGCTCAGAGGAGAGAGGCTCACTTCTAGCGGAGGTGGGGTTCTCAGAATGGTACATGGGGGCTGAATCGATGATAATGACACACAGTTGAGCCCCTCCTGTTGCCAAGCACTGAGGTGGGTTCTGTTACTATCCCCACTTTATAGTGAAGAAACTGAGGCCCAGAGAGGTTGAGCAAACTTCTCAAGGTGACACGGTGTGGATTTGAACCCACATTTCACTCTAGAGCTCATGTTCTCATGTGCCGAGCATTGGAGGTTAGATAGAATTTGAACATGCAGTGATCAGAGAAGAGAGAAGGGCACAGTATGAGTGAAGACCCCCTGGGGAAGTTGGGGGCTGGTGACTCTGCGTGTGACTGGAGCGGGCAGTGGTGGGGGCAGGTGTCGGAAACAAGCTCACAGCCCTGTTGACCATGGGCCTATATGGAGGTAAGATAGGAAGTTTCCAAATGACACGGAGTACTTCAGCAATTGGTACTTTACACAGACTGCAGACAAGAGCCCTGTGTGCCATCTCTTTCTCCAGTTCTCTTGTTTGAGCCCACTGTTGTGTCATAAGGAGATCACAGGATTCTTCTCCGGGAAAAGAGGGAGTTGTGTCAGCCTAGTAGGGCCCAAAGCCAGGCTGTCTACAGGGCAATACACAGAACTGCTTTTACCCCAGCTCCCATGCTGCGGGGTCCCGCACCAGTCCCTTGCTCTCTCTGGGTCTGTTTTGCTGTCTCTGCAGGGAGGAGTTTCATAGTAGAGTCACTTCTAAGTCTGTTGAGCATAAGATTAAGAGACTGCACCCGAGTTTGAATCAGGGCTCTGCAACTTACTGCTTTGGTGACCTTGGACATGTTATCCAGCCACCCCATGCCTTGTTTTTTTTCATCTGTAAAATGGGGACAATATGAGAATCAAATCCATAGGGATGTTGTATTAAAAGAACTGAGCATAGTCCCTGGTAGCTGCTCTCAGTATTTCTTGTATTATTATTCGGCCTCTCCCATCCTTGCTCTCTCAAGTCCCTCACTGTCCTGTGGCTCAATGGAGAGAACCCCAGAGAGTCTGGGGCTCAGAGACTCTCCAGTTATCTCCACTAGCAGAGCTCCTGCTAGGCGGGGGATGCCTGGGTCTGCCCTGTCTTTCGGAGCTCATTTGCTCTGTAGACGTTGAGATCATCGCCGCCAGCGGCCACCCAGCCTCAGCCAAGCTCTTGCAACATTCCCAAGGGCTCTGGGGGTTCCTTGTGCCCAAGTCCTGCGTGGGCAGAGCTCTAGGCAGGCGGCACGTTTTGGCAAGTCTTTAGTGGTGTCATTGGTAAAGAGTTTGCTGTGGCTGCGCTTGTTAGGACTGAAGAAATACAGTTTTTACAGCCCTAACTTTTGTTCCTCCCAGATGCTAATAAACTGTTAGCAATTTTGGTTAAAATGTGGCTGTTTTAGAAATTCATTCCCCTGTTAGTTCTACGTCGTTGAGGTTTGGTCTGGAGAGAGGGCAGTGCCCCATGCGTTAGAGTGGGTTGGGGCGAATGTGGCTGGTGTTTCTCTGGGGTCTTCACCTTATGGGGCAGCAGGGCTTGAGCAAGAAGGCCTAGTATCCCAAGCTCTGGAACAGGAGTTCGGGCCTGTCTGTGCCTCGGTGCTGCAGGGAGAAGATCTTGGGCTCAGATTCTTTGCCTCTTGATTCACTGTATGACCTTGAGCGAGTCACTTCCCCTCACTGGGTTTGGGAAATCACTGGGGATAATGCTGAGGTTTTGCACGCGCCTGTTTCTGCTGGAGACCAGTGAGTGATTCTCAGTCTTGGATGGATTGTATCCAAGCTCCTAGGGGAGCTTTTAGAAATACTAATCCCAGGCCCCACCTTGGGCCACTTAAATCAGAATTTCTGGGGGCCAAACTTAGGCATGGTGCATTGTAAAAGCTCCCCAGGAGTTTTTCTGATGTGCAGCTATGTTGAGAATCACTGGACTAAACCAGGAGTACTGTATGACCCTCAGGAACCTAAAATATTTTCTATATGGTAATTTACAGGAGAGGGTTGCTGACCTCTCCCTAGACTATCCACTCATTGAAGGTAGACACTGACTGAGCTTTGTCCTTCTGTCCCCAAGACCTGCCCCACCGTGGGCATTGCTGAACTTCAGGATGTGATTCTGTGCTTCTCCCATGGCACCCAACCTTTCACATGCCACTGGGGAAAGAGGTGGAGAACCTCTCCCACTGAGCAGTCTGTGAAAGTGAGAGGGAGGGATGCAGTTTTATAAGGTTGGAGCAACTCCTTCAACACTGGCTCCCCTATCCCCAGTCCTATGCTTCAGGGTACCATAAAAATCTCAGGAGGACTATAGAGTTTCTAGTGGCAAAGGATCTCAGTCTAGGTCCTCCTTGCCAAGTGCTCAACCCGCTTCTGCTTGGAGGTCCCCTGTGGCAGGGAGCTCACTACCTCCCCAAATACTCTGTTATACTTTGAATAGCTCTGTCTGATCATTCTTCCTGAAATTGAGTTGAAATCTTTTTGAGAACTTCTACTGGTTGGTTCTCATTCTGTTCTCTGATCCCACAGAACACGCCTGCATCCTGTGCCAGGGGTTGACCACTGTCTTGCATGCCCCCAACAGATACCCCTGAATCTTCTCTAGTAGATACCCCTCGGTCCCTTCAATTATGCCCATGAGACGTGGGGGAGAGTCTGGGCTCTTTATCATCCTGGTGACTGCTCCTTAATTAAAGTACAAGGCCCAGGCCGGATGGGGTGGCTCATGCCTGTAATCCCAGCACTTTGGGAGGCCGAGGTGGGCAGATCACCTGAGGCCAGGAGTTCTAGACCAGCCTGACCAACATGGTGAAACCCCATCTCTGCTAAAAATACAAAAAATAGCCAGGCATGGTGGTGCACACCTGTAATCCCAGCTACTCTGGAGGCTGAGGCAGGAGAATCACTTGAACCCGGGAGGCAGAGGTTGCAGTGAGCTGAGATCGCACCACTGCACTCCAGCCTGGGTGGCAGAGCGAGACTGCGTCTCAATAAAACAAACAAACGAACAAACAAAAAACATAAAGTACTAGAGAAGATTCAGGGGTATCTGTTGGGGGCATGCAAGACAGTGGTCAACCCCTGGCACAGGATGCAGGCGTGTTCTGTGGGATCAGAGGACAGAATGAGAACCAACCAGTAGAAGTTCTCAAAAAGATTTCAACTCAATTTCAGGAAGAATGATCAGACAGAGCTATTCAAAGTATAACAGAGTATTTGGGGAGGTAGTGAGCTCCCTGCCACAGGGGACCTCCCAAAGAGCTGGACGTGATTCTCCGTTGGTCCTTTGGTTGTACAGAGTAGAGGGAGACAGTCTCCTCTCTCATGGTGGATCATAACATCATTATCACTGTCCTTGCAGCCTGTGGTCAGGTTGGCTGTGGGAAGCTGTGTTAGACCACATGAGCACTGCATCACTTTCGTAAAGGTCCCAGGCAGTGGAGGCCTCTGAATTCTTGCATACAGGTGGCAAGTTATTACATTTTTTCTTCCTCCTGTCTACCTGCAGTTGGTTTTATGAGGGGCGTTAGTACACTTCCCAAAGGGCTTGCCCGCAGGGTGAGAGGTGCACATTGAACTCCCTCACCAGGCAGATGGGAAGTGTGGCCATGAGAGAGAGCTTCAGGGGCCCTGGGTTTATGACATTGCTGGGCCAGGAATGAGGTTAATATTTTTAATGGCGAAGGGTGAGCCCCGTTATTACCCGAGCTTATTCATCAATGGCAGAACCCGTTTCACCTGTTAAGTGCCCTCGGTGTGGGTAATTCATGAATGGGAATCCAATTTTCTTTTTAAAAACCAAGCCACCTCCCCCTTCTTAAATCCAGGAGGTGGTGCTGGGGAGGGTGTCAGGATTTTACAGCAGTTTTTTCCTGGGTAGGAAAGGCTGTGGACAGCTTTGAGGGCCCTTCCTGCCTTACTCACCAAGCAGGCCTGCGTGAGCCAGTCCGTAAGACTGAGAGTTATGGAGAGGCTGGGGCTGCAACAGCTCTAGTTGTGGGACCCAGGATAGATGGGAAACTCGGGACCACCTGTTTTATCCTGTTGCCCACTGATCAGAGGATGGGCATAACAAAAATATGGGGAGGGGGAGTGTAACGAGACCACTCAGGTGGACCCTCTCCAAGCCCTTCCGAAATGATTGGTCAACTAGGGCATTGGATTAATTTTAATTTTTATTTTTTGTGGAGGCAGGGTCTCCCTATATTATCCAGGCTGGTCTCGAACTCGCGGGCTCAAGTGATCCTCCCAACTTCTACCAGCATGAGCCACCGCACCAGCTGGGGTATTGGTTTAAATGTCTCCAAGGAGTACATTTTTCTGGGATCTGTGGGTTGGAAGGGCCCCCTCCCCGAATTGGCTGGCCCCAGTCAGTGGTGTTATCCCTGATAAATGGGCATGATCATGGGGCACCCATAGAGGTGATGGGGTGCTCACTTTTATCTTAGGAAAGCATAGGCTTTAAATTATTCCCAGATGCCCCACTGGAGCCAGCACCTGCTCTGAGGGTGATTGCAGGCTAACCATGCTGACCCTGAGGGCCGCCTCATCTCCTTAGATCGTCCAGTCCTCACTGCATTGTGGATGCTTGGTTTTCTAATTCAGCTGGTCTCACCCTAACCAGATGAAAATGGAACCACTTCTACCATAAAATTCCATTTTCTTGCTAGTTCTGATGAGAAAAATCAGGTTTTCTTTACAGTCATGTTTGAAAATAACAACAGCCAGCATATTTTAGCACTTAGTACTCAGTGCATACTGGGCCCAGTACCAGGGCTCACTCTTTCTAGAGAAGCAGGTTTTCCTTCTGGCTGTCATTCCCTCCTCTGCCTGGCACGGGTATGCTTCCATGTGCAGAGGTTTGGTGTTGGGGTCCGGGGCCTCTCCATGGGGACAACTTCAAAACAACGCTGGTGCTCATTCTGTGTAACTTGAAGACAAGGACTGTGCCACGCTGCACTGGCTTTGGTATGTGGGGAAGTAGGATCCCCCAGGCAGGAGGGATACGGCTGGTACAGGGTGGAGGGAGAGGAGAGCTGGAAGCCAGGCTTCAAAGGCTGCAGGCGGAAGCACTGCTTCCCCAGGTGTGGCCCGGGCAGGGCAGGTTGCAGGTGTGCCGGAGTCACAGGGCAGCTGAGGAAGGGGAAGGGAGACTTCCAGCACTCAGCTGACTTAAGGGAGTTGTCAGGTGGCCTTTGCTCACGGTTGGCGCAACTGAGCCAAGCTGGCAAAGCTGCTGCTTCTTCCTGTCAAACTTCCCTTCAGAGATCTCTTCCTGTTGCCCAGAAGGAGCCTGGACTTAGAAACTCATACAACAGGCTGTGGGTGGCCCAGGAGAGCCAGAGCTTTGGGGTGACGCTGGCCTGGGTTGAAACCTGCGTAGCCTTCTGTGCTCTGAGGCCTTGGCAGAGTTCCTAGACATTTCTGAGCTTCGGTTTTCTCATCTGAAAATGAGGTGATTAGGAAGGATGAAATACGATGATGTATGTGAAAGCACAGAGCCAAGAGCCTGGCTTGTAGAGAAGGTGCTCTCTAGGCGGTGCCCCCTCTGTAAGCATCGTCCCTTAGCCTCCTGCCTGTTCTAGTCCTCTAGAACACTCAGGCGCTTGGAGGGTCTGGTCCGAGGTTCTCAGGCCCTGGCACTGGAGGATCCCAGGCTCTGGGACTCAGCCCCCATGAGTCCTGCCCGGTCCCAGGTCTTCACAGAGAAGTGGGTGAAGAGAGAAAGCTGGGTGGGTGGTAGGTTGAGGTGTCTTGTGATAGCCAAGTTATCAGCAAGGAGCCTGCCTCCCCTTGATTTACTCATCAGCAGTGGATCAAAGTTTGCTCTTTTGAAATGGGTAAGTCTGGGATTCAGTTCAAGATACCTTTGCCTCCCTTTCAGGATAGAATGTTTCCAGTGGCAGGTGATTTATGACTTTGCATTTGGAAGGAGATTTTACAATGTGCATTAATAAATAAGGGCCATTCTGGGCCCGATTCATACAGCCGTTGTCAAGTGCTGTGTTGGTGTTTCATGGAAACCAGCTCCCGTGATGGTCTCAGATGTCCCCTTAAAGCGGAAGGGACACAGGGTGGGAAGAGGGTCTGGAAAAGTCAGTGCTCTTAAGCAATAACATGCACACCAGACCATTGACATCATAGGAAGTCTTGGTTTCTAAGGTAATACTAAAAGGACTGAAACACTCACCTGGGGTAATGCTTCCCTAGAAAGCATGGTGATCTCCAATGAAATTAGAAAAATGGACGGTTAGGGGTTTCTTATGAAGCTAAACTTACTCACCTTAAAGGACTATGCTTTATTCTCAATTTCCTTTTTACCTTTTTACTGTTAAATTGTTATTGTCTTTATCTTTTTTCGTTTGATTTTGTTTTGTTTTGTTTTTTGAGACATAGTCTCTCGCTCTGTCACCAGGCTAGAGTGCAGTGGCGAGATCTCGGCTCACTGCAACCTCTGCCTCCCGGGTTCAAGCGATTCTCCTGCCTCAGTCTCCCAAGTAGCTGGGATTACAAGCACACGCCACCACGCCCAGCTAATTTTTGTATTTTTAGTAGAGACGGGGTTTCACCATGGTTGGCCATGATGGTCTCTATCTCCTGACCTCGTGATGCTCCCACCTTGGCCTCCCAAAGTGCTGGGGTTAAAGGCATGAGCCACCATGCCCAGCCCTTTCCTTCATAAAATGTGGGTGAAGACAGATGGTGGTTGGGTTCTTTTAGTGTTCGTGATCTTGTCTTTCCCCCCCTTTTTTTTTTTGTATAATTTTTTTGTATAGTAGTCCATGAAATCCAGGATTCTGGCCCTAACAACCCACTCTACCCATTCTACAGATGGGGAAATTGAGGAGCTGATAGAATGACTTAGCTAATGGTGCCCTGCTGGCAAGAGGAGGGGATTACAGTCTGGGCCTCAAGCTCCCCATGGAAACTTCTGGATGTTGGTGTTTGGGGAGGGGTCATCACGATCAGCTACATAATTTGCAGGGCCCATCCCACAAAAAATAAGAATGTGAGGCCCCTCATTTAAAAATTATTAAGAATTTCCAAATGGTGATGGCAGGCTGTTAAACCAAGTGCAGGGGCCTTTGCGACTGCACAGGCCACTCACCTGTGAAGCTAGCCCTGGAAACTATAAACGTCAGTCCCTGATATACTGGCATTTAAAAATAAGAACCTAATGTTCTTAACCCCAGAAATAAAGTGCATTGGGCCCGGCCTCTTAAAATCCCCGTTATGCCTGACTTAGAGCATTTCCTCTGCTCTCTGCAGCCCTCTGTGAGGAAGCTTGAGGTTAGAGAAAGCAGCAAGTGGGAGGAATCGCAGCAGTGAGGCCTCTTATATACCTGGAGGAAAGAGGTGGGCAGGTGGTGTTTATCTGGGCTCATTTTGCTGTGTCGTCTACAGAGTGTGCGCTCTGGGGGCTCAACATCTCTGAGGGGGAAGTTGTACATGGTCCAGGACTAATGGATCTGGGGTCCCCTGCCCCAGGCCAGACCTGTGTGGGCTTGGTTGGGCGGGCAGTTGCTCTCTGACTGGGAGCAGCAGCTGGTGTGATAGCTGGGTCCAGCCAGATAGCTGGGTCCATTGGCCACAGCTGCTGGTCATGCCCTCACTGGACTTTGTGGTTTAGGGCAGACTGCAGCCCTTCTCCCTTTCCTCACTGGCTGTGAGAGTACACCCACATCCATCTCTCAGTGATGTGGAGAAAACCAGTTGCAATGCATGCTGTTGTGCTGAAGCATATGGGAGTGTGGGCATACTTGCTTGTGTACACGCATGCACGTGTACATCTAGGTGCAGGGGCAGATGCTGTGCAAATGTGTACACATTTACTTATTTATCAAATACTTCAGCAGTGCTTACCATGCATATTGGTCTAAGCATTTGACAAATACTCACTCATTTAAATCTCATAGCAGGCCGGGTGTGGTGGCTCACACCTGTAATCCCAGCACTTTTGGAGGCTGAGGCAGGCGTATCACTTGAGGTCAGGAGTTCGAGAGCAGCCTGGCCAACATGGTGAAACCCTGTCTGTACTAAAAATACAAAGATTAGCTGGACGTGGTGGCGTGTGCCTGTAATCCCAGCTACTCGGGAGGCAGAGGTGAGAGAATTGCTTGAACCAGGGGATGGAGGTTGCAGTGAGCCTAGATCACGCCATTGCACTTCACCCTGGGCAACAGAGCGAGATTCCATCTCAAAAATAAACAAATTAAAAAAAAAAATCTCATAGCAACCCCATGAGGGTAGGTCTTGGTATTATTCTCATTTTATAAATGAGGAAATGGAAGCACAGAGAGATCAAGTATGTCATGTAAGTTGCCCAAAGTCATGCAGCCAGAAAATGGGCAAGCACTTGAGTAAAACCTTGCTTGTCTATACTGTTGTATGAATTGTCCCTTATTGGCAGGACTTCTGGCTTTGCCCTGGAGAGAAATGGCCCCATAGACCCTCTGTAGATTAATTTGCTCATTGACTCCCCCAGCATTTACTCACACCCCTTTATGCCAGGCTGGGGCTGGGTAGAGTTGATTGGACCACTTGGTGTTGAAAGCTTTGGGCCTGGTGGAAATTTCAAGGCAAAGGCTGTGGTGGACTAGAATCATTTACATGTTTACAAATAGGCTTCTGGCTAGGATGCAGTAAGGGGTCCAGGGCCATGAAGGGAAGGCTCCAGGAGCAAGGAGGGTTCCCTGGGCCTGGGAAGCTCGGTGGTCCTGTATCCACTTGTCCATGCCCTGGCCCTGGAGGGCTTGATCACAGAGGAGCAGCGGGCAAGGTGCCCCCTCACCCTACCACCCCGTGGAATGGCAGGTGACCAGGGAGGCAGACAGCGTGCATCTGTGTGCTGTATTTCATTTCTTTCTGGTCCTTTTTCTATGGATATAAACACATTTCTTTGATGTTATATTTTAGAAAAATGGAATCCTTTTATAAGTACTGTTTTGAGACCTGATTTTGTCAATTGCTGAGATGCCAAAAAGGATTTTGTTTTAATGAATAAATAGACTCCTTAACTGCTTTCACTGGCTGTTAGTATGTCTCCTCAGCTAACTCAGCCTGTGCTGGAGCTGGCCTTGCCGGGTTAGAGGTGCCACAGGCCTTCTGGCTGGAGTTCCTCTTCGCAATTCTGGTGTGGCCTGAGCCATATTTGTTTGCACAAAGGAGGAGATTGGTTTTAGAGGCAGTCAGGAAGGGTATCACTGAAGGTGGCTTGCTTCTCTGTGTGTGGGGTTGTGAGCAAGCCTGGGTTTCCAGCACCCCAGCTGCAGGGTGATGAAATGGGCACACCGTGGTGTTCTGATTTACCACTAGCCAGTCGTGAGGGACTATGGCCTGGCCCACATGGACTTGCCCCTGAGGCCTTCATAGGTATCACAGGGTGCATGAGCCCGTCCATTATTGGCACAACAGCTCTGGGCCCTCCTTGAAGCTGCCAGGCTGATTGATGTTGCAGGATCTAAAGAGGCCCATAGGGTCCCCATTTGGTTTTGTCCATGTGCTTCCTCGGGGAGGTGCCTGCTTAGTCTCTGGGACAGGGCCCTAGACCAGGAGAAAATGATACTTGGGCTTTGGGAGGGGAGGCAGCCTGCACTAGGGAGGGTGGCTTCTGGGGACTCCTGTGATTGTGCGCAGTCTCCAATGCATTTGCAAAGCCATTATCTGCTTCAAACCCTAGGTGGGAGATGGGGTGTGAGATCCGGGGTAGGAGCCAAGCAGATGGGAGCCCCGCACAGTACCATTGCTTCAGCTGGGTAAACGCACCAGAAGAGACCTCTTGGCTCAGCTCCATCCCTCTCCAGGAGGCACCCCCTGCCCTGGGCAGCAGATGCTGTCAAGACCCACCCTGTCCCTTCTGCCTCCCCAGTCTGGCCTTCTCCAGCTGGCTCATCCACATCTCTGTGCCCGAGGGCTTTTCTAGAACATAGGAATGGGAACAGCCGCTCTGCCTACACCAGGAGCTCCCAGGAGTTGGTGCCTGACCCCCAGCTCCCTCACTCTTGGTAAGGTAATTCTGAGGGGTGGGTTGTGCATGGTTTCCCAGAGTTTACTCTATCAGATCATGCTCCATCTAGTTGCCCACCATGGGTAGCTGGCTTTGTAACCCAGCTTTCCTGATACCCTTCTCAGGCCCATTTTCCCTGTCCCCGGTAAGTGTCTTCTCCCAGATCAACCACTTGCATTTTAGTGCCTGCTTCAAGGTCTGTGTCTGGGTTCCCCAGACTAAAAGGCATGGCCTGTGGCCTCTAGAGGATAAGAGCAGCATCTTTTCTGTGTTCTCTAGTGCCCTTGTGCCCTTGCCTATGCCAGCATAATGTGACAGGCACTATGTATCCCTTGGTTCATTGACTCAGCTTCTCCTGCACCGCAGAAGGAAGATGTTTTCCCAGTGAAAGTGGGAGGGCTCAGGCTTAGAGAAAGTAGAGCTCCATAGCTGGTGAGAAATTGGGAAGCATTGGAGCTCAGGGCCCGGAATCCACCACCCTGGAGGCCCTGCCCTGCCCTGCCCCTGGTTTCAGCCCAGCACACCTTGCTGGGACCCTGCTGTGCACCAGGTGCTATATTGTAATAAAAAGGAAACAGAGCTCCAGAACCTGCCCTCCTGGTGGAGTGGAAGTAGACAGGCCTACACATAGCTGCAATTCAGGGCAGGGTGGGAAGGGCCCTTCACCCAGGCATTTACTCACCCTGCCTGGCACATGCCAGCCTGCCTTGGGGAGGTGAACTGAATAATGCCCATCTCCCCTGGGGACCTGGAAGCAATGCAAGAGCAGGGGGAGGAGGCCTGCCTTTCCTCTCCTCTGTATCCCCAGCACAGAGCCCATTGCCTGGCACGTGGAGGCACGAGGTGATCGGACTGAACAGCGATAAACACCATCACAGACCTGCTTGACATCGCAAAGCCCTAGCCACCCTAACTTTCCTGTACATTAGAAAGCGCCGAGTACATGTGAGAAACAGGCCTGTGAGGTTCAGGGTTTCCCAGCCTAGATGACGGCACAGGAGAAAGAGTTCATCAAGGCTTGGTTGCTGGAGGATACAGCATTATTTTAAAAAGTGAATCAGCATTTATGGAGCACCTGGTGTTAAGCGGAATGTAATTGGGAGCCCTCAAACATGAGGCTGGTAATTGTGGCTGATGCTGCCTATCCTCAATAAAGAGAGAGTGACTCTTGGGGAGAGCAGCTGTTTAATGCTGCTTGTGCCTTAAAGGGGCCTGGCCCAGCCTTTTAGCTCCCCTGTGGGAAATGTGCATGAGTCATCCTAATGGGCCCCGTTCGGGGAGAAATGATCCTTCACTTAGTGCGGGTTCCCGCGCCTCTGCAGCTGATCATTAAAAGGCACTATGCTGGCCCGATCTCGTGCTCCTCCAGGCCTGAGCTCTTTCTCCCCTTTAACCTTGGCTCCTAGCACAGGAAGCACACACGAGAGAGAGGGTGCACTTGGTGACTCCCAGGCCTTGACTGGGGCACTTAGGCCTGGCTTTGAAAGGTACCACATTGCACAGGAAAGGCCTTTGGCTCACAGGCGCTGCTGTTTTGCTTTTACATACTTTTCCTGTGAGCACACTGGAAGTTATTCTTACTGTACAGAGCCTTACGTTACCGTGAGAAAGCCTCACGGGCATTCCTGATCCTTCCTTGGGAAGGGGGTGGGGGACCAACAGGCTGTGCCTATCAGAAGCAGAAAAATGCCTCGAATTAAGCTGTCTGAAACCAGTTTGGGAGGCACGCTGTAAATATGTAGTTCAACAGATGACATAGGTCCTCTCATGGTTGGGATTTGATGGGAGTCTAGTTCTGTCACCCGCTCAGGAGTGTTCTGCTGTGTCATTTGTTACTTGGAGCCTCTGGTGGCTCCTCATCAACATGGGGAGGGGGATAGTCTGGATTTCTGATGTCCAGGTGACCCTGGGCAAGACCCAGACTCTGCAGGCTGGATGGTGTGTTGAGCTGATGGTGATCACACCTGACACTGAGCACTTGCTGTGCACCACCCTGTTCCGAATACACCATGTGCGTTGGCTCAGGTAGGCCTTGCCCCATCCTCATTTCACAGATGAGGAGGGTGAGAGCAGAGGGCTAAATGATTTGTGGAACCATCCGGCACCTGTGACCCTGAGCTTAACTAGTACCTTCCCCTTACCCTTCCAGCCTTCAGCTCTGAAGGAGAAAGGAGAAGAAAATCTTGCTCTTACTCTTCACGACCAGGGCTGGTCTGAGAGCTGGCTTAGTAACCAGCTTTCCTGATACCCTTCTCAGGCCCATTTTCCCTGTCCCTGGTAAGTGTCGCCTCAGGCCCCTAGGGGAGCACTCGTACCCCCTAGAGCAGGAAGCCTGAGAGGAAGGGCTGTCTGGCAAGGTGGACAGAGGTTGATGGAGTCTGCAGGAGAGCTGAGCAGAGCCAAGTAGGAGTTGAGGGGAGAATGAGGGGCGGCTAAGTCAGTGGCTCCATGGGGACCCAGCCTGGCCTGGAGCCCACCTCCCACAGAGAGCTGTCCACAGCGATGGGTGGTTGGTCCTTGTAAGGGGAGGTAGGGGGGTTCTTCTGTGAGGCAGTTGTGGTGATTATACTCTGAAATTTTTAAAGATGATTTTAAGAGGAAAGTTAGTGGTATAGGCATTGAAGAAATCGTGTGGACCTGGGAGTTTGGAAACATGGGTTGGGTTACCTGGTCCTGGCATTAACTTTACTAAGTTCATCCCCACTCACAGCCTTCTGTCCCCAGTGGGTAAATGGTTTTCAAACTATGCATGGTGTCACTTTCTTCAGTGGTGCATGTGTAAGATTCCCTTTGCAGAAATCATGCACACACAAGAGTTTGAGATCTAGCAGAATAGACCATCCCCCAGGGATCCTTTCAGTAGTGGCTGCAGACCCCTCCCCGGGTGTTTTTGTCCTCAGGAGGGATGTGCTGGATTTTCTATCCATAGTCCCTGGCTGAAAGCACTTAAGAAATTCTAGGATTGAGGTATTTCTGAGTTCAAAATAGAACCTCCCACTACTTGAGAGATGCTGAAAAGCCTGTCTCTACCACTTGAGGTTCTGGGGTAAACAGAGGGTAGAGCCAGGCTCTGTTCCCAGCAGCCTCCTACCCAGGACCCACAGCTCACTCTGAGGGGGTGAAGCTGGAAGACAGTGGGCTGTGTGTGTGTGTGATGGAGAGAGAGAGGCCGAGCAAGCAGGCTTGAGAGGAGCTGACAGAGGCTGGAATTTGGAATGTGTTTTTCCTAACAAGTTGGAGCCTGCAGGTGTCTAGGCAAGCAGCTGTGGCCGTGGGAGGGGCAGGACTGGAAAGACCAGTGGTGACCACTTTAACCCCCCCCACTCCCAGCCTCCTGACATGTGGGGCAGGTCACTGTCAGGTCTGTAAAGGAGCATTTAGGACAGAACACCTTAGGTCAGTAGAAAAACGGATAGTGGCTGCTGGGAGACAGATTTCAGCTCAGTGTAGGGAAGACACTTTAGTGGTGATGGCCGTCCCAGAGGACTGTGTTGCCACATCATGAGCTCCCTGCCCCTGAAGGCATGTGGGCGGAGTACTTGGCAGGGGCCTTCATGATGCAAGAGGGGGCTTTGAACTTTGAGGCAAGCCAGATCTTAGAAGGTAGAAAGCAAACCAATCCTAAATGGAGTGGAAAACCAACCTCCCCACCGTCTGATTTCCAGCAGTTGCAGCTGAGTGCATGAATGTAGCTAATTAATCTTCCCTAAATTAATTTCCTTACCATGTCAGCAGTGATTTATTGGCGTGCCTATAAGGAGAGTTGGTCTATGATGATAGTCAAAGCTGAGGACAGGAAGAGGCGAGTAGGGGGCGCTTGTGTGTGTACCTGCATGGGTGTCCCATATCCCTGAGTGGTGTAACAGCCTGGTGCTGTGGACCCCTCAGGGCCCTGGATGCTGGCCATAGGCAAGTCACACTTCTGTCTCCCAGCACACAGGCGGAAGTGCCTCGAGAGTTATGAGAGCTTCTCCACCACTTTGCCAGGTGCCCCAACTAGGGCATGAATCTTACCCAAAGCAGGAAAGGGGAGAAAAAAGAGCATTCACAAACATTTTCCTTTTTGTGTTTGAGAAATAGGACAGCTGTTGTCATGCATAATTGTAGCCATTTTCCCTGGTAATCACCGGGGCCTTGGCGGGGGTTTCTTTTCACGTCTTTGTCCTGTCTTCCCTACCAGATTTTCATCTTCTCGTGGGCAGAGACCCTGCCTGAAAGTGCTTTTGCCCCTCACCGCACTTACCTTCATCCTGGAGGTGCCACCTGCTCTGTAACAAGGACACGGCCTTTTCTTTATAAATTACTGACACATCCTTGGATCATCTGATTATTTGCTCCTTACAACGTTTATGTGAAGCTGAGAAGGCAAACCACCCTGCTCCACTTCACAGGTGACCTGCCGAAACTCAGAGAAAACAGGTTGCACGGAGTTACCCAGCAAGGGTGTAGCAGAACCAGTTCCAGAGCTCCACTTGCCTGGACTGTCCCTGCCTGGCTGCATCCTTTCTGCACTGCCAGCTGCCTTTCTGTATATTTACATAGCCTCGGGCAGCTGCTGCAGCCCAGCTGCCACTGGTCAGCCTTGGGACTTTGGAAATGCTGCCTGCCTCCGCCATGGCAGGGGTTCTGCAACCCACTTAGCCAGTCCTTAAAGCCAGGGCTCTGCTCGGGGCAGCTCAGACCTCTACGTCCAAGTTGAGTCTGGGCTTTGCACTGTATGTGCACTAGAAAGATACTGAGCGTGGCATCCAGTCAGCTGACCTTCCCCCCAAAGCAGAAGCCCATCTTAGAGCCTCTGTTTGGACACCCCATGCAGCAGGAGCTCCCTTTCCCAGACAGCGTGTTCCTTTACTGGCTGTCGATGTCTTTCCTGAATCACCTGGCTTGTGTCTGTATGGCTTCTGGGTCTGCACAGAACATCTGTCCACTACCGCTTCTCTGAGCGGCCTCATCATTATTTGAAGCCCTCTCCAGACCCCCAAATCTCTGTTTCTTTAATGTCATCTTTGTTGGCATGGCAACAGAGCCTCCTTCCTGTGGACATCAGGCCCGCTAGGGCCTGTGTTATGGGGGGGTCCCAAAGGAGGACTGGGACTTCAGGCCTCGGAGCGGGGACAGAGGCACTTGTGCTGCTGCTGCCGCCTCACGTCCCCAAATGCTATTTGCTCACCTTCAAGGAGCCCTCCTGACCCTCAGAGCTGGGGAGAGGGCCAGGGCTCCCGGCAAGCCAAGACAAAGAGCCCCAGGCCATCATTCTCTCAGAGTGACCCTCTCACAGTCAATGACAGGCCTGTGTCACACACCAAACCGCATTTTTAGCCAGGTGAATAATGAGTGTTGAATTACGATGCAGTCGACGCGTCGCATCTGCGCACCTGCCGCCTTGCTAAGGTCTTTAGGAGAGAGTGTCTTGTTTTCACTGTTCATTACTGTGGCCCTAGACAGGGGGGCTTGCTTCATGACCTTCCTATGATGTGCTCAACAACACTCTGTGGGTGTATGTAATGTGATGAGGGCAGGCACAACTTCATCAATGATCATATTCTCTAAGAGATTAGCGGCCCCCAAACTGTTAAGGAAATTAATGTATAGTCTTAAAGGTGAATCAGTGAGAAAATGGTCTGACTGGGAGCATTGAGAACATTCTCAAGTGCATTCATATGCGGTTTGCTTTGGCGTAGAGCAGAAGTCAAGGGCCTGGCAAGAATCAGGGGCCTTGTGGGGTGCTGCCGCCTCACTTTCCGGGGAGAGGAGAGCAGCACAGAGACCCTTCAGCCAGCAAGACACCCTCTCCTTTGCCTTAGCAAGGTGGCGGATGTGCAGATGCGACGTGCTGACTGCATCATAATTCAACACTCATTATTCACCTGTCTAAAAATGCAGTGTGGTGTGTGACACAGGCCTGTGCTGTCCCACAGACAGCAGGGCACATGAAGGTGACCATGGGGCAATAGGGACAGTGTGGGCCACTCGATCCTGGAAGATAGCAGCCAGTCTGCCTCTCTCATCATTCTTTTTTTTTTTTCTTTTGAGACAGAGTCTCGCTGTGTCACCCAGGCTGGAGTGCAGTGGCACGATCTCAGCTAACTGCAACCTCCGCCTCCTGGGTTCAAGCAATTCTTCTGCCTCAGCTTCCCAAGTAGCTGGGACTGCAGGCATGCACCACCACGCCCAGCTAATTTTTGTATTTTTTAATAGAGACAGAGTTTCACTATATGTTGGATAGGCTTGGTCTTGAACTCAGGTTATCTGACCTCAGGTTATCTGCCCACCTCGGCCTCCCAAAGTGCTGGGACTACAGGTGTGAGCCACCGTGCCCAGCCTCATCATTCTTTTTTATTTTATTTTTATTTTTTGAGACAGAGTTTCGCTCTTACTGCCCAGGCTGGAGTGCAATGGCGCGATCTCGGCTCACCACAACCTCCACCTCCCGGGTTCAAGTGATTCTCCTGCCTCAGCCTCCCAAGTAGCTGGGATTACAGGCATGCACCACCAGGCCCAGCTAATTTTTTTGTGTTTTTAGGAGAGACTGGGTTTCTCCATGTTGGTCGGGCTGGTCTCGAACTGCTGACCTCAGGTAATCCGCCCGCCTCGGCCTCCCAAAATGCTGGGATTACAGATGTGAGCCACTAAGCCCGGACATGCCTCATCATTCTTTTTAGCAGGTTTGAGCAATTTCAGCAGAGATTCCCTTTGCATTTCTGCAGTGGCTCCTCTTCTGAAGTGCCACCAGCCCTTCCTGTAGCCGGGTGATCCTCCTAGAACGAGTTTGCTGAGAGTAAATTGGCCTTGGCCTGAAAGCTGCTGTGGGTTTCAAACAGATAGCCTTGCCTTGCAAGATCCTCAGGGCTAGGATCCCTGTTGGGCCACCCCCCCACCCCGTCGCTTTCAGGGTGGTGACAGGGCAGAAGTCTTTTTTTAAATTTATTTAAATTTTTATTTCCATAGGTTATTGGAGAACAGGTGGTGTTTGGTTACATGACTAAGTTCTTTAGTGGTGATTTGTGAGATTTTGGTAGCCCTCTCCCCCTGCACAGGCCGAATTGCTCAATCTGGAGCCAGCCCACATGATTGCAGAGGGGTTACCATTTCCTCCATGTCTTAGATCCTGGAGATGGCACGTTGGGTCCTCTTTTTCTCCAGTTGACCCCCAGGGAAGAAAGCAAAAGAGCTGCAGTTAGCACAAACTTCTTGCTTCACTTCAACGAACAGGGCTGAGCAATACCTGGGAAAAGTACAATTCCAGAGTAATATCTGGAGGCTTGTCTCTAGACTGGTGGGGAAGGGTGCTGGCTCTAGCTTATTGTTTCCCAAGCTTTCCTGATAAGGATCACCTGGCTTGCTTGTTAAAATACAGATTATTGGGGCTAGGAATCTGTTTCCTTAACAAGCGTTCCAAGCCATTCCTGTCTTCAGGCAAGTTTGGGAAACATTCTGTCTACTGTACCAAAAATAGCCTGTGGAAGAGGAGTGCTTTTAAGCAAGTATAGTTTTGCACATAGTACATGAATAGGTTCTCCTTGTTTGAAAATGTTTTAACATTGCAGAGAAGGTCTCTTTTGACTTCCCCTAAGCACCCCATTCCAAGTCCTTCCCTCCTTCCCAAAGAGGGGTCAGTTTGGAGTGTGCATCTCCCAGACCCTTTCTTTAACTTAATAGAGATACAGGTTTCTGTTTTGTTTTTCATTAAGTAGGTATGATGTTGTAGTTATCATTCTACAGCTTGCTTGCTTTCCATTCAGAGCTATGTCATGGAGCGCTGTGCCAGCTCACACAGAGCAACTGCTTTTTTAAATTTTTTTTTTTTCAGCCTGCTGCATAATGTTACATCGTATGGAACTAGCACAGTTTATTTAGCGATTCCTCTATTGATGGATGCAGTAGTTTCGGGTGGTTTCTCATGATTACTTCAGGCAGCATCCTTGCCCATGGACCCTTATGCACATTTGGGAATAAATACTGAGAAGTAAAATTGCTGGGTCAAACTTGGGGCATTTGGGGATTTTAATGGATTCTGCCCAAAGTTACCCTTGTAAGTGTCTCCACCCAAGTGCATTTCCACTGAAAGCATGTGGAGAGGACCCAATTCTGCTCACAAGTGCAGCTGTCCCACAAAAGCAACTAAAACTCTCACCAGTCCGTAGGGAAGTGTGGCCAAGGGGCAACACCCACCTTCCTCTAGTCCTTTCCTTTGGGATGAACAGCTGCAGACTACTTCCTATCACAAAGTGAAGTTCCTAAGATAAAAACACAGGGGCCCCAGCAGTGTGCATTCCAGAGAGGAGGCATGGAGAGGCCATCCCCAGGCCACTGCTGGTTTGCTAGGTGACTGACAACGCCCTGCAGTGGGCCCTGTGGAAAACAAGGGGAGGTCAGAGCAGGTCTCCAGGAGGACAAACCTGTGGAAGCCCTGTAGGGGCTTTGGGCTGACCTGGGGTCTGTAGTTTTGTCTGAAAGCAAGAAAGGTGCTTGCCTGGGGTTTAGCACTCATCCCAAGAGGCAAAGCAAATAAAAGATGACGTGGCTCACTGGCTAAGCAGCCGCACTCTACAGCCTTTTTTTCTGCTACTGCTCAGCTCTGCCTCTGTGGCTGCCAGGTCTCTGCCAATCTGAGACTAAAAGGAAAGCTTCTTGTGGACCCAGGTGGCCTGGCCTGCAGAGGAGTCCCGGCTGGCTCCCTTTTGGTTGAATTGTTCAATTAGATATACAGGAGTTGTCCACTAACTGGGAAGTTTTAAAGCAAAGCAAAAGCAATCCCGTCAGAAATCCAATCTCACATCTGGAGAAAACTCATTCTCTTTCTTTTAGCTCAAAAAAGCAGCACGCTTCACACAAACCTTCTGCCTGGCCATCTGGACTGGCGGTGAGCCCCAGGCAGCTTGGACAGTGGTCACACTGCCCAGTCCTGATGGCTGGGGCCCATGGTACTTCACAGGGCACTCTGGTTGACTGCCTGCTCAACTCTCCTAACACCTGGTTGAATTTTTATTCCCAAAACTAGGACATCATTTTGCAAAAGATCAGACAGTTCAGTGTAGTGTTTGCCAAGTTTCAGGTTGCTCAAACCTCAAATTTCTTTCCCTCCACCAACCTCACTTTGAAGTTCAAAAGCAAATTGATTAAATATACATTTTAGGAACTTTCCAGTTTGCTTCTTAAACTAACAGAATTCTAGACTTTTTTTTTTTTTTTTCAATGGAAGGATTTTCAGCTGTCAGCAGGTATAACTGGAACCATATGTCAGCAGAGACCAGGGGCTTTTCCTGGTTTTAGGATTTGTACATTCTTATTGAAACGGAAGTAAGTGGAGCAGGCAGCCGCAGCTCCATGACAGCCTGAGCTCAGATCTCATTTTAATTAGAAAATATAGGTAGCACTTGCTGAATCACAGTCCTTCCAGAACTCCTGTCCCAGGGCAAACAAAGATTTGGTTTATATCCTGCAAACCTCTGTGTTTGCAAATTACAGAGCACTTCTGAGAGCTGGAATGGCGATTTCTAGATTACTATGGAGACTGCAACCCAACTGCCTCTCCCACCCCGCCAGCAAATCCCCCCAAATGATTTTGTTTTCCAGGGGAGACATTTTTTCCCTTCCTTATTGCAAAATAGATGGAGCATGTTCATGTTGAAGAGAGACAGTGAGGAAATCTGGGACAAGAGAAATAAGATTAGATGTTATCCACAGCAGCAACTCATTTTCTCCATTTGGATGTCTGGCCCCTTGAACTCTGAGACACAAAACCCTGCACCTGACCAGCATCTGAACTGTTCCGTTTGACAGCAGTTTATGTGTATAATTTTCTCCCTAATGTATTCTGCAAATGGTAGAGTAGAAATAGCAAATGAAAGACATTGCAAGGCCTAGCTCTCTCCCACCCCTTCTTTCCCCGGCCTGGTGTCATTTGAGCTCAGTGAGTCTCAAGAAAGGCTGCCATTACAATGTCAGCATCTGGAAGCCACCCCTACTGGGTCCCCACTGGGACTCAGAGCCTGAGCCACAGCCACGGAGAAAGCGGTGGAGTAGTGGCAGCGGGAGCCATAGATGCTCCAGTGCTGGGCACTCTGGGCTTCGGTCTTCACTGATGAGCTTCTCTTGTTTGGGGAGCAGTGACCGCTGTGTGCTAAACCTCCCGTTGGCCTCCAGCAACTTACCAGGGACAGAGCTGCCGCCTGCTGTCCCTTTCCGGGCATCACATTCCTGGCAGCTGGCGGTCACTTGCTCATCCTGCCAGGACGGCTGCCACAAGCTGCCATTTACCAGGCAGACAAAGGGGGATTTTCCCTTCCCCTGAGTTTGCAGGCCCCTCAAATGCCTTACATTCCAGGAGCTGAGAGAGAGAGCAGGCTCCTGTGGTTTCTAATTAAACCCACAATTTAAATAACAATTCATGTAACCCCAAGGGTTGAGAGGAACGCTAACCTGCCCCCTCCCAAGAGAAGCAGCCGGGTGGCACTGGCTGAGGAGCTGAGGGCTTGGTCTTTGCCAGAAATGTGACCAAAAAGGGCAAGAGGGAAGTCCCAGGGCAAGTTTATGATGAAGCGGGGCTAAGCAGGAGGGGCGTGGATTCGGTGGGTTCTGTGCCTCTCCTAAAGGTTAGGAAGTAAAAAGAGGGAGGAACACTTGCCATGTTTAATTGGAGCCTGCAATCGAGAATTTTTACTCTTCTCCAGGGAAAACGTGGAACGGTGGTCTCTGAAGTGTTAGAATCCTAGATACTCAGGTTCTCATGGGAGTGCCCCCCACCCCCAGGTGACTCACTCTTTGTCTGTGAGTTGGAGAATTTTTCTCTGGGGAGAAGAGGCAGGGGCTGTGTTCTGGACTACAGACAAGTGGGGAGCTCAGGCAGGGCCCTGGGAGGCAGAAGATCTGGCCAAGCCTCTGCTCACACTGGACCTCAGTTTACCCATGTGTTGTCGAGGGGTCTTTGGGTTTGTTGCTTTCAGGTCCTTACTGGCCCTGGCTGTCTGTCAATCCTTGAGCTGCTTTTGTGTTTTTATTTGGTCTGTCTGGGGCCACAGTGATCTTTGTATGTAGTTGATCTCACCAAATTGTTGTCTGATGACCCAAGGCGTGGTTATGTTCCAGGTCTGGGGAAATGGAACGCCGAGCTAATTATCTCTAGACAAACTCTTCTTTGCCTCAGCCAGCACCAGGAGCATGTCAGCATTTCTAGGCTTTCTGTGATCTCGTTTCCAACTTTTCCTCCACTTCTATTCCATTAAACCGAGCAACTCACATTCCCTGAGGATGCCCTCCAGGTTCTCGCCTCCATGCTTAGTGTGCATTGTTACCTTCACCAGATGCCCTTCTGTTCTCACCTCACTGTGCCTGGAGCCAGCCAGGCATGCACGAGCTCAGAGGGCTCTTCATCGCAGTGGAGCCCTGCCAGTATGGGTCCCATTCGTTACCCCTGTGAGACGTGGAGCTCCCTGAGTCCGGGCGCCGGCTTTGGTTCCTGCCTCCCCTGCCTCTCCTTGCTCATCTAGCTGAGGCCCAAAGCCTAGCTGTGAAGAGATGTGAAACAAAAAAGCCAAAGGTGGACTCACACCTGCCATCTTCCTCCCTGCAGGTGACCATAGCCGATGACTACTCAGATCCCTTTGATGCCAAGAATGATCTCAAGAGCAAAGCAGGAAAGGGGGAGAGTGCTGGCTACATGGAGCCCTATGAGGCACAGAGGATCATGACAGGTAAGTGGAGCTGAAGCGCAGGGGCTCACAGCTGGGGTTGTAGGGGTAGAAAGGGAGTGAGGGCACTGCCGGGTGGTCCCCAACCAGCCTCACTGGGGGCATGGTGTGTGCTTTCAAGTTGGTAGGTGGGAGCAATGCTGTATTAAGTCTTCCCCACAGTTTACCTGCTTATGTTTCACCTATATTAGGAAAAAAACTGGCCGGGCACCATGAGAGTCCAAATACAAGGATATCACGTGCAGTTAACCAAAGGTAGGGGCCAAGAAGTAAGTGGGGAGAGGAGGGAGAAAAAGTAGTTCTATCAGAAATTTCTGAGTGAAGAAAGATAGCATTTGAGACATAAAACTTTACTTAGAGCTTCCTAGTAGGCAGGGCAAAAAGGGAAGCAGGCTGGGTCACCTGGCTTTCGTTGCTTAGTAGAAGAGAGCTGGCCAGATTACTAGTAGAGACAAAATTATTTCTGGCTGCATCCCGAGAAATCTTTGTTTTGGAGCTGGAAGCAGCATAAATAACCCTGGTCTACATGACAGGTTTACAGGAAGCATGGAGACATTCCCCCAGTGGCTGTTTTCCTGTTGGCCCTTGATGACAAAACCTTGTCAAAGCAATTGTGTGGAGTCAAGAAGAATGTGGCTGGGTATGCAGCATCCTGGGGGCCTATTTTAGCCAGGATAATACAACACTTGGAGCATCTTTAAGAAGTGAAGGGTTAGCAGACATCAGTCATCTTGTAGGCAGGATTAGGGGGAGGTCACAAGCAAAAGGGAAACCCCTGTTGTGGCTT
Source organism: Pan troglodytes (assembly GCF_028858775.2). Lineage (NCBI taxonomy): Eukaryota > Metazoa > Chordata > Mammalia > Primates > Hominidae > Pan > Pan troglodytes. The sequence continues at coordinate 77,965,751 of NC_072409.2, forward strand.
CTCCTGGTTCAAGAGGGCAGGCCAGACACTGAAGAGCAGCTGTGTAGGCTGCCCCTGTGACCCCACACAGGCAGGGCCATGGGCAGGGGCACATCAGCACATTGTGCTGCAGGGTGCAGGAGAGTGGCTGGGAGCAAGTTTGGGGCTGCCCGGGCTTTGGAGGCCTATCAAATTGGTACCCTGTGTATCTGGACACTTGGGATACAGATACCTCTTTCTGTGGCCCTCTTATTGTTTGTCTGGTTTTTGTTTGTTTTTTTGCATTCCTGTCTTTGAGCACCTTCTCCTGATTCCTTCTTGAATTAGGAGAAAGAAGGGAGAGGAAGCGGCATTTACTGAGCACTTAGCGTGTGCCGGGTCCATGTCCAGCGTCAGCTTATAGGGCTGTGTAGCCGTGCAAGTTGATTGTTGAAGGATCTGGGTGCACCTTCTAGGCTCTGCCTTTGCTGTTCTCTGCCTCCTGCTCCTCCTGTTCATGGAAGGAGATTCTCTGACCACCAGTGTGGCCTCCAGAACACTTAGCCACTTTGTGAGGGCCAGGGCAGAGAGCAGTGGACCAGAGGGACTTAGGTCCAGACTTCTGGAGCGTCCCTCTCATGCTCACTCCCATCTTTCTAATCTCCTCTGGCAAAGCAGCCTCAGTGGGCAACAAGAGGCCAAGAGTTGAGCTTGTGTTTGGATCTGGGGTCCTGAGGGAAGGCAGCCTGCTGTCCTCCAGTGGCTCAGGGAAGCAGGCTGGCTGGGGTAGTCCTCACCACAGATGTGATGCATGCCTGGGCTCTGCGACAACCACAGCCAGTGCATGCCCTCACCTCCATCAGGCTTGGTGAGACACCAGCTCTGTGGAAGCCCCAGGACCAGCTCCAGCCCTTGGGCTGTGGCCTGCGGCCTGCACCTCCCTGCAGCTCTGTCAGTCTTGCATTCAGCAGGCGTTGGCTCCGGTTTAAAGGAGCAGTGGTTACAGGAGCGACTTTGGGTCATGTTCAGAATGTCAGGGTGGGGAGGGATCATTGAGGTCATCTAAACCTAACAGCCTCATTTTACAGATTGGGAAACTGAGGTTGGGGCGGGGGGGACAGAGACTTTCTTGAGGACGCACAGTGAATTGATGGCAGAGTACAAAGTATGGCCTGCGCTTTGCAAACTTTGGGGTGGGGTACTGAAGGAAGTGTAGTGTTTGCATCAGATGCTGGGGCACCTAGACATTAGGAAATGGCAGGAGCCCCTGCCAGGGACCAGACTCCATGCTGGGCACTTTGACATATACCCTCATTAAGCCTCATTATGTTTCTTCATCATGAGGCTGAGGGAAACTGAGAGGTTCGGCTCCTTTCCTGGAGTCGCACCAATAGAAGTAAGTGGCTTGCCCTGAGTGCAGAACATGGGACAGGGGCTGAGGTCCCATGGAGCCACAGGCAGGATGTTGTTATAGGAGTCCACACTCGGGAATGGAAGGGGGATGGGAGAGGGCATCTGCTGGGAGCCCCAGTCTCATGGAGGGTTTGCCCCTGCCTGGTGCCTTAGGAATGGAGCCGGAGTCCCCTACTGGGTGCTGCTGAAGACCTCAAAGGTGAGTAGTTGTTCATCTGGCTAGAAATGACCTGAGGAACTTCGGCTTTTTTTGAGACAGGGTCTTCCTCTGTTGCCCAGGCTGGAGTACAGTGGCATAATCTTGGCTCACTGCAACCTTCGTCTCCCAGGCTCAAGCAGTCCTCCTGCCTCAGCCTCCTGAGTAGTTGAGACCATAGGCACGTGCCACTGTGCCAGGCTAATTTTCTTGTAGTTTTAGTAGAGACGGGGTCTCACTGTGTCATCTAGGCTGGTCTGGACTGAAGCAATCCTCCCACCATGGCCTCCTAAGTGCTAGGATTGCAGGCATGAGCCACTGCACCGACTTTGCCTTTTAAATGAGGGTACACCCCCATGGGGTTAGGTCCAAGGCAGGGCAATTTGATTGAGGCAGTTTGATTTAGAACCTCTTAAAGACCTCATGCCATTCTCTCTCCAAAGAAGCATTCTAGCATATGCTGCTCTGTGTTTGCATCCTAGCTTGGCAGCTGTGCCCTAGTTTACCCACAATTCTTATTTTTAAGAATATAGGTTATTAAAAGGGGTGTTTTCTGTTTGTAACGATCCTTGCTGAAGCTCCCTTTGACTCAAAATTATTTGTGTGTAATTCTTTGTGGCGTCACCCCAGTGATTGATGGCAGGGCTGCATGTGGGTGGGATGAGCCATCAGTGCATAGATGCTCCGGGAGGCTTGCAGAGCTGACGTGAAGCTTTTCGAAGGGGAGATGGTGGGGGAAGAGAGAGTGGTGCTGGTGATGGCAGTGGAGTGGGAGTGGCATGGAAAAAGTTTAACCTTTTCTAATGATCCTTTTTGGATGATATTACATTTTATGTGTATGTGAGCGTGTAACTTGTAGTTACAGGGCATCATCTTGAATAAGTAAGCATAACGCTGACAAGAAGGCTGTGCCCTCCGTGTGCCGCAGGTGGCGTACCTGTACAGGAGGAGCGTGGGCTGGAGTCAAGCAGATATGGGATGGTCACTTGCCACCTGAATGACCCAGGGACCTCGGTTTTCCCCTGCAAAGCAGTAGCCTCAGAGCAGGCAGTCATTAGTGCTTCTAGCCGCTTTGGGCTGCTAACTGGCTGTGCGACGATGGGCAGCACGTTGTATGCCCCCATATTTACTTACATATGGAATGAGGGGCCGGTGATAACAACAACGGGGAGGCAGCTGGTAAGCTCTCTAGTACTTGCTTACAGCACTTGATGTCAGTTCTTAACTGGGTCCTCACCATTACCCTTTGGAGTATAGGCTGCCCACTTGACTAATGGAGAAACCAAGGCACAGAGAGGTTAAAAAACTAGCCCAAGACGTCCCAGCTGGTAAGTCAGTTGTGGGGCTGACTTCCTAGCCTGTTTGAACCATCATGTGGAGCATTCTTTCCAGGGCCTCTCCAGCCTTGGTGCACTGCAGTTTGGTTTTCAGATTCCCCAGCATAGCCGTCTTGGGCAGTGATTCACTGACGAGGCTTTGTCCTCTGTGTCCCTTGGCTCCATGCAACAGGTGGTGGGGAGATTGGCCCAGCCCTGTGGACTACAGCTAGGATGGAAGGCGTGAGGAAATGTGCCTGTTTCTCCCAGGGGCTCCTCTCACCCCTGCCCTCTAAATGCCTCAGCTTATCCTCTCCACAGGCTCCAGTTTGTGTCACCGGCAGGAGGTATGTTCTGCTTCCAAGATGGATGCTCAGCCCTTCACAAACCTCCGAGCCCAATTGTCTGGGCCTCACTTGCCATCCCCATCGCCTCTCTCACCCCAGCAGCATCTCTGGGGGTGTCTCCTTAAACCCTGCAGCTCTATGGAGCCTAGTTGGAGAACTAGTGACCTGGTCCAAGCTTTCTTTTTTATAGATAGGGAAACTGAGGCTCAAAAAAGTTATAATCCTTTTGAGATTTTTTTTAAAACCCACTGATTAAATGTGAAGCTGTCTTGTAAACCAGTGAACTGCCTATCCCCAGAGGTATCAGAGCAGAGGCAAGACAGCCAGCATTGGGCAGTGACATGAAAGGGAGTTGAGTCTCAGATGGGTGGCTGGCTCAAGCGACTTCTGAGGTCTGCATTAACCCTGAGCTCCCAGGATGCCATGTTTCACTGTGATCTGCGTTTTAAGCAGAGTGACTCACTAGTCACCCAGGACCAGCCCCACAAAGACAGCACCTGAGACCAACTGAATAGGAGGGATCTGGGTAGGGCTGGCAGCTTCCTTTCTCAGTGCTGGCCTGGCTAATTGTTCAGTCCTATTTCCCCTTTTCATCTTCCTTGACTCGTCTCTCAAGATCAAATTCTGGTCTTGGCCTTTTCTATGCCCTGCTGCCCATCTGGGCCTCAGTTTCCTTGTGTACAATTTAAAGAGAAAGTACCAGAGCGTTTCTGGGTTTCCTTCATGCCCCATCATCTCTGTATTTGGAATCCCCAGGCCAAGCCTCCTGTTGAGGCAGTGATCAGGCAGCTAGCTTCACAGCCCCTTCTTTCCCTCTTCCCCAGGTCTTGATCCCAGGCTTAAGGTCCCCGGATGCATGAAATCCTGCTGATGCAGCAGGAAGGGCGCTGGACACTGATCAGGCTGACTTGGGTGCCTGGATGGGTCAGGGTGCCTAGCCCACTGAGGGCCGTGGTGTCATGGTAAAATAGGGCCTGTGATCCTGATGCCCATGTGGAAAACAAACTTTGCACATGTGCATAAGATTGTTGCTATTAGAGGACAGAGGGCCTGTTTGTCCTTCCTGTGGAATGCTGTGCTGTTGAATTCTCTAGTTATTCCCTGTAGGATCACCTACCCACCTGGAAGTAGGTTGCACCCTTGCCAGTGCTGGAGCAGGTGGTCCCTGGGCCCTCTGCAGTGCACTCGGTCATTGCAGGGGCTCCAGGCCAGGCTGTGTTGGAGACTGGACCAAATAACCTGGGCAGATACTGCCACTGCCCTCCAGGAACATCCACAAAGCAGATAGGCATGGACCTGGAGTGGTCAGTGGTGGGTGCACTGAGATGAGCATGTGGCTATCCAGGAGTTCAGAGGAGGGAACAAGGGCTTCCAATTTGGGTGATCCAAGTAGAGTGGGTTGTGGGAGGTGGCAGTGATGAGAACTGAGTCAGGCATCCCAGGCCGAGGGAAAAGCTTGAGAAAAGCATAGAGGTGGGCCCTTGTTGCTAGAGAGGAGTGGCTGGAGATGAGGCTTTTGATAGGATAATGATAGGAAAATCTCATGGGGCAAGAGCATGTAGAGACTGACTGGGATCTGGAAGCCCAAGTTAACCTAAAGGCACAGCGTGTTTTTGTGCCTGAGATCGTCTCTTCACTGGCCTTCAGCCCTAGGAAGTCTCAGAGGTACCCAAGGAGTTATGGTGGCATGGATGACAGTCATTAGCTTTTGCAGAGGGCTTCCCTGTGTGCCAGGCACTGCTCCAAGTACTTTCCAGGGATTAGCTCACTTAATCCTCGCTTATGAGGTATAGGGATGTTCATCATCCCCATTTTACAGAGGAGAATACTGAGCCTCAGATTAAATAAGCAGCAGAAACAGAACCAAGAAGCACCTTCTGGAGCCCTCGCTTACAACTAAAACACTCTCACATCTGTCCTGTGTTCCCCAGAGAGTCTGAGGAATAATTGGAAAATTTAGTTACTTAGGCCGCCTTTTTAGATGTTACTAACCCTTCCTCTGGCATCCTTTATAAAACTGTTCAAAGTGTCATCTCACAGGATGAATCTTTAAGCATTAATTGAGAGCATTTTCACATAATTTTTAATATGTAAGCAATTACACATTAAAAAGTCCTTAGCATGTTTTTATTATTAAATCAACTTTATAGCCTAATAAGAGGAAATTAAAGTCATTTCACACAGAGCCCCCCTGCTTTGACGTGGCTGTTTTCCTTGCTTACAACTGGCCTTCTGCCCTTTTTAACTGTGTGCTAGTAGGCACCGTCCAGATGAAGCCAGTCACTGATTTTAAAGGCAAGAGGGGATTTTTTTTGTATTTTCTCATCCTCTGGCGTGGCCTCTTCTAGTGGCAACATGCTCTCTGGGAGAATCATGGGGTTTATCATGTTAAAGACGATGTTCCAATTGTGGCCTCTGTGTTTCAGGAGAAAGGAGGCAGGAAGTACAGGTTCTAGCCTTGGCTCTGCCCCTGGCTCTGCCCTTGGGCAGGTTGCTTCTCTTCTCTGGGCTTCAGTTCCCTCATCTCTAAAATCAGATTCTGCCTCCTTCACTGGGTGTCAAGAGGATTCTTAGAGGTCATGGGTCTGGAATGACTTCATAAACCCTTTGGTTACCCGCCTCTGCGGTCACACTGGGCTTCTCCAGCTGCCCTTGTCAGGCCTGGTTCTAACAGTCCTGAGGGTCCTGCCCCACCCCCAGCCCACCTCCATGTGGCATCAGCCTCAGCCCCTCCCAAAAGCATGCATGCTGCTGTCTCTGCTCTCAGGACAGACAGGACACCATTCTGGACAGCCAGCTCTAGAGGCCCTTCCTAGGGCTCCTGTTCTCTCATTCTGGAATGAACTCTCCCGGAGACCGGCAAATGCTTCTCAGAAAAAGGAGCCTGTGAGTCTTGCTTGGGTGTCAGAGAAGCTGCCTCTGGCCACCCTGCCTGAGACTTCAGCCTTCCTCTCATATTTGCCGTCAGCCCTGACCCCTGGTTCCAGGCAGAACTGTTCCCCTGAGCTGGGAAAGCAAAGGGCCTTCTGTCTGGGTCCTGAGTCCAGGCCATTCCCAGCCCCAGCTCTGCAGTGCCGTGGACTCTGCTCCCAGGATGTCCACACACTTGCCTCCCTGCACAGCTCTGCTCCCCAAAGCCTGTACCCTGAGCCCCCTCACTTCCTTCTGTCCTGCTGCCTCTCACCCTCTCCAGGCCTCAAGCTCCTCCCTGGCCTGCCCTCCCCACCAAGACACCACAGGCTTCAGCCTGTCCTGGTGGTCACAGCTCTCCCCCAGCTGGATGATGGCAGGATGGAACTGTCCTTGAGGAGCAGTGCTTCTGGCCCCATATAGGCTTCCTGCCCGAGGCCCAGAGAGGGTTGTGCACTAGCCAAGTTTACACAGCAGCAAGCCACAGGGTGAGTCTCCTGACTTCCATCCTGGAGCTCCTGGGCCTTATTTTGAAATGTTGTGAAATCTGTTGTCAGTCCTCCTGCCTGGCAGGTAGCAGGCTTGGTCATAGACTGTGCAGAGTTCCCTGGCTGGTCTGTCATTTACCAGAATGACTTACCTACCGGACAGGAAGGAGATCATCAAGTGTAAATAGATTTCATATTAGTCACCTGATGACTTTCCTATTCTTAAGAAACAGCAGGGCTCACACACCCAGCCCAGTGGTGCTCACCCGCAGAGCTGTGGGTGGGGAGAGAAGTGGGAAGCCTGGGTTTCCATGGCGACCAGCGGGCCCACTCTAGGAGCCACTTCCTATTCTCTCACCCCGGCTCCCCTCTTGTCTTTGACCCCTGACACTGAGCACGTTCAGGTTTTCAGGAAAGTTGCAGCAGGCCTGGAATAGGCCAAGGAGAGCAGACAGTCATTGATAGCACCCCCGCTGTGGGCTGAGGGTCCTTGCCCTCCAGGTGCTCCTGTCACATGGGGAAGGTGGACAGGGGCCCAGAGAACACTTGATGTCTGTAGTATAAAACAAACTAAGAAAAATTACACTGGAGAGAGAAATCTGGTCTTGGAGAACACAGAAGAAGGAGTGGTACAGCCTCTGGGACCAAAGTGTGCTGCACAAAGAGGGCAGCATCCCAGCAAAGCCACGCTTGAGGTCCTGACTCAAAATGACCTTCTCAGGGAGGCCTTCTGGCCACTTATCTTACATTTCCACCCCTCCCCCACCTCTCTGATGTTGTTCCTTAACACTTGTCATTATTTAGCATATTACATACTTTTTTTACATTTTCCTTGTTTGTTGTCTGTCTCACCGCTGAGATGTGGCCTTCACAAGGGCAGAGATATAGGTTTTGTTCCCTGTTAGAACCTGAAGTACCTGGTACAAAGTAGGTTGTCAGTAAACACTGGTTGAATGAATGAGTGCATTAATTCACTCCTGGGACCCGGGCTGGTCCACAGAGTCCTGGGTGCCCCTCAGGAGCCCAGGGACCTCCTATCCTCCTCCAAAGAATGCCAGATCTGGAAAGTCTGAGTTTAGCCACTTGCTAGGTGGGCAGGGAGGCTGCCTTGGCGTCAGGGTGGGAGTTGGGTGGGCGTTCTGACCAGTTCTGTCTCCGCAGCTGGCGGACTGCATAGGGATAGCTGATTCTGCCTCTTTTCCTTCCCTCTCTGGGCCGAGAGCTCCGTGAAGGAAGGGACTGGTCCTCACCCATCTTCATTTCTCTTCTGGGCCCAGTAAATATTCACCGATTGAATGAATGAGTATAGAAATGCAAGTCTGTATGGAGAAGAAAGAAAAGGAAACAAACAAACAAATACTCACTATAAGCAGCCTCTCCCATTCTGCTGAGACTTGCTTGCTTGAAGTCACAGGGCCTGGGTCAGGGGAAAAATGCAGTGCATTCATTCATTGACTGGGTGGCTATTTGCGAGCACCTGCCATGTGCTGGCACCGTTCTATGCTCCCGGGTCTATGCATGAACAAAACAAAGTTGTTCTCATGGAGTTAACAGTTGAGTGAGGGACCAAGGTGGCAGTAGCCTACCCATGATTCCCCGAAACTCATTTACTAGATGCTGTGGCTCCGGGTTATCAAGGGCTGGAATTCAGGGGCTTTCTCAAAGTCAGGAGCTGAGTGGAGACTTGTCCCCAGGGCCAGGGCCACCTTCAGTAGGAAGGATGGTCTCAGTGCTGTCTTCTGGGGATAAGGGGGACAGCTGTGGCCCAGTGGCTGGCAGGTGTGTTCCTCTGTCCTTGGCCCCAGTAGAGGAGCGTGGGCCCTGAGGGTTGCCATTGGTTTTCCCCGTGCTGCTGGCACTAAGCCTCATAGATGTGAGGGCCCAGCAAACAGATTGCAGTCCTGCTGAGCGTTTGTCAGCGAGGGCTCAGGCCCCTCGGAACACATCCCTAACTCCTTGTCTTTCCTGGCAGCTGTGAGAGAAACGTGCATTTTACCCAAGGTAGAAATACAGGAATAGGAATGTGAAATGGAGGTGTTCACCTCCCCAGGCCTGCCTCAGCCTTGCATTTCAGAATCCCAGAGAGACATTAAAAGATCTGAAAGTGCAGAAACTGATGGAGATACCTGTCCTAAAATAGGCTCAGGGAGACTCAGATTAATCTGCAGCAAAGCTCCTGCATCCTGTACCCACCCAGCTCCCTGCGTGCTGGGCAGGGTGTGGAAACCTTGCGGAAACCCACACTGCAGGGGTGTGGCACGATTAGGAAGTCATTTAGGAAAATAGGCCCGCCTGGGAGTGTGGGATGGAATCTTGCAGCGCCTAGCAAGAGGCAGGGAGACAGGTTCTATGGTTCCGAGGCTATAGCAATCATCTAGGCCAGGTCAGGTGCTGTGGAGTCAGGGTAGGTGTGGTGGAAGGGCCCACCAGCCAGTGGGTGCTTTGTGGAAGGGAGAGGGGAGGGTGGGATGACACCACCAGTGGGGTCCTCTGTTAGTGGGAGGATGGGAAAGTCAGTCACCTGATGGGGCCTGTCCTATCTGAGTAGGGAAGGGAGGTTCCTGGGGAGGAGTCAGAGTTGAGATGTGGTCACCTTTGAGGTGGGAGCAGCCAGCTAGGTGCTTGGGAGAGATTGAATGCATTCATGTGTTAGGGAAGGTGCTGGAGTCAGATCAGAGGAGGGCCCCAAACTATTCCAGGGACCTGGGGGCCACCATGAGAAGTCCTGGCCTGTGTTTCTGGTCTGGGGAGAGGAGTAGTATGCAGGGAGTGGCCAAGGAGACAGCCGGCCACAGTTCCTGCCTTTCAGAAGCCTGAAGGAGGAGATTCCGTGATTTGCCCCACACCCTATTATTTGACTAATTAATTAGTACTCTCCTCTAAGTAGGGCTCAGGCTGGCTTTCTGGAAACTTACAGAGATGACAGAGGTCTGTGTTTAAAGGGTACCTTTTATAGATGATACCAGGACTCTCCCTAAGGCTCCGAGAGGAAGCAGATGAGATGATTTCCATTTTGCAGATGAGAAAGCTGAGTCCTGGTGGCTGACAGGACTTCTGGCCTCTTCTCCCTACAGGGATCACTGCCTGGTGATGCAAGGGAGGGATGCTGAGTAACAGCAGGTCTGAGTCCTCCCTTGGTGGCGGCGGTGTAGCCGGTGCCTCAGGTTTGGTGCTCTTCCCCATCTCCTGGAGAGTCCTGCCTTCTCCCTTTCAGCCAGCTTGGCCCGTTTGCGTTCCTGTGGTTAGTGAGGGCTGGCTGTGGTCCTTTTCCAAAACAGGCAGCTGAGCAGAAGGAAATAAAATGCCACCTCTTCACTCTCCCTTTCAGGGTATAGGCGTGTAATTGTACCTGGCCACCTTAAAGCACCGAAAGAGGGGCCGTCTCCCAAGCCCAAGCCTCAACTTTTGGGCCTCTCTTTTCCTACTGCCCACGTCACCCCATTCTGTCCATATGCCGTCACAGCCCTCACCATGTCCACTGTGATGTATCTGCTAGACTGGGAGCCCCTGGAGGGCAGGATGACAGGACAGGCCGGGGCCAGGGTGTCTTGTGCTCAGACTGTCGGTGCCCTGTGTTTGAGGTTTTGGCCTGGAACTTTCTGGTGAAGAATGTCCCCTCATCCAGAACTTGCTGGTTTTGGTGGAATGATGTGTGCACATGGTGAGTAAACATCCCCCACAAATCTCTCAGCTCCCAGAACTGGGTGTCATGCCTGCTGGGTCAGTTCACCTCTGCCCTGGCCAATGGGGCAGTGCGTATCCTGTCCCTGGCACCTCAGCTGATCTCTCACTTGCTGGCCTGTGGCCATGTTCCCTCCCATCTGCTAAGCCTCGAGTCTCTGCGTGGACGCTGGCACATGCACTCATGTGCCCATGCCCCCAGCCACACAGCCCTCCGTGAAGCTACCCTCTCTGGCAACTCCTCACCAGGTCGGGGGCCTTCCAAGTCTTCATGCTGCCCTAGTGGGCCTCTCTTGGCCCCTAGGTCCCCCTTCCCCACCCTCTGCCCCTCAGGCTGGGTTCTGGAGTCCTCAACTTCCTGAAGTGAATGGCCTTCATCGTGCCTGCCTTAAGCTCTAGCTCTTGCTGCCCAATTCAGAACACCTCTGGCCTGGTCCCCCCACCTTTGCCAGCACAGCCCTGGGAGGGTGGGCTGGGGGGCGCCCACCTCCTCAGCAGATCTTTATTCACTCAGCTCCACCACGGCCCTTCCCTTCCGAGTCCCACGCAGCCCCCAGCAGCTCAGGTTCACCTTCCCCAGAAGCCTCTGCATGCTTCAGGCTCCCGACCTGCTGCTTTCCCCAGGTGCCTGTGGCTCAAGGCAGAACCAGGCCAGCTGGCATTCAGTTTTCTGCTCAGGTGGTGTTTATTGAAGCCCTGTGCTCTCATGCCCTTCACAGCATCTCTCCTAAGCCTCCCTAAGGCCCAGGGAGGGAGTGCCTGGGTTGTTTCCATTTGCCAGTGAGAAACCTGGAGCAGAGGCTTCCGCAACAGCTGGGGGCCTGGGAGCACCTCCAGGAACCTGGGAGTTGTGTTCCAAAGCCCAGGCAGGAGCAGGGCAGGCAGTCAATGGGCCGGATGGACCCTGGGCTGAGGGAAGCACATGGGCCTGAGATAGATCCCCCGGGCCAGCTCCTGCCCTCCCCAGTAACAGAAGCAGAGGCCTGGAGCCAGGAGGCCCCCAGCAACAGCCTCACCACCCCACACAATTGGGAACCAGCCGGTGGGCGACAGCATCCTCCCTTCCTTGACCTCTTCTAGGATTTGCTTCCATTTCTGTGCTGTGTCCTTTACCTTACGGAGAACTGTTTCTGCTGAGTGAGTCTTTACTGGGGGAAGGGTTAGTGCTGAGCCACTGAGTGGCCTGCTCCAGTGGGCACTGAGGGACATAGTACAGTTGGGACAGTGTCAGAGCTGTGTAAGATAGAGGAGGGGCAGCCAGGCCCCATGCTCCTGTCCTCCCCTTCAGGGTGAAGCTCTGGAGGGTCTTCGTGGAGAATCCATGGAAGCCCTGCTGTTCTGGGCACTGCAACGAGCACAGGGGCTGGGAGGTGGAGCCCACCTTGGCCCTCCCCTCAGGAGGGCTGTCCACTGGGATGTGGCTTATGACTGCTGTCATGTGTGGGTGTAGAACCCTGCCTTCGTGGGACGGGGAGCCGCGGGGAGGATGTGGCCCATTCTGCTTGGTTAGGGGTGGATGTTGGTTAGGACTGGGTGGGAAGGGTGGTGGAAGCAGTTGCAGCGAGGGGCGTGGCCTAGCCCCAGGGTTCAAGGGTGGAGTTGGAAGGAAGTAGAGGCCTCAGCCTAGGACAGAACCCAAGGAGGTCCTGTGTTTAGCTGAAGGGGACTCAGAATTGTGAAAAGCACCCACCTGGGGCAGGTCCCTATGCCTTTGGCTTGCCCATCCCTGCCCCCTTCTCACTCTCATCCCCAGCACAGCCCAGGCTGCCATGCAAAGTGAGCTGTCCTCCAGCTGATCCTCAGAGGAAACTAGACAATATTTTTAATTATTGTCTAATTTACACCCAGAAATTAGGAGGAAGGGTTTGGTCCTTATTAATAGCCCAGCCTGTTTACCCCTAGACTTGAAACTAATTTTCATCTGGACCAAGATTTGTTGTAAATTCCCAAGGCTCCGTACTAATAAAAAGTTTCTGGCTGCCTTTTGGGCCCCAGCCCTATGCCCTGGGCCTGGCTCCCAAATTTGCAGAAATGTGTGATTTCTTGGGGTGAGACAGGGTGGATCTTAAAACTCACGGTCTCCACCCCCGGGAACTTGATGCAGGGTCCTGGAGTCTGCAGGATCTAGTACTGCAGTTAAAATTCACAGTCTGGTTTTAGCTCACTTTTTAACTGAACTGTATGTGATGCTGTTGGAAAAGCTTGAACTCGGGCATTAGAACCTTTCCCCTCTCTGGAAATCTTCTTTCACAGAGAGAATTTTAGAGCCAAGCTAGGTTGGGGGACTAGACAGATGGTGGTGGGGCTAGGGTGAGGAGGGTGTGGGAGGAGGGTTCTCACAACTGTCCCCTGAATGGTGGCCTGAGCTGAAGTCCTAGCCCAGGGCCCCTTCCAGTCACTAGGATGCCTTCTTATGTGGTTCACGTGGTTTGGTAGTGCTCTTTCAAAGCAAGGCCTCCTGCCCTGCCTTCCCCTGTAGGAACCCTGTCCAGGTCGGTCAGGGTTCCTGTCCTCTAGGTCCTCTGCAGGGAGTGATGGCTTTTCCACCTCTCTGTTTAAGCATTTAGGAGGAAAACTTCTTTGTTTCAGGACATGTATGGCTTTGTAGAAATTTCTAATTAATATTGTCAGATTGTTGGCATTTCTCTAATTTCTTCCAAGACCGTGGCCTTCAGTTATATGTGTGGGGTTATTGCTATCACCATTTATATTTATTTCTCCTTTTGCTGACTACTCATATCTCATTTCATCCTCAGAACAACCCTGGAGGCAGTCCTTGCTATCCTTTTTTTAAGATAGACAAACTGGAAAACCAGAGAATCGAAGTGACCCACCCAGGATCAGCCAGCTGTAGTGCCAGGGCTTGAGCTAGGGTCTCTTTGCTATATCACATCAGTCCCTGTCCCCTTCCCCTCCCTTCCATTAAAAAGAGTCTGTGCTCAGAGCCAGGTCCTGTGAGGTGGGATCAGGGTGGGTGAAAGTCACTCACCACCACTCGTGCTCTCTGGAGCTCATGGGGAGGATGCAAATGGCCTTTTCTCTTCTCTCCTGTTCATCTCCTTTGGGCTGTTATCTACAGAGGTCTCAGCGGGTAAGTGTGGGTGAACTGCCAAGCACTCAAGTCATTGTTCTAACTCCATGGTAGACGCTGGGAGAGAACCTTTCTGCCAGCAAGGATGTGGCCTCCAAGGGAACTAACCCTAACCCTCTGTGGCCAGCCAGTCTCCTCCCACTCTAAGAGGCTGCTTGTGCCTCAGTGTCCCTGGCACCTGGTCTCACCATGCAGCGAGGCAGGACCGCAGAAGACCTAACTTGGAGAGTATCGAACCCAACCTGCCTGGACATGGCTTCCAGGTCAAAGCGTCCAAAGGGCTTGGCCTGGAGAAGCCATCCTTGGCTGAAGGACAGAACTGGCCAGGCTCTCCCCAGCCCACAAAGAGCCTTGCATGTCTTCCCATTCAGGGTGAGGAAAGGCGTAATTGTGTCTGGACAGAGCCCTGGGTTTGACACTAGCCATGGAGCTGTAATTATCGTCTTTAATTACACGATGGTGCCTTTGCCAGGAAGGTGTGCTTGACGATTATCTCCTCTCCTGACAAGGGTGGTTCCGTCTCCCTTTGTAAGTACTGATGTAAACACACAGGCTCACTTGAGATTTCAGGATTACCAAAGAGCCATTCAGAGTTGCCTACCTAAGGACCCCTGCCTTTCAGAGGAGAAAGGGGCAAGCCAGGTATCAGCCATGCAAGTGCTTTCTTGCCTGCTGCTGAAAAAGAATGTCCATTTACCTCTGAGTTGACTTGGTCTCTGAAACTGAAAAAAAGAATTAACTTTTCCCTGATGCTTAAAATAAAGAAAAAAGGAAGAGCAAAAAGCCATGTAACAGTGCCCCATGCGTTTACATACCAAGCACATCCTTGCTGATTTGATTCTCACACCACCCTGGCGAGACAGGCAGGACATGTGGTGCTATCTCCATTGTATAGATGGTGAGATGAGGTCTCAGAGAGGCTAAGGGACTTTCCCGAAGTCACATAGGAAACCAGGACTAAAGCACTCTGCCAGCACCCTGACTAAAAGCCAGGCTTTGGCACCTGCAGGGCAGTATTTTGGTTCATTTTGTGAGATCCCTCAACCCCAACGCACTCTGGGGCTCCTATGTGGCAGGTAAAGCCTCTCAGCCTTGAGGGGCTTCCGAGGGCCAAATGCCATGCACTTTATAGGACTGAATTGAGGGGCAGCCCCCAAAGACTTTGGAGGCCAAATCACACTACATTCCCCAATGGACTGTACAGGTTAGCCCAGCATTGCAGACAGAATCAGCCCACCCAGCCTCGGAACAGCGCCACCTGGGAATCAGCACACAGTGCAGAGGATGGGAGGCTCAGGAGAATGCCCCCGCCCCCTGGCTCTGCTCACCACATTGGGTCAAGGTGAAGGGTAGGCTGCCCTGAAGATCCACGAGTGCAGGGCCTTCCAGGGTCAGTTGGTACCATGGTCAACATGGGGAAACAAGGGCAAGGTCGTGGGCAGTGGTGAAAATGCGGATTCCTAGGCCCCATCCTGTAGAGGCCCTCACTGAAGCCCGAGAACTTGCACTGTAATACATGGCTCCATGGCTCTGGGACAGATGGTCCCATGGTTAGAGAGTCCCTGCTTTAGCAAAGAGCTTAGGCCTGGGGTCTCCTTCAGTTGTTCAAGCTGTGGTCTGGCCTGGCCTGGTCTGCCAGCAGCAGCAATTCTCGCTGACTTCTCGCTCCCTCTCTTTTCTCTCTCCACTGCCTGTGGGAGGGATGGACATCCATTCTGTTGTCTCCTTGAAGCTACCTGTGCAAGTCCTGAGGACCCAGCCCTGGGCCTATGGAAAGGAATGGAAACCACCCACTCAGGTGTGGTGCCCCAGCCTCGTGGCTCTTCTTGTCAGCCTTCACAAAGCTGTGATTCATACTGGAATCTTGTAAATCTCTGAATGGCCAAATAGAACAGGGCTGGGGGTAGAGGGCGTGGGGTGACTAGTGGAGAGAGTCATGAGCTGGAGGCTGCAGGAGTGAATTGCAGCTCCTCCGACAGCCGGTTTGAGCTTGGACAAGGCATGCCTCAGTTTCTCCATCTCTGAAGTCAAGGCTTCAGCCAGATCCTAAGGTGACTTTAGTGCTAACCTGTCCTGGTAGTGGTGGCAGTCACACAAAGACACGCTGCATGCACACAGGGACACAATCTCCCAGAACACAGAAGCCTCCCACGTGCTGCTGGTGGTTGGGCTGTTGCCTCGGCTGCCTTTGTTTGTCCCCAGTCTCTGTCAGACCTCCACTCAGTATGCGGCGCTTGGTGTCAGCAGCTTCCACTCAGCACTCCAGAAACCTGTTTGTGAGCTCAAGTCACACTAGCCTCCCTAGGGGATATCTTTCCACAGAAGCCTACTTTCGAATTGGGCCTAATTGTAGCATATATACCTTTAAATAATTTTTTTTAGTGTATTTGAAACAGCTGTCATTTTGCATGTGCATCAGCTGAATAAAGTGGAGCAGCCATTTGAGCTCCTGGTCACCCCGAGTCTGCAGCAGGCTTTCTTCACCCCTTGCAGGAGAGAGACCTCAGGGAGGAGAGAAGCTAGGAGGTTTGAGAACAGAGTGAGATCAGCTCGCCTGCTGGTTTCAGCCTTTCGCAGATCCCTCCTCACTGTCCCCTGATGAGTTTCCCAGGCCTGGCTAGATCATGTTACTTTCCTGCTCAGAGATCTCCACTGGGTTCCTCAGATCTGAGCCCAGACTTTCCAGGCCTTCCTCAAATCCCACACCCTATAGGGTTCCCAGGGTCCGGCAGCACCCCATCACCCACTTGCTTTCCTGTGTAAATGCTCACTGTCCTCTTCACTGAGGGGCTCCCCAGGGCTCTGTGATCCCGCAGGGACTTCCTCCCTCTTGTTCTGCCTTGCTCTTGAGTTCCTCCAGCAGCCTGGGCAGGGCCTGAGTGACTCACAGTGGATTCCCCAGAGCCTAGCACAGAGCTTGGCTCTTGGAAACAGCTGGTTGAAACTGGATGAAAAATGGGCCTTTCCTCTGCTTCCATCTCATCCTTGCCTTTGAAGTCAGTTTAATGGCTGCAAACATATTAATCATTTGGATTTCCTGTTTGTCCCTGAAAAATAAGCATTCAAAATAGGATTTCGAGGACAGGCAGGGCAGCTCACACCTGTAATCCTAGCACTTTGGGAGGCCGAGGAGGGTGCATAGCTTGAGCTCAAGAGTTTGAGGCCAACCTAGGCAACATGGTGAAACCCCGTCTCTACTAAAAATTCAAAAATTAGCTGGGCGTGGTGGCGTGTGCCTGTAGTCTCAGCTATTCGGGAGGCTGAGGCAGGAGGATTGCTTGAGCCCAGGAGGTGGAGGTTGCAGTGAACTGAGACCGTGCCACGGCACTCCAGCCTAGGCAACAGAGCCAGACCCTGTCTTTAAATAAATAAACAAAATAGGATTTTGAGACCATCAGAACATGTGCTTTCCTGGATTTGAAAACAGGCGATGCAGAGACCATGTATCTGGCCCTGAGGGTGGTGGGGGAGGTTGTGAGTCTCTGGGGTGCCTGCAGTTCTGGGAAGTTTACCGTTTACGGAGTCCTTGGTGGTCAGGAAGCCCAGGCCAGCAGGATAGCAGTCCAGCTCAGTACTGTGTTGGGGCCCTGGCCCTAGTGCTTCCCTCCCTCCTCCCTCCTCCCTCCAAGCTGCCTGCTCCCGGCCACTGGTGCCTTGGAATCGTAACTCAGAGCTCAGAGCAACAGGAATGCTATAAATCCCCGTCGCGCTCCCCTTTACAAGCAGGCAGTTGGGCACGGCGGCACTTTACAAGAGAAAGCAGCTCCACCACAGCAGAATGCAGCAAGTGCCTGTCACACGGGCTGTCCTGCCACTGCCTCTGCTTGCTCGGTTGGACACAGTGGGTACCACAAGCCAGGAAGACGCGTCACTCTTGTTCATCCCCATCCCATCCCAGGGCCCTCTGCCCCTTAGCAGGGTCTCCTCCTGGGCCTCAGGCCCCCAGGGCCTTGTTGTCCTTTCTCCCACTTGCCCTTGTCACACAGTGAGAAGCTGCTGTCGCCCTGGACAGCTGTTGTTTGACAAGCTGGCCATCTGCCCCGGGGTGATGGAGCAGAGTGCCTCGGCCTCCGTGTCTCTGTGATGTGAGAGGTACAGGGTTCCAGTCCTGAGGTGGAGCTGGACAGCCCAGAAGGCCAACCACAAAGATGAGATAACTTGGGGTAGCAGTACTTTAGGAGTTTTGCCCACTCTGCAGTCATTTTGTACCCTCCTGTGCCAGCTTCTACACTGGGCGTCCAGAGATTGACATAAATGAGATCCAGGCCCCAGTGGATGTGGACTCAGGTCTGACATGTCTTGGGCTTTACTTTGTGCTGTGGGGACCCCCACAGAGGTATTTCGATCACTCAGGTTCCAGGGGAAAAGGAGGCAGGAAAGGCTTCCAAGGAATTGGAGCTTGGCCTAAGTCTTAAAAGATGAGCAGGCCAGGAGGGAAGGGGCTGTCTAGGCAGCAGCCCAAGCTCAGACCTGGAGGAGAGGACTAGCTAGTGGCTCTGGGGACCCACCAGTGGTTTCGTAGGTGCTGAGCTGACACCTGAGTTGGGTCCTGAAGTTAACTCAGAGGTGGGTGTCATGTAGAGAAGAGGGAAAGGATGGCTTGCAAATGGAGATACAGCCTGTGGCCGGCATGGCTGCAGCTTCAAGAACTTACAGAGGGGAGACGTGGCTGCCAAGATGTTCGATGACTAGTTCATAAAGGGCTTTCTGAGCCCCCTAAGGGGCTTGGACTGTACCCACAGGACTATCTGGAGTTGTTGAACCTTCACCTGCTCCCACCCACCTCCTGCCTGTCAGCTTCCCATTTCCCTGACTCAGACTATTGAGCTCATTGAAATCCTCCTGACACCAGGCAGACACACAGATTGATCACATAGAGCCTCTGCTCTCAAACCTGGATCAAGCTAGAAAATTAGTCCAGGATAAGCCGGTAGATATGGAGAGTCACAGGGCAGTTAGAGCCAGCACTGGCAATGTCTTAAGGCCTTGGGTGATTAATTGACATGTGAATCAGACAGATAATTAGCACTACATTGGGGTACCAAAGGGACAGAATTCTTCTCCAGGGTGATTAAGAGACTACAGTAGAAGGAGGGGAGATCTAGGCCCAACCTTGAATGCCTTTGGGTGTTGAATGAGGAGCTGAAAGAAAGGCCATTGCTGGGGAGGTGGGGACCAGCAGGCTCCAACCTTGGCCCAGAGCCAGCACATCAGTGGACACTCTGTGTCTGTCCAACATTAGGAGATGAGGAGCCAGTTGGTACTATAGAGATATGGGCTTTAGACTCTCACCTAAGTGTTCATTGAATTACCAAATTTTTTTAAAGAACTGCTGCTTTATTTAGGCTCTGGGCTCCTATGTACATGATCACAGAATTCTGCACACGTACAGGCCTCAGGCCTGAGTTAAGGACCCTCCACCCAAGGGCTGGACAGGCTGCAAGGCTGTCCCAGCTATGTGCTATTTCTCCCTGTTGAGCAGGCTTCAACCATGAGTACCAGCTAAGCTCAGACTTCATGATCCAGGCGAGAAACAGGAAAGTTCATCCTGGGTGTGAGGGAAGGGGAGGGGTTCAGATGCTCCTGAAAGTGGAGTCGCTTCATGCAGCCTGTGGACAGATGGCCTGGCGGCTTCCTCAGCAGGCTGCCCTGTGTCCACTCCCACCTGCAGACCCTGGCTGACTGCGGGCACACAGAATGGCTGCAGTCATTTCGGCTTGGACATTATTCAAAACCGCCATTTCAGGTCATCCACCACATAGAAAAATCTCCACAAAGCACCCTGGTACATTTCATTTTAAACAGTGGGAGCTTTCTGGTGAACCCTGTAAGAGAAATTAGTTGCAAATTAAGCCCCCAGGAAACAATGATTTGACCTATTGTATAGAATTGTTGGGTGTAAGCCAATTGGATGTTCAAAGACACCTGCCTAAGATGGTGTCTCAGAGCAACTGATTTTAAACCCCTCTGGCGGACGTAAGGGAGTGCCGTCAAGTGTCCTCAGAACAGTGACCTTCTCTGCAGAATAGATGAGAATGATGGGAATCAGCCAGCATGGAATGAGGCCCCTGCAGGTGTTGGGGGCTTTCTGGATAAGTTTGTCGAGCACCCTTCGTCTCATTGCTCCCTCTGCCCCCTAATATTCCTTCTGATATTAATATACATGACATTGACGGTGAGGAAAGCAAGCTAGGAAGGAGGCTCCCCGCTAGTGGAGGAGGAATGAGAGTGTAAGGACCTTTGGGGTGATGCAAGATTCAGTAGGGCCTCTGAGGTCCTGTGCTCCCCAGGCTTGGAGCACGCTGTGACCCAGGCTGGCCTGTGGAGGAGCATTTTTCCAGACTGACTGACAGTGGCCAGCCCCTCTGCCAGAGCTGGGAAAAGCAGGGCCTTCTCCCCATCAGCAGTGGGCAGGTGGCTGGAATATCAGGCCCAGAGGCCAGCAGGTATACACAGCAGAGGAGGGCTCGCTCTAAGAGGAGTTTAAAGATTCCTTGGGAGGGTGGGGTGGGACTTCCCCAGGAAAGTGTCCGCCTCTGTCTCACCAGGACAAGGATGAGTGGGATGAGCTGGAGCCTCAGCGGTCATGTGGCCTGTGGCTGGTGCCTCCCTCCGTCAGGGGACATGAGTGAAATCTGAAGTGCGTGTCTGTGTGGTGGCAGCTGTAACATGACAGCTGCCGCCTGCCTGCCCTTCCCCCAGCCTGTTCTCCAGTGAGGAAGCTTGTCTGGCAGCGCCAACTCAGCTGTCATCCCACATCAGTTTTTGTAGGTTCCCAGCTAGTGGAAGAGTGCCAAACGCAAGCAGATGATATACTTAATGAAACACTCAGGAAGAACGTTTCAGTTCCAGATATTAAGGGTTTGTGTGTCATGTTGCTGAGCCCTGGAATCAGATCATGCCTTCTCAGCCTTGTCACAGAGTACAGGCCTCTTCCTTTTAGGGGTGAATGTAAAAAATATTTCACGGTGAGGTAGATGTTTATGCTATTGAAGGGCAGCATACATGACTGATATTATGAAAGAAAAATGAAACGAGAAGTCTTCTCCATGTGGACATAAACCAATTGACTGGTGAGTCATTTATACCAGATGTCAGGTAGAAGGAAGGTTGTGTGTCTGCGCACTCTGTGTATATTCCTCATATGTAACATCTGCATGGGGTTTTATGGTTACAGGGCTCTTTTATATACCTTTTGTTTGGTTTTATTTTAAACAGCACCATGAAATTGATATTAATATTCTCCCCACTCCACAACAGAGGTTGCCAAGTCTCTACTGGGGCAAATCGCTCCCCAGAGGGCATAGGCTGGTAGGCGGCAGAGCCAGGGTTTGAACCTAAGTCTCCCGAGTCCAGTTCCAAAATGAACTTACTGGTATTTGGAATTGCCAGTGTATTTCATATGTGGAATCAAATGGGAAGTAATCAGTCATTTGAGTTACATTTGCATTTATTCTAACCTGATCAAGTTGGAATGAGGGATGGGACAGAAGAGAATAATATTTATATGCACGGTGCTCTTCATTGGTTACTCTTTGATGTCTACTGACTTCATTTGACTTTTGAGGAGCTGGAAGCACAGAGAAGTTGGAGGATTTGCTGGGGTCACACAGCTTGGAGTGGCCAGCTGAGAGTCCATTCCAGATCTCATGGTCACTTTCTACTCTCTCACATTGCAGTGTTGCTATAACCGTCTATAAAGTAACAAAGGGATAATATGAAAAAGGGTGATTCTGTAAGTAAATGAACCACTGAGGTCAATCAGCCGCCTATGGTTCCATTATTTTGCAGACAAGAAAGCTGCAAAGGAGAGGGGGTGCTGTCTGGGGTCTCCCAGCAGCAGCTGGGGCCAGGCTTCTGACTCTAGCCATGTTCCACCCATTGCCGTCCTGGGTCTCAGCTTCAGGCAAGGCTTCACAGTCTAAGTTTTTTGTAGGTCTTTGAGCCAATAGACAGGAATGCTCTTGGAGTTGATCTCAGTTCTGTATCGTCAGCTTCCTATTTAGAAGAGAACCTTAAAATTCCAAAGTTCAGGTAACTCCTCCCTGCCAAGTGAGACTGTAAGCTCAGGCTTATATCAAAAATTCCGTATTTCTCAACGGTGAAGTCCACATTTACACTCCCAGTTATTTTTAGGTGGGAACTTTATATTTCCTTTTTTTTTTAAGGGAGAATAAATTAACAAATATATGTTTAACTTACATTAACACAAACTCAATGTTTATGTTAACATAAAGAATAGGATTTCTTCATTGTAATTTCTTTTTATTATTATTATTATACTTTAAGTTCTAAGGTACATGTGCACAACGTGCAGGTTTGTTACATATGTATACATGTGCCATGTTGGTGTGCTGCACCCATTAACCCGTCATTTACATTAGGTATATCTCCTAATGCTATCCCTCCCTGGGAACTTTATATTTTCTGTTTCATATCACATTGGCTTCCCTGCCTAACTGAGGTTATATTTTCTGTCTCACAATAGTGTTGGAGCAGCCTTATTTTTAGCTCAGTTCGTTTTTCTTCCTGTGACTTCCTTTTTCTTGTTTAACACACACACGCGCACACACATTCAAGTAAGCATCCGTTCCCATCGCACTCTCCCTGCCAGTTCTCATTCACTTGGTCACGAGACTTCATCCAAAAGGCAAGTGTTAAGCCTCATCTCATTCCAGGAAAAAAGGAAGAGGAAGAGCCTTCAGCAAACCTCAAGAATCTTCTTGTAACATAGGCTGCTGCTTGTCATTTTATTAAAATCTCTTCACCTGTCACTCACCTCGCCTGCCGCTAACTCCTGGCTGAGACACTCTCATGTGCACACCTGATAAGAAATGCTTTGGAGCTCCCTTGCAGAGAAACCTATTGACTGCTGTTGGGGGCATGTTCTCAGGAGCTTGGGTATCAGGCTCCTAGAGGGCCTAGAGTGTGAGACTGTGTGTGTGTGTTTGTGTGTGTGTGCATGCATATACGTATATGGTGCTCACCAGACCCTGTTTCTATCTCTGATACCTGTAGCATTTGATTCTGGTGGCAGGCACCCCATGGAGAGCACTTGCCTGTGGTCCTGTGGTTGATGATCCTTGTTGGTGCTGTCTAGTTCATTTACACCATGCTGTATGGTGGCAGGCCACCGGTGAGAATCCAGTCTAAAATGTTAGGAAACAAGCCAGGGGAACACGACTTACCCAGCCCCCTGCATGGGATAAAGTACGGGGCAGACCCCAGGCCCCTGCTCACCCCAAGTCTTCCTCAGAATCCTTCAGTGGCTCCCTGTTGCCCCTCCACTGAAGTGTAAGCCTCTTTAGCCTAGTGGTACTTGAGCAGGTGACATACTTACCTAGCCCCAAAGAAGACCACGTTTTTAGGCCATGAGCTTCTCTAAAGCTGGACCAGGTTTTTATTTATTTTTTATTTTTATTTTTTTGAGATGGAATTTCGCTCTTGTTGCCCAGGGTGGAATGCAATGGCGCGATCTCAGCTCACTGCAACCTCCGCCTCCTGGGTTGAAGTGATTCTCCTGCCTCAGCCTCCTGAGTAGCTGGGACTACAGGCGACCACCACCACACCCGGCTAATTTTTGTATTTTTAGTAGAGACGGGGTTTCACCATGTTGGCCAGGCTGGTCTCAAACTCCTGACCTCAGGTGACCCTCCCACCTCGGCCTCTCAAAGTGCTGGGATTACAGGTGTGAGCCACCGTGCCCGGCTGGACCAAGTTTTTATTGTTCAGTGTTTTCCCGTAAAACAGCAACACAGGTGCTCGGGAGGGGAGGAGTGGAAGAATGAACTAGTGAAGTGATATGTTGTATCTGGACCTCCTCCTTCACCTACTCTAGCCACTAGTCACCAGAAGCATGTTTCTGGTGTGGGAGCCTGGGACCCCATGTTAATCTGTGGGAAAGAACCTGTCGTGGTACTGCCTGTAACCCCTTCAGATCCCTCAGTGAGGCGTAGCCTCTTCTGACAGGGTGTCTGACCTCCTTCACTCCCAAGCACACCTTCCTTCACAGAGCACAGCCTGTGGGTTATCATCCATCTCAGTTTGGTTTTTGGTTCAGAGCTTTGCTGATCAAAATTGGGTGATGGGCATCACTTTGCCTTGTGACTTAGAGGGTATCAAGCTTCCAGGAGAGTGGGGCCCTTTGCAGTGAAACCATGGGTCCCAAAAAGTCATTAGGCCTGTCCTTGTAGCTGTGTTTTTAGGGAAATCTTTCATCATTTCCTGTGCTGAGACCATAACTATGGTTCTTTAATAATCGAGTACCTCTGTGGATGACCAGGGTCATGTTTGGGGGAATGTTATAATTAAAATGTACATCTTGGAGTTGAAAACCAATACATAATTTGTTCCAAACTTAATTTCCTAAACTTCAAAATGTATAAACATTACATGAAGTGAAAATTGTTTAGAAATACTCTTGAATGCAGAAGCCCATTTCACTGGAATATTAAGTAGAAGTTGATGGAATTCCATGACACAGTGTCCCCGAAAGCGTGGAGCCCTGAGGAGAGCGTGCACAGACTCTGATCAGAGAAGCGGAGGTGGGAAATTCTAGCCCTGCCATACCAGCTCAGGTATCTGCCCTCTCAGTCTCAGCCTCAGTTTCCCCATCTGTCCTAGGGGTTAATGTAGAACTCCTGGCACTGTGCCTCGTTCCACATAGACCCTCAACAAGTGCTGTCACAGATATTGATAATATCAAACAGGAGAGTCTTCATGTGCCACATTTGCAACTTCCTTTTAAAATTTTAATTATCACATTAGGTAATATGTGCTCTGAGTAAGAAGATTCAGCATACAGGCTTATAGGAGGTAAAAAGTGAAATCTCCCTCCCGAGACAAGGATTGTTAATAATTTATGTATTCTTATAGCCCTTTTCCCATTTGCTTACAAAAATACACATCTGTGCGTATCTACAAACACAGTTTTCTACATAAATTCTATCCTGCCAAACATTATTCTTTGTCACAGATCTTGTCTGAGGTCATTTGTTCTATTGAACGATTCCGTGTGACTGTAGCGTGATGTATTCAGTTGTTTTCCTGTTCATAGACTTGTAGGTTATTCCTAGTTTCTGGTCCCTTCATTCTGGGCTCCCTTCATTCTGTAGCAAAATTTGTGAGCAGTTATTTCTGCCTGTGGGTCTGGATATTTCTGTAGAGTAGGTTTCTAAAAGTGGAACTTTAGGCCACAGGATATTTACCTCTGAAAAGGGCATTTCCAGTTTATACTCCTCCAACAGTCTATGAGTACAGTTCCCTTTTTAGAATATACAATTTTTTTTTTAACATTTGTTTTCTGTGCTAAATTCTGAATTTGCAAAAGGCTGTGTGTTTATGTTATTCCATTTCACCAGTATTTGCTGAGCATCTGTGGAGCTGGGTTCTGCTGTGGGAATCACAGGGGATGTGTTAAGTGGATTCGACTGGAACTTGACCCCCAGAGGTGGGGTGGGGTGAGCCTGAGCACGCAAAGGGCTAGAAAATGGTAGAAGCCTCAAGGCTCCCAGGGTGGAGAAGAGATGACAGTGGGAGTATTGGATTCATCTCTGAGCCCCTGTACCACCTCCAACACCCTTGACAGTTTAGAGTACCTGGTGCTCTAAACTGAACAGAGGCTGAGACTTGAAGCTGGAGCAGCAGCATGTCAGCAGGGCACCTAGAGGGGACTCCATTGGAACAGACCACCAGGGGAGATGAGGCCATCTCTACTCAATCAAGGTGCCTCCAGTCTCGTGTTCTGGAAGTTGATGACATCTTTCACACAGTCTGGAACCTCTTAAGGACGGCTTTTCAGGGCCCTGAGCAGGGGCTATTCTCGTTTCTTCCAGCACAAAAATGTTCATTATCCAGATGTTTCCTTCCACATAATTCTTGGGATGGTTGTGTGGATGGTGTCATCCATAATAGCTATTGACAGGAAAGAGCCGCCTGAGAGGAATTTTGAATAGTGGCAACTTTCAGGTTCCTGGCTCTTGTGCATGGCATCCCACACACACCTTTTCCTTCCCCACTCCGCTTTAAAACAAAAGCGAAAACAGCAACAACAACAACACTTTAATAGGGTTTTATGTGCTGTAACACCAAGAAATACAAGAAGTGACGTTAGAGTTGGAAAGGCCATTAGGGTAGGAAGTGGAGACATAGTAACTGTGCCGACCGCTCACTCTGTGACTTTGGCAAGGCCCTTCAATTTTGAGTTTCCCGTTTCCCCACTTAAATGGAGTTGCCGGCTCTGTCTGCAATCAGGTGGTTACAAGAACCAAATAATGCAAAGGGTTTTGTGGACCTTGAAGTGCTATATGGAAGGAGGGAGTCTTGCTGTTAGTCCTTTTTGTTAAATTTTGGTTGACCCCTGGCAGGTGATCGCTCCTGGGCCAGGTAGGAAGTTCCACCAAGATCCTTGGGCTCATGGTGGCTTTGCTACTGTCAAGTCTCCTGAAGGAAGAATTGCAGGTCCTCTTAGGGAACTGCTATTTGGCTGCATGCCTCGTTCTTTGGGGTCAGGAGAAGGGGCAGACGGATCCCTCTGTATTGTGATAAAGATAATTCCTCATAGACTTGACTTTGAATTGATCCAGTCTTTGCAGGACCTTTGTTTCCTAAGAAGAGAAACAGACAAGCAGCTAGTCTAAGGACCACGTTCTGGACATGTGGGGAAAGGGCTGTCCATAGAGGCATGTATTAGGGTTCTCCAGAGAAACAGAGCCAATAAAATGTGTGTGTGAGAGTGAGTGTGTGTGTGTGTATGTGCATGTGCAGAGAGATTTATAAAAAAAAAAAGGATCATGTGATTATGAAAACTGCCAAGTCCCAAAATTTGTTGGTAAGTTAGTAAGCTGGAGACCCAGGAGAGCCAGTGGTTTAGTACCAGTCCAAGACTAAAGGCCTGGGAACCAGGAGAGTCAATGATGTAGTTCAAGTCTGAAGGCAGGAAAAAGGCTAATGCCCCAGCTCAAAGGCAGTCAGGCAGTAGAGTTCTCTCTGACTCAGGAGAAGGTCCACCTTTTTGTTCTATGCAGGCCTTCAACTGATTGGATGAGGCCCACCAACAACGAGGGGTGTGCAATCTGCACTATTCAGCGTACTAATTTAAATGTTGATGTCATCCAGAAACACTCAGAATAATATTTGACGAACTATCTGGGCACCCCATAGGCCAACCATGTTGACGCATAAAAAGAACCATCCCAGGCAGGAAAGCACAGCTTTGTGTATGGAAGAGAAGCTTGTCGGTGGGCAGAGTTCTTGTTGCATGTGGTGGTCGGATTTTGGAGGCATTTGCTGGAAGGTGGTCAGGATGCCAGGTCAGCGTCCAACATGCTAGTAGGATGGGTGCTCTTGACAGGTCCCCTTCCACCTTAACTTGATGGAGCCACAGCATTAGCAAGTTACAAGAACAAGAAGAAGCCGGTGTGAATATCCACTCTTTGTAGAAGCAGACTGAAAAACTCTGGAGTCAGAAAGGCCTCTGAGATCATCTGGTTCAACCCCTCTCACCTCACCTGCGAGGAATATTAGCCCTGATGGATCAGGCAGCTGGCCAAGGTCACACAGCTGGTGAGCGGGGAGCCAGGCTGGTCCCAGGCTGGCAGCCTCGTCATTGTTATCCAGAAGGCAAAGGTTGTCTCTCAGTCCCTGGGGGGATTAGTGCCTCTCTTGAAGCAGTTCCAAAGTGAAGAAGGGTGGGCAGAGCATGTGCCAAGATCTCAGCAAGTTGCTTCCGCAGGGGCAGCTGTGCTGGGCACTGGGCACATTGTCAACAGCACCCCTCAGCTTGAGGCAGTGACCCTGTGACGCCCCAGGTATACAGGTGGGGCTACTTTGGTTGGGAAGGCTGGCATGTGGTGAGGGGTACCTCAGCCCAGATGACCAGGGCCCCCAGGGTATATAGGTAGAGGGGAAGGTCCTCCCCAGTAGAGGACCCTGGCTCTACTCTAGGCAGCTGGCACCCTGCCCCCACTACCAGTTTGTAATCACTAAGCACCAGCCAGGCCGGCACCAGCAGCCTGTGTTGGCCGCCCCTCTGACTCATCTAGAATGTGCTGAATACCTCCTTGGTGGGCCACTCTCTTCCTCGTGATACCACCCCAGGCTTTCCTCCCAGGCCCCCCAACCATGATGAATCCTGTAGGGACTTGTATGTGGTCAGATAAACCTCAGGGCTAGAGGGCAGGGAGCCTGAGATTACTCCAGTGACCCTGACTGATGACCAACTGACAGCCAGAAGGAGGAAGCGACTTGCCTGGTGTCACTCAACCTTGTGGGATCCGGACAGAGCTGGAGCTGGGACTGGGCTCTTCAGTGCCTGCCTTCCTTGCTGACCTGAATGTGTCCGTGTTCTTTTGTCCCTAGTGGAGTGGAGGGAACACTGACTTGGGCTGGAAAGGCACTGTAGATAGCTGCACAGTTAAGGACATGGACTTTGGAGCCAGACTGCCTCCATCCCTTCCTCGCTTGCCCTGTGGCTGTCCATAAAATGCCAGTGTCTGTGGGGTACCACCTCATGGGGTTGTCTTGAGAGTTAAACGAGAAGCTGGATGGCATGCACTTAGCAGACTCCAGCACGCAGTGTTCCTAGAATGGTGATTACTGCACTATTGACAATTGAGTTTTTGAGATGTTGGCCCAACCACTGAGCTTGTCTGAGCTGTGGACTTGGCAGCAGTCAGGCGGGGAGGGGCCTGGCTGCACCACAGCTCCTCTGAGGTTCGCTCTGTGAGGTTCTGTGAGAGCTGCAGGTGAAGCCGCTTGATGAGCAGGGAAGCCCCCACAGGGTAAGGGGTATAGCCGTGACTGGTCTGGCGTGAAAGCCTGTCCCCTATGGCTTTACCTCATTAGAGTGTGGCCCCAGGCCTCTCTGGAGGCAGAGACCTCACCGTGCCCAGCAGACTGGAAGATCGCGTGTGTGGGGCGCTGGCCCTTCGTGCAGCTGTGGTCTGTCGATACTCAGAAGGAACAAGCTGGGACGCACATCTGCCTGTGTGTGCCGCAGCCCTGTGAAGTCCCTGCTGGGCCCTGGCTGTCTGCAGCACAGGGGCCCCGGGGATGCCCGCCCTGTCATGGTTGGCCTGAGGATGCTGATGCCACCCGTGCTAGCCCAGCCCCTGCTCCTCATCCCAGTGGATATGCCAGCATTTCCACATCTGGGGGCTGTTCACAGGAGTGTGTTTTGCTTTCTGGAGCCCTGGGCATCTTCTGCCCACTTCTTGAAAGGGTGGAGCCCTAGTTGTTTGGAAGGCCCAACCTTCAGATTATCAGTGTCTAGTTACCACATCCCCATGTGTCCTGCCAGCTTCTTAAAGGATTTTGTGTATGTGAAGCACAAACCCAATGAAGGCTCCTGGTCCACCTTTCCCAGTTTCTTGCCTTTAGTGGCTGCACCCCTAGTCCTGGCATCCCAGATCCTCCATAGCTGGCCCCACCTTCTGTGGGGGCCATTCCCTGTTTCCTTCTACCTCATGAGCATTAGGCTTAAGGCAGCAAGAACCCTGATTTTCACCTCAACATCCCCCAGCTTTCCTCTCTCCCAAACTTGGTTTATGCTTGTCCTGCCCCAGTTGCCCTTTGGACTGATGGCCTCATCGTCCTCTCCTGGAGAGCCTTCTACACCTGGGCCCACTCCTCGCTGTTTGTGACACCAGGCAGGGTCTGTTGGCATCCCTGGCCCTCAAGGTGTCTCCTTGCATCAGGACTTGAGATTCTGTGAAATGCCACCTCCTCCCTGAAGTTTTACTGAATCCTAGGGCTAGATTTCCTTTCTGCCTCCACCAAGCTGCTGGTACATGCACCACTCTAGGACGCTGGGAGCCAGGCAGAACTAGGCTTGTCCTGGCTTAGCCTCTGCTCCTGTCTGAACCTCAGTTTCTGAATTATAAAATGCAGTATAACTCTTGCCTCTCTGTTTTGAGGATGAGGAGTAATTTACTCCCAGTGCCCAGGACACAGGACAGTGCCTGGCGCAGGCAGGCGCTCACTCGTCACTGCTGTCCAACTCAGTGCTTACAGACGGTGGTGTCCCGATTCTCCTGCTAAGCCATGAGTTCCCTAGGAGGCAGGAGCCTCATCTAATGCATCTAGTGCTCAGCATCTGGCCTCAGGTCTAATGTGGCACATAGTAGGGGTTCAGTGGGTATTCGAGGAAGAAAAACAGGCACCCCACTTGCCTATGAAGTTGGATGTTGCAGTCGGCGAGGATTTAGAAAGCAGTCTCCTAAGTAGACGTGGCTCCTTTAAAGGGAGGCCCACTCGCCCCCTGCTTTTGGCCCCCAGAGCAGCAAGCTCGCCTCAGTGAATCTCCACGGGGGATGGCGCCAGAACGCAGGCCTGCAGCGGCTTAGAGGCCTCCGCACGCAAAGGCAGTCACTGGAAGATGCAGAGTGATGGTAGGGCTGATGGACACTGTGGATCATTGCAGAGCTGCACGGCAAGGTCCACGTGGCCTTTTTACTCACAATGAAAGCAATTGGTCGTCATCAGGTTTGCAGGCTTTGTCTCTCTTCTAGTACTTCAGGCCAGAGGGGCTCACGAGAAGACCCTGTCCTTGTACAGACAACCAAGGGAAGGGAGCAAACCCAGGCACCCTGACTCCAGACGTGGGCCTTTCCCTTGCCCTCAGGCTGAGCATAAAAGATCAGGCAGTACAGGTTCAGCCAGGCAGCCATAGGCCCTGCTCTGCTTCTAAGGTGACCATTGTTGTCCCACAGCCCTGCTTCCGCAGAGCCCACCCTCTGTTGGTTGGGTGTTTCTGTGCATGCCTGGAAAAGAGATGACAGAAGAACTCCAATTAGTCAGTCTCCTGGCTCCTAGACAGCTCCGGAAACTAGACTAGATAGATGAGGAGGAGGTGGGGCCTCCTGCCGTGTGACGGTTGGGGTGGCTCCAGCTCCGTCTCTGAGCTGCCCTGCCCTGCCTTGCCCTTGCCGTCCTGCAGCCCTGCTCTTCCATGCCACTCACCCTCAGCCTCTGAGGGACCCCTGAATTCAGACGTTGAAGCACCCTGGTTAGGGGGAGGATTCTTCTCCAGCAGACGTTTGAATGGTTTAGATGGGGGTAAAGTCACCTCCCTTTTGATGTGGCACCTGGAACTTGGCTGGTTTTGCCGCGTGTCTAATTAGGAAGAACCGCCTGGCACTCCTGCAGAGCTCATCACTCACTCCGTGGTGCCAGGTGTGCTTTTAACACCTCAGGGACCTGACTGCAATAGACGCCCTGGCCCCCAGAAGACCAAAAACAAGACAGACTGATTAAAAAAAAAAAAAAAAGTCAAAGTGTCTGGAAAAGGCCAGGAGAGCCCTGGTCCAGGAGTTAAGGAGCCTGGGGCCTAGTCCCTGTGACTTTCTTCCCTTCCCCTGACCTCAGTTTCCCCATCTATAAAATGGGGTGACTAGACATACATGAGACCTTCCCTGTGTGTTTCACGTTACGTACAAGAGCTGACCTAGAGTATGGCTCCTATGTGGGGGTGTCAGATTATCAAAGTGGCACTGGCCTCGGGAGTTGTGGACCCAGAAATGGCAACAGGCTCAAAGGTTGGTATTGGGACCCTCCCGTTCCCAGTGCATTTTTGGCCTGTGAGGCTTCAGTCAGCAGGCCTTCTGTGGCTCTGTGGGCAAAGACAGCCTTGGAGGAGGAAGAATCTTGGAGATGGGGCTCCAAGGAAGCCCCCAGGAGTGGTCGTTGAAATGGCAATATTCACAAAACGCCTTCTGTGCACCAGGCACTGTTCGAAACACTTGACGTATATGGATTCATTTAATCCTCGTAACATCCTTCCTCCAGTGGGTGCCGTTTTCTCCCCTCTAGAGATGAAGAAACTGAGGTAACTTGCCCCAGGTCACCTGTTGGAGCCAGGATTCAGACTAAGCAGTCTAGTGGGATCGGTGTTTTCACCCAGCACACAGTGCTGCTATGCCTGTCGGTTCACCTGGACCCAGGGCTTTGCCTCCCTCCAGGTGGTTGGCGAGGGGCAGCCCCGCTAAGTGGCAAGTGCATCATTCCAGTAATGCAGCCCTTCCTGACACCGCTGGGGCCCTGAGCCTAATCTACCTGCAACCCTGGCGTCTCGGGCACGGATCCCCGGTGGCTGCAAAGCCATGTGAGAGAGATCAGATGGCATGCCTACCACTGGCAGAATAGAGGTTTTCTGGGTCGAGAGGTAGTGGCAGGGCCTGGGAATGGAGAGCCATACAACTCTACCTAGCTTGCTACCCCATGATTAGGGAGTGGTATGGATTCCCAGACAAGCCCAGCTGGGAAAATTAGAGGTGAAGGGCCTGCAGGCCAGCGTCTATCATTTCCAGCAAGGCTCCTGCACGTCTGTGCCAGCATGTGTCCTGCCCAGCTCCTCCCTGCCCAGAGGTTCCTGGGCATCACTCCTTTACCACTCCTGGGGGTGCTGCCGTGCAGTACTTTTAAGGCCATCCAGAAACCCACTTCCATCTGCCTCCAGCATCATCTCCCACCAGGTACCTGTCAGTCCCCAGCCCTCTCGAGCAACCTCATGTACACCTTAAGCTTTTGACTCCCTGGGCCTCTGCCTTGGTTCTTCCTCTGGTACCCATTTTCGCCGCCACATCGCTGTGCTATGACCTCCTGTCTAAATTCTTTTAAGGCCCTCCCAGGTTCCCCCAATGGAAACCTGTCTCTTAGTTATCAGATTGTGGTATCAAGTCTGCTCCCATTAAGGAGGCTGAGCTGTGTCTGTCCCTGTTGGGAGCTCTGCCTTCTCCTACCAAGAGCTTCATGAAGGCCAGGACTGCATCTCATTCCTCTCTGTCTCCTCTCATACTGGGCATTCAGTAGATAGTTGGTTGGTTGGGAGGACAGGTGGATGCCAGCACAGCTGGAAAAGATGGAGGGGGGGGCACCAGAGAGGCCTGCTGATTTCCTTGGCCTCAGTTTTCCAGCGAGCAAACCCAAGCCTTTTTTTTCTATTCCTGAAGAGAAGGTAAAGAAGTAAAGAACAGGTTTCTTCTGATGTTTACCATAAGACATGTTATGTATCATTTCATTAGATGCTTATTCTTTTTTTTTTTTTTCTTTGAAACAGAGTTTTGCTCTTGTTGCGCAGGCTGGAGTGCAATAGCATGATCTTGGCTCACCACAACCTCCGCCTACCAGGTTCAAGTGATTCTTCTGCCTCAGCCTCCCGAGTAGCTAGGACTACAGGCGTGTGCCACCACACCTGGCTAATTTTTTTTCTTCTTCTATTTTTAGTAGAGACAGGGTTTCACCATGTTAGCTAGGATAGTTTCAATCTCCTGAACTCATGATCCGCCCGCCTCAGCCTCCCAAAGTGGTGGGATTACAGGTGTGAGCCACTGCACCCGGCCTACTTATCCATTTTTTTTGAGACGGAGTTTTTGCTCTTTTGCCCCGGCTGGAGTAAAGTGGCGCAATCTCAGCTCACTGCAACCTCCGCCCCCTGGGTACAAGCAATTCTCCTGCCTCAGCCTTCCCAGTAGCTGGGATTATAGGTGCCCACCACCACACCCCTCTAATTTTTGTATTTTTAGTAGAGACGGGGTTTTACCATGTTGGCCAGGCTGGTCTCGAACTCCTGTCCTCAGGTGATCCACCCCCCCTTGGCCTCCCAAAGCGCTAGGAGTACAGGCGTGAGCCACCACATCTGGCCCATCTTCTTTCAAAATACAGATTTTGAGACTCTCCATAATAAAATGTTTAGGCATACTTCATTTTATTGTGCATTGCTTCATTGTGGTTTGCAGGTATTGCATTTTTTTTTTTTTACAAAATGAAGGTTTGTGGCAACCTTCCTTCAAGTAAGTCTATCAGCATCATTTTTCCAACAGCGTGTGCTCATTTTGTGTCTCTGTGTCACATTTTGGTAATTCTCATATTTCAAACCTTTTTATTATTATAGCTGTTACGGTGACCTGTGATCAGTGATCTTTGATGTTACTGTTGTAATTGTTTTGGGGCACCACAAACTGCACCCACAGAAGATGGCAAACTTAATAAATGTTATGTGTGTTCTGACTGCTCCACTGACTGACCATTCCTTCATCTCTTCCCCTCTCCTTGGGCCTCTCTATTCTGTAAAACACAACAATGTTGAAATCAGGCCTATTAATAATTCAACAATGGCCTCTACATGTTCAAAGGAAAGGGAGAGTCACACATCTCTCACTTTAAACCAAAATCTTGGAAATAGGCCTAGTGCGGAAGTCATGTCAAAAACCGAGATCTGCCGAAAGGTAGGCTTCTTGCACCGAATAGTTAGCCAGGTTGTGGATGTAAAGGAAAAGTTGTTGAAGAAAATTAAAAGTGTCACTCCTGTGAATACACAATTGAAAAGAAAGCAAAACAGCCTTGTTGCTATTAGGGAGAGAGTTTGGTCTAGATAGAAGCTCAAACCAGCCACAAATTCCCTTAAATCAAAGCCTAATCTGGAGCAAGGCCCTAACTCTTCAATTCTGTGAAGGCTGAGAGAGTGGAGGAAGCTTCAGAAAAGCTAACAGAGGTTGATTTCTGAGGTTTAAGGAAAGAAGCCATCTCCATAACATGGAAGTGCGTGATGAAGCAGCAAGTGCTGATGTAGAAGCTGCAGCAAGTTATCCAGAAGATCTAGCTGAGGTCATCAATGAAGGTGGCTATGCAAAACAACAGATTTTCAGTGTAGACAAAGCAGCCTTCTATTGGAAGAAGATGCCATCTAGGACTTTCAGAGCCATAGGGAAGTCAATGCCTGGCTTCAAAGCTTCAAAGGACAGGCTGCCTCTCTTGTTAGGGACTAATGCAGCTGTTGATTGTAAGTTGAAGCCAGTGCTCATTTGCCATTCTGAAAAATCCTGGAGCCCTTAAGAATTATGCTAAATCTACCCTGCTCGTGCCCTGTGAATGGAACAACAAAGCCTGGATGGCAGTTCCTCTGTTTACAGCATGGTTTACTGAATATTTTAAGCCCACTTTTGAGACCAACTTTTCAGGAAAAAAAGATTCCTTTAAAGATACTACTGCTGATTGACACTGTTCTTGGTCACCCAAGAGCTCTGCTGGGGATGTACGAGGAGATGAATGTTGTTTTCATGCCTGCTAAAACAACATCCATTCTGCGGCCCATGGATCAAGGAGTAATCTCAACTTTGAAGTCTTATTATTTAAGAAATATATCTCATAAGGCTATAGCTGCCAGGTCTGATGGACCTGGGCAAAGTAAACTGAAAACCTTCTGGGGAAGATTTACTGTTCTAGAAGCCATTAAGTACATTTGTGATTCATGAAAGGGGTCAAAATAGCCACATCAACAGGAGTTTGGAAGAAGAGTCCAATCCTCACAGATGACTTTGAGGCCTTCAAGACTTCAGTGGAGGAAGTAACTGCAAATATGATGAAAATAACAAGAGAACTAGCATTAGAAGTGGAGTCTGAAGATGTAACTGAATTGCAGGAATCTTATGATCAAACTTGAAGAAATAAAGAGTTGCTTCTTATGGATGAGCAAAGACAGTTTTCTTGAGATAGAATCTATTCCTGATGAAGATGCTGGGAACATTGTTAAAATGACAACATAGGATTTAGAATAGTACATAAACTTAGTTGATGAAGCAGCAGCAGAGTTTGAAAAGATTGACTCCAATTTTGAAAGAAGTTCTGCCGTGGGTAAAATGTTATAAAACAGCCTTTCGCTAAGAGAAATCTTTCGTGAAAGGAAGAGTCAATCTATGTGGCAAATTTTATTGTCTCATTTTAAGAAATTCCCACAGCTGGGGGGAGGGGCATAAAAAAATTTCCACAGCCACCTCAGCCTTCAGGAACTACCACCCTAATCAGTCGGCAGCCGGCAACATCAAAGCAAGACCCTCCACCAGCAAAAAGATGACTCACTGAAGGCTTAGATGATTGTAAGCAGTTTTTGGCAATAAAATATTTTTAAAATTAAGGTACTACATTTTTTTAAGGCAGTGGTATTGCACATTTAATAAACTACAGTATAATATAAATATAACTTTTGTATGCATTGGAAAACCAAAAAATTTTACAGGTACCTGCCACCATGCCTGGCTAATTTTTGTATTATTAGTAGAGATGGGGTTTCGCCATGTTGGCCAGACTGGTCTCGGACTCTTGACCTCAAGTGATCTGCCCACCTTGGCCTCCCAAAGTGCTGGGGTTACAGGCATGAACCACTGCACCCAACTTTGGTGGGGGGGCCTGTTTGTTTTGTTTTGTTTTGTTTTGTTTTGTTTTGTTTTGTTTTGTTTTCAGGGAGGCACTAAGTTGGTGAATACTGGAGCAGAGTATAGCTTGTTGCTTGTGGACTGGGCAATCTTTTAAACCCCCATCACATCCTCTCAGGATTACTGCCTGCTCTCTTCCCCAGCCCTTACCTTCTCCACATTCCCATGGGCAGACCCCACCATGGCCGCAGTCTGTGGGGAGCACACCTGCCTAGCTCTCCTGGTGAATGGGCCCAGGCAAATTCTTAGGGTCCCTTTCAGTTCTTAACATTCTCTGATTCTAAAGAAAGTGCTTTAGTCTTCTTTTCTTTCTATGTATGTGGTTCTGTTTACAAACCTTTCTGCTCCAGAGGTCAACAGAAACCCCCATCCTGTTAATGTTTCTGCTTTCTGCCTAAGAGGCATGAAATTACAGACTGCCACCTAATATTAAAGGTCATTTTGCATGAATGTGTAGATGCTGATGTTCAGATAACTTGTGACTTAAAACATATGGTCACAGACTCCCTTGTGAGATCGGTCTCTGGACCCTCATGGATTGGCCCAGCTAATAAGGAAGACGGGCCTGGTAGTTAGGCAGGAGGCAGGAACATCTGGCAAGCTGACCTGGCACAAGGGCCTTCGATGTCCTGGAGCTGTTGGTGAGCCTCTCCCAGGAGAGAAGATGCTCCCAAATGGGCATTTTCTCAGGGAAAGGCAGCTGCTTCCTAAATACACGCAGCTCCTGGAAGCCCAGCCTGCTTAAAATCATATTTACTCTCTTTCATGTGCTCATCTTAATTACATTTTTTCTGCTCTAGTGTCTTTATTCATTATTTAAAACAACTTTCAAAAATAATTACGCGATAATCCCTTCTCCTCTACACAGTAGCTGTTTACCTTCCTGTATTGGGTTTTTCAGCTCTTGGTGTTGTGGATGTCTGTACTTACAACGTTGCTGTCATCACAGTGTAGATATAGGCCAAATCTGTGATGTCAGTATTTACCAATTCCCAGGCAAGGAGCAGAATTCCCTGTGGGGCCCTGCTCATATTGACGGAGACTTGTTTAAAAAGCCTGCGTTATACTTTGCCCTCCACACATAAACAATCTTGCATTTTACTTTTTAGCTTAGCATAATTTCTTGCATGGTTTCCCATGTCGCTACATAATCTTCAGATTGATCATTTTAATGGCTGCTTAATATTCCACCCAGTTAACATGCCATAATTTACTTAACTCTTCCCTATTGTTGGGGCCTTAATGAAAATTTGAATTCGCCATGTAATGTAGTGGGAGAGGCTTGTTTTAATGATTACCGTTATAACATCCCCTGCCCTAACTGCATGCCATTACTAGTCCAGCTTTGGTAAGGTGCAGATGCTTCTGGAACAATAAATCCTGCATGAGAGGTGTATGCACAAGTCCTCTGATTTAATAGCTAATCTGTTCACTGCACATGTTTCCCTTTAAGGCTGGTGTTTATGGAGAATATCTATCTCTAATGCATATTGTTTAACACTAAACTGTATGCATTTGGCATATTGTCCCAGATCCTTTATCACTACTGTCAGGGACTTTCATAAAGTATCTGGAATTTGGGGGTAAATAGTGGTTTCTGGCTGTCAGTTCTGTTTCATTTATCCCACCACATTCACTGAGTATCTCTTTGGCGTGAGAGTGAGCAAAAGCACTCCTGATTATCAGGGGCCCGACAGGAAGTACATCTGTGAATTGTTTGTGGTTCCTTTAGATTAAATGGTGAATTGCATGAAAAGTA
This sequence comes from Pan troglodytes, assembly GCF_028858775.2. Classification (NCBI taxonomy): domain Eukaryota; kingdom Metazoa; phylum Chordata; class Mammalia; order Primates; family Hominidae; genus Pan; species Pan troglodytes. The sequence continues at coordinate 78,003,115 of NC_072409.2, forward strand.
CTTCATCAACTGTGTACATGGGAGTGGTTGCTGGTCCTGCTTTTGTGAAGGAGGGTGAAGAGGAAGGTGGTTTTCCCAGGTCAGTGCCTTCTCAGCTGCCGTATCCTCAGCCCCCAGAATTCTGCAGACAGGAGGCTAGACTTCACTCCTCAGAACGGAGGAAGACGAATACAGGTGATGAGGACCCTACAAGGCAATAAGTAGCAGATTAGTTTGGTAGATTTAGTGATTTACGAAGTTGTCCACCGTACTTAAAAGTTGGTCTTCACCGTAAAGTGACAAAGTTCTACCACTCTTTTCCCTTCTCTTTTCCTGTTCCTCCCTCTGTAAAAAAAGGAAGCATCATCCTCAAAACTAATAAATGATCCGAGTTTACTCATGGGACCCAATAAAAGCTGTGTTTGCCAAAGTGTGGGACACCTTCTCATAGATGTGATATTAGGTGCCCTGAGAACTACATAGCGAGAAGGTTTTTCCCTTCTTATTCTTTCTCTTTCCAGGGAGAGAAGATTATTCATATTTGCCAGAGAAAGTGTCTGTTTGCTGATTGCATTTCCCGGTGGCTCTCCAACACTTGCAAATCTCACCTCTCAGCAGAGAAAGCAAGCCCCACGCTCAGCTTCCCAGCAGGCATCAGCACCTACCTTGCTGGTTTTTATTCATTCTGCTTTGTATCTATTTTTGGCAAAGAATAATGGCTTATGGGATGGTGATCCAAAATCTCTTTTTTAAATGAGTTTATTTTATCTAAAAAGTGAGGTGAGATAAATAAAAATGGTAAGTAACCACCCAGGTTACTACCACCCAACTGGTAGGCAGAAATGGCCCAAGTCATGAAGTCACATGACTAAATAAAGCTTGGGAAATACTAGCATAAAGTTAATTCATGTAAACACTAACGATCACAGGCACAGTATCCTTGGCTTCTGTTTCTTCGTGGCGTGTGTCCACATGAGCCGGCCTGGATCATAAAGCCCAGCCTGAAAGCAGCTCTCTTTCTCGGAAGGGCTGATGTCATTTGTGTGTGTTTTATCAGCCGCTCTTCAAGGAGCATAACTCCTGTGGCTTCTGCCATATCTTTATGCCATCAGAATTCTGATTTCGGGAAGACCTCAAGAGAGCATTGAAATAGCTCACTTACAGTCCTCACCCCTTTTGCATCAAGCCTCACCTCTGCTCCCTCACCTCCTTGGACCTGGTACTCCAGCCAACATGGACGGTGAATATACATAATGATGGAATATTAGCCTGAAAAAGGAAAGTCATACACAGGCTACAACATGGAAGAACCCTGAAAACATTATGAAACTGAATGATTCCACATTGTTCAGGATATGCCTAGACCGATCAGATTCATAGAGACAGAAAGTAGAAGGGTAATTGTGGGGGCTGGGGAGGGATAATGGGGAGAGTTAGTGTTTAATGGGTACAGGGTTTCAGTTTGGGAAGATGAAACAGTTCTAGAGATGGATGGTGCCAAAGGTTACCAATAGTGTGAATGTACCTAATGCCACTGAACTGCACGTTAATCATGGCTAAAATGGTCAATGTTGGCTGGGTGCGGTGGCTCACACCTGTAATCCCAGCACTTTGGGAGGCAGAGGCAGGGAGATCACATGAGGTCAGGAGTTCGAGGCCAGCCTAGCCAACATGGCAAAACCCCGTCTCCACTAAAAATACAAAAATTAGCCAGGTGTGGTGGTGCACATTTGTGCTCCTAGCTATTTGGGAGGCTGAGACACAAGAATCGTGTAAACCCGGGAGCCAGAGTTTGCAGTGAGCCGAGATTGTAGCACTGCACTCCAGCCTGGGTAACAGAGTAAGACTCCATCTCAAAAAATAAAATAAAATAAAAAAGTGCTCAATGTTATTATATGTATTTTACCACAATAAAAAATAAAGTAGGCAGCAAGCACGTTCTTTCCAGCCTCATCGCATTGGCTTGCCCTGGTCCTACCACCAGGAAGCCACCCCTCTCCTGCTTCCACTTGTCAGAGCTGACAGTTCAAATGCCATCTCCCTTCTCTCCTGCCCTGCCACTCCCAGGCCTTACACTGAGCCCCTTTTGCCGCCAAGGATGATGGTAATTTAGGCACATGTTGTGTCTGCTGGGAACAGTGAGGTTCCTGAAACCAACCTCCATGGTAAACCTTCCCCACATTCCCTGCTTGGGCCATGCACATAGTATCCATGATCAAACAGCAGGTCAAATTTCCCTGTTTGACTGGGAAGTGCCTGATTTTAGCATCCTAGCATCCATCCTTCCAGCCACTACTGGCCTCCCAGGACTGAGCAGCAGCCAAAATGAACACCTCCTGTCTGGGACCTCATCTAGACAGGCAGTCATCCCTCAGCCCACACCAGTGCCAGGCCTTAGCATCTTCTCTAGAAGATCAAGAGCTTGCTTTCTTTATTCAGAAGTGAAGCTGGACACTCTCTCAAATCCCTAAATAAATTCAGTCTATTTAAAAGATGGTCTGGGGGAGGTAGAAATAAAGGGAAGGGGTCACTCAGGCTTTGCAGGGGAGAAAAGTGGCCTATGGTCTCCTTGGGGAGGCTCTTGTTGGTTCTTTTAAATGAATGTGTGAGCTGGTGGGAACTGGGAACTGCATGGCCCAGTCTTTTCTTTGTACAGATGAGGACTGAAAGTCCAAAGAGGGCAAGGAACTGCCCTAGAGGGAAAGACCCCAGCCTGTCTATGAAGCAAGGGTTCAGAAGCTCTGCGTGTTCTGGGTGGGCATCAGGACACACCTGGAGCATCATGTTCACATCTGGGCTCTGCCTCTTAAGCCTGAGATTCATGAGTGGATGGAGGCAGGGCTGTCATTAGGCCTGCGAGCATGTGAGCCTTGTGAGCAAGCCTGGCCCAGGAAGAGCAGAGACGCGGCACTGGGGGTTGGTGGGGTGGGTAAAACCCAGACAGGGGTCTGTCTCTCTGTCGTTCTCACCTCCCCGCTGGCAGCTCTGAGTTTGTGGTGTTTCTGGGTGGGAATGCAGGTGAGGAAGTGCAGTATCCATTTCATCTCTGCTTCCTTCCTTTTTGCCTGCAGAATTTCAGAGGCAGGAAAGTGTCCGGTCCCAGCATAAAGGTATCCAGTTATATGACACCCCTTACGAACCTGAAGGCCAAAGTGTTGACTCAGACTCGGAGAGCACAGTCAGCCCCCGACTGCGGGAGAGCAAGCTGCCCCAGGATGACGACAGGCCCGCCGATGAGTACGACCAGCCTTGGGAGTGGAACCGGGTCACCATCCCAGCCCTGGCAGGTAAGGAGCCCTGACCCTGCTCAGGAGGCAGCTGCTGAGCCGTGCTCAGCACTCACCTTGGTCCCCACCTGCACTCAGGACAAACTCCAGGGTTGTTTAATAATCCAGTTGGGTGGTCTTTTTTCTCAGTACCCTCAAAGATGTAGGCTGCAGAGGAAAGGGAGAGGTGAGGGTAGGGAAACCAGGCCGAGGAGAAATTCTGGGTCTGGCTTCCAGGGTCTCAGTGTTCCAGCCTCCACACTTTAAAGAGAGGGCTCAGATGCTCTCATTGTCTGGCTCTGTCTTGGTCCTATTTATTGATAATACCCTAGCTCACTGAAGCCAAGAGTTCAGTTTTTGGTTTATTTATTTATTTATTTATTTATTTATTTATTTATTTATTTATTTTTGAGACAGAGTTTTGCTCTTGTTGCCCAGGCTGGAGTGCAGTGATGCGATCTCGGCTCACCGCAACCTCCATCTCCCAGGTTCAAGTGATTCTCCTGCCTCAGCCTCTCAAGCAGCTGGGATAACAGGTGCCTGCCACAATGCCCAGCTAATTTTTTTGTATTTTTAGTAGAGACGGGGTTTCACTATGTTGGCCAGGCTGCTGTCAAACTCCTGACCTCAGGTGATCCGCCCACCTCGGCCTCCCAAAGTGCTGGGATTACAGGCGTGAGCCACCACACCCGGCCTGATTTCAGTTTTCAGAAGGAACTTTCTTAGAAGCTAAGAGGAAACCAGTGTGCACAGCAGCTCCTGTTGGCCCTGAGCGGGCCCATTGATCTCACCCAGTGCTGCGAGCTGAGCTAGCCCTGCAGGGCTCACAGGGCCACTGTGTCTTCTATCCCAGCTTCAGCGTGCACACGCTCACAGAGCATAGGTGATGGACAGAGCTCAGCCCCTCCCAGATGATCCTCCCCTGGCCAAGAGCCCCTTGAGTGACTTGGGTGTCTCCTTCCTACTCAAAGGCTGGTTTTTCTAGAATCTGGGTATCTGTCACAATTCTAGAACTCCTCTCCCACAGCCCTTTTGAAAAGTGATCTTGGGCATGTGCATCATAAGTCATAAATCTAAGCTAACACCTTTTTATTCTAATCCCACTCCTTAGAATCTATGCCAAAGTTATGATAAAAAATTCAGAAGGTCGGGCGCGGTGGCTCACGCCTGTAGTCCTGGCACTTTGGGAGGCCGAGGCGGGTGGATCACCTGAGGTTGGGAGTTCGAGACCAGCCTGACCAACATGGAGAAACCCTATCTCTACTAAAAATACAAAATTAGCTAGGCGTGGTGGCACATGACTGTAATCTCAGCTACTCAGGAGGCCGAGGCAGGAGAATCGCTTGAACCTGGGAGGTGGAGGTTGCGGTGAGCCGAGATCGCACCATTGCACTCCAGCCTGGGCAACAAGAGCAAAAAATAAAAATAAAAAATAAAAAAATTCGGAAAAGGCACTGTTTATAATCATGGAAAATGGAGAGCAACCCGAATGTTCAGCAATGGGGACTGGATTTCTGTGCGTCTGTGTGGTGGAATATTGGAATGTTGTGCAGCCTCTAAAAGGTGATGTTCAGCAAGAGTTCATAATAACCTAGAGAAATGCTTATGTCTAATGTTAAGAGATGAAAAGCCAGATGCCAAACAATGTTTAGGTATCTCAGAGTTTAGGCATGTAAAAAGAGAGACAGTGAGTGACATTTAATTCCTACCACACTGACAATCATAAAGGGAAACTTCTTATCTTTAGTTTGTTTAAAATTTATTTTGCCTTAAATCTCCCCTTTTTTTGTATATAACTAGACCCTTTCTACCTTTCTAACCCCGAACAGTGAGGCCTCTACCCTGCCCTCATCCCAGGCCCCTTAATTGCTGTTCTAGCCATTCCAACACAGATTACTCACAGTTCTGTGAATATAGCATGCGCTGAGCAAATCCCATTTTTCTAGCTAAAATGCCCTTCCCTGCCTGTCTTATCTGGAACAATTCTATGCCTCCTTTGAGGCCCAGCTTAAACATTATCATCTCTCCAAGCCCTCTCTGGTACACAGCCATGCACTCCACAGGCTTCCTGCTGCCCCTATAGGTCTGTCGAGTTTCCTGCATACATCACTGGGGGAAGATTTCTCACACCACATCAGGGTTAGTTCTGTAGGTGTTGGTCTCGCCTGCCAGGCTGTGAGGTCCTCAAGGACAACCTGTCCCATCACCTTTCTGGAGCCCCAGCCCCTGGCCGAGAGCCAAAGATAAGAGTCATCCTGTGGCTGTAGGTCCTTAGTTGCCCCAGGTCTCTCCTGTGCATTTTACAGCCTCCTCTATTCCCTTGAACCAAAGGAACCCAAGGTCTGTCCCCTGGGCGTGGCTGATCAGGGGCTGTGTTTCTCTGGGCATGGGAGGAACTGGGGCCATCCAAGAGCTTACTCTTTGCAAACACGAGTTTGATTAAAGGGCTAAAAAGGCTCATGTGACAACTCTCCCAGACACCGAGGACCCACATTATAACGCAGCACCACAGGCAGGTGTGGGGACTCACCCTCCCCTGGACTGACCCCCTGTGGGCCTCTCAGGGGCTGCCCTTGCCTTTGATGGTCTAGTCTAGTCTGGCATCTTGTTACTCAAAGTGCAGTCCCTGAACCAGCAGCATTGGCCTCACCCAGTGCTGGTTAGAAATGCAGGGTCTCAGGTCCCATCCCAGGCCTATGAGTCAGAATCTGTTTTAACAAGATCCCAGGTGATCTGTGAAAGTGAAAAGCAATTCCCCTATTGGACATCATCTTTGAAGAAAACTCTCAGGCCAGAACTTGCCCACTTCTGCCCAAAGGTGGTTTTAGAACTCCTGTACATTTAGTTGTTCACAGAGGATCATAAGGTCTCAGATGGAACTGTCTCAGAATGAGTTTCTGAGCCCACAAGCATCCGTTTTGGCCTGGGTTTTGTGTGGCAGAGTTGCCATCACAGGTGTCACGGTCAGTCTGAGTTATTGGGCTGTTGATAGAAGATAGACAGAGAATCACATCCACGTCTGTGTCTCATCCGGTCACTGGCCTCTGTAGGTCCTACTCCAGGGTGGGTGCTGGCTGTGCTTTTCCCAAGCTGCTTTTGGCTCAGTTCTGCTTCCTGGGGCATAGAAGGAGGAGGGCATCTCACTCAGGAGCTGGAGGGGTCCTATGGGCACCAGCCTTCTCTTCCCGTGTCTGTGGACAGAGTCCATTAGGCGCAGCATTGGCAGGCGAGAGGCATCCTCACTGTTTACTGTCGCTGGAGGGAAAGTGGAGAGGTGAGTGGGCCACCTCTCAAGTGGTGAGGATAAGTTGAAGCAGCTCGGTTAGATTGCTGATGTGTTGCCACAGCCCCATGTGTAAAACCAGAAGTGCAGCTTCCCGGGAAGGATGGCGAGGACCCCCACCTGAGTCAGTGTTGTGTGTGCATGTGAGAGTGTACATCCATCTGCATGTGTGTGGGTGTGTATGCAAGTGTATGCACTCACACTTGAGCGAGTCGTTGGTGTGGTCAGTGAGTAAGGCAGCTTGGCTGGGCCCCATCCTTAGCATAGTACCTGTCAGAAATGCCCTGTGCAGTTTTTTCTTGGCTTTTGGGAGCTCTCTGCACTGAGTCTTTGGAGCCTGAGGTGCAGGATCCATAGCTGGAGGAAGAGCTGTATGGGGTGGAGTTGGCTGGCCAAAATCATTACCCTCTCCTTTCACCCCTTATATTTGCTGATTGTGCAGATTTGGCCTGGATGGGGAAACTTGGGCGGGGAATGGGGTCAGTGCTTTCAAATTTCCAAAGGGTGGAGAGTGTGGGGGACTCCTAAGGGACAGACCTGGGGCTGCCAAAGGGGGAGTCACAGGGATGTAGGGCCCAGGTGAAGGGTAAGAATTTTGGTTAGACCTGAATGTGTGTAATGAGCTTCCCATCACTGGGGGGTTTGCAAGCAGAAGCTTGAGCGAGGCAGGGCTCTGACAAAGAGCGTGTCCTGGGAGGTCAGTCTGCAACCAGCTCTGGGTATGCATCCAGGCTTCATTCCATCAGAGCCTCAGCGTGCTGGTCAGAGACAGGGAGAGGGGAAGATGGCTGAATTAGCTCCATCCATCTATGAAGCAAAAGTGCCTTCCAGCTTTCAAAGCACTGTCCCGAATTGCGTTCAAGAAAAGCACCTCTCAGGCACTGCCTCAGCATTCTCCACCAGAGCGCCCTTCTTGGGCAGTGTTTCTGGAAGTCAGCGCCTTCCTTCCCATCTCATCAGGCTGGGGCTGCCACCGCGGAAGGCTCGGTTATCACTTCCCAGTTGTCACGAAAACAGCTCTTAGAGTGTGTGAGGTGGCCCCAACTTCTTAGGAATGAAAGTTTCCCCTTCTCTGAGAATGGCTGACATGGAATTTAATTAAGGATTCAGAGAGTTGTTGGTGAGAAATACTTGGAGCTGTCCAAACAGCAAACCCTGGGTGTTCGTTGCCTGCTCTCCTCCAGGAAGCCGACTGTGGCCTCACCAGACCCCCACTCCCATTTGTCGGATCCCAATCCCCAGGACAATGCCCAGTCAGATTCCACCACGGGCTGCTGGCTGCAGGGAGTGGACTGCAGCTCTGCCTCCACAGAGAAGTGATGTGGCTTCCATCAAGCTGTCAGCCCCCTTCCCACCCGGCAGAGACACCAGCCTTCCAGAGCAGGCTAGACTGTGTTCCTGGCCCACTTTGAATCACCCCAGGAGTCTTTACAGCAACCAGCAAGGCCAGCAGTTAGGTCTAGAAATGGCCTTCTTGCTCTGTCCCCAACCCACCCCCACCAGATGCAGCTTGGGCCCACACGAGGCCTATGTGGCACCCTCTGCCCAATGTTGGGAAGGGGACAAGGAGCCTTGGATGATGTCATGGTGTCTGGGGGTGGTGCAGGTTGGTGTGGCAGGTCTACCTGGTTGCCAGGCTGTGTGGCACAGATTGCAAGATGGACAAATGGAACCTGAGCAGAAAGTGGCCACATAGGGAGGGGCCCACAGGCAGGGACCAAGGAGCCGGAGTGGATAGCCTGTAGAAGCAGACCTTGGTGGAGGTGGCAAAGACACCAAATCGGTGTCTTCACACCTCTGAAGGACCAGTGTGAGGACTGGGCATGAACATGTCCTGGGAGTCTCAGTTTCTCCACCTGGGAAGTAAGACCAGTAGTTCCCACTTCAGAAGGGTCTTGGTGAGATTTGATGGGTATCACATCAGGAAAGTACTGGCATTGTTGCTAGCATTTACTGAGCACTTTCTGTGTGCATTCTCTCATTCAATCCTCATAATCACCCTCTGGGAGGTTAGTTTCCTCCTTTTACAGATAAGGAAGCTAAGGTCCCATGAGAAGAAATAACTTGGCTGGGGGCCCAGCCCATGGCTGGTCAGCAGCAGAGCCGGACTTTGAACCTGTCAGCTCCAACTCCAGAGCCCCTGCCCTAACCCAGTCAAATGTCTGGCCTCTCTGGTGCTATCCAAGATGCTGCAGGAAATATGATTGGAGCTCTCATCCCCCCACAGCCCTCAAGAGGTATCGCATGCCCTTCATCTCACTTGCACTAATTTCTTCATCTCACTTGCACTAATTTCTGCGACATCTACACCAGGATATGTAACTGGGTGGTGGCTTCCCACCTGAAATGGTTCCAGTCAGGGTTTCTGTGGGGGACTGGGTTCTGGAGGTTCGTGCTTTCATTGGAGGGGGACCAGCGCCATCCCATGGGTTGGTCTTCTCCTACCACCACTCAGCACAGAGAGGGGCCCATATACCATAGAGTCCCACATACCATAGAGTCCCACTCCCTGTCCTTCTGGGGAAACTAAGGCTCAGAGTGGAGAAGGGAACAGCTGGAGACCTCATGGCAGAGCCAGTCAGGCCATACATAGAGGAATGACCAGCATTTCCTTTTAACCCAGTGAGTAAACGGCTATGTCTTTAATAATTTGCACTTGTATCTGAGAAGTAAGTAACTGCAGCTCTTGAGCTTGATAGAGGAGCCAGATGACAGGAGGGTGTGTGAAGGGCACCCCCCAGACCTTCTTGAGAAACTAAGTCATCTCATTTCGATTCACCATCTGAAGCTTTGTCTCCGTGAAAGTTACTCTTCAGGCAGTGTCCTTGGCTCAGCCAGGTCTGCCTCATAGCAAAGATAAAAGACACATGACTCAAATACTGCTCAGCATACTTATTTTGGGTACTTATCTGTCTTCCCCACTAGCTCCTTGGCAGATTTCTCTGCCCTAGAAGTTTAGGACAGTGTCTTGCATGTTGGGACCCATGGGGCAATGGGATGAGTCAGACAGTCCCAAGTTCACATGCCGGCTCCACCCTTCACCACTTCGGGACCTGAGACAGACTGTTCAGTCTCCCTGAGCCTTAGTTTACTTATCTGTAAAATGGGGATGGTCACAACTTCTCACACTGGATCTCTGTGTTGATTAAATAAAAACAAAAGATCTGAATGAAAAGACATGGTAAGCCCTAAAGATCATTTGGTGTTTTGGTTTTCAGAATTGGTTTTGGTGTTCAGAGGGGGCTTGCTGTATTACATAAAATTCAATTTAACATAAAAACCATGTTGCATAAAGAAGTACTTAGTGGCCACAGAGGACCTGTTTCCAAAGCTCATTCCCAGTTATGCCTGGCAATGGGAAGCACGGATGGTGTGGAAAGCACCACTTCTTCAGGAAACCCCATATCCCAGTTCCAGCAACAGTTCTGACGAGTCCCCTGGTTCTTCCATTCTTTACTCAGTCCCTCCCGAGGATTGGGCCACTGGTCCCCTGGGTGGGAGAGGGTCCCCGGGGCCTTCCTCCGATCCGCGCCTTCCCTATTCTAGGTCTGACATGTCTGTGGATTTCTTTTTTGCCTGGAGCAGTAAGTCTTAAACTTGCAGGCATCAGAATCACCTGGAGGAAGTGTTATACAGATTGCTGGGGTTCCACCCCCAGGGTTCCTGATTCGGTAGATCCGGGGTGAGGCATGGGAGTTTGCATTTCCAACAGGTTCCCAGGTGATGCTGATGCTGCCATCTGGGGACCCCACTTTGAGAACATAGAGGGTACAGAGTACATGCTTTGTATTAGGTGTGGGGTTGGGGTAGAGTTAGGGAGGGGAAGTCACCTCCTCCAGGAAGCTTTCCCTGACACAACCAGTTCCTTCCCCTCTGTGCTTCTACTACACCCTGTACTGGAGTACATTGGTTTATTCGGAAATAGCTAGATACGCACTAGACACTGTCAGCGTGTGGGGTGCTTACGCTATGGTATCACCCCTTAGCCAGCCTCCCTCTTGAGTTTTGACACCTTCAAAGCCTCATCAAGTGAGGCTAAAAGGGAAAGTAAGGCCCCAGGTATGTCTATTTCCTAAACAACTATGAATCATCTCAGAGCCAGCTCAACTAGCTAATTTAAAATAATCCCATTAAGGTAAGGAAAGGATGGGGAGGAACCAGGGACAGGAAATTAACATTTATTGAGCAATAATTATAAACCTGGCATAGGTTAACCCTACAGAGCCTTGCAAGGTAGGGTTCACTTCATTGTCGTCACTCAGATGACAGTACTGAAGCTCAGAGAGGGTGAGCAGCTTGCCCACAGTCACACAGCTGTGAACTTGGGCCAGTCTGACTGCACAGCACTTGTTCTCTCCACTGCTGCCTTGATATCCTGTGTGTGGCTGGGGTCAGGCTGGAATTCCCTTGCACACCGGTACAAGGCAGAAGCAGTTGCACCCATACCATGTTGCCCTCGTGACTTGTCACCGTCCCCCTCAAACACAGTCGCTCTGAAGCTGGTTTAACGCCACCATTGTGTGTGTAGGGCACTGCTCCACACTTGCTATTCCCACCAAGCTATGTGACTCATCTTCACGTGCTCAGAATAAACAGGGCCCCGGCATCTGCAGAGGGTCCCTTGGAGAACCTTAAACCCGGCCACCACCACCACCTGTCCTAGCCAGGAGAATGCTGTCTCTTCCAAACTGGCTTCCCTTAGGCTCCCATGATGCTTCCTGTCCCCTGTATAGCTTCCCAGAATGCCTTGAGCCTGTGAGGAAATTAACAATTGTGTTGGTACCAAATGCTTTTTGCTATGTAATGAGTAACAGTTGTAATTAATGTTTAACACCTGTGAACAGCAGGTCTGCCCAGGAAAGGGGGGTTTCAGTGAGAGAACGGGGATCACTTGCTTCCTTTGGCTAATGTATTACTGAGGGACAGGTTTTTCCAGTTGGTTTTTCTATTTGACGTATGAATAAATTCATTTAGTAATCTTAAAAAAAGGAGAGAAAAAAACCACCAATGTTTAATAGCTTTGTTTCATCTGCTAATTACATTGATAGAAATATTCCTCCAAGTGCCTTTGTCTCCTCAGTGGAAAAAAAACAAAGATTTGATAGAATACTTTTGCTCTTCTGTTTGGCAGCTCAGACATCTTCATGTGGAGATTTTTAAGTTCCCTGAGGTCAGAGACCCTGCCTGTCTTGTTCACACCTGTGATCTGTGCCTGGCACACAGTGAGCCCTCAGATATTTGAGTAAATCATGCCGGACGCAGTGGCTTACGCCTGTAATCCCAGCACTTTGGGAGGCTGTGGCGGGTGGATCACCTGAGGTCAGGAGCTCGAGACCAGCCTGGCCGATATGGTGAAACCCTGTCTCCACTTGAATCCAGGTCTCTACTTGAGTCCAGGTCTCCTGAATCCTGGAGGCCCCTAACAAGTTCAGCATAAACCCTGTGTGAGTGCAATACAGTCTCAAAAACAACCACAGTAACCACAGTGATACATCTATGAGCACTCACTGTGCCCCCAACTCTCAGTGCATAGTACCGCCCCCACTGTACAGATGAGGAAACAGAGACAACTTGGCCCAGGTCATCCCGCCAGCAAGTGACAGCACAGGACTTTAAATCCAGATACCCCGGCCCCAAAATACAAAATTAGCTGGGCATGGTGGCAGGCACCTATAATCCCAGCTACTCAGGTGGCTGAGGCAGGAGAATCACTTGAACCCCGGAGGTGGAGGTTGTAGTCAGCCAAGATCGTGCCACTCACTCCAGCCTGGGCAACAGAGTGAGACTCCGTCTCGAGAAAAAAAAAAAAAAAAAGATATTTGAGTAAATCGGGTCTCAGGAAAACCAACCCTGTGTTCTCTTAGGAGCAGTAGAATACCAGTAAATCTCATGGCCTGCCCACACACAGTTGGTGTGTTTTCATGTCTTTCTTGCATGCTGTATACCTGTCTCCTCACTAGGTGAGGCAGTGGGAGGGCATTTCTGAGTAGCCATTGACTGCTGTGGCTGCCACCTCTGGTCTCAACTTCCAGGGAGAAGTGGACAGCATGTCCCTGCCTGTCTGAGGATTGACTATGAATCCAGATGCCACATTGTGGGCCTGGAGACTGGTGTGTTGGTTGGGTGCAGGCAGCCCTGGCAAGCCATATTTGTGGCCAGTACCTGGCTTGTCCCCCCGACCTCCACTCCCCATCTCTGCTGGCCTCCCTCACAGCCATCCACAATGGGCAGCAGAGAAACATACACAGTGGGGCTGGGGCTTTGGGTCGTATGGACAGGGAGACTCATTTCCACAAATGCCCAGCCTGCTCCTCGCAGGTCTTTGGGCTTGTGGATGGGGAAAAAGTCACTTTCCCAGGCTCTAGGATTCTAAATAAGTGTCTGTGGGTGTCTGCAGGTGAAAGTGTCGGGAGACATACTGTATCAGACGTGTGTAGGTCCCAGGTATGTTTTACAGATGGGCCTGGCCCGGAACTCAGGAAGGAGCTCAGGTGCTGGGGCCAGGGGTATCTGGATTTAAAGTCCTGTGCTGTCACTTGTTGGCGGGATGACCTGGGGCAAGTTGTCTCTGTTTCTTCATCTGTACAGTGGGGGCGGTACTATGCACTGAGAGTTGGGGGCACAGTGAGTGCTCATAGATGTATCACTGTGGTTACTGTGGTTGTTTTTGAGACTGTATTGCACTCACACAGGGTTTATGCTGAACTTGTTAGGGGCCTCCAGGACTCAGGAGACCTGGACTCAAGTCCAAGTTCACGTCTAACTGTTGACTCTGGGTGAGTCAGTCCTTTTTCCAGCCCTCCATTTCCCATCTGCATAATGAGTTATGACAATAAATATGGCTTGCTTTGGCAGCCGTAGAGGCCTCTGCGTTCGGGTTATTTCATCATCTTCATCGGGCTTTATCTTTAGATTTCCTGTAGTCAAGCATCAGATCTTAGGGTGGGGTCTTTGCTCCCAGTAATAGCATTCATTTTTCCTCTGGGGATGTCACAAATAAGAGAAGAAAGGCATGCCCCTTCTGCCAGGCCCGCCGTCCCCATCCCAGGTTTGGACATGTGTGTACAGCGTTCCTGGAACCCAGGCAGCGTCCTGGCACCTGCTTCACAGCCTTCCCGCTTGCCTGCTTTGTGGTGAGTCGCTGGCCGCCTCCCCTCACAATGAGGACCTCTGTTCTCAGGCACCTCCCATCACGAGTGGCAGCACAATGCCCTGAGGCCTGTGTGTGTCTTCCAGGCGAACACAGAGGCCTCTTGTTGGTGATCCTGGAAATACAAATCAAACATTTGCTAAGCCACCTGTCCTACAGGTACATGAAAGGAACCTACACTCACTGGGCAGGTGGGGTAGGTGGGTGAGCAAAACTCACTCTTGAACTAGAGGGAAGAAGGGGCCTCACCTCTCTGGGCCTCGGTTGTGTCATCTATAAAATGGTAATTCTCATACTTGTTTGGGAATTCTAATACTTGTTTTGCTGTGTGTTGGTGAGGGTCAGATGAGATGATACAGTACGTTGTTTGGAAAGCTGAAACAGCAGAGGCCCATTGTCATGGGAACAGGGTTTCAGTCATCTACAGATGTTAGTGCATTGTTGTGAAAGTTGATGGCATTTTCATAGACTCCGGGGGTCATGTAGTCCACCCTACCTCCCAAACCAATGCATAATCTCCCCTCCTTGCCCCTTCCTGGGGTCGCACAACTACCTGGGCAGCAGTGCCTTCTGGGCTCTCCACCTCAGCTCTCCCCACTCTCACCCACCTTTCCCCCTCACCAACACCCCAGAGTCCCAGCCTAGCTGTTGGTGCTGTGCAGGAACCCCTGCCAGGGACTGTGCAAGGCCTTGGGCACCTTGACTCTGCCTCTGTACATTCGTGAACCAACACCAGGGCTGCAACAGCCTTCAAGCCCCTCCTGTCAGCCACATATGGTTTACAAATGTGGCCCATGTTCATTCCAGCTCATGTGCAGAGGGGCTAAGAAGCCTGTGGCGGTTGAGAGCTCCTTGCAAGCAGTCTACACACGGTGCCTTGTTTTTCATCATTCCAACCTTTATTGCCTCTGTTTAAAGGAAACTCCATCTTATAC